>NC_139237.1:38853921-40053921 GCF_977018435.1 Lepisma saccharinum
GGGACAGCGCCTGCCAACCGGCTTTCGTTGGGCAAAGAGTGGTCAGGCATCGGATCCCATCGCCGCTGTTTGCTAGCTTTCTAGAACTGAGTTGGCTGCTATTGTTAGCAAGAAGCTCCTAAATTGTTCTGACGATGCTGGATCTGCAGAGACATTTTTGGGAAAGCTGAGAAGGAATCGAGCATGTAACCGCCAAAGGCAAAGGCGCTGCTCTAACTGAGGTACTCGTAGACTCTCAGAAGTAACAACCAAAAGGATATCCAGGACGAGCAATTTTGTTACTTCACGAACGATTCGTAAGAATATGTCAAATATTTGTTTACACATGTGACTATTATACGCGTATCTTAATAGAAAGGGGGGAGGGGAGATTGATAGAAATGAAGTTTTACCTACATTCTGTGACCATTTCGTTGCAGAGTAATATAGAATCCACAGGATATGGTGCTACTTCGTATCCGATTGTATTTTGTGTGTGCATCACGTGACATGTGCTAGGGGACAGATGGTTCCGTCTATCGAGGTGGGGTCTCACTTACAGCACATTTCTGAACCACCTTCTTGGTCAAGCTCCGTCCTTCGATTTGTAACGTCACAAAAATTGCAGTGTATTAATGCTAAGAACCCTGAACCTAACATGCCTAAGCTAACAACGAAAGCATTTAGCGTGACGTCAGAAGACGAAAGGCGGAGCTTGAGAAAGAAAGGTGTTTGAGAAGCGTGCCGTCAGTATAACCACAGAGAAGGGTATATACCCTTCTCTGTGGTAAAACCCTCTGTTGAGTAGCTGTTCCTTGCTGAGCCATCGAGAAATGATATAGTAGGTTGGTTGATGTATTCAATTAATCAACCACGTCTAACTCTCACTCTGAAGGAGATTTATGGGATCAAACCTCAGGCTACGTGAGAGCCTGGGGATAGAGGGATTAGCAGCGAGAGTTACACGTAAGAAACGACGTAAACACGTAACCAAGTCAAGTGGGGTTTGCCCGTGTGAAATAAGAACAAACTTCAGAGTTAAACACTTCGACGGTTGACTGGTCTGGCAGGGTTAAGAGAATGTAAGAATGGCGCTAAAGGAATGTTCGTTTTACCTTTGGTTTCCTGTAGCTTGAAGATCTCGCAGAATCTGTAGATCCAAAGGTGACGAGTGACGACACGGTCCTGAAATAAATTTATATGAAATTCGAACTTTCGGTCGTTGACAGACCGCGTCTCTTGATAACGACGTTTTCAGCGTAAAACTGTGTTTGCAGTATCTTTCCTGTGATTCCGGAAGAATTCTTATCAGCGTATTTTAACATCCGCTGAAGATCGCAGGTGGCATTTGCTTGAAGGAAGCTGTTTCCAGCTTCTTTCATACTCGGGCTCTTTTTGTGAAGAGATTAGACTATCTGGCTATGGCGCTCGAGGCCCCGGGTTCGAGTCATGCCTTCGGCATGATACGATAGTTTATGTGAGATATGTATTGAGTAGTTGATACGATGTCACTTGGTATTAACATGCATATTGATTACACTGGTCAAAAGACAAAATGTTTCGGAAAATAAAGTACCCGAAATTTAATAATTCGAGTGTGCTGATTACGAATCTGACAATGATAGTCGTCAATTTTGCTCTAGTTTTCAACGTTTTGAAGAGAAAAACGTTAAACAGGTTGAAAATCTTACTATTTTAATCGTCACTACAAAATGTCATTAAAAATGAAAAAAAAATGATTTGATTTATTTTACTTCGCTTTTGTGCCACTTTTGGCTAATTTCCGAAGATTGGGATGAGTGATGATATGATGAAATTGATGAAATGGACACTCACGAACATCAATGCGAAGGCCGGGATTCGAAACAGGGGGAAAAGTTCCTGTTATTTGCTGATACATACGACATGAGATATTCTGTCTTTCTGATGAAATATGATGGATTAACTGGACTCCATAGAGAAACGAAATGCTCCAGAATCTCAAGATAGAGGAGAATTAAATCATCTACAGATCCATATTTCTTACCTGTGAAAGATGAACAGACACCCCATGAAATAAGTAAGAGTAAATAAATAGGGAATGCAAACAGCATCTTCTTGTGAGCATCAAGTAAAACATAAACGACAGATCTGTGATTTATTTTTTGAAATTGAAACTGTAGGTGTGTCAGCGAAATGGCTATTTGCACCCGTCTCACTTTAAACGGAGTCCCGCTCCTTACTATAGCTACTGTAAATTCACTGTCTGTTAGGACAAAAGCTCCTTACTTAGTTAAAAGCTGAGGCTGTCAAGGGACACTCAGCACACACAAGGACACACACAGTCAGAGGATTATCCTGGCCGCAGGTCCAGGCGCCAAGTACTACGTGGAAGTGAGGGTGATATTTAGGTGCCTTCTCAAAGGCCATCCCTTATACGCCGGCAGATCTGTGATAATTTGAAAATTGTAGCTGTAGTGGTTGGACTTGATTTTGGTTGTACAAAGTACACTTGCTTCCTGTGTTGAAAGGGCTTGAGTTAGTTTTTCCTCGTCAACTGTGGCTCTGTCAGTGTCGAGCATGGAGAGCATTTCCATCAGGCTATTTCAGGTATTGAGAAGGAAAACTGAACCCATCAATGCTAGCTATAGGTCTTTTCTATTATTGCGGTGGGCGCCCTATATGCTGGCAAGGGAAGTGGGGAGCGGGGAAGCGACCAATCCAGCGCGATAAGAAACGCAACAGCCTGCAGAACGAGGTGGGGGCAGTACCTCCTCCCTTCGACGGCGTAACTCTCGGCGCCACCGCTGTTGTCTGGTTGGCCTGCGGCGTAATCCTTGCTCCCACTTCCCTTGCCAGCACAAGGGCCGCTCGCCGTAAGAGTAGGGAAGATCTATAGCTAGAACAGTGTTGAAATGTCAGCTGAGAAATACATAATGGTTCGTGTTCATTCTGTGCCCCAACTTTACATTTAAATTGTAAATACTGTAAAATTTATTGCTAGATGGCTGCACTGTATTTTATGCATATACGTATACAGGTGTGTATATATCTTGGTGTGTATATAACAGAAAAAGGAGATTCTCTGACAGAGATTCAACACAGAATAAGTATGGCAAATAGAAGTTACTTTGGACTTGGAAAACATATGAAGTCCCGGTATATCAGAAGGAAAACAAAAGTTAAGCTATACAAAACGTTAATAAGACCTATTTTAATGTATGGATGTGAATCATGGATTATAACTAAGAATGCTGAGACAATGATCGGAAGTTTTGAAAGGAAGATCCTGCGCAGGATCTATGGTCCTATATGTGAAAACGGATTTTGGAGAAGAAGATACAATAATGAACTATATCAACTCTACCAAGATATAGATATTGTGAAGGAAATTAAACTAATACGGTTAAGGTGGCTAGGACATATATACCGAATGCCAGATAACTCGATGTGCAAAAAGTTAACGTTTATGCATATGGAGGGCAGGAGAAAAGTAGGAAGACCACCTTTAAGGTGGGTTGATTCGGTAGAAGAGGACCTAAGTATGCTGGGAGTTAGGAGTTGGAGAAGGAAGGCGCTGGATAGAGATGGATGGCGGAAGATTCTGAAGGAGGCCAAGGCCTGTGATGGGCTGTAGTGCCAGAAAAGAAGAAGAAGACGTATACAGGGTCTCTCCGTGACCTTGATTCAAACTTACAAAGTGGATCGAGTGTAATATGAGATAAGGAACCTCTGTCCGGAAACGAGTCATTAAAAAGTTACTCCCGGTGGAGACACGTAGTGGTTCCGATCCCACTTTAAACTGTAGGTCCAGTCCCGATTAGCCTTATTGTGTATAAAGTGGACTTAAAACACCAAATCAATCAATCAATAAATAAATTAAAATGTTACAATACAAAACTAGTTGGAACTGTCTGTTACATTTGAAAAAGATAACTGAAAGATGCGGTTTGTAGATTTAATACAAACATTACTACAGTATATCGTAGCACTCTACGAAACCCCTTGCATCTCCTTCTGGCAAGAATCCTTGCTGCCTGTGATATGGTCGGAATGACTCAAGGGACCAGCACTGTTAAAGGTGTCCAGGTGTCCAGGTGCTTGCTGTCTCGAGAATCTAAATGGGCGAAACGCAAACGCTGCAGTCATGTTGCCCTCACCATGTATCCCCATTCTCTCGCTCGCGTTCCTTCACTTGGCTGTAGCAGCACTGCCCGTCCCTGTTGTGATATCTGCTGGGAACACAGCAGCCTCACGTTACCTCATCGACGTCTCCTATTGGCTTCGGTTCCTGGATCGGATGCCAGAGCAACACGTGACGGGTTTGTTTGGACTCAATGTGACGCCACACTAATATAGTCCATTGCGTTATGTACAATAACTCTTCGACAAGGGAGTTTTTGAACCTGGCTCACGAGAGAACAACAGCGTTTTGATTTATTCCCTGCGCTACGATTTCCACAACCGCAGTGTGACATTTCAATGTAAAACGTACCCGCGGACATTTTTAGAAGGCAACTTTTAATCGGTCCATCCTGGTCCAGGAATTGTAAATAAATTCAATCCCTGACTGGAAGAGAAAATCAGCAAACGAAAATGAGTTGTAGACAGTGTATATTTAAAGCATTTCAATTCGGTCCAGAAACGTTTTCCAGAATGAATTTCAATTCGGTCCAGGAACCTTTTTTTCCGGAAGAATTTAAATACGGTCCAGGAACCTTTTTTCAATGTAACAATATGCAACTTGGACCGAAATTAAATTGTACGAGAAAAAATGTTCCGGTCCTCCAGCGGAACCAAATAGAACCCATTAAAATTTATGGGTTTCTGGTCTTTTAACAACCCTGCCAGGAACATTAAAGCAGTTGCGACTCTGTTTTGAAGAACTACTGTTAGGATTTCGTCGTATAGTGCTAAGAGACGCTGTAAAAATGTTCGTATTAAATCTACAATCCACATCTTTTAGTTATCCCAATGTCATAGGCAGCCCCAACAAATTTTGGCTTGTAACCTTTTAATGCCGGACCTGGGATCCTTATCTCATATTGGTACTTGGGCCAGTCTCCATCCACCCTCCAAGTTTGAATCAAGGTCACGGAATCACCCTGTATGGTGTGCTTCATTAAAGTAGACTTATCTTGTTTATCAGAACGAATCAATTTTGATTTTCGAACTCAGCACATTTAAATCGTTAGGAAATGGCTTATTCCATTTCACAAAAAGTTAAATTTGTAGACCATTGTTAATTATGGTTGATAAATGCCTATAATTAATTTATATTGTAATGAGAATTGATGTGATCTGTGTCAGGTACTTGACGCCTAGAAATGTCATCAATTGCATTACTTAAATAAGTCTTATTAATCGAGATAACATTGAACTCTGATCTAATATATACAAATGAGTTCTTCCAAGTAGAGTATTATATTACGAGGGCTGTTGAATAAAGAATGATCATAAATTTCTTATGCTCATAATGTATTGTATACAAATTTAATTTTATGTTGCATTGTTAGCTTAATGTGTCATGAATATGTGGTAAGAGTTTCAATTGTTTCTTGCCAGTAGTACGTCAGTGGCAGCCGTGCAAGTTCAGACATGTTCAGTATCGCCTACGGGAACGATGGAGGAGACAACACGCGATGAGCAATATGCTGCGTTGAAATTTTGCTTTCGCCTGAAGAAATCGTCAGCCGAAGCCTATGAAATGCTACAGGAAGCTTATGGAGCGTCTGTTCTTCGATATAGTACAGATAGAACATGGTTCAGGATGTTTCAGGAAGGGAGACAATCAACGTCAAAGGAAGGAGCTCCAGTCACTGCGCTGACAGAAGTCAACATTAACACCGCCGCTGCAATTGTCAGAGAAGATCGTCGAATAACATTACGCGCACTATCAGACATATTGCAGATATCATTGGGTGCCACCCACACGTTGGTAAGGGAAAAACTGAACATGAGACGTGTTTGTGAACGATGGGTTCCGCGATGGATGCTGCACCACGATAATGCTCGCCCGCACATCGCAAATGTTGTTACTGCATATCTCGCCACACAAATGTGACATGTGTTCCTCAACCCTCTTACAGTCCAGACATAGCCCCTTAGTCCCAAATGTGAAGAAACACCTTCGTGGGAAGCGTTATCTATCATTAGAAGTAGTGGTGAAGGCGGCGATTTTGAAGGACCTATGAAAACATGGCTTCCAGCATGTCTTTGAAGAATGGAGAAAAAGGTGGGACAGGTGCAATGCATCGCATGGGGACTACTTTGAAAAGGACTATCAAAATTTTGACGATGAGTGAGGGTATGTTGTTATAAAAAAATTATGATCATTCTTTATTGAACAGCCCTCGTATTATTGCAATCTACATATTTCAAGGTGGTTACAATTCCCAGGAATACTAGGACCAATGGGTCACTTCTTTTAATTTACACTGTCTCTGCGCTGAATACAGAGCCCTAGTTTTTATCATACATATCGAAAATAGGCTATTTTTGTCTTCATAAGCAGTGTATTTGTGGAAAATGAGGCAAAGTACCTTTTTCTCACGATACCTATAGGATGAAAGTAGCCTGAAAGCTGACTCACCCAAAACTTTGATTTCAGTTAATTGATTAGTAGTTAGAAATATCTTGAATCGTGCCTTATGAAATGGCAGATTAATATTCGGAAGCAATTGCTTTAATTAACTATTAGATATCAAAGGTTATTCTAATTGGTCAAATTAACATTTACATTCTGAACATCAAGAAGTAGTCCTCCTTAATTCGTTCACTAGGTTATCTAGAAAGTGATAACTGAGACGGGCGTAACTTTCATTGGCTAAAGCAAGTTGCCATGTAGAGAAGAGATACAGGATTTTCCTGAATATAATTATGACGGGATAGGATTATGTATGCCGTCTTCAAAAACTAACATTTATTAATTTTCTACTTTGGTTGAAGATTGTTCCGTTTCATTTCTCAAAGAACATTTTTATTTAAGACTTCATGTAATTTTTTTTTATTTCTTCCTCTTAACTGAAAGAAACTTTCTACTGCTAACTCTATTCTCCAACTTTTATTCACTCATTTATGATAGAAATTCCTAGTGAAAGTGCACTTAATTTCTTATTTCATTTTTTAAGAAAAATGTAATAGGATGGTTACAAAACTACACCGCCACCTAACGAGCAAATTTGTAACTGAGGTTTACTACTCCTAGAATCTATTTCGTTAAAATAGCAAGAGTTGCATCACTGTAAACTATAGGCATCCTCGATATATTAGGTACGTGCAAATGTTCTACCCGTTTTGGGTGTGAAGATAGAAGTGCGAACAGCACAAATTGTAATTCACCTAGGACTGTGCATAATCGCCAGAGCAATCAATGACCTCTTGCCATCTTGCTGGTAGGAGATGAATCTTGTGCCGATAAAAGTCCTAATGTCTGGAGTCGAAGAACTGTTGTAAGGCAGTTTCCACAGTCTCCACATCATCCAAGAATTTCCGAGCGAAGGAGTTCTGCAACTTGCGAAATTGGTGGTAGTCTGCAGGGGCCAAGTCAGGAGAAGAGGGCGGGTGGGGTAAAACCTCCCATCCAACGTACAATAATTTTTGACGTGTGATGACTGAAGCATGTGACCTGGCGTTATCATGGTGGATCGACTTGGTAATTGATGAGGCCTGGTCGCTTCGATTGCAATGCTGCTCGCAGTCTGTCCAACTGTTCTCAGAAGAACGTGGCTTTAATGGTTTGATGATTAGACATCCCACCACACACTCAACAACACCTTCTTGACATGAAGTTCTGGTTTGGACGTTGAGGGCGGTGGTTCAGAAACGTACACACAGTCCTGCGACTCTTTACGTTCTGGTACATACTCCACTTCTCATCGTCCGTGATAATAAGTGACAAGAACTGGTCATTTTTGCTCAAGGAAATGCAGGTCGCGACTCACTCCTCTCTTTGATTTGCACGCAGCTGATGTGAAACCCAATGATCGAACTTTTGTGGTGGAACCCAGCGCTTTGAGCCATCTTTCGACTGTTGTCCTGTGTTCCTGGAAGGTGTCCGTTAATTCCACTATGATTGGCTTCGAGTTGTTTCTTATGGCTTGGTCAAGTTCCTCTTCGGAAAACACTTCTGTACATCTGTCTCCTTCCCTTAAATTTCGAAACCAGCGATGACATGTGCTATCGTCAACTATATATGTCCTATATACTTGCCGAATGTTGCGGCAGGCTGAGGCTGCAGTACTGCCCTTATCAAACTCAAAAAGTAAACAATGCTTGATGTGTTCCTTATCAGCCTCCGTTTCACCTGTCCACTAATAGCTCCTCGTCCACACTTACTGCCTGTTGGTGCCCTAACGTTCTCTCGATTACATGACCACGCAATGGTAGCGCCATCTATGAGGTCAGTACTACGCTAAACGGTGACCTGTGAAAAACGTGTAGAACTTTTGCACGTACCTAATAGTAGTACTTTTGAAAACAAATGAGTCGTCTGGCAATTTGTTCCACGTTCGATTCTGGTTCGAAAGACATTCCAGGGGTTGGTTCCTGCTGCAGGTTGCAGTTTCAGTCTTGATCAGTCTTATCTAAGCATAGAGATTGAAATTTAAGCATTAGTGGAAGTACAGAAGCATAGCACATATTTCGTATTATGTATGTTTATTCTTAATACAGGGTATCCGAATTGAAACGCCCTAATTTCAACTGTCTGTAACTCCACATGTATTTGATGCATCTAAATGAATTATACAATATTGAATATACATAGTCCTAAAGTTTCTGTGAACAAAGTAGTAATTAGTACATTTCTACATGCGCTGACATTACCCCTCTCGATTTTTTTCTGTGGTGGTATGTCAAGGACATAGCGCATACAACCAAAGTGATAAGGATTACAGTTGCCATTGGACAACCACACATACTACAGTCAACCTGACGGAAAATTGAGTGTCAGCTGGACTTCCTTCCTGCGACTCGTGGGGCGCATGTGATTCCTTGATTTCCTTTATTTTACTTCGGTTTTTGTGCCACTTTTGGATAATTTGGGAACATAGGGATGAGTGATGCTGATGAAATTGATGAATTGACACTCACAAACATCCATGCCCAGGCCGGGAATCGAATCAGGGACCCCTGGCGTCGTAACGCGATGTGCTAACCACTAAGTCACGGGGGCCGGCTTGGGCGCATGTGGATAATGTACTAAGTTTACTAAAGATGTACTAAGTGTGCTAATTACTACTTTGCTCACAGAAACTTTAGGACTATACATATTCATTGATGAATAATTCATTTGGATGCATCAAATACATGTGGAGTTACAGACAGTTGAAATTAGGGCGTTTCAATTCGGACACCCTGTATATATGTTCAATAGTGCAATCTCTCTCTCTCTCTCTCTCTCTCTCTCTCTCTCTCTCTCTCTCTCTCTTCGCCCCATCTTTATTTCTCTCCACTTATATTCCCTCTCATTCTCTTCATATTACTCTACTTTCTTTGATACCTTTTCACATTATTTTGATTTATTTCTTTCTTTATTTTCTTTGTCCTAATTTCTCCCTATCTTTCCCTCTGTTTCTCTCTCACTTTTTTGGCATTTAGCGACATTGGAACAGCGTTTACACATTTCACCAAACTGTATATTAAAGCAAAAGCTTAAAATAGTTGTTTTTGCAATGATGGCAAATTGGATGACATCGACTTTTACTGGGACACCATTTGGATATAAACACCAAGCACTGCTGTATTTTCGGCTAGTACAAACCAATGATGTGCGTCTACGCGTAAACAACGATTGTCTACATTCTACGTGCAGACAATGTAGACTATGTAAACTATGTAATCTACGTAATCAACGTAGACAACATGGCGCTCGGCGTTTTCTGTGCAAGGCACGGGCATCGTTCTAGAAGCAGCAACCAGCATCAGCAGGTGGACATGGAGAGCGTGAAGTATTCCACTGTCCAGAAATAAGTGCTTTAATTATATATTTACGTTAAATCAATTTACTACGTATTAATTGAACTTCAAAATAAACTTGTCGCAACATACCCAAAATAATGCGATGTCTGTAGAATGACAAGATTTGTTTCACTTCTATTTCCACTAGGGGTGTCCGGGACAGATTTTTTTCAGTCGGGACGGGAATTTTTTTTAAATCCCGACATTCGGGACGGGAAAAATTTGCAATTTCCCAAGAAAGTCGGGAAATGTTTGAAATTTTCCGAAGCTTTTTAAATCTCGAATTCTACAAGTAATTTTCATCTTAAGTGATTGCTCTTGCATTTCTGGTAAAAAAAAACTAACAATTTCAGATAAGTTTCAGACATTTACAAGGCAAACAACGTCGAGAATTAACGACTTTCTAAAATGGCCATTCGGTATTTATTTATTAGTTGGCTATAGGACCAGATTATCGACATGTTTGAAGAGAAAAATACTTTCTCCTTCAAAGACCACTGGGATTTTCTTCTTCCCTGCTGTCTGCATTGTCTATAGTACACTATGTAAACTATAGCCAATGTAATCTTCGTGTAGATTACACGTAGATAACGCATGTAGACGTAAACTTATAGTCTACGGCACATCACTGGTACAAACTAATGTGCATACGTGTGCGATTATTACAACAAATCTTAATTCAAACGGAGGTTATGCAGTATCAAGAACTGAAAGAGTTATTCAATCATCTTTAACTTGTGGATTGAGCGCTACAAAGCCCATGTTAGAGGTTACTTACAGAATGTTCTTCCATATTACGTCTCTTTTGAGAACTCAGAATAACGTGTTGGAGAGAAAACTATGCTTCTAAGCACAGAATCAATTCTGCTCCACAGATCTCACCTGCATTCTTTACTTCTGTCTGAGTTTCCATGATATCGATTATTAATTAATGTTTATCAAAATCGTAAATTAGGAAACATACATTTTGTTAATAATGCCGAGGTAGCATTCTTGATATTTGTAGTATATTGATTGCTTAGTTCACGAATGAAATAATCTCCATGGTAACGATCCTTCTAGGGCCAGATCCTGCAACACGGATTTTTTGTTGGACAAAGCGTGGTCAGCTCATCGGATCCTATCGCCGCTGTTTGCTAACTTACCTAAGTCGGCTGTTGGTGTTTGCAAGTAGCTGCTCAAGTGTTCTGACGATGCTGGATCAAAAGAGAATTTTTTGGAGAAGCTGAGCAGGAAGGCTTCGAATCTGTAACCGCCAAACGAAAATACGCTTCTCTATCTTCGATTGTAGCGATTGTACCTTAAAATTAAAAATAAAATTGGAAACAAGGAAACTTTTAAAAGATACTTATTCTTATAAAAATTATTATTATTAATAATAAAATAATTAATAAAAATATCAATCCGCAAATATAAAAATAATTAGATATAACCCCCTCTCTAGTAACTAACATAAATTATGTCAGAAAACCGACACGTAATAACAAACACACCAATCTAAACACAAATGTTTTAAGAAAACATTGTGCAAGTTGACGAAGTATTGTTTTCATTGTAGATCCATCTAAATTGTTTGACACTATATATTCCAATCCCATTACTCATTTCTGTTACCACAAGTAGAAGTTCAACAATATATGATTTTATATTGTTGCTTTCAGGCATCTTTAACAAGTTTCGTTTCCTTAGAAACTAAGTTGCGTATGTGAAATTGACGAGGAAGTCTTATTGTGATATAATTTATGCAGTTGCGAAACTTTGTCTGTTTATTGAAAAGTTGGATGAATTCGTTGGACAGAAAGAGGACTGGCAACAAATGTGAATTGTATGAACATTTTCTCCTGTAATCTCTTGGGAATCTATTAAGTGGTACGGAGATGATAGGTACCATATGGGCGTCCCCAGAAATTTTCCTAGGCGGGGTCGAATCAAAGATATCGAGGACACCCCCACCCTCAGAAATATTGTGATACAGACCAGTGGCATATGCAGAACTTTGTTAAAGAGGGGCTCATTTTTAAAATTATTGCATTATCGGTATTTTAAATTATGTTATAATAATAATAATAATAATTATTATTATTATTAGTAGTAGTAGTAGTAGTAATAGTAGCAGTTTTAGTTTAGTTTATTTTAGCATCCAATAAGTTTATTATATGAATAATATAGTACTTGTTACAACCAAGATTACATAATAGTTACTTCTAACATTAGTAGCACTAGCAGCAACAGCAGAAAATGCAGTAGTATAAGAACGTGTGAAAGTTACAAATTAACAGAGTTTCAGTGTTGCAAATTATGAAAGTTTCGTACCAAATTCGATCTCTCAAGACCATTTTTAAGCAATGACGCAAAATGAGGTGAAATAAAGTGTTTCGTTTATAAATTGCCATAAATTGAAAAGAAGTAGATGGAAATTTCCAGGGGTGGTCGACCCCCCCTCCTGCCGACGCCCATGATAGGAACAGTAGAGAAGAAATGGAAGTGTAAGTAACAAGTGCGAGGACGTCAAGTGTTAACGTAATGTTTCTGATTTCATACGTGTCTACAATTACATTAGATTAATTAAATGTGTGTTTCTATTTTGCTCATTCGCATTTAAGGTAGAAATATTTCCTTTGTCACTATTTACTGACCGATTTATCACTTATACATAGAGTATATTGGATGGGAAACAATATGCACGGGAAACAATATATAACGTTGTTCTCCCACAAAACACTAGTACCTTTATACTAATTTCCCCCACTGCACATAACTTAGGAAAATAACCTGTTTTTATGACACGTACAACGTCCTCAAAAATTAATGTATGTATATATAAAAGTCACATGTTAATGGGTGTTAATGGGACCTTGGTTGCTGGAAAACAAAGAATAAAGGCAAATTTTATGGAAGGTTGTATACTTTTTCTATTAAATTTAAAATTACATGCATTACTCACTTGCATTGCTAAACCTTTATGCCTCTAACGAAAGAGAATTACATCACTGAAGATATTTTCTTTTCTTTGTGCCCTATTTGAAAAAAATAGAAAGGTGTGAAAATTATGGAGATTTCATCGCCATCTATTGATCAATTTTGTAACTTAAGTTAGTTTTTGCTAAAATATTCATTTGTAAGAAATGTATTATAAGTATGCATCAAATAAGAACACTAAACATGATGATTATTAGAAGTATTTTTGTGTTATCAGGGAATCTATATATATGCCAAAGTAAATCCTTTGCCCGGGTGATTTTTTTTTCTTGAGGCACCCCTGAACAGATTCATGATTGCCACTGGATTAATAATGCAGGGGTGGTGAGGGAGTGAGGAATTAAATTAAGAGGGTGCGATTTTGAAAATAAAGGAAGAATGCTTTCACCACTACATCAAAATACCAATCAAGTCTTAGTAGGTTTCTATGCAAATATGCCATTGGCCTGATTCGTTTTTGTTTGCTTGCTTTGTACCACAACATTCACAAATAAGTGAGGCCTCCCCGATGGCGCAGTGGTCGCCTTGTAATCAAGGGGTCCCGTGTTCGATACCGGTGGAGGTACATAGTGGTTCGGATCCCACTTTAAACTATAGGCCCAGTCCCAATTAGCCTTAATGTGCATAAAGTAGACTTAAAACATCAATTCAATCCATATACAAATAAGTACTTTCAGATTAGTGTCAATGCCTTGCATGTGTTATATGCAATAATAGTGGTCTCTCTTCAATACTTGATATTGAACGCTCAATGTGACGAAATGGCACTACAACACTTAAAAAAATTGATTGGGTTGAATTATGAAATCACTTTGGTAAAGCTATTTGTAACTGTAAACGAAAATTAGTAGCATTTACTAAAGTTGATAATTTTGAACAATTTCTTTGTTAACTAAAAATACATGTGCACGATTGCTAAGGTATATTTAGTACTGGTGAATAATCATTTACTTGTAACCTGTATATATAAATGTTTGGTTGCCAGAAACTATGTTTTCCAATTGCAAACTTTTTCATCTGTGAAGAGTAAACAGTATTTCGGGCTGAAAAAATATTTTTTTAATGGTGTGCTGAAGGGGACGCAGCCTCCTGGCGCCGCCCCTGCGTCGTATCAGCATCTCTGCTGGCATGGTATTCTTTCCATACCACAGTACAAGGGTAGAGAGGGAGCCTAAGCTTGTTTTCTAGGCAAGATAATGAAGCCTAGAGGGGAAAGAGGTGAGGTAAAGCCGCCATCTTTGATAGTACCCTAGTTGCAGATGATACAATAGTGGAAGTAGCGATTTTGGTGAGGGATACTTGTTTATAGTGAACAATATCTGTATATTACGTTGACATTGTACGCAGATTTCGAATCAAACAATGGAAGTGGAAAAAATGCTAAATCAGGGGGAAGTAGAGAGGATCAAGAATATTACGTACAAGAGGCAAACATATTTACAACATGTTTAGATACATTGTAGACACATTTCTGTTACGCTTTTACTAATAACATGTACTAAGGGTCAAAATTGCACATGTTAAACAATTGGACCTAGACTGAATTCCACGTAATTTGCTTTCTCTGTATATACAGCAAAACCTCGTTAATCCGGACTAATGGGGGGGGGGATAAGTTGACCGGTTTAACGAAAGTCTGGATTAACTGATATAACGTAAATGAACAGTAGAAAGTGCATTAAAACTCTGTTTATAACAACAAAACACGTTTATTATGGTGTATTTAAAGGGCATAGGTCTAAATACACTATACAGTACACAGTGGCGTGCCCATGATTCTCGAAAGGGAGTGGTTACATACACTTTTTCTGGTAGTCAGCTCTCATTTTGTCATCTTTTCCTACCTTTTACGTTCTTTTTTGGGAACACTGGGCCAAAGGGGGGTTAAAACCCCATCATCCCCCCTTGGACACGCCACTGACAGTACACTACAAAGTCTGCGGGAGACATATTTTCATCAGTGGTTGTCTGCCTTTTCTTCGGGAAGTTCTCTTATTGACTTCTAGCCACATTTGAAACCTTGCATTCTGTTTTTATTTTCTTTCTTTTTGCGTTTTGCCTGTCTGGATTAAGCGAAGACCGCCTTATCGGAGTCAGGATTAACGAGGTTTTACTGCATTCCTGTATGTTTGTGTGTGTGTGTGTGTCCACGAATAGAAATTGTATTGCTATATTTTTAACATTTACTCTTTAGTTGTATTTTTAATAAAATAATAAAAATTAGTTAGTAATAAATAATGACCACTGTAATTAATGGTTAATCCACGGCAAAACTCCTCGTAAACAAACTGTATTACTTTTATTTTATTGTTATCCCTTTATTTCTTATTTACGTTTTTCCATTTATAATTGATATAATAAATTGTAAAGAAAAACAATGACAACTGTATTTAATGGTTAAGTCGTTGAGAAGGCATTAATGCCTTAACTTCACCATGTGAGCAAAGTCGTAAATAAATAAATAATATTGTGATATAGTGGAATAGAAGAATTGTTCACATGCTGTCAAAGGATTCTTGTTGTGGTACTTTTACGTGTGCAAACTAAAGTACAATTTGTTTAATGGGGTGTCATTACAATAAGTTCATTGAAGACAAGTGCAGTACGAGTAGCTCGCACAAACGTTTATTAAGAGCGTAAGGCGGAAGTTTTAGCACTCAATTTTTTGGCACTTTCTTGCTAATCCTAAAGATTGTAAATTATGAGAAGATGAACTTTGTAAAGGGACAGTCCCGAAGTAAACGGCGTGCGACTGTAAACGTCTACGTAGAATTGTATTAGTCGCATTCAGAAAGTAAGTTTCCCACTCGCCCACAAGTGGCAGGCCATGAGTATTGAAACCGGTTTTGCGCATGCATGAGAGAGAGACAGATGCCCTGGCTAGAGAATGTCCTAGAAGACGCCTCCATAAAGACCTGAGTAGCGTCGCGGCAGCGATAAAACATGGCGGCTCTTATTCCATCTCCCGCCGCGTGCGAAGTTCTTGAACGCACAACACATACAGCCGATCGAAATTCATCGTCTGCTGTACCAGGTGTATGGGCCAGACGTCATGAGCAAGCAATGGTGCATCGTTGGTGCAGGACATTTGCTGAAGGCCGGCAAAATGTGCATGACGACGAGCGCAGTGAGCAGCCATCGGCCGTTATGGACGAGCTTGTGGAGCAGGTGCAGCAGCGGATATTGCAGGATCGTCGCGTCACGATCACGGAACTCAGCAGCCATTTCCCGCAGATTTCTCGGTCGTGTTGCACGACATTGTTACCAAACGCCTCATTTTCCGGAAATTGTTTGCCCGGTGGGTGCCGAAACAACTGACGCCCGAACACAAAGGAAAACGCATGGGCACGGCGCTGGCATTTCTTCAGCGTTACCATGATGATGACGATTCTCTCAACCGGATCATCACAGGGGATGAAACGTGGGTTGCATACAGCACCCCTGAAAGCAAGTAGC
Organism: Lepisma saccharinum; assembly: GCF_977018435.1. Taxonomy (NCBI): domain Eukaryota; kingdom Metazoa; phylum Arthropoda; class Insecta; order Zygentoma; family Lepismatidae; genus Lepisma; species Lepisma saccharinum. The sequence goes on from NC_139237.1 coordinate 38,870,275, forward strand.
AGTCCATGCATTGGCGTTACAGTGGATCTCCATGCAGGACGAAGTTCAAACAGACTGTGTCGGCGCGAAAAGTAATGTGCACGGTGTTCTGGGACAGACAAGGCATTCTGCTCATCGAGACTGAAACTGTGAACGCTAACTGTTACTGTGAAACACTGGGGACATTGCGACGAGCCATTCAGAATAAGCGACGCGGTAGGCTCAGTGCCGGGGTGATCTTGCTGCACGACAATGCGAAGCCGCATATGGCTAGGCGCACTGCAGCGCTTCTGGACAGGTTCGGTTGGGAGGTGTTGGATCATCCATCGGACAGCCCGGATCTCGCTCCCAGTGATTACCACCTGTTCTTGCACCTGAAAAAGTTCCTGTCCGGTCAACATTTTCACAGCGACGAAGAGGTTCAGACAGCTGTCACACTGTGGTTCGGCGCCCAAGCGGCGGACTTCTACAACGCAGGTATACAGAAGTTGGTCCCACGCTATGACAAGTTCCTGAATTACGGCGGGAATTATGTTGACAAGTAACTGGACAAGTGCTGTATCTGTGGCAATAAATCATTGAATGAAATAATGTTTCCTTTTTGTGCACGACCGCAGGGAAACGTACGTTCTGGATGCGCCTAATATCATCGATTCGAGTAGAACTCGACGAATGTGGTCGCGTAAAATGTGTTGCTAAATTCAGCTCACATTGTTATGTTAGTACTGCTATATGACGCGTTCACGAGTGCAAAAGTTGCAATATAACTTCTATTTAGATTCGATTCTTTATGGTCATTTATTTCATTGTGCACTAGCTGAATATAATGCAGTATTAAGTGTTGTTGGTAAATAAACGCATCATAATATTACTTACAATGTCTTCGTCTGTTTTTTTTCGTCAAAATTAGTTTATGAATTAGTTGTTAATAATTTCTGGCAATATAAATGCAAGGAAACATATGTAATAATCAACCTCATTTCGCTAATGAAATTCCTTCTTGCTGAATGTTAACAAATTAATGTTACTTTAACTCTTGTCTACTCTTACGGCGGGCATTCGACATGCTGGCAAGAAAAATGGGGAGCGATAAATACGGCGCAAACAAACAAGACAACAGCGGCGGAGCCAAGAGTTACGTCGTGGCGGGAGGAAGTACTACACACCTCGTTCTTCGGGCTGCTGCGTTTCGTATCGCGCTGAATGGGTCGCTTCCCCGCTCCTCACTACCCTTGACAGCATGTAGGGCGCGTGCCGTAAGAGTAGACAAGCCCTATTGTCCACGGTAAATTCAGCCGCTGCGAGCGATTTTTTTGTTCAACTGTCGTTACACATGCTACCATTCTCTCTATAAGCTTCCATACTCTATATATATCACACTATCCGTTTCTGTATATTACTCGATAAGGGAGTTGTGGATGTTAATGGCAATCTCTAAGCTATAATGCTCGGTCAATTAAGCACAGGATGAGATTTGTTTCCTGGGTGTTTCGCAGCGTCCAAAGAAGGCTTCAACGAGAAAAACATTACCAAGAAAAGTATACTACACTCTGTCCCAGCTATCCCTGGAGCAGGCGAACGAAAAGAAAGGCTCTGCGCAAGTAGTGACGCGAGACTGCTCCACCAATGAACACGTGAGAGGAACGGGATTCCGTGGAGGGAGGAAGGCGACTGCAGCTACCAGCCTTCGAGAAGCGTGTACTGCCTCTCGCTCACCACTAGAATCCTCCCCCCTCTTCTCTAAATCTATGCGCGGCCTTGCTCCACAGATAGTTGGGATAGGGTGTACCTGAAAGTTTACCTATGTTGAAAAGCGACACACTGAAATTTCATTTCAATGTCTGTATCCATTGCAACGGATTGGTCATCTTGTTTCTATTGAATGTCTCTTTTTCTTTCCAGGTAATTCAAATTGTTTCACAAACGTCACTGTTGGATTTGAGTTAGACGCACTACCTATTTAAGGCCGGTGTTTTAATGCGTTCTGTAAGTACTAACATGAATGGAATTCATAGCGTTTACTCTATTGCACAGTGATTGTAAAAAAAAATCTTGACTTTCAGGGTTCAAAAATATAACTTGTGATTACCTACCAAATGATTGATTGTCCACACATGGAGTTATGGTATTCAGAATTAAGTATATGTTAGCAACCACAACATATCTGCCACCTAACGAGCAATTTTGTAACTCAGGTTAACTACTACAATCTATTTTTTTTATTTTGTATAGATTGTAGAAACTGCAAACTATATTCTTTGATTGATTGATTGATTGAGTGTTTTAAATCAACTTTATGAACAGAATGGCTAATCGCGACTGGAGCTACAGTTTAAAGTTGAATCAGAAACACTATGTGCCTCCACCGGGTATCGAACCCAGGACCCCTTGATTTCAAGGTTATTATGTTACCACTGCGCCATCGGGGAGGCCCTACATCAAACTATATTAATTTTCGATATAGTAGTGCCTATAGTAACATAATGTGATGTGATTATATTGTAATCATTTTTCACGTTCGATTCTGGTTCGGAACACATTTCAGCGGCTGTGTTCCTACAGTACTTTAAAACTGTAGGTCCAGTTTCGATTACTCTATCAGTGCGTAGAGTGAAATTAAAACAGGAAGAAGTTTTATTGGTGGGAGTACACAATCATAGCACATATTTTGTCACTGGGGCTTAACATTTCAATTGTGCACCCTGCAGTGGCACCAACTCACATGGGCCCAGAACCCGCACAAGAATTTGTCGTGTTATTATTATTACTATCATCATCGTGATTCAATGGTTGAGCGCTTATTAAAATCAGGAAACAATATGATTTTATTAAAAAAAGATGGTACTCGTTGTTGTGCAATAATGTCATAACACATGGAAATCAGAATAATGAACGTATTCAACTTTCAGCCCATCTAACATTATTCAAAAGTTGCCAATCTGAATCTCTCTCTGTCACTCTCTTTCTTTTTATTTATGTTAGTCTATTCTCTCTTCCTCTCTTTTCTTTATATTAGTCTATTCTCTCTCCCTATCTTTTCTTTATATTAGTCTATTCTCTCTCCCTCTCTTTTCTTTATATTAGTCTATTTTCTCTCTCTCTCTGTTCTTGTTTCTCTCTCCCTCCCTCTCTTTCTTTATATTAGTCTATTCTCTCTCTCTCTGTTCTTGTTCTCATTCCCTCTCTCCCTCCCTCCCTCCCTCTCTCCCTCTCTCTCTCTCTCTTTATATTAGTCTATTCTCTCTCTCTTTCTCTGACTTTCTGTTGTTCTCTTTCATTTTCTTCTCTTTATCCTCATTTTCTTGCTTTCTTTATCTTTATTTCTCTCTCATTGCTTGGCAAGGAGACTATGTTATTTGGATGACATTCAAACTAGGGACAGCGAAATGCAGATTTCTTACTCTCCGGAATCAATACCGTAAAACCAAAGAATCCAGATTTAGGAAGAAATCCGAATTTTGGATTTCTATTTGTCATCACAAGCAGCACTAACCATTACATTTGTACGGTGCCGGCGATTAAATTGTTGAGTGGGGGACAGTTGCATCCACTTTTTGCAAATTTTGCCCCCGCACTAATGCTAAGCTTTGTCTACCAAAAGAAGAAAGCTGTCCTATCCCACCTCAATTTGTGTAATTGCCGCCCCTGTCTTTGTAATCCGCCACCTAGAGCAATTTGAGTGTAGAGTTGTGAGTACGCTTCTGTGCTTATGAGCAATATTTTGAAGATTTCGACACATCATCGCCCTTTGTCTGGCGAGTAAGAAAACTCTCGTGGGACGATGGAGGGGTGGTCTCGATATAGAATGAGGGCTCCTCGATGGTGCAGTGGTAGCGTCGTAGCCTTTTAATCAAGGGGTCTCGGGTTGGATACCCGATGGAGGCACAGTGGTTGAGATCCCACTTTAAACTGATTAGCCTCTCTGTGCATAAAGTAGACTTAAAACAGCAATCCAAGCAATCGATATAGAATGAGTAACTCATGATGGTTACTTCTCGTCGTTTTTGCTTATATATCCCTCCGAAGTAAACATTGAATTTCATAATTATCTATGTTCAAGTTTTTCCTTACATCTCAGGAGGTACGTACAGAGATGCATACATGTCTAAATCGCAATACAGTTAATTAAAAAAAAATCTCCTATAGCTCTTGGTCAAATATTCGGTGTTACTAATTCGATAGCTCCTTTTGTGTACGAGTTTGGGTTTTCTTAGAGTGTTAAAGTGTAAATTTGCATACCCCCCATAAAAAGACTACCTCTCGAAATGAAACCACAAATACGCCACTGAGCGGGCATCCTCCTCAAAGCAAAAAAGCTTAATTTGTACAGTGCGAAGGAGCATTGCTTCCTTTGTAGGTCTATCTGAAATTCTTCGACACAATATCTTGTAGTTCCACGAACAATGGCTCTGTTTCTATTGTTGCATTCAGATGTTCAACAAGTTTCGTTTCCTTAGAAATTAAGTTGCATTTATGAAATCCCCGAGGAAGGAAAAGTGTGATAAAACTTCAGTATGTATTAGTACGTCGACAAGTTCCTCAATAGCGCTCACCTCCAAAACAGCGTCCCATGAATCTTCGTGACAAGAAGACGAAACATGCCAATAAAGATAGCAACGTTAGCCAGAGACTGCAGTAAAAGCGGTGTGGGCCAGTAAGCAGAAGAGCAAGAAGAAATCCTATTGCCATATTCATTATGCAGCTGTAAAACTTTGTCTACTCATTGAAATGTTGGATGATCTTCGTTCGATCTTCTCTATGTGATGCCGTGTGATTTGTTCTTCACAATGGTGAGTACACTGCGACATCTGTACAGCCTCTTTTCTAACCATAGGTTTTGCGAATAAATTCTGAGATAGGTCCATCTCATTCGTTTACAGACTTGCTTGCAATGGTGATTAAGTGTTCAATCTTTGTCAGATGAAGGATGAAACTATTTCGAAAGCCCTTTCTCATTACCATCCTCGTATGGAATAAAGCATGCAAATAACCAAAGCTTGAAGAGCATTCATACCTTTAATCGTTATGAATGTTGTTTGAAGCTTGCACTATCCAGTGGTCGTTCAAGACTGTTTATGACGTATGTATTTTAACACATTCTATTAGAAATCAAGGGGAGATCCCACTTGATTCTTATATTAACCGAAGATTTTTGTCACGTACCCGCGTCCGGCTCCTTTTGACACGGGAAGGATCCTTACCTTTTATATCGGACTCCTTCTTAAGGCTAAGGTAACACCTAGTCCGTTGCCAGAGATACAGGTCGGAATCTATCCGTTCTATCCTCGAACAGATTGTATTCTTTATCGGATAATTTTTCACGATAATGTCGCTGCTTTTTCTGATCACAATTCGGTATATTTATATCACCAGCTTATGTGATACCGCTATTCCAAGAACGTGGCTTTGCGTAAATTTCCTTGATGTTGCTAATTCCTGTGAAAAGACCAAAAATCTTGTAAGCGGTGACAAAAAGAAGACCTTGGGTGGCCTTATTGCAGACTCTGCTGGTGATTATCAGACGAAAGGTCCTGGTTGGGCTTACGTTAAGACCTCTCCTCCTTCCAGGTTTTCGAAGTGACCCTCAGACAGCTAAGTCGTCATCCAACGGGTTAAGACCATGTTGGCGGGACTTGCTGTTTTGTGCACCCAGGAAACAGCCTATTTGTAGTGTCATATCATGTTTTCTGGTTAAATGTTCTTCAGATTTTCACCCATTTTCTTTCTTTCTTTCTTTCTCTCTGAGAGCGGAGTACACACGGGTTAAGACCCTATATGTCTCAATATTTCTGTCAAAATTTCTTGCTTTTATAGCAGAAGTTTGTTGATTTCGTTGCTAAGTGACTTTCAACTGTCTGAGGTTACTAGGGAGATAATTTAGCTTTCTACCTTTCTGGCCTTTCATAATTTAAAAGTCAGATATCACCATTATTCTTTAATTTTTAGCAATCCTTTTAACTTACAATTTTCCTTAATATTTGCCGCGTTAATTATTTATCAAAATATAATTTATATGCGTTCATAATGATCTTCACAAAATGTTGAGATGGGAAATGGGCCATTGTATAGGAGCGTCCTGATCATACGAGTATAAACATAATAAGGCGAAAAACTAAATATGCTGACCAAGGCAGTAATTTATTTTATTAAAAAACATAAACTAACGTAACGTTTCAACCTTCTAGCAAGGTCTTCTTCAGACTCTGTATCAAGTACAAAACTTTTGTACTTGATACAGAGTCTGAAGAAGACCTTGCTAGAAGGTTGAAACGTTACGTTAGTTTATGTTTTTTAATAAAATAAATTACTGCCTTGGTCAGCATATTTAGTTTTTCATAATCATGGAAACAAGGCTTAATGGAGTTATAATAATAAGGCGGCGTTCCTAAGGAAGAGTCCTCCTACCGAATGACTTGAAAGTAACACTCGTAGAGGGGTACCTGTCATTTTAATTCTGGGTATCGAGACAAGGATTTCTTTTGACATTTATATTATTTTAAATACACATCAAAAACTATTAATCAGCCGGGAGACAACCTTTGAAATGATTACGCCACGCGCAGTGACGTCCTGAAGATGGCCGCCCAGCAGATTCTTTGAAGTTGAATATTTCAGAAACTACTGAACGGATTTTAATTAAAGAGGTCTTGTTTTAAATCAGAATGTTATGTCTGTAAGAAAGTGTAAGTAGACACAATAAGGGAGTTCTAAGCCCTCATTTGGGGCTCGAATCATCATGTGGGGCTCGTCGTAGCCTTTTATGATGTATATTTTGAGGGCAGAGTTGGCAACACTGTGGGCTCTTACTGTAGCCTTTTATGAGGGGGTCTATTGCCCTCTGTTTACATCTGGCAACACTACCGTAGATTTTTTGACAGTGTTGTTAACCTACTGGGTTTTTCACTGTAAATTTTTATTAAAGGACCTGAGAGGTTCATGTATTTTTTATGTCTGGCAATACTGTTGGGGGCACAGAGTTGGCAACACTGTGGGCCCACTGTAGCCTTTTATGAGGGGGGTCTATTGCCCTCTGTTTACATCTGGCAACACTACCGTAGATTTTTTGACAGTGTTGTTAAACCTACTGGGTTTTTCACTGTAAATTTTTATCAAAGGACCTAAGAGGCCCATGTATTTTTTATGTCTGGCAACACTGTTGGGGGCCTAGTGTTGGCAACACTGTGGGTTTTTACTGTAGCTTTTTATGAGGGGGACCTATTGTCCTCTTTTTATATTTGGCAACTCTATTGAATGTTCCTTCTTTGAGGCTTGGGTTTTGCCAACCCATCCGAAGAAAATTCCACTATATGATCTTTCACTGGCTAAGCTAACCTACAAATAGGAATTGGAAACACTGACGAGGCAATTATTATTATTTGAGCCTCAAATGATGATTCGAGCCTCGTCGGTGTTGCCTACCCACTCTACAAAAATTCTACTATATGATCTTTCACAGGCTAAGCTAACCTACAAATAGGAGTTGGCAGCACTGACTTATAAACCCATTGGGTCCTCTTGGCATGTTTTTTCATGATGTGTTGCTAGGCTATTGAGCATCTTGGCGTATACAATGTATATATTTTGAGAGGGGGGTTATGGCTTTTTATGCTGTACGAATACTGGAAGCTTGACAGTGACAACCAACAGAGTAGGTAAACCTACATCCAGGAACTGGCAACACTAGTTTCTGACAGTGAATTTGAAATAAAATATTAAACAAAATACATGAGTAAGCACTGTGATTACAAATAGTACCAGTGTTATGCCCCCAACTCCAACTGGACAACTGGGGAAAATAATTGTACAACAATTTGTACCTAATTGTACAATACTTGTACCTAATTGTACAACATATACACAGACATAAAAGAAAGAGCCTTCCCGTAACTTACTTCATGTACAATTTATATGATTTTACAACTGTGAAAAGAAAGCATATGTGTTCTGTATGCACATATTCATTCTTATTTTTCGAAGTTGAATGAAAGCACATGTTTTTACGTTCTCGTAATACTAACCTTGCTCCACTGATTTTAAATTGCTTCCATCCGCTTTTTTTTTCTGTGTTATTTCCGTATGCACGCAACATTCGCTTTCAATAGTATAATGAAACACAGAAGGAGTGTTAGTATAGCAGGCTTCGAGTTTACAATTTATTAAATTAAACAATAATTTATGTAAGAATATACTTGTACTTACCGAACACAAAATAATAAAAGCACATGTGAATGTTTGCGTGTGTTCATGTTATATGACGACTGAGTAAAAAAATAATGTTGACTCCCCGAAAGATAAAGTTCCTAGTTCGACATCAGATGCATGCAAATTTTATGTTTTGCTCTCCAAAATCTTGATTTTATGTTTGTGCTATTTGTCATACAGCAGAGGAGAAGAGGGGAGAGAGAGAGAGGAGGTACTATCAGCGTCATCTATTAGCAAACAATAGAAATAAAAAAGTAGGTCAAACTTTTTCAACACCCAAACATTTTAAACGTCCTCGCTTAGTAATACGATCTAGCTGAAGACGTGTAAAAGAGTACTCTTAGTCGACGAAGCTAATTGCTAGGGCCCTTATATTACTAAAATATTCTTTAATTTGCATATTTCTCATACCGCCATATGTTGTTCTAGTTGACTTCTTCCAAAAAAATGCTAATTAGCGAGAGTTAATTAAGCAAGGCAAGTAAAAGAAGCAAAATAGAACAACATATGTGCCGGCGTGAAAATATGTAAAAATTCGATTCAGAGGTGGATCGAATTAAAATTGGGGAATATTTTGTTTTTTTTCCCTATAATAATGTGTGACAATATCCATATTAATTAGGAAGGTATGTTGTATGCTAGGTTAGCTAATTGTGTCTTCTACAGCTTCACTGTATAGAGGGAAGATGGAAAAAGAGAGCTCTACGGAAACTGACGCTCTTAATAATATTGTATGCCCGTGAAAATTACATATAAATAAAACTTAAGCGTATTATCTGCTTTCATGTCAGATTTTACCAACCTGTGAGCTGTAGTGTTTAGGTGACAAGCGACCTGCTCAAATATGATACTGTTGACAATATTGTACGCCCGTGAAAATTATATATAAATAAGACTTAAGCGTATTATCTGCTTTCATGTCAGATTTTGCCAACCTGTGAGCTGTAGTGTTTAGGTGACAAACGACCTGCTCAAATATGATACTGTTGACAATATTGTACGCCCGTGAAAATTATATATAAATAAGACTTAAGCGTATTATCTGCTTTCATGTCAGATTTTGCCAACCTGTGAGCTGTAGTGTTTAGGTGACAAGCGACCTGCTCAAATATGATACTGTTGACAATATTGTACGTCCGTGAAAATTATATATAAATAAGACTTAAGCGTATTATCTGCTTTCATGTCAGATTTTACCAACCTGTGAGCTGTAGTGTTTAGGTGACAAGCGACCTGCTCAAATATGATACTGTTGACAATATTGTTCGTATATTGTATTGTATAGGAGACTAGAAACATATAATTTGGCGAAAAAAAAACCCAAGTAAGGTCATAAAGAATAGTTAAAAAAAAGTGAACAATTATATTTTGCATTGCACAGCATTGGATATTAAATAACATACCCCCAAAAAATCTCTGCATTATGCGTTCTGTAAAAAATTGCCCTACGTGCCAAACTGCTGTGTCAAGTAAACATTTTCAAAGGCACTGTCGTACTTGTGTGCCGGGAAAACAAATATGTGCGACCAAACTGTGCTCTAAGTGTGGAAAAAATATTTCTATTGCCAACTTCAAGCGACACCAGCTTACTTGCAAGAGCACTGGAACATCTCTACCGCAACCTTCCAAGCGAAAGGTAGAAGTAACCTCCCTCGATGCATCGCCACCTGCCAAACGCGTCAAGCTGGCGAAGAAAGCAGACCGATTTGCGTTTGAGCATTTATTAGAAGACTTTAACATAACATCAGACAGCTTCTGCGATGTGCGTAGTTTTCTGGAGAGCGAGCGAGCTAAGATAATATCCATCCTCAACGATGCATTGGCCACACACTCCACTAAATTCTATGCTGTGCTATGCTGCAAGTATAAGAAACCGTCTGATGAAATATATAAATTCTTCCATGCCACAAAAGCAAAAACACTGCATCAGGCAGATATCACTGACCTCGACAGCGTCTACGACAAGTTTGTCGAGGAGCTTGTGGCAAAGCACGAGGAGCATCAGGCTGAAGGCTCGGGCGGTTCGCTGTGTGGCGACCCCCACGAACTTCGTCTGAAACTTAACAAATTCCTGCCACGGGCAGGGTCTAACTATATTGCCCTGCCACCCGAGGTTGAAGCAAGGAAAGCTGTTCTCAATATTCAGAACAAAGACACCAAATGCTTCCTCTGGTCGGTGCTGGCAGCATTGCACCCTGTTCACTGGAAAAACCACTCGTACCGTGTTGCACACTACAAGCAGTATGAGTCGGAACTGGAGGATGCAATGGCCGGGATTGCCTACCCTGTAGAAGTCTCGCATATTCGCAAGTTTGAGGTTCGTGCTCGTGACTTGTTGGGCCTGCAATTAGCCATCAATGTTTACGGTCTCACCGAGGCAAACATCGTCTACCCTATTCGGGTAAGTGATGTAGATGATGATAGTGGACAGCAAATTGACCTTCTTCTTATCAAGAATAACACCTGCCACCATTATACGCTTATTCGCTCTCTTTCCAGACTTGTTTCAAATCAGAAAAATAGACATAATGGTCACATCGTGGTGTGTCGCAGGTGCCTGTCCACTTTCGACAACCAAAACCATTATAAATTCAAACACTCTCGAGGACCCAACATTGCTGCTGAGAAGCTAGCTCGCCACATGCTCTACTGTGGTACCAACAAGCCTGCACGAACTATCCTGCCCGAACCTGGTGCAGTAGAGTGTTTTCGCATGCACAGTGCGATGGTGAAGCATCCTGCCTATATTGTAGCAGACTTCGAGGCCTTTCTTCAACCTCTGTCTAACTGCCATCCCAACCCCGAAACATCCTCTACTATTCCTTTCCAAATCCACGAGGCCTCGAGTTACTCCTATGTTGTGGTGTGGCGAGACCAACATATTGCCTCCGAGCCCTATGTGTATCGCGGTCCCGACCCGGTCAAACACTTCCTGGAGAGAATGCAACAGGAAGGCATCAAGATAGGGAAGGTGCTGTTGGCCCCCAAGCCCATGCTGCCTCTGTCTCCGGAAGACAAGCATCAGCACGAAATGGCTCTAAATTGTCCTGTTTGCAACTCAGTCTTCAATGGCGATAACAAAAAGGTCCACCACCATGACCATTATGGGACCGGAAGCTACATTGGCCCGTGGTGCAACAGGTGTAACTTGAGAGCCAGGGACCCGCGCTTCATACCGGTCTTTTTTCACAATGGCTCGGGATATGATTTCCATCACTTGGTCACACATCTAGGGTACGACAATGCGAGAATCAATGTCCTGGCACAGAACGAGGAGCGTTATATTAGCATCAGCAAGTGGGTGCCGATCCCCGACTCAAAAAGCAGGAGCATCGAGCTTCGGTTCCTCGACTCTCTGAGGTTCCTCCAGGCAAGCCTGGATGCTCTTGCTGGGAAGCTCAGAGACGACCAACTAGCCATTACCACATCAAGTTTCCCGAACTTAGATGTCGCACTCATCAGACGTAAAGGGGTGTAACGTTTGTCCCTTTGGTATGTGTCCAAACCTTACGTAAAAAAAAAAATTGCTAGTTCAATTTTTTGGCATCGAGAGCGTTACGCCTCTCGATTGCTCTCTGGTGCTGCCCCTGGCGGTGAATTTTTGCAGCTTATGCCTGCTCGGAAATCCCGCTGCACCAGGTAAGGCAGTTCGCCCTCAGCTTCTCTACATAGCACGCCCACTCCGAACGGCTCGCTTCCGTTGCGATCCACGTCATCTAGGCCACGCCGGCAAGAGTATACCTATCCAGGACTTGTAAAATTGACGTCTGCCACGCCGACCACCGAATGGGGAGAAGGTGACGAAACGAGTGTAGAGATTATAGTGGAAGGATGGCCAAGCAACTTTACGCGATTTGAACATTCGTGAGTAGGTATGTACAAGAATCTCTTGACCGTGAATTTGGCAATGTGAACAATATATACCTTTTATTAATTTTTGCATCAGTGATTGGTCCTCGCGTATTTTGCCCCTTTTTGTAAGGTGAACTTTTCGTAGCGTTACAACCTAGTGCATATTTTCGTTGGCGCACGACGGCAAGGGCCAAACAAGCAAAACGAAGCATAGAATATAAAACTAGTGTGACTCAGCGTAAATTACGCGAACCTGGCCGTTTGTAAATTGGCGTTCGCAATAATTGCAGAAACTGTGCGTGGCCATTGTTTATGAACCTTTTGAGTAAAAAGACCTTTTTTTTGTACAAAAGGTTGGATTTTTGAACTGTGCATCGGAACTTAAGGTTCCAGGTCAAATTAGACTTTTCTCATGCGACGTCAAATTGTGGGTGCATTCGTGCTTGAACAAAAAAAATAACGCAAGGACATAGAATAACTACGATCCCTTCTGTTCCTTTGTTTTGTCTTTTTCTAGTATCCTAATAATAGACATATCCGCATTGAGGTAGCACTAACGATGCATTTTTAGAAAGTGGGGACACAAAAAGTAAAGTATAATGGGTAAAGTAAAATAAAGGCTCGTTTTGGGCCGTGTGTTCGATTGAGCAAAGGCTAGTCGTACGTGGTTATCAAGCCCGTAATGTGCGTTGTTTAGAGAGGCAAAACCTCTGCACGAATTATTATTGTTATAGAGTCAGTTGGCAAAAGATACAAATATTGGTTAAATGGAACTGCACTTGGTAGTTTGCTCTTGATTGTTAAAAATTGAATGGTGAAACTATGTGTTATGTTAAATAGAGCGCCGGACGCTCGAATTGTTGGCAGTGAATGTGTGTTGTTAAATTACTCATTGTAGTTACACCTTGGGTATGTTTGCATTAAATGAATGATGTACTGAATAGCAATCAAGAATACATTTGAGCTGTTAATTAAATTTGTGTGAAATCTTAATTTCTGTTACTGCCTTCTAAACGGCAAGAATTGCGAAAACAAACAATCGGTTACGAGATAATCCATAGTAACTAAACGATAGAATTGGAGATAAGCCGGCCGTCTTTTGGCACGTCTTTTGGGTTAACAGATATAACAGTCATAACGATAGAAACGAGAAAGAAAATTACGTTGGAGATATATTAAGGCAATTTTACCTTTTTTTTACAGCGAAGAAGGCACGTGCTGCTATTCACTGTCGAACCCTTTTGAAACTTATTGCGCACGTTGTGCGACGTACGTGAGTTTCTTTGTTTTCAGGGCTCCTTCCCTATTTGTCTCGTGCTTCTTGCACTCGTCGCTCGTAAACTCCTGCGTCGTTGTGCCGGAAGTACAACACAAAGAAAGGAAGTGTACAACTTGTAGCCTGTAGAGCGGGTCTTAAAACCTTTTTTTTTAAGATGAGTGGCCGCGAAGCCGCTTCCAGATAATTACCGCGTGCTCTCTCATCAAATCCTGCTCACACGCCACAAATTTTGGTATCAGAGCATCGTTCCATTTGATCCGTTGTAGCAACATTACTATTGTTATCGTACAACTTCTGAAAAATTTTTTCCCCCCCAATTGCTCCCCCCCCCTCAACTTTGAGTCAATTGATTTTTTTTGCAATTCACCCTTTTTTTTTCTTCAACATATTTCCTGTTTTGCAATAATATTTTTTTTTTTGTGAAAATTGTAACTAGGTGTGGTACTAAATTAACAGCGGAGCATTTGATCTCCGGTACCCACATTTGCCAGTAGCGCATTTGACATACGTGATATACTAAACAGTGGTTAATAGTGCAACACAATTCTACTTGTGCCTTTTGGGCATTTTGATTTGGGGCGTGAACACTAGCCTTGCTATAACTTGTTCTGGTGGGACTTTGAATAGTTTTTTACCATTTTCCTTTCATTTGTATTTGTACCCCCTCACCTTCCTTGTTTTAACAATAAATCATTTCCTTTTCTTTTCTCACTCTGGTGCCCCCCCCTTTATTCATATTTTGATAGATTGGATAGATTGGTTATATTTTTCCCTTGTACACATACATCTTTATATTGTTGTTTTGTGCTTGGGTCTTTACCTTTCCTTCGGCGAAATGACATCTGCCATACCTTTTCCATATACGCCGCCACATCTACCTCCACCATCACCCTCAACCTTGGATTTTGTACGCGGCTTGGTTTTACCCCAGCCTCCTACTCCTGTGCAAGATTTGGCGCGCGTTAGTGCCATCAATTTCCTTTTTAAGGACTTGCCAACATTGCATGGCCGAGATATACATAACTTGTTTACCTTTTTGTTTACCTTACATAAAATCATTTGTTTGGATTTGATGGAAGTCGAATCCATTTTGTTATTAGCCTTACAATATACATTGTCCCCTCTTACAGAAATTTGGCTGGAAGGCCTTCTGCAGAAACTGCCCTGGCACTTGTTCACCTTAATGATCTGGAATCGTTTAGTTCCGCATTCTGTCTTACTACCTTTTCAGATCGAGGTTCTTCATAGGGTACAACAACCGGATGAAAGTTTGTACTCCTACGTTCGGGATATCTATGATGCTAGCCAAGTATTCCCCATTGAATGGTCTGAGTCACAGTTAATTGATACCATTATTGAGGGTATCGGCTTTCCAGCTCGTTCGCTACTCTTGGGACGCTCCCGTCCCCAAACCATTCAGGATTTATTTCTTTTGGCGCAAAATATATGGCAGCCCGAATTAAAATGGAATTCTCAGCGCAGTCCGGAGACACAAGGTATACAACATCACGTCCCGGTGCAGCCGTTGTTGACAGATAGTTCCTTTGCTCGTGGTGATCTGCCCACCGAACCGGTTTCGGGTTATTCATGTATGCCCGCGGTAGAAATTTCACCGCAGGTTGAACGACAGACACTTGTTCAAGATGACGATGGTGCCCCTGGTCGGGACATTTCTCCTACTTTGCTTCATATGGAATATCCGTTTTTGTTTGAGGGCCATCCGACGCCCACAATTCGAGTTCTCTTAAATCAACAACCTGTATTTGCATTACTCGATACAGCTGCATCGGTGTCCTTAATTTCTCTTTCTTTTTTGAATACACTTAAAGATCTCCCCCCTCTTCTTACTGATCACTCTATAGAATTGCGCGATGTGACTAATCATCCATTTTCCTTATCGGCCTATAGTCATTTGACTTTACGTCTTGATCGTCTATCTTGGAAGTGGCGCTTTTGGGTATCAGAAACCCTTCCTTTTCCGTTAATATTGGGTACTGATTTCTTGATGCACACAGGAGCTATCCTTTCCTTTGAAAAGAAGCTTTTGTCTTTCCCTTTTCATATTGATGGCATTCAAATGGCTTTTTCTTTATCACCCCCAGTAAACGTTCTTGATGTATCTCTTCCTTCCCCGAATGTATCTTCAGAAGTTACTTATCAATCAGATAACGATTTACAGTTTCCTGTATCCTCACATAGTTCAACTTTACAATCCTTGTTGTGTCAGTTTCAGGATGTTGTCACAGAGAAGGTGGGTTCTTGTACTTTAGATCCCGTTTCGATACCTGTGGTGTCGGACATTCCCTTTCGATCCAAACCGTTTCAACTAAATCCTGTCCAAACTGAAATTTTGAGAAAACAGATTGAGGATTTACAGGCACAACAAATTATAGAGCCGTGCCGGTCATCTTACTCTAGCCCTGCCTTCCTTGTACCAAAGAAGAACGGTACCCACCGTTTGGTATGTTCTTATAAAAATCTTAATCGCCTCATAGCCTATGATCAATTTCCACAACCACGTATTGATCTTATGTTTCAGCATTTACAATCGGCAGCAGTATTTTCTTGCCTGGATCTATGCCAATCGTTCCATCAAATACGATTGGATGATAAAAGTAAAGACTTAACGGCTTTTGTTACGTCGTTTGGACAATATAGATACACTCGTGTTCCATTTGGTATCAACCTGGGGACTCAAATCCTATCAAGGGCACTGGATGAAATCCTGGGAAAATTTAAATACAAGTTTCTTATGACATATGCCGATGATTTGCTGATATATTCACCCGATATGCCGTCCCATTTGCAACATCTAAAAGAGGTTCTTCTAGCCTTGCGGCAAGCTGGTCTTACCATAAATCCTCAAAAATCTACTTGGATGGCTTCTGAGATAAAATATTTGGGCTATATCATTCGCAAAGGTCAGATGCTTATGGATCCGGATCGGGTATCCGCTATACAGGATATTCCCCCTCCTAAGAGCCAGAAAGGTGTTTCTCAAGTCATGGGGTTACTTTCATATTTTTCCCGTTTTATACCTCAATTTGCGGAGCGCACATGTTTTCTTACAGATAAACGTAAGAAGGATCTTCCCTTTGTTTGGACTTCGGAAGATCAGATCCGGTTTGACAACCTTAAAGCCGCCTTTATTGAACATACGGTACTAGCATTACCTGATTTCACTCAGGAGTTTGTTTTGCAAACGGATGCTTCAAGTTTGGCCCTTGGCGCTACCTTAAATCAGAGAGAAAAAGATGGATCCTTACGCCCCATAGCCTTTGCATCAAGGAAACGCACCAATCTTGAGCGTAAGCAATCCATATATGAAGCAGAGTGCAGCGCCATCGTCTTTGGTTTTAAGAAATTTGAAACTTATTTGACGTCTAAGCATTTCACTCTGCAAACGGATAATCAGGCCTTGTCCTGGTTACTCAAACATCCAGAACAATTTGGCAAGTTCGGACGTTGGTTGTTATACCTTTCGCGTTTTTCTTATGATGTGGAACATATTTCGTCAGCTAAAAACCCGGTAGCGGATTGCCTTTCTCGCATGCATTCTCCGGAAGATTTTGCGGTGTCTTCGCTGCCTTTTACCAGTTTGGCCTGCGCTGCCCCAAAGTTTAATATAATTCCCTTCAATAAGTCAGACATTTCAGCCCTCCAAGTCCAGGATCCTGCTCTATCTCCCATCATTGCTCAATTGAAGGACAATTTACAGGTTAAACATTACCGCCTGTACCAAGACCTTTTGATTTGGCAGCCACCTCGTGCAACCTCTTCCTTGGTTGTGCTTCCCAAGGCCCTGCAACACTTAATTTGTCGCTATTACCATGATACTCCTGTAGGTGGTGCCCATTTAGGCGTTAATAAAACAATAAAGAAAATTGCATCGCTCTTTTGGTGGCCAAATTATCTTTCGGATATCCGTCTGTACGTGCGCTCTTGCGACATTTGCCAGAGGGCTAAAATAGCTGTACGCAAGCCTCCGGGCCTTCTTTCCTCAGAGGTTATTCGCCATCCCTGGAGACGTCTCTATATTGACCTAGTCGGTCCTTTGGTTCGCTCGACTAAAGGAAATGTGTACATTTTTGCGAGAATCAATGTCCTGGCACAGAACGAGGAGCGTTATATTAGCATCAGCAAGTGGGTGCCGATCCCCGACTCAAAAAGCAGGAGCATCGAGCTTCGGTTCCTCGACTCTCTGAGGTTCCTCCAGGCAAGCCTCGATGCTCTTGCTGGGAAGCTCAGAGACGACCAACTAGCCATTACTACATCAAGTTTCCCGAACTTAGATGTCGCACTCATCAGACGTAAAGGGGTCTACCCCTACGAATACGTCACAGGCCCTTCCAAGTTCGAAGAAGAGTTGCTGCCTCCCCAGGATAAGTTCTACAGCCAACTGAGAGGTTCAGGTATTACCGACGAGGAGTACAAGCATGCTCAGTCTATGTGGGTCGAGTTGGGTTGCCGAACTTTCGGTGATTACCACGATACATACCTGAAGCTTGATGTGACACTTCTTGCCGATGTGTTCCAGGCGTTTCGGGCGACTGCGATAAAAATTTACAACCTGGACCCTGTATATTTTTACAGCCTTCCTGGACTGGCATGGTCGGCCATGCTCCTGCTGACTAAAGTTAAACTTTCACTTATCTCCGATGTTGATATCATGCTTTTCATCGAGAGAGCTATCCGGGGCGGCATGGTCCAAGTGTCGCAACGCTTCGCACACGCCAACAATCACCACATGGCCACTGGTTACGACCCCTCCCAACCATCAAGCTACATCATGTACACTGATGTGAATAATCTTTACGGGCACTCCATGATGCAGCCACTCCCAACAGGACAGTTTAAGTGGGTTGATCCTTTATACCACGACATCGAAAAAGAGTGCGACGAGTTTGGGTTTTTTGCCGAGGTGGACCTTGACTTCCCCGAGAAGCTGCAGGATACATTCTGTGACCTTTCGCCTGCTCCGGAATTCAAGTGTCCACATGGCTCGGATCAACCGAAGCTCGTCATGGACTTGGAGCCCAAAAAGCGTTATGTGCTACACTACCGGAACCTCCAGTGGTAAATGCAGCAAGGGGTCTCGGTCAAAGCAGTTTACCGCGTGCTCTTGTTCAGGCAGTCTCCATGGTTGAAGCCGTACATCGAACTGAACACCAAACATCGCACTGCTGCCACTTCGGAACTTGATCGCGATTTTTTCAAATTAATGAACAATGCGGTATTTGGGAAGACCATGGAGAATGTGCGAAATCGCGTTGATGTGAGGTTGGTGACGAAGAAAACACAGTGTCGTCGACTTGTTGCAAGCCCGCTGTTCAGGTCTCGAACAATTTACAACGAACAGATGTCTCTGATTCACATGAACCGGGGCGAGGTGCTACTCAACAAGCCCATCTATGTGGGAGCTGCAGTTTTGGATCTGAGCAAGTTGTGCATGTTCGAGACATATTACGGCATACTACGTGCACACTACAACCACAATATCTCGCTCCTCTACACAGACACAGACAGCTTGGTGTACCATGTTCGCACGGCCGATGCGTATGGTGATATAGCCAAAGTTCCAGCTCTTGTCAAGCTCTTCGACACATCGGGCTATCCCCAGCTAAACCGGTATGGAATTCTGCCCCGGAACAAAAAAATACCCGGCAAACTCAAGGACGAGAAAGACGGGGATGTGATTGTGGAGTTTGCTGGACTTCGTGCCAAAGCCTATGCGATCCGGGCTGAGGGTTCTGTAACAAAAAAGGCAAAGGGTGTAAGCAGGCAAGTGGTTCGGGAGCACCTCAAGTTTGAGGATTACCTCGAGTGCCTCAGAACAAAATCGCCCATTCTACAAAAAGAGCATCGTATCCAAAGCGTCGATCATGTGCTTACAACTAATATTGTCAGGAAAGTTGCTCTGGATGCACACGACGACAAGAGGTGTATTCTTGAATGTGGGGTCCATACACTTCCGTGGGGCCACTATCGCCTCCAAACTAGTAAGGCCTGCCCAGAGTTCAACAAAAAGTAATAGGCAATGCGAGAAAAAAAAACAATTTTAATTTACTTCCACTTCCTCGATTACATGCATGCATGGCACAGCAAAATTAAACTTCTGGAAACTGCTAATTGCAATTTGTACTTATATATATAAAATTCCACATTTCTTATTGTGTGCTATTTTTTTTTTATTTATTTAAAACTGTTCAGTCACTCTTTCATTCTTGACGTCATACACAAATGTTTTCTCTGCAATAAGAATGACACTGCACAGAGTATCTGCAGGCAAGGCATCGTGGAACTCGCATACAATCTTGATGTTGGTACGATCGTTGACCACCACTTGCTTTCTTTTCGTGGTGTTGATGACACACATCGGCCTGCGTGTTTTGAATTCGCTGGGCGCGTAGTACACGTCCACGCTTCCCTCGGTCACGCGTTTGTAAGCCGTGTAAGCTTCGTAAAGTTTCAGGTAATCGTCTTTGGTCATGTCGAGATTGTAATTCTCGCGCGGGAACACTTCGTTCCTACCGTTCTTCAGATAAACGTTCTTGATCTTGCAGTCGTCGAACTTGCTGGAATCTTTTTCCTGATCGTTATCGCGTCCGGTCTGAAAAAGCACTACGACGAAATCTGGCATGTCGAACTGTATGTTGTTGAACTGTGTCGTCACGTCGAATTCCATGTGACTTCCCGACGCCATCTTCTGCACGCACTGGTAACCGTGAAAGTGAATCGGCACCTGCGGACTTTTCAAGATCTCCGCTTTGTACTTGAGGGCGTAGTTTGTTTCGTATTCCACCACCGGCATTCTCAATTCCATGCTCCGGATGACGCATTTCGCTGCTTCGGGTAAAGTGTTGGCTATCGGCGTGGTGCCGTCCGGACCCAAAGTAGCGTATCGCATTAGTGCGTCGTTGTCGTTGGCCGCTCTTCGAAACGTGATCCTCAGTCCTCCCTTCCACATGATCTCCTTGTAGTCCGAGAAGAAACCAGGCAGCAGACGCTTGGGAAAGAGCACCGTGTGACGTCTCGTCGATATTTTGGTCCCGGCTTCGAATCCCCCGGCCTGGTAGTACGCTGCGTCCGTTTTGGATAATTTCAACGTTCCCACTGCCGTCGACGTGATGCCTGGATAATCTATTCTGTCGATGACGGTGTTGTGTTTCCTCACCTCCACCTGCGAGAACAGGTGAGGCACGAAGTTGTCCACGAGTATCAAGTTTGCTGCTGCAGGAAACGCGTCTCCGCTTTCCTTCTTCACCACGTCGAATTGAAGATAAAGGTCCGCTCTGTGAGGATGAATGAACCCGTCGCCTACGTCCACGTCGTATTCGATCTCCCTGTTCGCTTCGTTCAGATTGGCGAACGGGCGACGGTTGGGAGGGAAAGATTGCAATTCGTAACTTTCGATTTGCTCCATTTTACATGTATGGTTATTTATTATACGTTGATCTCCACGATGGCCGTCGTAGTGGCACCTGCGAAATCCACCACGTCTCCTTTCTCGTTCGTCACCACGAACTCTATGTCGTCTATGCGGTTGCGACATACTGGAAAATAGATCGGCGAAGAGGGCGTGTAGATGATCGGTTCCATGAACTCGGAACTTGGTTTGAAAGTGGCTATGATTCCCGTCTGCTTGTGACTTCCTAATCCGTCCGAAGATTTCGTGATCATGCCTTCCGCCACGTTGCAGTGTACGTTCAGAGTCTCTATGGCCAAAAATTTAGGAATGTTGGTTGCTACGTGCTTGATGCCAGCTTCGAGTTTTGGGTGGTTGTTCTCGAAACCTAAAAGTTCTCCCATGGTGCCCAGGTCCACGGTCTCCGTCGCGGATAGGATTTCCACTCTGTGCGTGACCGAATTTTGAGAAAGGTATGTGCCTTTGGGTAATTGAGCTTGCAAAGTGGAAAGATTGTATTGTCCTGGCGTGACGACGATGTGTTCGCTTCCGACGCTAATTTTGTTGTTGTGCTGCGTGACGTTAGGTATGAGGTACATGCTGTAGAATGCACGCAGAGCCACGGATTTAGGATAGACGATGTCGTCGTGCAGGGTGAGTTTCAAGATTGAAGATTCGCTCGTGAGATGGAACACACCCATCCTAGTGATGCTGTTTGAGGTTCCACAATGCTTTCTGGAAATCCTCGATCGTAGGGTTATTTATTTTAGAGAGAAACGCGAGCACGGAGAGGCAGAGATGACCGCAGTTCACGTCTCCGAAATTTTGAATGCGTTCGTCGTTGTAGTATATAGAGGTTTTGTTCGTTTTCAGATAATGAATTAAATTTGTAGGTGGAACACCTCCGAAAGAATCGAAAACGAATGCTTTATCATCATTTTTGTGGTAACATATCCAATGCGTGCCTGGATTTTCTTGACCGTCCAAGTTGACTACTCCGCATTCTCTTCTTTTAACGCTTGAAGGTAACGAGTCGGACATGAAAACTCCTCTGAAGTGTTTGATTTGTAACGGTTCGATCAGAGATTCAATGTCTCGGTTGGTGAGTGTTGTTGTTTCTTTTTTTTAAACTTCTTCATCACGCCCATCCCCCCTTTCTTCTCCATGGCCAGGTTGTGACGTTTCTGTTCTTCCAATTCCGCATTGTTCTTCTTCGAGTCGATGACGGTTTTTGCGATGGCGGCACTTCCGCCAGCCAAACTTCCAACAGCCCCCAATGCTGCTAGGATGGCCGGGATGCTGAATATGAAACCTCCGATCTTTTGCTGTTTCCGCGAACGCTGCAATCTTTTCAATTGAGGTGTGCTGAGCAGCAATTTCATTCCGTGTCCTTTCGACAAGCAAGAACGTTTCTTCTCACGTTGTTTCTTGGTGAGTAACCCATCGGGGGCACCTAGATTTTTTAGATTCGAATATGGTATCTGGTACACGACACCCTTGGGCTTCATGTTGATGCTCTATGTGTTATTTTTTCACGGTATGTTATTTATATATAAATGTTCTGAGATTTTTTTTCAATGGATGTTATTTTATATATACTCCGCGTAGCCCCGTTACACAAATTCTATTACATGCTTTGTTTTCTTACCAAGAAGTTCCTTTGTCCTCTTGTACACGATTCGAGTTTTGTTCTCGATTAAGATAGCTACCTTCTCGTCGGATAACATGATAGCGTATCGATCTGGTAAAAATAGACTGTATTGTCCGTTGAGCAACAGACACACCTTGGGACCATACTGGGTAGAAACGATTGAACCGGAAGTTATCGTGTAAGGTTTGTCGACTTCCAATTCCTGAATTTTTACATACTCGACTGACAAATTTAGCATTTGTTTTAATGCTTGGAGGTCACTCATTTTTTCAGTTGTCATATCGAAGAAGAGAAATTTTCAGTGTGTGTGTTAGAGAAATTTAATTTTTTTTTCACGATGTGTGTTATTTATATATACCGAAGATTATTTTTTTTTCACGATGTGTGTTATTTATATATATTTTTTTCACGATTTGTATCGAAGATTTTTTTAACAGAGGAAGAAAGTTCGTGCTTCGGAGAACGCGATGATGTGCGTGATGATTTCTTCAGTTTCCTGTTTGGACTTACGCCAATCATCAGTATACCGTCTTCTCCCCTGCCTCGCCTCGTGCAGTTCGTCCAACCTCTCGTTCAATTTCTTCCCCGCGGCCGACAGAAGAGTGTCGAGATCACCGCACCTCATTCCACTGATCTCCCGAAGACGGTCCTTGAGAACTATTTCACAAGGGATGCGAAATGCCGGCGTCGTTTTAGCTATGATCACAAGTTTATTAACATCTCCGTTAACTACGTTTTTCAATATTTTAGATAGTAGTTCGTGCGGCAAATCAGTTATGCAAGCCATGTTGTTTTTTTTACTGTATGTTATTTATATACCCCACCCCAATTTTTGTTTTGTGTTCATGGCGATGGTGGTACCCAGTGCGGCGACCCGTTCACCCAACGATGCGTCTCTGCTCACGAACCTTTCGAAAGCTGCGTGCTCTAACTTTCTGTCTGCTTCGTGACGTGCATCCAGATCCGTCTGCGTGGTGTTGTAGGCGATGTCGTGATCTTTGCATGCGGCGTCCAACGGATTCACACCCTTGTCTCCTCTCTCCAATCTTTTCTCGAGTTTGGTACCCGGTCCGCAGTACTGGTAGCCAGGTAAATGCATCTCGAAAGGTAACTTGTTGATGATGTCGTTCACGAGTCCTTTTCCTTCGGCCACGTTCCAAAATTTCGGAGGCAGCGTGTTGATGATTTTGATCAGGTAACCTATGCCCTTGTCGTCGTTCACGATGAAGTTGGAAAGTTTCGTGCTGATCATGTCCACGATGCCAACCTTCTCGTTGTAGAAATTACGATTGCCTGCATTCTCTTCGCCGGCTATCACCAACAATCGGTCCACGAGCTTCCTAACGTCGTCCACCCAAACGAATTCTTTGGGTAACGTGTTGTAGCGTTTGACGCCGCTGCCTGTTTTGACCTGGTTCCAAATCGGTTTGATGAGATTCCTGTACTTCTCGCCGCTGCTCGATTTCACCCTATTCTGCGAGGCGTCGTTGTTCTGGTACAAGGCATCCGTCATGATCAGAATTTCCTTGTAACTTTGGTAATCTTCGTCGGTGTAATCTTTCGGCTGCTTTTTGGCGACGAGTTCCCACAGTCCCACCGTACCCGGATACCTGGTCCAACTATCCTTGTCGCCTAAATTAACTTTAATGTCGTTGCCTTCGAAGGTCACCTTCGATTTCCCAATCTTCCACACCACACCACCGCCTTCGTTGGTTTCCATGCTAGGATACAAACCGAACACTTCATCCTTGTCGAATTTCCCCGTACTCAGGTAGTCTCGTGCCAAAGGTCCCAACTCGATCTTATCCGAAGACGACGTGCTACCAATGGCTCGACGTCGTGCCGGTGCATCCTTCAGTTCGAACGGTGTCGAAGGAATGCTCGAAATGGGCGTGGGTACAGCGTAACTTTTAGCTGCGAGCGGTACGAGTTCGTTGATCAAATTTTTATTTTGTTCCGTGACACTTTTAATTTCTTTACCTAGACCGCTGATGGCATCGATCACAGGTTGATCCTGACGTTTCTTCTCTTCGTAGAATCCGCGATTCTCGGATTTCCAACCTTTGAAGCGTTTCGCGAGGTAATCGCGGAGCTTGAGATTTTCCTCTTCGATTTTTCGTTTCGTCATGACGTTTATTTATATACGTCGTTTCTCACAACGTTGCAACGTTTAGAAAGTCGTTGATTTTGTTTCTGTATTTTCCGTCGTTGGGTTTCCTCGTCATGTCGATCGTCGCGAATCCGAAATCGTCACCGTTCCAGCAAGTAGAGCAGCAGCGTTCCGAAAATTGATTGTAGTTCATGTCTCCGCCTACGTAGTCATCGTACGCGTGCTTGAGGTTGGTGTGATCTTGACGAAACAAACATATGAAATTAGCGTTGTCGCGTACTAACTGTTTTGGAATTTTGGAAAACGTTTGAGCTAGGTAAAAGCAATCCATTTTTTTGTGACGACCTTGCGTAAAAAAGTTGCGAATTTCATTTTGATTTTCCAGGATGGCGTCGTCGAACACGACGACTGAATTTTCACGACAATCGTCGAGTGGTTTTATTTCCGAAGCGAACGTTGCAATGTCCAGACCATCGTACACTTTCATCAGTTGCTTGTATTTGGATTGCTCCAAACTTTTCGAGAACACGTACAGGTGCCTGTTCTTCCAATCTAACCAATTCGGTGCGAGGAGAAAATTGTCCACGAGCAGTGTTGTTTTCCCACACCCCGAAGGACCTACGATCAGACAGAGGATGCTGTCGGGAAGCAACTCGCCGTTCTTTTTTTTTCTCGTTTGACTTTCCGGATCCGGTAGACGCTTCACCACGTTCCACGTACTCACAAGATCACTTCGTCCGCGTCGATCCAACTCTTTTCCGGAAGTCCCAGCCATTTGACAAACAGTTTGTCACCTTTCCAACGCAATACTTTCTCGATGAGGTACGTGTCGGGGTGTTTCGTTTTAGAGAGTTCCTCTTCGTAAAATCTTCCTTTCAAAATCTCGCCGCTACTATCTTTTATTATATACGTGTGTCGGTTTCCGGGTAGAACTCGAACCACCGTATAAAGTTCCGTGCTCCAATTTTTTGTGAATCCCTTCTCGAAGGTGCGTTTGAATTTGCTGATCCTCACCCGGTCTCCAATTTTGTATTTAGCTTTTTTTGTTGTGGGTGTGTACTTTGGACAGTAAACGGTAGAAATTAAACGCTGCTCGTCGGATTTCGTAACGTCAACTGGCTTCATGCCTATCGTTCTGTGTACCGTATCATTATAGGTGTCGACGAGTTCCGGCAGGATGTCGACCCATTTGTAATTTCCCCGAAGCGTGAATCGTTTCCACATGTGTGTTTTCAGGGTTCGATTGAATCTTTCCACGATGCTGGCTTTGATGTGACTGAAGGTCGAATAATGTTGAATCTTGTGTTTTTGAATAAACTTTTGGAATACGGCGTTGTAAAATTCTTTACCGTTGTCCGTTTGCAGAAACCGTGGTTGTCTGCCGCCGCTTTCGCGAAAAATTAATTTGAATGCTTCCGTGACGCATGTTCCCGTTTTCGCCTTCAAAGGTAGAGCCCATGCGAATTTCGAAAATGTGTCTATGACGGTGAGGAGGTACTTGTTGCCCTTGTTCAATTTATGTACGTTTTTCAAATTGCCGCTACTCATCTCCACGAGGTCACTTTGCCAGAGGTCGTCGATGCCCTTGGTTACCACAGCCAAACGTTCGTAGTTACGGCGTGCAGGTTTATGCAATTCTTCGACGATGGCTTGCCTAGACATTTTTTTAGAGATTACGTTTCAAGAGAAGCACAAGCGTGATGGGATTCAAAGAGGGTGGCACTTCGCTCGTGTTTTGAATGATCAGCTTATCGCCGGCACTCACGTCGAAAACGGTAAGATCTTCGTCTTCGTGTATTTCATATATGTTGCGCGTTTCGTTCCAACGTGCCAGAGGAATGTTTCCTGCTTTTTGAACACCACGATTCGATATTAAGGTCATGGTGGGAACGCTAGCTTTTCTGCCGTGAGACCAGTACGAAAATTCGTTTATCTGTATTGTGCCATCGAGGAGAAACTTGTAGTACGGATGATAAGGATGCAACATGTACAGTTTGTTACCTTCGACGAACGTGGAGATTCTCTGTTGATTGGGAACGCTGTTGATTTCGATGGCTTGCAAGGTGAACAATTTGGCGAATTTAGTGTCGAAGGTGACGAGATTACTGTGAACTTGTCCGAGTTTATTTTCGATGGGCAGCAAATGATCGATTATGGTATCCGTTACGGCAGAAAACGACGGTTTGATTTTCACTTCCACGTTCAACTGCTTGTAGTTTTCGTTGAGTTCTTGCAACTTGGCACCGAAAGAGGCCAGCGTCGATTCCTGCGTGGATTCCAGCACTCCAACTTGATCTCTGATGTTGACGACAATGTTCTGAAGGTTCTCGACTTGATTCAATTTCGAGCTCTTCTCGGTAAGATCGTTCACGATCCTTCGCATCTCTGTAAACTGCGTGTGAAGGTCGGCGACGCTCTGCGAAGTGGGCAGCGTCGACACCAGCAAACTAATTTCGTCTCGAATCTGTTCCACGTTCGCCGTTTCCGTTTCTAGTCGTTTCAGCATTCGAGATATGTTTCTTTTCATAGCGTGCAATTCTTTGGAGGTGGGGAGATTGGCCACCCTACTCTCGAGATCGCTCAATGAACTTTTGATGTCGTTCGAATCGGATAGTGCCGTCACCGCCGTTTTCAATTTTTCCAAATCTTCGCTCGAAGGCACGCTCGTCCGTAACGATTCCAAGTCACCCTGTATGTTGTCGAGTACGTGATGAAAATGAGCGAGATTCGTTTCGACGTTCAAATTTTCTAAATATTCGATCTTCTGCTGAACCGTGCTTAACGTGTCTTGAATGCTCGTCAACGCTCTTGCTTCAGCGTGAATATTTTTAATTTCTTCGTTGATCAATTCCAAGGACGCCTGAAGCGTAGCGATGGTGGTTTGAATGTGTTCGAAATCTCGATACGCCTCCAATTGAATTTTTATGTTCGCGACGCTTTTACCGATGACCTGCAGTTCGTCCGACGATGGTAGGTTCGTCATTGTATCTTCCAAAGTCTGCAACTTGGATTTAATTTCTTCCAACGTGCCGGTGAATTCTTCTTGTAATTTGGAAACAACGACATGTAAGCGTTCTGCATCTATATCGTTCACGACGGTTTGAAGTTCAGAGAAATTCTTTTCTATTGCGGAAGTTCGTTCTTCGATTTCGAGGTTCAATTTTTCCAAATCTTCATTTTTCGATTGAAATTGCTGTAATTTGGCCAAATCATTTTGAAGCGAATCCACGCTCAACTGTATATTTTGAACGTTGTCGTAAGAAGGTACGTCGACATAATTTTTTATCAGCGTCTTCAGTTCGGAATCGATTTTCAGAATGGGGTCGAGACATTGCGTTTGGAGCGTAGCGATTTCCGACTCTAAACTTTTGTTTAAGGTCTCCTGCAAAGCAATCAAATCGGTCCTCAACTTCTTAACTCGAATGTCCAACATGAGAATCTCTTCTGCGTGGTCTACACGCTTGGTGTTGCCGAAAATGTCGTTAGGCATTTTTGGTTAACGGTTATTTATAATAGGATAAACGATTCGTAATTCTACAAAGAGAGGAATGAGTTTGTCGTAATCTCCGAGAAGTTCCATGTAAAGATAATCTCCTGCAGAAACATCGTACGTAATGTTAGAAAGCATCTTGTCGTGCTTGATTCGAAAAATATTCTTGCCGGTAGAAATTTTGATTTCGCCTGCGTTTTCCGGATTCACGGTGATTTGAAGTTTCCCGTCGATCGGAATTTCGTAGAAATGTAAATTGTTATTAAAAACATAAAACATCTTGCCCACATCGTCATTCAGTTTCGTCCAAATACTGTTGAGATGAACAATCAGTAAACCATTGAGTTTAGATAACACGGAAGGTAAGAGGTTATTGAAATTTGGCGGTGCAGTCTCCATGTTGATCTGTTTGCGGAAGCCAAAAAGATTCATTGTCCTTGTTAGTTATTTAAGAATACGGTCAAAGTTTTTTGGCAAAGTTTTTTTTTGTTTGCTTGCGTCACAATACAGGCGCGCGCGCGCGTGTGTGTGTGTGCGACACATCGTTCCCGAAAGAGGTTTACAAAGGTCACGATATATAAACATTTGGTCCCACAGTTGGAAAATTACGATAAGGTGCATTCATCCTTCAAGGATGAGAGAGTGCATTCGTCACAATACACGCGCGCGTACACTCACACACACACAAAAAGCTAAAAAAATTATACACCGTGAAAGGCTACAACGAGTTGGAAACACTGCTAGTAGGAAACACTGCTAGTAAAATTAACATACACCGTGAAAGGTTTCAAAATATCATATAGTGGAATTTTTGTAGAGTGGGTTGGCAACACCGACAAGCCTCAAATAATGATTCGAGCCTCAAATAATAATAATTGTCTCGTCAGTGCTGGCAACTCCTATTTGTAGGTTAGCTTAGCCAGTGAAAGATCATATAGTGGAATTTTCTTCGGATGGGTTGGCAAAACCCAAGCCTCAAACAAAAAACATCCAATAGAGTTGCCAAATATAAAAAGGGGACAATAGGTCCCCCTCATAAAAGGCTACAGTAAAAACCCACAGTGTTGCCAACTCTGTGCCCCCAACAGTATTGCCAAACATAAAAGATACATGGGCCTCTCAGGTCCTTTAATGAAAATTTACAGTGAAAAACCCAGTAGGTTAACAACACTGTCAAAAAATCTACGGTAGTGTTGCCAGATGTAAACAGAGGGCAATAGACCCCCCTCATAAAAGGCTACAGTAAGAGCCCACAGTGTTGCCAACTCTGCCCTCAAAATATACATCATAAAAGGCTACGACGAGCCCCACATGATGATTCGAGCCCCAAATGAGGGCTTAGAACTGTCCAATTGTCTCTACTAGTGTATTATACATTTTGCCGTAAAGTCAATAGTTTCTTAATAAAGTTTGAATTATGAGATTTTTCAAATTTCTTGTAATTTATTGACCCATCCACTTCCCAAATGCCATATCCACACAATATGTATAAGGGTGGTTAAAATAGTTTCTAAAATTTATCTGTAAGTTATGCTCTGTGCTTGCACGCGAAGTGGAGGGAGGAGTCAAATGCCCTCCACACCATCCCTAATCGCTGCTACTGCTTGCACCTATTAGTAGTTTTACTTACTTAAAATTGTTCGCTGGTGATTCGTTATCAGTAAAATGTTTTCATTCCAATTTAACAGTTTCTGAAGGATGTCTCCCCCCCAAAAAAAACTTTTAACAATTACTTCAACTCTATAGTATTTGGAAATTATGTCCATATAATCAGTCCATTCAGTGGGGACGATTTGGGGGGAGGACTTTTTGCCTCTTTTGCCCCCGCACTTTGCTAAACCTAATCGACCAAGGGAAAGTAAACTGTCCTTGCACCCCCCCCCCCCCAGTTTTGGAACCTAATCGTCACCACTGAGTCCATTATTCATCTATTCTCGATCATTCATCTTTGTATGTGCATTGGTGTCCAGTTTTAACCAGCGGCAATGTGCACACCGTTCCTTGCACGTACACAATAACAGTTTTTGGCAATTTTTGATCGTTACGTCATCATCCGTTATTCATTATAATCCGTTCAGTACTTTCTGAGCTATTCAACTTTAGCTAGAGAATCTGCTGAGCGGCCATTTTGATGACGTCACTGCCCTTGACGTAATCATCTGAGATAGTTAACTTTAGCTAAAGAATCAGCTGAGCGGCCATATAGATGACGTCACTACGTGTGACGTAATCATTTCTAAGGTTGTCTCCCGGCAGATTTATTGTCTTTGCTATGTATTTATCCCACCCCCAAAGTCTGGTACTAGTCTCCGGAAGTAAACATATATATATATATATATATATTTAATAATAGTACATTCACTAAATAACCGGAAATATTTTTTTTTACAGAATCTATTATTCGAATGAAATACAACACATGATAATTATTCAACGTAGTCCCCCTCAAGTTCAATGCACCTGCGCCAGCGCTCCACAAGCCTCGCAATTCCACGCGAAAAGAATTATTTTGGGCATATTACGTAACCAGTCATGCACTGCTGCCTGGACGACTCATCATCTTCGAACCTTGAGCCACTAAGAGCGTCTTAAGGTGGACCAAAAATGTGATAATCTGAAGGTGCCAGATCCGGGGAATACGCGGAGTGGGGTAAGCAGATGAACTTTAGGTCATTGATGGTAGCTAGTGTAACTCTAGCAGTGAGTGGTCTCGCGTTGTCATGCAGTAACAGGACGCCACTGGACACCAGACCACGTCGCTTCTTCAAAATTGCTGGTTTCAAATTTTCACGCATAAGGTTTGCGTATGTCACACTGTTTACATTTTGACCTCTAGGCATGTAATGTTCAAGAATTGTTCCCTTATGACCCCAAAACAAAGTCAACATGACCTTACCAGCACTTCTTTCAGCTCGCTCCTTCTTGGGTCTTGGAGATGAAGAATGTCGCCACTCCATTCGCTCAGGTTCGTAAAAATGTACCCATGTTTCATCTCCCGTGACAATATGGTGAAGAAATGCCTCTCCTTGAGCCTTGTACTGTCGCAAAAGCTCCCCGCACACATCCATACGCCTGTCTTTCATTTCTGGTGTCAAATGTTGTGGAACCCACGTCGCACACACTTTCTTGAACATCAGTACGTCATGAACAATATGGTGGGCTGATCCGACACTAACGTTCATCTTTGATGCAATCTAACTCACCGTAATACGCCTGTTTTCCCGTATCAACTCGTCAACTCTCGCAATGGTGTTCTCTGTGACTGCAGAGACACAGCGTCCTGGACGTGGCGAATCTTGAACACTTGTCCTGTTTGAACTTCTCTGCCCAGTCGTACACTTCTGTTCGACTCAAACAGATTTCACCATATTGCACTGCCATCCGACGGTAAATTTCGATTGGTTTCAACCCTTCAGCTAACAGAAATCTAATGACACTTCGCTGCTCCAAGTTGGTGCAAACCTACAAGGGTGCCGCCATCTTGGTTAACTGATTCCCAGCACCCTGTTCGCGAGGCAGGCGTGCCAGGCCCATCTGATAATAGTTCTATGTGCTTGTTCTCCACCCTATTATGCAATGCAGAAAATGCGGGGGGAGAGATAATGCATGGATTTTATTAATTAACAGGGTTCATCTTCAAAAGGACCTACATCTTCAAGACTATTATGACGTCACGTAATTGCATGAAACGTCTTCAAAAATAAATTAAATATAATGAAATAAATCCATTATACCTTAACTACTGTTCTTTCATAAATAAAAGAATTAACTATGAATTCACAGTAAGCTAAATATTTTTTCCCATGTATTATAAGATGAATATATATATATATATATATATATATGTGTATATGTATATATCTCACATTTCACACTTTTATTCACTTGAAATAATAGAGTTGCTCACTGAAGAAATATGATTTTAGGTTGGCTATTTAAAGGAAAATAGGACGTAGTAATAATTACAAAGATTACCCTGCTACCTACTGACCAGTTTTACAACTTAGTTTAGCTTCTGTTCAAAATCCTTTGTAGATTAATTAGGAACATTAAACATGTAATTTTTGAAATTACTTCCCCGTATAATCAGGGAATTTATAAACAAAAAAATGCGTTTGTTTTTCAGCCAATGACCAGAATTTTCCTGTGAAATTTCGGCGAAAATGGGCCATTTTTATAGACGGTAGAGAGTCGTAACTGCCATTAACAGTTATAACTATAAGCTCTCGGGAAACGATAAAAGGGCAGCTCTTTGAACATTTGAAACGTCTGAGTAAAATTGGAAATGCAATTTTTAAATCTCCAAACTTAAAATAGATGATGCAGTATATGCATGAGTGACGCGCAAGGACATCGGCAGTATTTTTTTCTCGGCGGGGAGGAGGGGGAGGGGGCAGAATAGCATTTCATGTGTTGGCCTTCAGTTATAGAAACTGTTATTTTACATTTTATTATTGTTCTTTGTTGTTATTATTATTATTACTTTACAAGCCAGGCCCGTACCCAGAATTTTCTTGAGGGAGGTGCCAGATTGGAAAATGTGTTTGATATATATATATATAAACTTCTACACATGCACTCACACACACACACACACACATATGTATGCATATATACACACGGATTAAAAGTAATGGACTTCTGACTAAATCGGTGAATCGAAGAACATCTGGTAGCCTTGCATCGATGGTTATAAAACTAAAACTACCCAACATTGCACATTGCAGACATCAGTTAGCCTTCCCTTCTCCGCAACAAACATTTATGCAAAAACGAAATTTAAATTTTTACAAAGTTGACAAATCCTCGATGTTATTTTCGTAGCTGTTTTTAGGTTCACATTTAAATATTTCATGGTTCGAGCGGGGGTGGGGGCATGGTCCCCATTGGCCATCCACTGGGTACGGGCCTGTTACAAGTCATAAATTTCAAATTGAATTGGAAATACTTTTCGCGTTGTTGACAAGTTCAAACTTGAGTCTTCAGAGGTAAAATAAACTATTGCTCTCTCCACGAAAATAGATCAGTCAAAGTCGGAGGTTTACCTTGATTCCTCCACACCCCTAGCCCTCAAAGGTTGCCACACTTCCTTTAAGCTGCTCAACCATCACTTCGCGTGTTGTACGTATGCGGTTGATTTCGTCGGTTGAAATTGTTTTTCTTTGGCAACACTTTAGGTGGGAGGCGTGAACTTGACTTTACTAAGCGCCGAAGGATATATATATATATATATATATATATATATATATATATATATATATATATATATATATATATATATATCAGAGGCGTATATTCGGGGCTGCTATCTAGGTTATCTGCGAAGTCCAGACTCAGGGAATAAAATAAAGAAAAAAATATCTATCAGAAAATGTGCATAAAATTGTTAATTTCAATAAGAAGATGAACGTGATTTCTTAGAAGTTGGAAACATTGCCCGCTTTCTTTGAATTCGCGAGACAGCTGGCCCAACTGGCGGGCAACTCAGCGGGGGTGACGAGTAAGCTTGACAGGGCTCCTATCAATGTTGCAAACCAATTTTTCCCACCATGTAATTTCCCCAGGATCGGAGAATTGTGGAGTCAAACTGTTACAGGAGAGAGAACAGGGTTGCATATGGCGGGGAAAAAACCCTCTGAATATCCTCAACAGTCTGGGTCAATGTTGCAAACCAATTTTTCCCAGCATGTAATCTTCCCAGGAATGGGAAATTTTGAAGCCAAATTATCGCGACCGAAGGGGAAAGTGTCATGTGGCAGGGACAAGAACATCATTGAACGCTTGCAGAGGAGTTGAAAAAGAGGTCGTTGACCCTCAAATAACTAGATACAGTAGGGAGTAGAAAATTGTTGGCTGAGCGGGAATTGTTTACCGAAATGACAAGGACCAGTTCTAGTCTAGATCGCGTCGAGTGGTCTCGGTGCGTGGAATTTATTTAGAGGCAGCGTGAGAATACAGTAGTGAGTGGATTGTATTTTTGTGAATGATATGTGCTGTGTGTTGTGTAGTGAACTGAAATGAGGGACATAATTAACAAGCTGTCTTTTCGGCTTACGAATTACGATCCAAATCGTTGTAGATTTTTTTTTATATGTCCACTTTATGAACAGATAAGCCAATGGGGATCGGACCTACAGTTAAAGTGGTATCTAAACCACCATGCATCGAACCCGGGACCCCTTAGTTTCAAGGCAACGACGTTATTACTGCGCCAACAAGGAGTACCCGAACTTAAAATCGTAAAAATATGTAGGTTGAAATTTTGTTTATTTTCGTATATAGGGCTACATATTATTTCACAATATGGGCCTCTCATTTATGCAAATAAGAATGAAATTCTTGAAATCCTTTTCTTACTGACAGTGTACATTTCCATGTTTTATCTATGAGGTATATATTTTTAATCACAGAGTCACATCACTTCAACCCGCCACCCCAAAATGAGTTAAAAAAAAAACACCCCACCAGCAAATTTTTGTCCATTCAAACACTATGATACGGTGCGATAGCCCAGGTTTTTAACCCAGTATATATATATATATATATATATATATATATATATATAGAATGAAGATAATGGCCTGTGAATTGTTAAGTTCAGATCCCGACTTCGGGGAATAATTTCCCGCAGCCGAGAAATTTGAAAGAATCATAGAATCATATTTTAAAATCTTGCAATTTTCTTCACTATAAGAGGCGGAAATATCTGGAAACGAACAGTTTTTATTCAAGAAGTGCAAATGCAATAACTTGAAAGGAAAATAGTGTGTGTGTAATTCGAGATTTTCACAGCGAGGAGAATTTTCTAAGGTTTCCCGTCCTGAAAATTTCCCGACCTGGTTGGGAAGTTTACTTCCAGAACTTCGAGATTATAAAAATCCCCTTTCCAATCCCGTCCACACTCTCTTACTTAACAGAAATCTTCATGATTCATTAGAATCTCTGGCGAAAAAAGTTCTGTTCTTATTTTGTTGAACATGGCAGTTAATTACTGTTACATACAGTATGTAAGTTAAATTACGGAAAACAATCTTTTTTGTATTAAAATATCGCTACAATTTCTCCATTCGTATTGAATTAACTTTTTTTCCAGATAAAAGGGGAGCAATTGTTCCTTACGATTGGCGTGGTTCTCGTAGCTACTGTTTCCATACCACTCCCATATGAAATGGGAGTGTATAAAGGCAGCCCAACCTTTTTCTCTAGACGAGGGGAATGAGGCTATGAGGGAGGGTGTGGTTAAACCGCCATGTGAGTTAGTAGCGTAGTTACCGCCCAAACCATGATTTGAACCCGATCAATCATCTTTGGTATGCGCTAAAGCGTCGAATGCGTGTAAGATCCACTCGACCAAGAAACACACGTCAAATATTCACCATGCTACAGGAAGAATATAAACATATTACACAAGCAGTTTATCAAAACTTATACTCTGTTCTGGCTATCTTCGGAGCAAGACCGCTCATAACGGCAGAGAAGGGGAGATAATCGAGTGGGCAGAGCGAAGCAGTACATTTTGCTCCGAACGCTAGTAACTGCAGTCGCTACCCATCCCCCCGCACGCAATCCTCACGTGTTAATTAGTGCAGCCGTCTCGCGTCACTGTCTGCGCAGAGACTGGTTTTCGTTCGCTTGCTCCAGAGTTAACAAGGACAGAGTATAGTGGTGAGCCTACTCCAAAGGGGAAACGTTGAAATTACAGCAAAGAGAGGCTCGACATCCTATAGATGGGTTCCATGTGACGTCAAGATGCTCACAGTCGCCATGCTTGCGGCCAATTATTTATTTTTCATATCCACCACCTACGGTTTGTTACATCTACACCAACTGCACGTTTGTTTTAAATCACGAATGTCTGCGTAAGTATCTCCCGCCCACCGTCTTGAATTCCGTATAATTACAAGATTGATTTATTGATTTAATTGTTGTTTTAAGTCCACTTTATGCACAGTAAAGCTAATTGGGACTGGATCTACAGTTTAAAGTGGGATCCGAACCACTATGTGCCTCCATCGGGTATCGAACCCGAGAACCCTTGATAACAAGGCGAGGACGCTACCACTGCGGCATCTGGGAGGCCGCATGATTACAAGAACTGGCCTCAATCATGGCTGCACGAAGCCAAAATTCAACAGTTTGTGACGTCGGGTAAAACACACCTATAACTGTACGACTGGTGCATACGAAACGAACAATGGATGTCCTGTGGCATCTACCGAAAAAAAGTTCTTCTTGTGCCAATGTTCGGTGTGTGAATAAGGAAAATAGATTGATTGCACTCACAAACATCCATGCCCAGGCCGGGATTAGAACCCGGGACCCATGGCGCTATAGCGCGTAACGAAATGAGACAATTTCTACTAATTCGATATCCTTTACTCCTCTTTATCTATTAATAACAATCATGTATAATGTTGTTAAGTATCTCCTGTTGGTAAGTTACGTATACACTGCTAGTTTCACAATAGTTCGAATCTAAGCGTTTTGAAATCTCAAAAAGTTCCTCACTTCATGAACAATTTGCTTGTACTTCACAAACAGTTTGCTCACTTCATCACACATTTGCTTACTTCATGTACAGTGTCTCTCAAAAGTTTTAGAACAACGACATTTTAAACTAGGCAACCCAATTTACACAAGCCGTTGGTGGGTTGCGTACAGAGTTAGGCTCAATTTCAGGGTTGCCACATGCACAATAGATATTTATAAAATACGCGAAAGAAATATAAACAAGTATTATTGTATAAAATTATTAAAAATATCACTATTATATCGCAAATGACAAAATTCTTTCTGAAAGAAAAAAATAGGTTTTCTAGTATTTCATCGCTGATGTGTCTACAGTAAGGAAAAGAGGTGAGAGGAAACGAAAGGTTACAAAGGAGAGGAGAAAGAGAAAGCGAAAGGAGAAGAGGAAAAGTAGAGGAGAGAAGAAAGAGAGGATAGACGAGGAGAGGAGATGTAGTGAGGAGAATGGAAAAAGATTCGAGGAGAGATGAGGAAAAAAGAACAAAGAAGAGAAAAGAGGAGGAAAACGAGACGAGAGGAGAGGAGGAGACGAGAAGAGGGAAGTGGAGAGTAGAGTAAAGGAGAGAAAAGGAGAAGAACGAAAAAGAGAGAATAGTGCAGTGGAGTCGGAAATCTAAGACAGGAAAGGAGATAAGAGGAGTGGAGAAGAGTGGGATGGAGATAAGATGCGAGAAAAGTAGGGAAGGCGATATGAGATAAAAGCATAACAGAAAGAGGGGGAGAAGAAGGAACTGGAGAGAAGAGGTAGTTGCAGAAAATATCCTCTGAGCGACAAGAATGGATGCATTGGTCAAATTATCAACATAAAACATTCAATAACATTTTGAAATGTATTGGAGAATATATTAGATCGGTGCGAAATGCCTTTTGGCTGAGTTCAGAGCAAGTTAAAAATCTTCCATGTAAGATCTTTGATTTTACCTGCGATTACACCACTAAAAAAATGAACGTAATTTTTATTCAATTTTTCTCCACTTCTCGGTTCGTTGAAATGGAGATTTTGTAATTCAATATTTCCCCTCCCCGCATCGTTAATTCCAAACGGAGTCATTCCGTTTCACACGGCGTGGATAATGAACACAATGGGATATGTCTAAAACTTACGAAAATTTTCTGCCACCGGAAGGGTTTGAACCTACGACCATCAGATTGACAGTCCTGAACGGTAGCCACTACCCTACAAGCTTTCGCTCTTTAAACAGGGTAGAACAACCACTACACCTTCGAATGAAACAACAATTGTTTTTAAGTATTCTGTCTCTCCAATATTGTAAATGTCGTTAGTTATACGTGTAGTTGAATTTTTAATTTAATTATGATTTGCTTTCTTGTAATATAACCGATATCTTCGAGAAATAAGTTTCGAGGTGATTAAAAACGAGAATATTGGTAGTTGTGAAAATGCGAGTTATTTCTTGTAACTTATTATTGTGATTAGACATGATTAGTAGTATAAAAGTATATACAACCAGGACAACAAATGATGAGCCCCCCTCAGGCAGAATTGGCCACACTTAAAACAAGCTCAACATGCCCATATGTGCTTTTTGCTTAAGTGTAGCACCCCGTCTAACCCAAGACTTTTGTAAAAATGCCCTCGGGAATTTCCCGAAGCTACAGTGTAGAAATGATGACCCCCCTCAGATTGATTTGCCTACACTTATAAAAGGCACTTCTGTGAGATTGTTGTCCATAAATTTGTTAAAAATATGCCCAACTTGATATTTTTTTTGGATACACTTAAAACTAGGCCAAACGTATTAACACACATACATACACACACACACACAAACATACACATATTTACTTCCGGTTTAAGTTCAATTGGGCACCAGGCTCAACTTGTATATCTAGTATTAAGATAATATAATTTTTCTAGAATTGCTCTGTGACTCTCTCATTTCTTACATCATAAACATATGATTTTTCCCCTATGAGAATAACACTACATATAGTGTCATCAGGTAATGCCTCATGGAATTCACAGATAATTTTTATATTTGTCCTGTCATTCACCACAACTTGTTTTCTTTTTGAAGTGTTGATTACAAACATGGGTCTCTGTGTTTTGAATTCATCTGGTGTGTAATACATGTCAGTATTGCCAGTAGTGACCCTTTTGTATGCTGTAAATGCTTCATATAATTTAAGGAAATCATCCTTGGACATGTCTAAATTATAATTTTCTCTAGGAAATACCTCATTTCTGCCATTTTTAAGATATATGTTCTTGATGTTGCAGTTATCAAATCTACTTGAATTTTTTTCCTGATTATTGTGTCTTCCAGTCTGAAACAGAACCACCACAAAATCCGGCATGTCATATTGTATACTGGAGAATGAATTTGTAGCATCAAACTCATAATAAGTACCAGTTGCGGGCTTCTGTACACATTGATATGTATAAAATTGTAAAGGTACTTGTGGATTTTTTATTATATCTGCTTTGTATTTAAGAGCATAACTGGCCTCATATTCAACAACTGGGATTCTTAGCTCCATAGTCTGAATAATGCACTTACCCTCATCAGGTAGGGTATTGGGCAGAGCTTCCCCTGTAGAGTTTAATGTGCTGTACCTCATCAAAGCATTATTATCATTGGCAGCTCTTCTAAATGTGATTCTTAAACCACCCTTCCACATAATATCTTTGTAATCTGAGAAGAATCCTGGCAACA
Organism: Lepisma saccharinum; assembly: GCF_977018435.1. Taxonomy (NCBI): domain Eukaryota; kingdom Metazoa; phylum Arthropoda; class Insecta; order Zygentoma; family Lepismatidae; genus Lepisma; species Lepisma saccharinum. The sequence goes on from NC_139237.1 coordinate 38,909,450, forward strand.
GGCGCATAGGGAACAGCACTGTGTGGCTCTTGGATAATATTTTATCACCAGCCTCAAATCCACCTATTTTGTAGTAAGAAGCCTCGGTTTTGGATAATTTTAGTGTGGCCAAAGCTGTGGAGGTAATGCCGGGATAATCCACTCTGTTTATAACAACACCATGTTTTCTGATCTCAATTTCAGAGAACAGATGCGGCACAAAATTATCTACTAATCTTATATTTGAATTTGCCGGATAATCTGTTCCATCGAGCTTTACAACATCAAATTTCATGTATAGATCTGCTCTGTGGGGGTGTATAAAGCCATCCCCTACATCAAGATCAACCTCAATCTCTGTGTTGGGTTGATTTAAATTTGCAAATGTCCTCCTGTTTGGGGGGAATGATTGTAGCTCATAACTCTCAATATTTTCCATTTTTTTTGTATGTATTTTTATTTAAATATTAATCTCTATGATTGCAGTTATTGTGGCTCCAGCAAAATCAACTAATTCTTCTTTTTCATTAGTGACCATCAATTCAATGTTATCTATTCTATTATGGCACACAGGAAAATATAATGTTGGGGATGGAGTGTAGATGATTGGCTCCATAAATTCAGAATTAGGTTTGAATGTTGCAATGATGCCAGTTTGTTTGTGAGTGCCTATGCCATTTGATTTGGTGATCATACCCTCGGCCACATTACAGTGAATATTTAGAGTCTCTATGGCTAAGAATTTAGGTATATTAATAGCAGTGTGTTTGATGGCTGGTTCAAGTTTTGTGTTGTTCTCAAAGCCTAACAGCTCTCCTATAGTACCCAGATCCACTGTTTCTGTAGCAGATACAATCTCTACTCTGTGAGTGACAGAATTTTGAGTTAATACTATACCTCTGGGTAATTGAGCATTTAGAGTGGACAGATTATACTGCCCTGGAGTGATGACAATTTTTTGATCCCCTACTGCAATTTTGTTGTTGTGGTGTGTAATATTAGGGATCAAGTACATGCCATAAAATGCTCTGAGAGCTATTGTTTTGGGATACACTATATCATCATGTAATCTAAGTTTCAATATTGAATTTTGGCTGGTGAGATGGAATACCCTCATGATGTTTCAGATACCACAAGGCTTTTTGAAAATTTTCAATTGATGGTTTATTTATTTGAGACATATATCTAAGAACAGATAAACACAAATGTCCACAATTAACATCTTTGAAGTTTTGAACACGGGCATTATTGTAATAAAGATTAGTTGATTTTAGATATTTTACTAAATTTTCAGGTGGAACACCTCCAAATGAATCAAACACAAATGCCTCATCTTTTAAATATTTAAGATAACAAATCCAGTGAGTGCCCTGATTTTTGTACTTATCCAAATTAACAATGCCACACTCTTTGTTGAGTGGTTGTTCTGGTAAGGAATCAGACATGTACACACCTCTAATATTTTTGATGCCCAGTGGCTTGATTAAAGCTTCAATATCTTGGTTTGTAAGCGGCTCTTGTTTTTTTTAAACTTATTTATGGCTCTCTTAACACCTTTGCCTTGTTTCTCCATGGCCAGGTTATGGCGCTTCAATTCATCTAATTCTGCCCTATTTTTCTGGGCATCTATTACTGTTTTTGCTATGGCAGCTGATCCCCCAGCCAAGCTCCCAACAGCCCCAAGTGCTGCTAAGATGGCCGGGATAGTAAATATGAAACCCCCCACATGTGATTTTTTTCTAGATTGTTGTAATTTTTTTAATTGGGGGGTACTAAGCAACAATTTCATACCATGGCCCTTGGCAATACAAGAGCTTTTTTTCTTGCGCTGCTTTTTGGTTAAAAGACTATCAATAGTTTTAAGAGATTTAAGACCTGCATAAGGTATTTGATACATAACACCCTTGGCCTTCATTCTAGGTTTATTATATACATATTCACAGCCCCCACCCCAGTTTTTGTTTGGTGTTCATAGCTATGGTGGTTCCCAATGCTGCTATTTTTTCACTTAAAGAAGCATCTTTGCTTACAAATCTACCAAATGCAGCCTCTTCTAATTTCTTGTCTGCAACATGTCTCTTGTCAAGATCAGTATGTGTGTTGTATGCTATGTCATGGTCTCTACAAGCAGCATCTAGGGGATTAACACCAGGATCACCCCTGTTTAATCTATGGTCCAATTTTGTACCTGGACCACAATACTGATAGCCTGGAATGTGTAATTCAAATGGCAGCTTGTTTATAATGTCATTAACCAACCCCCGACCCTCAGAAATATTCCAAAATTTAGGTGGTAGGGTATTAATGATTTTTATAAGATATCCAATCCCCTTAGTGTCATTCACTATAAAATTAGACAATTTGGTGCTTATCATGTCCATAATTCCAAACTTTTCATTGTAAAAATTGTGGTTGCCAGCATTTTTCTCCCCAGCTATCACCAATAACCTATCTACAAGTTTCCTGACATCATCAACCCAGACAAATTCTTTAGGCAGGGTGTTGTATTGTTTGATTCCACTGCCTGTCTTAATTTGTGACCATATGGGCTTGATTAAATTGTTGTATTTTGCTCCACTGCTAGACTTGACTCTTTTTTGTGTGGGATCATTGTTCTGGTATAGAGCATCTGATTTTATTAATATTTCTTTGTAGTGCTCATAATCTTGATCTGTATAGCTGCCAGGTCTTTTCCTAGTCATCAGTTCCCACAATCCAGGTGTGCCGGGATATTTAACAAAACCACCTCTTTGTCCAAGATGAGATTCTGAATATACAATTAGATCATCTCCCATAAATGTTACTCTGAATTGCCAATTCTGTGTATGATGCTACCATCACGCTCTGTGTCAGCATATAAGCCAAAGACCTCATCTTTGTTGTCTTTAGGTGTGCTTAAATATTTTTGAGCAAGAAGACCCAATTCAATAGGATCCTGAGTAGCTTCAATTCTTCGAGGAGCAACAGGACTAGGTGTATGAATACTGGAAAGTGGGGTGATTGGATAATCTAATATGTTCCTTGCAGCTACAGGTACAAGCTCTGTGATCAAATTTTGATTTTGCTCTGTAACAGTTTTGATATTTTTACCTAATTCACTAATAGCATCAATAATAGGTTGTTCTGTTTGTTTGTGTTGTTCATAAATTCCTCGGTTCTGTGATTTCCATCCCTTAAATCTTTTTACAAGATAATCTCTTAATTTAAGATCATCAATGATTGGCCTTTTGATGGTTATTTATATATGTTTCAATGTCTAGAAAATTGTTGATTTTATTTCTGTATTTGCCACTATTGGGTTTTCTTGTCATATCAATTGTGACAAACCCATAACTGTCCTGGTTCCAGCACCTACTGCAAAACTTGGAAAAATCATTGTAGCTCAACTCCCCACCTACATATTCATCATGTATGTGTTTGAGGTTGGTATGATCTTGATGAAACACACATATAAAATTGCTGTTGTCTCGGATCAGTTGCTTCGGTATTTTAGAAAAAGTCTGTGCCAGGTAGAAACAATCAATGTTTTTGTGCCGCCCCTGTGTAAAGAAATTTCTAACCTTGTTTTGATTATCCAGTATAATGTCATCAAACACAACAACAGAATTATCGAGACATTCATGAAGTGGCTTCACATCTGATTCAAAAGTGGCAATATCCAATCCATCATATAGCTTCATCAGCTGCTGATATTTTAATTGTTCCAAGCTCTTAGAGAAGACATACAAGTGCCTGTTTTTCCAGTCTAACCAGTTGGGTGCCAATAAAAAATTATCAACCATTAGTGTAGTTTTACCACAAGCTGATGGCCCAACAATAAGACATCTAATATTTTCAGGCAGCAACTTGCCATTTCTCTTAATCTGCTGTTCAGGTTCTGGCAGCCTTTTTATAACATCCCAGGTGCTCATATTATCACTTTGTCTGCATCGATCCAGCTGTGTTCTGGAAGTCCTAGCCATTTGACAAATAACTTGTTGCATTTTCTGCGGATGATTTTTTCTATGAGATATGTGTCACGCTGTTTAGTTTTGTTGAGTTCTTCTTCATAGAATCTGCCTTTGAGAATTTCTCCTCGGTGATCTTTTATTATATATGTGTTAAAGGTCCCAGGTTTAACTTGAACCACTGTAAATAATTCAGTGCTCCAGTTTCTTGTAAAGCCTCTTTTGAATAAGTCCTTATATTTGCTGATTCTTACTTGATCACCCACCTTGTATTTGGCCTTTCTTCTTGTTGGCTGGTATCTAGGATAATAAACAGTCCTGATCAATTTTTGCTCATCAGATGAAGTTACTTCAGAGGGTTTCATGTTGATTGTGGAATGGACCGAGTTGTTATATTTATGTAGAAGTTCTGGAAGAATATTAAGCCATTTATAATTACCTTGAAGTGTAAATTGTTTGTACATAAGATTTTTTAGGGTTTTGTTGAATCTCTCTACAATTGAGGCCTTGAGATCACTGTAACTCGAATAATGTTGTATTGACTGGCTTTTAATAAATTGTTGGAACACAGAATTATAAAATTCTTTGCCATTATCTGTTTGCAAATAGCGCGGTGATCTTCCACTCTGATTGATGATTGTCCTGATGGCTTCTGTAACACATTTTCCAGTCTTGGATTTGAGTGGCACAGCCCAGGCAAATTTTGAAAATGTGTCTATTACAGTGAGTAGATACTTGTAGCCCTTGTTGATTTTGTCTAAGTTTTTCAACTGTCCACTTGCCATCTCAATCAAGTCCCCTTGCCATAAATCATCTATGCCTTTTGTGACTACTGGCAGTCTCTTATAATTATGTCTGGCTTGTCTGTGTAATTCATCAACAATAATTTGTCTAGACATAATATGAAAACAAGAATATTGCAACTATGGGGTGTTCAGCAGCTGATACTGCAGGATTTTATAAATATAATTTGTCTCCTATTTGTATATTAAATTCCAGAGAGCCATCATCTTCAGCATAAGATGTTTCTAATGTATTGGGATCTGTAAAATCCTCTAACTCTACACTGGTGATTTTTGGTTTGTTGTCAGCATTTGTTATTGATAAGGTGGGGTAGTGGTGTGCCTGTGGTTGTAGCCAATATTTGATCTTGATTGGTCTCAGTGTGCCCCAACAAAAAACTGGTAATAAAATTGTGCAGGGGACAGCATATATATTTTGCCACCTGGTGTAAATGGTGAATCATATTCTTTGTTGGGGATGCTGTACAATTCAAGAATTACTGTATGTTTTGGATTCTCGATTATGCCTGTTATTTCTTTTTCTGCTGTAAGCAATCTGCTTGTTACAGATTCAAGGTGCTCATTGATGGTCCTAACAACATCATCATGGCCTGGCTTGATCTTTATGTCCACAATAAATTTCTTGTATTGTTGCACAATTTCTTGTAGCTGGGTGGCAAAAACAGACAGAGCATTTGCTTGATTAGATTCCATGGTCCCTAGCTGTTGCTTGATATTAGCTACAATTTGTTGCAAATTTTCAATAACTGCCAATTTTGAAATTTGAGCAATAAGATCATGGACCTGTCTTCTGATATCCTCAAACAGGGCATGCAGTTCATTAATATGTTGATTGGTTGGTAGAGTGGCCACTGTCTGAGTGAGTTGTTTGATCTCTGTCTGGATATTCTTGATATCTTCTGATTTCAATATGCGATTCACAGCTCTCTTAATATTTTTAAGTTCCTGTGATGTAGGCAGATTTGATACAGTATTTTGCAAAGATTCAAGTGCCAATTTTACATTATTTAATTCAGATGCATCAGCCACATTTTGCATAGCATTTTGGAGCAGGGCTATATCTGCCTGAGTGGGTGTTGATTGTTGTAAAATTTGAACCTTTGTTTGGATATCATCGATCAAGTGATGAAAATGAGAGAGCTCAGATTCAGTGTTGAGGATTTCAAGCTTTGTGATCTGTTGCTGGACACTGACAAGTGTGTCTACAATACCAGGCAGGCGGGATTCTAGAGATTCTTGTACATTTGTCAAATCACTTTGCACTGCTGCTATTGTACCCTCAAGATGGGTTATGGTACTTTGAATTTTTCCAAAATCTTCATATGTTTCAAGTTGCAGCTTAATGTTGGCAACACTCCGAGTTATTGCACTCAAAGCATCAGAAGATGGCAAGTTGTTCATAAAATTTTCAAGTGTCTCAATTTTTTCTTTAACCTCGGCTATGGCATTGTTCCGAGGGTCCAGATTAGGTATTTGGAGTGATTGAATCTGTTCTTTTAGAGTGGAAATCACTAGATCAAAATCTTCTTGTGATTTTATGCTTTTGACAATTGTTTGGAGCTGTGCCTGGACATTATTTATCTGCTCTTCCAATTGTTGTTTCAATTGCTCAGAGTTGGTGGCCTGGGTCTTAAATTTGGCTTGAAGAGCTGCTACAGCTTCTTCTAAACTTTGAAAATTATCTAATGTGGCCAAATCAGTATATTTCTGAAGCAATAATTTGAGTTCAGAATCAATTTTAAGAAGAGGGTCCATGCATTGTGATTGTAAATTTGTAATTTCTAATTGAAGACTGGCATTGAGTGTGGTTTGTAAAGCTTGTAAATCACTTCTTAATTTCTTGACTCTGACATCAAGCATCAGAATCTCATCACTGTTATCTTCATGCCTTGTATGGCCAAATATATCATTAGGCATTTTTGTTTTAGTGGTTATTTATTATTGAATATCTGATTCTTAATTCTATAAAAAAAGGTATAAGCTTGTCATATGACCCCGGGACCTCAATATATAAGCAGTCACCAGCAGAAACAGTATATACAGTGCCAGAAATCATGTTTGAGTGCTTAATTCTATAAATATTTCTCCCCACTGAAATCTTGACATTACCCTCAGGGGTTGTAATAAATTGCAATTGACCACCTACAGGTAATTGGTAATGATTTAAATTATTGTTAAATATGTACAATATTTTACCTGTTTCATCATCAACATCTGTAAGTATGCTGTTCAGATGAACAGCCCAGTTTAAGAAACCACCCAGTTTAGATATCATATCAGAAGAGGGTTGTGGTGTTGGCAGGTCCATAATAGCCTGTTTTTTGAACCCAAATAAGTTCATAGGCATGTTTATTTATTTCAAATCATGCTCTGTAATTGGGCAGTGATTGCCACTTTTCAAATCACAATGCCCCCATGGTAGAGTATGTATGCCACATGATAAAATGCATCTCTTATCATCATGTGGGTCCAGAGCCACTTTTCTTACAATATTGCTAGTCAATAAGTGATCCACACTCTGAATTCTATTTTCTGATGTTCTGATTGTGCTACATGATTTGAGACAATTTTTGTAATCCTCAAATTCAAGCTCTTTGTCCACAGTTACTCTGCCAATGCCCTTAGCCTTTTTGGCAACAGCGCCACTACATGTTTCAAAACTGTACATCTTGGCCCTTAACCCAGCAAATGCCACAATAACATCACCAAGTGTCTCATCTTTTAACTTGCCAGACACCTTTTTGTTGTGGGGGTGAATCTTTGTATGTTCACTGGTATCAAAATATTCAAGCAATGCAGGCTGGGACATATCTTGATAAACATCTTCTGTTTGAATATCAAGAACAAAACTATCTGTGTCCATGTACATCAGTTTTACACAATCACCATAAAAAGGTTTCAACACATCATAATACAATTTTAACATGTGTAATTTGGCCAATTCCAATATCACAGCCCCTACATAAATAGGCTTATCAAACTTAATATTTGTTTTTTTCATGTTGAAAAGTGCCATATTCTCATCATAAATTCTTCTGTAATTGAAGTTTGGCTTTGCAATCAATTTTTTGCTCCGGCTGGGGTCAGTAATTATTTTAACATCAATATGTTTTCTGACATTTTCAATTGTTTTGCCATACACTGAATTGACCATCAATTTAAACAAGGTCTTATCAAATTGGCTCAATGCAGATGTTCGAAGCTCTGTGTTTGTATCAATATATGGCTTCAACCATCTTGAGTGCCTGAACCTCAAAACTTTTCCAACTTTGGTCACTTGAACACCATGATTCATCAGGAACTAGAGGTTTTTGTAATATATGACAAAATCCTGTTTCGGCTCTAGAGTCATCAGCAATTTCTTCTGTTTAGAGCCAGGTGAACACTTAACCTCGGGAATTGGGGGCAGATCAGAAAATGTATTGTGTAAATTATCAGGAATTGTCAGATCAACCTCTAAGAACAGGCCATAGTCACTGTCATCAAAGTCCTGAAGATCCTCAATATTGAAATCTTCGACCCACTCAAGCCCTGCATATGGCAATTTTTTCATCATAGCAAAACCATAGAGGCTGTTTGCATCTACATACAGTATATAATTTGATGGCAGTGCTGGATCATAATCAGGAATATATTTGTTATTTGCTCTGGCATATCTCTGAGAACATTGCACCATGCCTCCTCTTATACATTGTTCCATAAACAGATACATGTTTTGATCCTGGATCAGATCCAATTGCATTTTAGTGTTTAAAAACATTGCAGACCATGCTAGGCCCGGAGCACTGTAAAAATATATTGGATCCAGCTTATAATTTTGCATGGAAGATTTTCTGAATGCCTGCAATATATCAGCTAAGAGAGTGACATCAAGTTTTAAATATGCCCTGTGATAATCACCAAATGTCTGGCATTTCAAATTGTTCCACATCAACTGGGCATGGTGATAATCTTCATCAGTGATTACAGATCCTCTGATTTTGCTGTAAAACTCTTGTTGTGGTGGCAGAGAACACTCATCAAATTTAGAAAAATCTGTAACATAATCATATGGATATACACCCTTCCGCCTAATTAATTTCAGGTCCTGATTTGGAAACAAAGCACATGTAATTTTGAATTGATCATCAGATAATTGAGTTGCCAGTGTAGCCAGGCTAGCCGATAAAATTCTGTATGAATCAAGAAATCTTAAGTGAATAGAAACACCATTAACTTTAATTATTTTGCTAATAGCAATATATTTCTCATTATTTTCAGCTAAAATATTTAAATTCTGCTTGTCAAACCCCTCGTACCTGATCAAATGATGAAAATCATAATTGGATACTCCATGGCAAAATATAGGGACAAATTTTGGTCTCTGGATCTGAATATTGCAGCTATTACACAGGGCCATTAAGAATTTACCATCTGTATGAGAATGGTGATGTACCTTGATATTTATATCTGAAAATTCAGAATCACATACCGGGCATTTTTCTGCATTGTTGAAATCTTCAATCTGTTCCTCTGTTAAAGGCAACATGGGTTTTGATTTTAATAGGATATTAGATGCTATGTCACGGCACTCATTTTCTATTCTATGTGCAAATTCTTTGATGGCATCTGCTCCCATGTATAAATATTCTTTACTAACCACACCACCCTGTACAACCACATAATAAAAGCTGGAAGGTTCATGTAATTGATATGATGTAATTGAAGATTCCTCAGGGTCTGGGCTGCAGAATGCAAGGGGTTTGAGGTTTGATTCAAAATCACAGACTATATATGCTGGGTGTTCCAACAAGGCTTCAAACTTTTTGAATTTTGCATTTTCACTTGGCATTGGCATCACCACATGAACAGGTTTATGATTGCCACAGTATTTCAGATGCTCAAGTAACTTGTTTTTAGCAATTTCTGCATTCACTTCCCGAACCCCATTTATTATTTTTTTACCATCAAATACAGACAAACATCTTCTGCACAACTTGAATATTTTATGAGTTTTGTCTAGTTGTGTTCTGACTAAAGCTTCAAGATTATGTATCAGAGTTAATGATTTGTGCCATCCCCTTTAATTAAGAGCAGATCAATCGGAACAGCAGATTCATCATCAAGTGTACTGATTCTGAGAGGATCTATCAAGCAATTGTCACGGCCAGTAGAACAAGTAAATACATTAATAGATAATTGTTTGCCATTGATGTGCCTGGCCTTTTTTTTCAAATTTATCAATATTCTGAACAAGCATTGGATATTCTAAACCCTCCATTGCCTCATCAAAATTGTGTTCGTGTTGCTTATAATAAGTTATTCTCTCAGGATGCCTTGAAACTGGATACAAAGCAGCTAAAATACACCACAAAAAGCATTTCTGGTCGGTATTTTCTATGTTAACCACGGCTGTTTTGTTTTTGATATTGGCAGGTAATGGCACATAAGTGGAACCTTGTAATGGGTTGAATTCAGAAATATTAACATATAACTTGTGTGGAGAACCGCATAGGCTCCATCCAGACTCTTTTGCTGCAAATTCAGAGTGTTTAATATTCAATTGATCTATCAAACTGCTTATTATTTTGTCTGAATTTGTATTTGAGTATACAGGTACAGTTTCTCTTATGTAGGGCTGTGTAAATTTTGTGCCATTTGGCTTCTTATATTGTGTAAACAATTTGAGGGACAGCTTATAAGAGCCATTTTGTGCATTTAGAATTGCCTGCACATCAGGATTTATACTATTCAAAAAATTCTTAATGTCACATCTTGGCTCTGATACAAAACGGTGATCCCTTAATTGGCCATTAAAACTGCTATGGATAGGTGCATAGCGTGGCTGCTTTGCCGGTCCAGCATTAACAGGTGTTTCATGCTTCCTTTTCAGACCAGATGTAGATGGTTGAGGGGGCAATGTTGATGACTGTGCAGAACAAGAGCCCACATGTCTATTGAAATATGCCTTGCTAAATATTTTGTGGCATTTAGGAGATATTTTAGTGGGAGTTCTATATTTTCCTGGGTCACAATTCTTTTGGTGTCTGGCTCAATTGGGGCTGGATATATTCTTTTTACACTGATTGCAATATTTTTGATTTGGCATTTTTGTTGTTGGTTTATTATATAAGATTTCCTGGGGTTCAATTCAAAATTTTGTACTTAATATATATATATATTTTGTTCAGCTGTGTGCTTTGTTTATTTCTTGTGTATATTTAATATGTTAATATTGTTAATTTTTATTCTCAGTTTATTATATAAAATTTTTTGGGTTTTAAACCAAAACTCTATGCTTATTATGACAGGTTGTAAAGCTAATAGCCTACAAGTGGAAAAAGAGAATAAATATTGATCTACACTGACCTTCCGCAAATGCCTGCACAGACATGCATGTCCTAGAAAGGCAATGACCTAGCGCTGAGTGTTATGTATTGATTTTTGTATAACAGGCTGGGACAGATATAAGCCTGACTCTAAATATGAGTGGATTACAACAAACAAGCTGGATGCAACAAATATCAGATTTTTTATACAAAATATAAGCCCTTTTTGTTCAATATACCAGAAATATATTTAATATGAATTATATATTAAACCAAACAGGCCTGTAAGTATGAGAAGCACTGTAACAACACATCTGTTCTCCTCAGCCACTCTCACAATACTGGGTGAGGAGTAATGCAAAATCTCTTTATATACCCTAAGCATGGATTAAAACATCTGAAACAACAAAGCAATCAGAATATAACACATCATCACATTATGTCATAATTAACCAATCAGAAAACAACACATGCATAATATTGGATAATAATTTGTTGCACAGCATGATGCAAGAGCTCTTGTCTGTTGCATAATATTGGATAATAATTTGTTGCACAACATGATGCATGTGTGTGTGGGTGGGTGTGTGTGTGTATGTGTGTGTGTGTGTGTGTGTGTGTGTGAGGGGTGTATGTGGGTGTGGGTGTAGGTGAGGGTGTGTGTATGTGCTTAATTTCAAGTGTATCCAAAACAATATCAAAAGGGGCATATTTTTAACAAGTTTATGGACAACAATCTGGCTGATGCAACTTTTGTAAGTATGGGCAAATCAATCTGAGGGGGCTCATCATTTGTACACTGTAGCTTCGGGAAATTCCCGAGGGCATTTTTACAAAAGTCTTGGGTTAGACGGTGTGCTACACTTAAGCAAAAAGCTCATATGGGCATGTTGAGCTTGTTTTAAGTGTGGCCAATTCTGCCTGAGGGGGGCTCATCATTTGTTGTCCTGGTTGTATATACTTTTATACTACTATGATTAATGGAAAATATCTAGAGGCTTCAACATTACGATGTTCTTTTCCTGTGATACTGTAACAGACAAGATGGTTGTTTACTGATGCAAGTCTTGTGTCCAGAACAGTCTTATGAAATGTATTTGCTGTTGCGTAAGGTAACACGAAATAATTACACCGTGTGCGAACTACCAAATCTGCGCAATGTTATACGTAAACAGGCGAAAATTTTATTCATAAAATCTCACATTTGACAGTATGAGTCAAGAGAGACTCGTGGGACACTGTGTTAAGGTGATGGACTAAATTCTTCTAATTTTTCTTCCTCGAAGAGCAACAATTTCTAAGTAAAAGCAACAGTTATGCTCTTTCTTATTTCTTTTAAATGCTTACACTTTCCTTTAATTGGGTTAAAATTAAATAAGATTATTGCTTGCATTTCTGTCATTGACGTAGACCAGGTCCGTACGCAGGATTTATTTGAGGGAGGGGCCAGACCCAATTATATATATGTATGTGTGTGTGTGTGTGTGTGTGTATACACACACACACACACACACACACACACACACATATATATATAGACAGAGAGATAGAGAAGAGAGAGAGACAGACAGACAGACAGACAGACAGACATATATTACAAAATAGTTCAAATAGTTCGAGCGCCATTAAAAGTCATGATAGTTCTATGTTTAGAAAATAATATATTTATAAATTAAATGTTGCGTACTTAGAATTATTCATAAAATAAAGATCATGTCTAATTGTGAGTTAACAAAAAAACAATAATAAAGATACATTTTCGCATCACGATTGCAGTTCGATAAAGTCGGGACAGGGATTGAAAGTAACGCACTGTCCTGACGAAATCGGTGAATCGGACGTCTGCTAGCCTTGCATTATAAAACTAAAACCATCCAATATTGCAGCTTGAAGACTTTTGCGCAAGAAACAGATTCATTTATGCAAGAGCAAAATTGAAATTTTAACACATTTCAAAAATCGACGATGTTATTTTCGTATTTATTTATTATTAGGTTCACATTTAAATATTTTAGGGTTCGAGGGGGAAGCATGACCCACATGGCCCCTCCCCTGGGTACTGGCCTTACGTAGACAGTGAAAGAGAAATTTTGGAGAACCTTTCTATTAAATTTAGTATTTACATTCACCTTATGCACAGATAGGTTAAACCGTTTATTGAAAATCGTGAACTTTTCGTTTAATAGATAATATTTGGTTTTAAACGACGGGAGAATATTGGTCGAATTTCCTTTCTTGCTCTTTTGAGAATATATACTTCTACAATAGCAATTGCGTTCGGAAACCGTGAAACAAATGACTTGGTTTTCAAAGGCAGACAAGCTTGGTAGTCTAGCTTCCTCGCGATCAAAGTGACTCACTCCACGCTATTCAAGGCCGCTTCTTATCGCAAAACACTGTGCTTCGATGCACAGTGTCTGCACCCAGCACGTTACAAGTGACCAGAGTCGAATTTTAAAGAGAATCTGAAGAATGGTAGATTTCATCAGAGGCGGCAAGGTAGGCACCAGCTCAACATGCAGTAGTTTAAGTGATAATTCCTGACAAACAAAAAAACCGTATTGAATAATTATTGGGATAGTAATACGTGTATCCGCTCCTTTTTAACAATGTAAGCTCGAAGACAATCTGTATTCCATTTATTTATATTGGCAACTTGGTCAACCGGAGGTTATTTTATCACCTTCGATGATCGAATTGTCTGATCGATTATTTTTTGTTTAGCCAGGAACATACCCCATAGAAGATTTCCGAGACCGGGTTACGCTACACACTCGTAGCTCCCCAATTTCTTCACGATGGTGGGTTGCTACCGGTCCCATACACAGGCCGAGAACCTAGAGAGTGAGCATAGGCGGACTCGAATCCATGCCGTCCTACAGTCGGAGTCCAAAGCACAGCTCCTTAGACCGCACGGTCACGGAGGAGAACTTTTCTTATTTTACCTTTGGCTAATCGCGACGATGAGGATGAATAATGAAAGAAAAATAAAGAAGGTCACGCACAAAGTAGAGGACGATCTTCAACCTCTTAGGTGACGAGTTCAAGTCCTAAATATGAGGATTTCAACCTTAGACGACCTCAATTTCAAAATTATAAACAAAATGCCTACTTACACTAAACTTATCATGAAGGCCAAAATAGTTTGTAACTGTGAAACTACCCCTGAATACAAATTGACATTTGTTTTCCATGTGAGTAAGAATTAAATGTGTGGCATACAGAGATAGATGATACCTTTTGAGAAACAATTAACTGTATTCTGTCCCAGCATCTCTGGAGCAAAGCCGCGCATAGAGGAAGAGAAGTGGAGAGAGGAGAGAGGGGATCGAGTGGACAGAGCGAATCAGTGCACGCTGCTGGGAAGGCTGGTAACTGAAGTGGGTTTCCTCCCTCCACGCAATCCCGTTCCTCTCACGTGTTCATCGCTGCTCAGATACTTGGCTTCGTTCACCTGCTCCAGAGATAAGTGGGACAGAGTGTAGTTCGCATACATGTAGAAAGTAAACAAACTTATCCGAGAATGAAAATTCCACATAGTTTTAAAACGTTTGTTTAAGCAATGAATGACTGGAAACGGATCACACATAATTCCCTTGCCAAAATCTAGTGGTCGAAAATTAATTTCAAGACATTTCATATCTATTCACCATATTCCAAGTTATAAGGAACTATTTCATAGATGTTCATGAAACCGTTATAAAATTACAAATAAAATATATTCACAAGCTTAGATATACTAATAGTGTAATGGTTAGAGTTCTTGAAAGCATTGCGGTCCCACGTTCGATCCTCCATACTAGATGTTCCTTAAAAAATATCCCTTCCATTAAACAAGAGCATGGTAACATTATTTATAATAGCAGTATATAGTGGCTACATTGTTCTGCATATGGAATTTATAAAAAAAAATAAACAAATAAATGAATTGACACACGTTCAACGGGATATTTTTATATATAAGATCGTGAATTATGATACTCTAACGATAATTGTGTACTGCTTCCAAGACATTGACAAATATTAATGAAATAACTATTTAAATGTGTGGCAATTCAGGTCATGCTAATTTGACCCCTTTTCCCACTCGGGTTCAATGCAAGGATACCTCCGCAAATATCGAATGAAAAGTTCTCACCATGTGCAATTCTCCATTAAATGTTTTCGCCGAGTCGTACTACTTTCGTTTTCTTTGTTACAAACAATACTTGTTTGCACCTTACATGCAGTAGAGTTCAATCTACATTTCTCATTGGTCAGCTCCTTCTACCTGGCTTAAGGAGCGAAAGCTTGTAGGGTAGTGGTTACCGTTCGGGAATTTCAATGTAATGGTCGTAGGTTCAAACCCTTCCGGTGGCAGAAAATTTCGTAAGTTTTAGACTTATCCCATTGTGTTCATTGTGCATGCCGTGTGAAACGGAATGACTCCGTTTGGAATTAACGATGGGGGGAGGGGAAATATTGAATTACAAAATCTCCATTTCAACGAACCGAGAAGTGGAGAAAAATTAAATAAAAATTACGTTCATTTTTTTAGTGGTGTAATCGCAGGTAAAATCAAAGATCTTACATGGAAGATTTTTAACTTGCTCTGAACTCAGCCAAAAGGCATTTCGCACCGATCTAATATATTCTCCAATACATTTCAAAATGTTATTGAATGTTTTATGTTGATAATTTGACCAATGCATCCATTCTTGTCGCTCAGAGGATATTTTCTGCAACTACCTCTTCTCTCCAGTTCCTTCTCCTTCTTCTCCCCCTCTTTCTGTTATGCTTTTATCTCATATCGTCTCCTCCTCTCCTCTCGTCTCGTTTTCCTCCTCTTTTCTCTTCTTTGTTCTTTTTTCCTCATCTCTCCTCGAATCTTTTTCCATTCTCCTCACTACATCTCCTCTCCTCGTCTATCCTCTCTTTCTTCTCTCCTCTACTTTTCCTCTTCTCCTTTCGCTTTCTCTTTCTCCTCTCCTTTGTAACCTTTCGTTTCCTCTCACCTCTTTTCCTTACTGTAGACACATCAGCGATGAAATACTAGAAAACCTATTTTTTTCTTTCAGAAAGAATTTTGTCATTTGCGATATAATAGTGATATTTTTAATAATTTTATACAATAATACTTGTTTATATTTCTTTCGCGTATTTTATAAATATCTATTGTGCATGTGGCAACCCTGAAATTGAGCCTAACTCTGTACGCAACCCACCAACGGCTTGTGTAAATTGGGTTGCCTAGTTTAAAATGTCGTTGTCCTAAAACTTTTGAGAGACACTGTACAATATATTTATTTCAAGATCAATTTGCTTACTTTACGAGCAATAGGCTTATTTCACGAACAATGTTACGCTGCACACATTTCACATACAATATTGCTAAGTAAGTTATCGTGATGATAAGTTGCTTATGCACTGCCCGTTTCATAATAGTTTAAATTTAAGTACTTTGATAACACAAATATTTTTTTTGAAATTCATGATCATATTTGCATATTTCGCGAACAGTTTGTTTACATCATGAAGAATTTTCTCAATTCACATTACAGAACATCAGTTTCTATCACGCATGGAAATTTAGTTATATCACAGATAAGGGTATGTATAGCTATAAGCAGATTTGGAAAGAGGCAGGAAAACCGGTGCACTGGCCTCCCGCTGAGAATCGCCATTCGCAAGAAGTTTTGTAATGATCCGCTATGAGGCGCTGAGAGGCAACTATTGCACTCTTGCTTCCACTTATTTTGCGAAAAAGAATAAGAGATGGCACTGCTGAATTTCACTGCTGTCGAGTTCAAAAACTGATGTCACCTAACTGTGATTATATTTTACTTTATAAGTAGTGCATTTGTGGCAAAAGCAAACTACTATATCATTTCGCGATGCATATCTTGTGTTTTCTAGGTTAGAAGATGCAAGTAGCACTAAGGATCACATACACAAATGGTTCGTATATCAATGGTGATATATGTCCATTATAGAAACTCAAGATTCATGAAATAACATGGTAAATATCTTGAAGGGTGTTCTACAGCATACGCTTTAATTTACTATTAAATACCAAAGGACTATCATAATTTGTCAAGTTAACATTAACATTATGAATATGAGGAGGTTGCGGTCGCTTGTCATCCTTAATTCGTGTGCTATGTTATCCAGAAAATGTTAACCGGTAAGGGTGAAATGGATAGAACATAATTTTGTAGGACATGATTGTAACGGTACAGAACCATGTATGCCGTCTTCAAAAATAACAAAATAACAGTTACAAGGCAACACTAATTAAAAAAATTGCTCGGTTTGTTTTGTCTAATTAAATATTAATTTTAGACTTGATGCAAGACTTTAAGTTTCTCCCTGTTTGATTCCCTAAACTGAAAGTAAATTTCTACTGCTTTATTCTCAAGTTTTTATCCCATTATTTATTTTAAAATGATACTGAAATAGCATGTAATTTCTATTTATACTTTTAAGAAAAACTTAAAATGGTAATTATGAAAGTGCTGCGCCACCTAACAAGCAATTTTGTAACTCAGATTATTTAGTCCTGCAATCGGATTACAAATTATGGATACTCTCGTTTGGACTCCAATTGAAAATTAACCAGTAGAACTACACAAAAACGAGTTATATTAACATTTAGTTTTTTCAACTCAGTGTTAAGCTATGGACACCAAATAATATTTCAAGTATGCCTTCAATGTTTTATCGTCGTGAGAACAGAAAATCACAGTTTTTTTGTGTTTTCCAAACGACCGCTTTCTTTGAAATTTTATAAATAAAATGTGTGGTGGGATCGCGATGAAATTTAAATACGGTGTAAGATTTTAATTACAATTCTAAATTTTCATTTTTTTCTAATTGACCAAAACAAACGTTCTTATCAATTTTGTGAAACAATTTTTTCTTAATATTGGTTAGTCCTACAAATAGGATGTTGGCCTTGTTTTGAAGCTCTTTTGCATTTGTCCCTGAAACCCATTACAACTGTAAACTCACATGGAAGAAATGATTACTTTACAGATAAATATTCAACGTGCTTTGAACGTGGCACCACCGCAAGCGCTATCCGACTTGCAGTGAACATGAAGCATATTCCAAGGCGCTGTTGGGCGGCCCCCATGGCGGAGTGGTTAGCACGTTGCGCTGCAACACCAGGGATCCCGGATTCGAATCCCGGCCTGGGCATGGATGTTTGTGAGTGTAAATTCATCAAGATCATCACACCATCACTCATTCCCATCTTTGCAAATTAGCCAAAATGTGGCAGAAATGCGAAGTAAAATAAAGCAAATCAATCAATCAATAAACCACAGCTCTGTTGAGTCAGGTTAGGACAACGCATGCCTGAAACTTATAAAATTTCAATTTTTGTTGTCCTCACGATGATAAAAAATTGGAGGCATACTCGAAAAAAAGTGACTACCATGAATTAACGCAGAATTGAATAAGCAAAATGTTTTACGTAACTCTTTACTATATAGGTCTACACTCCAGTATCCATAATTTTTAATGGATAGTAGAATGTATATTTTTTAAAACAAAACAAAAAAGAGATTGCAGTTGCAAACTGCAGACATCCTGGATAGAGCAGTAACGCAGGGGGGCCCAAATATCGTCCCCTAATCACTTTTGCGTACCTGTAGACTGTATCAAATGACGAAAGACCTCCAACATTTTATATTACCTTCGTCAACTACTTCGTTACCTGGAAATCAAGCCAAAGAGCTTGTATAATCTATTGTTAGTATCAAAACAAATTAATTTCGCAAGTACTCACATATCGCAAAACAAAACGAGAGTATCAAATTTCGTCCCGCCAAAAAAGGTCGGAAGAAAGAGGGTAGTAATGATTTGCCAAGGTAGCTATTCATGTTACTTACAAAACGCCGTTACAAAGTATGAATGAACATAATTAGTCGAAAGTAGCAAACTGAAAACATAAATTTAGCCCAACTCAAAAACAATATTGTGTTTACTTATAAACAATAAGCATAAGTTAATATTTTTTTGTACGATGATCCTTTAGCCTTCCAAGCAAGTATCACAAATTAATTTCACACAGTTTTTGGCGCCGGAGCATGTTTCGTGGAACGGTATGGAACATATGTGCAGAGGATCCCGTGGTCGAAATTAGGAACATGACGGGGGTCGAAATTAGGAACAACCCTCAAATTAACATGGCGGTTCTTACCTTTTCAACAAGTGACCTTAACGGAATGCGACGCACACACCCTTCTATATTGACAACATACCTACACGAATGACATGCAGCGAACATAAAAGATACACTCATACAGGGCGTAAATGACAGCTAACAATGATTGATATTGCCTGAACTAACCTCGTCACGAAACCGAAACTTCTTCGTTACACCGGGCCAAAAATTTTATATATCACAAAATTTCCAGAATTGGCACTGTTAGCCTTTCCCAAGCCTGGAATGCTGGCGCCAAGTGCGCTTCTAGCTACAGGGCCAAAATATCGATGGGACGATATTGGGCGCGGGAACGAAATTCCGGCCTCCTACCTTACCTACGAAAACATAATGCTTGTATTTGTCTTGTATTGCAATCAGTAACACCTTCTATTCTGCAGTGGTTGAGTTCCTATTTCGAACTGTAGCCCTACTATCGATCATTTTATCTGAGCATATTGAAACTTTAAAGAGAAAGAAGTTTTACTAGTGGGAGTACAGAATCATAGCACATACTTTGTTACTGAGACCTACTATTTCGATTGTGCCTCTATCTCTCTCTTATCACTATTAAACCCCTCTCCCTCTCTCGTGCTCTCGCCTTCTTACTCCAATCTCTCTCTCTCTCTCTCTGCTTCCCTCTCACTTTCTTTTCCTATCTATTTTCTTATCCTCTTTTCATTAGTTTCTCCCTTCTCTTTGTCTATTCCTATTTTTTTACAAGGAATGTATACTATTTTGTGACATTCGAACAGCTAGCTCTAACGCACCGTGCTGTGTTTAAGAAAATCGAGCGCATGTCGTAACCATTTTTCAAATTTCAGCATACTGTTTATTAGATTTAATGATTCAGATAGTTGTTTCCGTCTTACTTACAAATTTGATGATATTGACATTGACCTGGGACACCAAAGAGACAGATCATCAAGATGCATGGTTTTTCCCGGCATTTCTGCTAGCACAAACAACTAATGTGTGTGCGTGTCATAATTTTAATCCAAATTAATTATAACGTTTTTTTAAAAAAAAAAAAAAAAATTGATAGCATCATTGAAACATCCCCCTTAAGTGGGTGTTTCGATTTTATAAATTGAGTTACAAGTGGGTAACCCGAGCTGTGTTCGGGGTTGCAATGTGTAACGTTAAACAGGTTGCCCGAGCTAGGTTCGGGCAGGAAAGTTTATTCCAACTTCAGATAGGGTCACGAGAATTGTTCTCGGGAATTGTTGTGTACACTATGCGGAATCCGACGTGCAGTTGTTTTTGAGATAGATAGATAGAGAGAGATAAAGAGCGAGATAAAGAGAGAGAGAGAGAGAGAGAGAAAGTGAGTGTGTGTGTGTGTAACTTAAACCTAAAAGGGAATTGAAAGTACTGCACACATAATTTAAAGTAAATCGTATGTTGAATCTTAAACCCCAGTTCAGCGAGCCCCCAGTCCGCCCCTGTTACAGAGGGCACAAGACTCTGGACAACATTATAACATTATAACATTACACGTCTTGTAAATGAGAGAAAGGTTAATGAACACACAAACATTCAAGCAAACTGTACAAAACTGTACAAAACGAAATGTATCTAAGTATGTACTGCTGTATATCCATTTAAACAACTCGGGCTCCCCGCTTAAGGGGTTAAATTGTACATTCATCGCTACATGTTACATGTTACTTATAGAATTTCTCTTTATTTATTAATATATATTTTGATATGCCACTCTACATTTACCAAGTAATTTTGATCGGGTCTCAGTTCCGTTCTATCATTATTTATTTTGTCTACATTTTGTTGTAGTGGTTAGCACAGAACGCTACGACGCCAGGGGTTCCTGTTACTAATCCCAGCGTGAGCACGAGTGTTCTTTGTAGGTGTCTCTTCATCAATATTATCATATCATCTTTCATCCTCATCGTCGCTATTAGCCATAAGTTGCAGAGAAACGACGCTATTTAACAAAAATTACATCAAATCAAGTTTTATCTGTGTTTCCATGGATATCGTTTTTTAATGCATGTTTATTTTCAGTATCTCGATATTTGCAATTCATTGATAGCTTATTTCACAAAATAAATAAACTCCATTCCTCAACAGCCCTCTGAAGGCCGGCCCTGCTAAGTGGCTTTTCGTGGGACGATGCGTGATGAGCGCATCGGATCCCATCGCCGCTGTTTTCTGGTTTTTTTCGGAGGGAAGCCTGATATTGCTTTCAATTAGCTCGTCAATTGCCCTGACGATGCTGGATCAACAGAGATATTTTGGGAACTGTGACCAAGGATCGAACCCGCTACCGCCAAAGTCAAAGAGCAATTTTCAACCTGACGCAAGGCAGAAACATGCTGACGTCATTGGCTGCGAGTGAAAGGAGCTGGATTGCTAAAGGTCCAGAAATGTTCAGTAAATTCAATTCCGGTCCAGCAGTTCTGGACCGTAAAGAACCTTTTTATCTGTAAAGTATTTCAATTCGGTCCAGGAACCATTTTTCAATGAAACAATACTAAACTTGGACCGAATTTAAATTGTGCTGAAAAAAAGGTTGTCGTCTTGACAAGGACTGGAAGAAAGTTGCTACAGATGTCGGTAAAAATACATTCCTGTGTTTTTGAAAATAAATTTGAATTACAGAAACATATAGGTCGATATTTTGAAATAATTATCACAATTCTTATTTAGCTCATGTATAGCTATTTGAACTACTGCATTTACACAAGAATCGTACTTAATACAATCAAAAAATTTACATATGTCGTATACAATTATGAGAAACGTAACGTTTTTAGGAACATATTGGAAAACATGCTGAAATTACTACAACTTAAACGCCTCTCCATTAGCACCATTTTCCGAATTGTCTGCCAAAAAGAAATATAAATTTTAAGAATTTTAGAGTATAATTTGATGATTGCTTGACAACGGAAACTCTTGACATTACGCCACATCAATGGTTCCTGTAGAATGGTCGACCCACGATCTCAAGACCGAAGGCTTTAGGTTCGAGTCCAGTCAGCACGGGTTAGGACTTTCTCAGGATGCTTTTATCCAATCACGAGTCATCTCTTTGCTTCGATTAGGAAATATACCAAAAAGGTGACGCAGATTAAGTAATTGTGGTGAAATTGAACATGTGCAAAACCAAGGTTTTGACAATATGGCGAAAATTTGAGAAAAAAACTAATAATTCAGTAAATGTTTGATTTCAGCGAAGATCAGTTTTTGAGGTCTTCTAACATGGTCATTATACAGTAATACGTATACGTACGTAGATAAACCTTTCCAGAAGTATAGGGTATGTTACGTGGTGGGTATGTGGGATCGAAAGTAGTGGGTGTAGCTCATTCATCAATCATCCTCAACGAATGGCATACTCGCTATTTATGGTAAGCTTGATGGTAACGTGCGGGAGGTAACAACTATGTACTTAAATGGAAAAACGCAACACTTGAGTTTAAACCACTATAGACTTGATCAGCATGGTGAATGCAAATACCTGTCTTTCACTGTATGGAAGTGCTCCCACGTGGTGTTGAACTATGGACTGGTCAATTAACTAGGTGTCTGTTTGTAGTGCAAGTCTGAATGCTCAGACTTCACTCTCCTTCTCCTAGACTTTTAGCTCGTACTTTTGCACCCTCTGACTGATTGCTTAAAACTGCTTCCATGACCTCTCTCTCCTCCCAGATATTTATTCTGCTCGAATTTAGCAAGCAAATGCAGAGTCGACCTCTGGCCTCTTCCTGGTTTTTGCCTGTTTACATGTTTACGCCGCTGGTGACCAGGAAGAGCTTAAGTAATGTCTTACACAGCAATCCTGATTCAAAATTCCTGTCTGGAAATGATGGCTGAATATCTGGGATTTGGAAGTTCATTATGTTGATATTTCTAATTATGTTATAGATCGTTACGATATATTATGGTCTTTGGTATTGGAATATGTTTTAGCTACCATACATATGTATGGACTCAATTTATGTGTGTAGGGCCTCACCGATGGCGCAGTGGTAGCGTCGTTGCCTTGTAATCAAGGGGTCCCGGGTTCGATGCCCGGTGGAGGCACATAGAGGTTCGTATCCCACTTTAAACTGTAGGTTCTGTCCCGATTAGCCTTACTATGCATAAAGTGGACTTGAAACACCAAATCAACAAATCAATTTATGTGTGTGTGTGTGAGATAGAGAGAGAAAGAGAGAGAGAGAGAGAGAGAGAGAGGGAGAGATAAAAATAGATATAGATAGAGGGATAGATAGAGATAGAGGGATAGATAGAGAGAGAGATAGATAGAGAGATAGATAGATAGGGATATATAGAGTGAGATAGAGAGAGACATAGGCTATTCTTTCTTTGTATGTTCTGTTTGTGAGATCTTGTGAGAGAAAAGAAAAGTATAATTGATGTTAAATTGAAAGACACGACACTGTATATTTCGTCATGTAAAATTAGTTATAGAAATATTAGATTTTCCAAGAGCAGTATAAAACACGTAAAGATACTTAGAAAGTTAATAAAGTATGCCATTATCTCACTCTTTTATGTCTGTGGCTTAGTTTTTTTCGGATGGAAGGACAAAGTATTTCTTGTGCTATGTAGAGAACTGATTTGAGATTGCATCTTCTTTCTTCTTAAGCTATGTCTTACATAACGCGCGACGTTACAGCCCCATAGCTAGATATTTTGACGTCCTAGGCAGGATTGTGTTTTACCTTTATCTGTAACGCCCGCACTACCAAGCACCGACATTTTATGTGCGTCCTTTGATATTTTCTTCATGTACTATGTTTTATGATTTTTACATACTTCTAATTTTCAAAACAAAGAAAACCTCATTAAAAATTTTGTAGATTATATTTAAAGATTCGTAGTTTTATTTAAAAAAATAGCAAGTTTAAGAATATTTCCGTTATTGTCTGAGGAACATTTTTAAAAACGTTCTACTAACTATTATTACTATTATTTGAGTTTGGGAAGAGGTAATAGTCTGACGTAGCTAGATCTGGGGAATAAGGGGGATGATCTAGACATTGGAACCCTAGATCATGGAATGTCAGTCGTGTTTGCAGTGCTCGATGGACAGGGGCATTGACATGCAGGATCGGATTTCCTTTTTTCATTTTTCCGCGGCGTTGCACTTTCAATTTGTCTTTCAATTGTGTGAGTAATGCAGAGTAATACTCTGCCTTAAATGTCTGACCCCTGGGCAGGTAGTCTATGAGTACGACTAAATCCTTATCCCAGAAGAATGTTGCAAACACTTTCCCAGCCGACTTTTGCCTCTTGAACTTCTTGAGGAGAGGGGAAACTGAGTGCCGCCACTCCATTGACTGTTGTTTCGTTTCAGGATCGTAGTGGTACAACCATGTTTCATCCATGGTTAATATTCGTGACAGAAATTGGTCAGCATTGCGTTCAAAATTGGCAATGACTTCCCTTGATGTCCTCACTCTTTCACACTTTTGATCTGCTGCCAGATTTTTGGGAACCCATTTTGCCGAGAGCTTGCGCACGTCAAGTCATTATGAATTATGATACCAACGCGTTCCCGAGAAATCCCCAAAATCTCTGCCGCACGTTTTGCTGAGATTCTGCGATTTTCAAGAAATAGGTCATGAATTTCATCCAAGATTTTGGGGACAGTCACTGTTTTTGTTCTTCCTGCACGTGGAGCTTCATCTGTTGAAAAATCGTCACGTTTAAACTGTGCCACCCACTTCTTCACCACTGCATATGATGGAGGAGAGTCCCGTAGTGTTCCACTGATTTCCTCATGAATTTGCTTCGGCGACTTTCCTTGGTGGATCAAAAATTTGATGACAGCTCTCATCTCGATGTTTGTGAAATTCGCTGACTGGGCACACATGATTACTTCAAGGGCTTGAAAAGCACAATAACAATTCCGTTATTAATATGAAAATTTGCATGTGTACATACCAAGATATATTCTTTAAAACTGTAAAGTTTCATCATTCCACGTGCACTCCTTCTGGGTTGGGCTACGAACTTTTCAGCACCCCCTCGTATGTCCTTCCACCTTCTTTATTCATAACTTCCAAGGAAGATAGTAGTTCTTGGTGGAGTCCTACACCCATAATTAATTAAAGTAGCAGATTCTTTGCTGACATTTTCCTCAGAAAAGAGTAAGAGTTGAAAGAAAAAAAAACTTGTGTTGAAGATTTAATTCACCACAAGAAATCTAGCTTCGTTACCCTTTGAAAACAATAAAATAGAACATTATTTGAATTTATAACAAGTTTCTGATATCCGATTATTTAAACCTATAATACATTCATTCACTTTCATCGTCAATGAAGATGTATAATGAGTTTTTGACTTGGTTGGAATATATTTTCCCTTCAGTTCCTGAAATTTTCCGGCAGAGGGAAAATTCCCTCGCCTCAGAATATTCGACGAAAGGGGAGTCGGCAAAACGGGAATTCCCATTTCGCCGAAAATTTTGCTTAAGTGAGATATATGTCTCTAGAGCATTCGGCGAAAGGTGATTCGGCGAAACGGGAGGTAATCTTGTAATCAGGGGTCGCGTGTTGGAGGCACATGACACAATTGTTCGGACCGCATTTTGAACTGTAGATCCAGTCCCAATTACCCTTTCTGTGCATAAAGTTGACTTACAACAATAAATGACACACACACACACACACAAGTAAAATAATAAAATGATTAAGAATGAGTTGAGAATGTCAATAAGCAATATATGTAGAGGGTAAGTCTGTAACTTCCTATCAATCTCATAAATCGGACAGGATTTATGACAGAAATCTTTTCGTATATTGGTAGAACGGGAACATCATATATCATGTCGAATGGTGTCTAGGCACTCGCTACTCTTCAATCGAACAAGGGTTGAGTGATATCTTGTATGTTTTCCTTGTATCCTTACCTCTGGCAAGTGTAAATTTCTAGGTTATATATTTTAACGTTTGTTGATTGATTGATTTGTTGCTTTAAGTTCACTTTATCCACAGATAGGCTAATTGGGACTGGACCTACAGTTTAAAGTGGGATCCGAACAACTATGTGCCTCCAGTTTTGACTTTTGTGCCCCAGGCTTCATCCCCCCCCCCCCCCGGCTACTCCTCTCAATGGACCTGCATCTTTATAAGAAAAGTATATTGGACGTAAAAATAAGGAACGGTTAAAATACTGCCACGGCTCTCTCGATTGAAGAGAAATTCGGTGGTGACAAGTTCATCATGGCCTCACTTTCTGTTCTGGCTGTTAATTGGCTAACAGCTCGCCGCTTGCGAATTCCATGTGCATTCCCAATGTGTTCCATAATTTTCCGGACTGGGACGAGAAGACAGGAACCGCGCACGCAATGACACTCTTGGTTGTATATTATTCAAAATACATTCCCTGTGCTTCAATACATTGAGTGCAACTCTCATACAGCTTGCCAAAACACTTCTGGAAGTCTTTGACGGGAATAGTGTTGAGATGCTCGGTTGAAGCTCTTTTGAATGTCTGCAACAGCATCGAACTGGGTCCCTTTCAGACACAATTTCAATTTCTGGAAAAGGAAGGAGACACATCAGGAGAATAGGGGGGATGATCAAGCAGCAAATCCCCTTGGAGGCCAAAAACTTATGGACAACCACAGAGCAGTGACTTGGTGCATTGTCAATCAAAAGGGACCATGTTGCTTCTTGTCGGTATTGTTGGCGTACCCGTCGAATTCTTGTCCACAGACGCTTCAAAACCTCAAGGTAGAACTCTCCTGTGACCATCTGTCTATTGGGAACAAATTGTCTTTGAATGATACCCGTGGAGTGAACTTACATCGTCTTGATACCTACGGGTGAACTTTCTTGAGTTTTGGGGACCCTAGGCTCTTCCGCACAGAACTCTGGTACTTTGTTAACGTCCTCATATTTGAAACACCACGTTTCGTCACAGGTCACGATATTTTTCAGCAAATTGAAATCCCTGTCCGCAGCCCAAATCAGGTCTCGGCAATGTTGAACTCTTTCGTTTTTCTGGTCATTTCCGACACGGTGTCCGAGGATGGTGTCGCTTGTGTTACTGTAACTTTTAAGAGGATCCTTCCGCAACGTTCAAATTTACATGCAAGAGAGAGAGAAAACATCAGGGTAATTGGAGAAGGGGTGTTTTGCAAATCATGCAATATGTAAATGTACTACGACATCGGTCCTGAAAATTATGGGCACACAGTGTATAAGAAATACGTTTCTGTATTCGGGCCCCAGACTGAGCGTGTCTTCATCAATTTCATCATATTTGTACATGTTGTGGCATTTATTTAAAACGAAATGTGTTACGAAAACAGAAATAATTCTCAGCTTTTACTTTCAAAACTTAAGTTTACAAAGTATTTTCATTGTATGTCTATCCAGTGGTTACCTTCTCCCCCCTAAAGCCAAAGGCCCATCCCCCCCAAATTCATGACATACGTCCCCAAATCATGTCATGCGTACCTCCCCCCAAATCATATTCGCGCCCTCAAACCATATCGTAATCTCCACAAAGCATTTAATTTCGACAGCGTGTCTACTGAAAGTAACTTTTTTCCTAGCTTTACCGAACACTATACTTGATCTGCCCCTCGAACCTAAACAGGGGGCCCATAACTCAAGATCACCCCTAAAATCTTTCATCATAATCGAGAATATCGCTTGTGTTGTAATGCAGCTATAGCATAAAACTTCAGATTCACCTCATTAATGCCCTAAACACACATCCTACCAAAATATGAATGCGAGCGAAGCGAGCAAGAAAATTTTTACATCCATTACTTTGCAGGCTTTTAAAGAATATTAATTTAATAGGATGTCAATACATTTGTAGTCTTTTCCAGCTTCTCCTTTGGTACGTTCGGGGTCGAAAACATGTGGATACCATATCGCTAAATACAGTCTCCAAAATTTAATGTTGGAACTCTCTCTCCACTACAGAAATCCCTTGACAATCTAAGATTTAACACTTTATCAAGAGCTTTCTATCTCCCCCTTTAAATTTAATACTGAACCCATTTTAGACTTACTGTTGATATTGAAGAGTGGATATTGTCTCCTCCAAAAAATTAATTGTCAGTCTCCACACCAGAATTTCCGAAACAGTGTAAGACAATAGCAATACACAAGATTTGGATATCCCCTCAATTTAATGCTCATCCCCCTGTAACTAAAATGCCCGCCATGATCTAAGACCTAGAATTTTTACTGCTCCCCCCCAAAATAATTCAGAATCCCCCCAGAACCCACATGTCAATTAAGATCTAATATGTAAAAGTTGGATATCAACCCCACCACAACCTTCGATAATACACTTTTTTTTTCATCTAATGGATTAAATATGGTGCATTTAAGATGTAAAATCTTTACATATATTTTGGAAAAAGATATAAATGTTGAATTTTATATTATTTGAAGGAAAAAAATCCTCCTCAAAAATCACGATGGCGCAGCCTGCGCCATAATCCCCCCTTGTGGGCACCCCTGGGCCTATCTTAAAATCTTTGATACTATAGCTTTCAGTTCCATGCCACATTTCTGATACCACAAGTAGAAGTTTAACAATAGTCGTGTTTCTATTGTTGCATCTTTAACAAGTTTCGTTTCCTTAGAAATTACGTTGCGTTTATGAAATTTACAAAAAGTCCTATTCTGACATTCCTTATGCAGCTGCAAACTTTTGTCTCATTATTGAAAAGTTGGATGAAATTCCTTGGACACATAGAGGGTTGGAAAGGAATGTAAATTGTGTGGAACTTTTCCCCATCTAATCTCGTGTTACAGAAATGAGGGAGACAGGAGGTCAGAAACGGAGGTGTAAGTAACAAGTGTGACGAAGTAAAATGTTAAAAGTAATATTTCTGTTTTGATACATGTCTACATTTGCATTAGATTTCTAACGTCGCTTTTCTGTCACTTTTGGCTAATCGCGACGATGACTATGAATGATGATATGATGAAACTGATGAAGAACATCAACAAAGAACACCCAGGTCAAAACCGGGATTCGAACCCGGGAACCCTAGTGTCGTAGATTTGCATTAGATTAAGGATTTGAAAGTCAACATGTGTTTGTATTTTTCGCATTTAATTTAGAACTACTTCGGTTATCATTATTTACAAACCGATTTTCACTATTATAGGAAAGAAAATGAAATGCAGATATTCTGCTATTTCTTAAACATAAATTTACATATATGTTATTAAAATAGTTCAAGTATACATAATCCCCCCTCTCATTTTTACTGTGAGTATTTTTATGACGGTGACTCAACCCTGTATCGAAATGTATAGCGTAATACTCTACGAAGCTAATCATCCAAGAATATAATCAAGGTAAGATGTGAACATTAGCATATTCAGAGGGAGGCAAGGGGAGCCACTTCCCCCCAAAACAGCTGGACAACGAGTGGTGAAAAATCTTCTCAGCATGTCTTTTTACATGGAAAGCAATGATGTATTTAAAGGGAGGGTGCAGGTGCAAGTACATAAATTAAATAATGAAAATGTACTTCTTTAGTATTAGTTGTATAATAGGAACTTATTACTTCCTCTGAACTTATTGGAAGGCAAGGATTATATTGGGATCATATGGCTTTCAAAGACAATACCAAATAAGATTTTTGCACACTACTAGTTATGATAATATGCATAATCAGGAACTTTACTTGTAGTCAACTGGATCTAAATATTTTTTTATTATTTAATATTTATTCAATTCTATGTCTATTTGACATTAATGTCCTTGCCTTGTTTCTATACAAATTTTGGCGATCCTTACTACACACAAGCTAGATAATGAACACGTCCTGTTACATCTCTGTTCTTACACCGTTTTTTACCTATTGATGCAGTAATAACAATGCAATATTAATTAATTTACATACTTTATTGATATTTTAATTTAATATCATTTATATTACTTACTATCTCTGGGACATTAGTTCGAACCCCCTCCGAAATATTTTTTTATGGCCCATTAATTTAAGGATAAAGGTCCTTGAGCATGTTCGTTCAAACACTTGTTTCACTTTTTCTGTATAATTCGTTCTGTGAGTCTCTGGGGTTGAGAACTTCGAATGATCGATTCAGGAATCCACCAGCGAAAGTTCCTGGTTCGATTCCTTGTCTGAATATTGACTTTCCCTCATGGATGTTTCTTAATAAATTTCACCTCATCTTCTATCGTCCTCCTTGTCAAAATTAATCCGAATGGTCAGAACCACGTAATGCAAGTCAAATTGAATTAAGAGTTCAATTTTGATTTGGAATTTTTGTTCCAATTCCACTTTATGCACAGATAGGTTAATCGGGACTGGAGCTACAGTTGACAGTGGGATCTGAGACTCTATGTGTTTCCACCGAGGATCTGGCACATCCCTTTTGGCTGTCAACCTCTTTTGTAATTAATATTATGGACCATATTGAATACGTAGTGTTTTCTTTTGTCATGTTTTTTCATCTTGTCATATGATTATTAGAGTTGGCAATCTTCGCGAGTGCTCGGGAATCTTCGAGTGACGTTGATAAAGCCACGAATCTGACTCCTATATAAACGGTGCGGCTGTGAAATGTACCAGACAAAAATACCCAGTCACACAGCTGTGAAATACCTCGGAGTCACCTTAGATCGACACCTGACATTTGGACAACATACGGAGAACACAACACGAAAGGCCAAGCAACGAATTGGATATCTATACCCAATCCTACGCTCACCCGTTCTTCAACTGCAAGCTAGGCTTCATGTCTATCAAATGATGGTCAGACCAATATTAACGTACGCAGGTCCGGCTTGGAAACACATGGCCAATTCGCATCATAAAAAGCTACAGATAACCCAAAACAGAGCATTAAGTATAATTGGCAGTTACCCCAGAGGAACTAGAATTACTCAGTTACATGACGACTTCGAATGCCCCCGCATCAGTCACATAGTGGAGGAAGCAACCCAAAAACTATGGGCAAAAATCCCTACCCACGATAATCCACTCATCAGAAGCATAGGCACGATACGACCTCGAAGGAATATTCTGAAACTTCCACGTCCCTGACCACATGAAACACAAAACAGACACAACCCAATGTTGTAAACACATACCAGAGATACAAATTGTAAACACTCCTAACACAAACCCATATATTGTATTGTATAGTAATGTATTGAAATTCTGTTATGTATATTTAACTATTTAAGTAATTTTCTATATATGTTTTATGTATCGTATTGTATTGTAATTGTCGGGAACCAAACAGATGTAACCTCCTTGCCACAGTTGCGGGAGGAATTTGAACTAACATGTAATATTGTAACTATTTGTCAGAAAAAATGAAAAGAACGAGATTCCAGCAAAATAAAACTGATGCTGGGGCAGCAAAGCCCTGTCAACAAATAAAAAATAAAAAATAAATAAAAAAATTTTTGCAGTTGATAGTCAACTTTATCAGGGGGCAAATCATTCTCCGCAACTTGGCCGCTCGGTGAGGTCTTGATTAGCCTCGAAATGAGGTTGGACCCGAGCTGTTTGTCATTGTGTTGCCATAGAGAACCGCGTTATGAGTAGTTTTATTATTTTTTTGTGTGTTTTTGTCTTCTAAATTATTTTGTCATTTTTTAAAAAATATATTCCCTTAAGATGTTCGTTCTTTCCGCGCAACGTGGCTGTGCTTCGTAAACTTTGATAATCTCGTGTATTATAGGATTAAGTCAGAGAATTGTTAGCCAAGCCATTGGTATTGCAGTGGCGGTGTAGCCTTATACTTTAAGGGTTCATGTATAACTTTTCTTGTTTTAAGCTGTTTATTTTTTATTGTTCTTTTGTTCCGCGCAACGTGGCTGAGCTCTGTAGGACTTTGTGTGATCTGGTATTTAAGGATTTAGTCCGAGCATTGTTTACACATCGATGTTGCAGTGGCGGAAGCTTGTAATTATGTTTCTTTCCGAATGTGTAACTAACTATTCTGTCTCTTTTGTATTTGTAAACTTTCCGCGCAACGGTGCTTACGTTTTGGGTTTTGCAGAACTCCGTACCGGGGTTCGAACCCGAACGTATTGTTGCATTGGCGGAGTTATTGGCCTTGTTGGACCCGACATTTTAATATGTAAGCTTTTCTCATGGGTCCGGGTAGCCTAGTTATTTCGCGGATAAATTTCTGCCAAGTTTTCCCAATATCAGGAATTGTTTTTCCTTTCTCTACATGTATGATTTCCATCGTGTTTTCTAATTACAATTATGGGCGTATTTGCTCCGTCGCAGAGCTTGTTCTATCCGTTCCTTTCTCGGATTTACGCGTAACTTTCGTCGAACAAGCATCGAACCGACGACCACTGGATTACCAGCCACAACGAACGATATATATATTTTACCGTTCGAGCTCGAGGAAAAAACAAATGTCATAATTGTAAAAATATTTGTTTATTTCGTTTCATGACTGAAAATGATTGTTGAGATTGTGAAGTTAATCTTTATCAGTTTAAAATGCCATTGTTGTTAAACTTGTATTTTTCCTTAAAAAGAAAAAAGGAAGAGATCTAAATAAAAGCAATTTGGATTGTCAGTAAAAATGTATTTGCAGTATAATTTTCTAGCATGCCCAGTGTTGCCAAATTTGTGCGTGTGTTCTCCTTCTGGTAAATACTCAATTATTTAAATTATTTAAATTCACTCACCCCTTCCCGAGATGGCGTCACGGAAGCTTCCATTGAAAAGAGTATCTCTAACTGCTCTACCAAACGCTAGCTTCGGGGGAGAAGACGAACCATTTGTGAAAAATAAGGAAGGTGAATTGAATGAAGAGAGTGATGGCGGAGCGTCAACGTAATTCTCATTTGCACCAATACAGAGAGACATGCGAAGAAAGGTACTTCCTCCCCTTGTTCAAAGAATGACGCGTTGGACGTCAAAGCACTACCCTCATATTTTCGCGTATGATCGATCTTCTTGATATCAATTATTAAATTAAATTGTCTGCGCCACGTGAGAGAAATTTCCACGCCTAAGTTGCCATAGATGAAGGAGATTCAGCTAATTTCGGGCTAGGTGCTTAGTGATTGTGTTTAGGAAACATTGAAGAGTCCTCGTGTGCATTGCATCTCCCTTTCCTCTGTTATTCATCGTGCGCCCTGATCTATTTCACCCTTCATCATCATCATCATCGTCGTCGCGACTTCAATGCGTGTCAGATCTCATCCGAAACCCCGTGATCACAGCATAATCCGCATAAAACATATACCGGGTGTCCCAAAAGTCGTTTGACCGAGAAATAAATATTTGTATTTGAAAACAATACTTGTGTTATTAAATCAACAATAATTTAATAAATAAATACAAATATTTATTTATCGATCAAGCGACTTTTGGGACACCCGGTATATGTAAGGCGTGGTGCAACAGTCCGTCAGGGCCAGGATCTGCTTACCGACTGCCGGCCTCACACCCACTCCAAGTTACGGGGTGACTTGTGTCAGCACGTGGAACTCCCAGTTATTACTGTACGTTTCCATGACCGGGTTACGCTACTTATTCGTAGCTCTTCAGGTTCCTCACGATGGTGGGTGGCCACAGGTCCCATACACAGGCTGAAAATTTAGGAGGAAAGTTCTTACGCTTTCACCAGGAGACTCGAACCGGCGCACGTCCCGTAGCCCAAAGCATGAAGCCCAAGACTGCACAGCCTCGGCGGGGGACTGATTTATTTAACGTATATACATTTATATTGTGATTTATGACTATTGAAACGTGACTCGGTTATAGTAGGGATCGGAGTCACGCGTGACGTAGCTTTGAATAAAAGAGGGAGCTCTTGATTGACTCGCTTGGCTATCGTCGACAATTGAGAGGTTACAGAATTGATTGGAAGATGGTCACTCACCTTCGTTGTCCCTGGACACTCGTGGACAGACAGAGCAGGGGCTGGTCCCAAGCGGCTGACCGAAATCTCGGATGCTCCGAAGGGCTGTTCTGCATCTTACGGGCTTCTGCGGTACTTACTGAACGGCACCTTGGTCTACTCAGGTGGGAACCTCCTGCTCGGTGTATTGTCTCGGGTGGTGATCACTCAGTTCTCTCTCGTTTGTCTCCAGAATTGGGGTTTTATCGATCTTTATTTGGTGCCGGAAGTTACTGACATTGCCTTGCGTCAATCGCTACTCGCTACTTCTTCCCGACTATTGCAACCTGGAGTTGCGGGGTTATTCCGCTGAATTAGTGGAATTCGTGACTGTTCGGGGGTAATGTCCCAAAGGGTGAGCTACTCTTGATAATGGAGGCTGGGATCCTTCATCAATATATATATATATATATATATATATATGTTATCTCATAAGTAATTACGCAAACTGACACAGGTGAAAGTACACGATGATAGAAGCAAAAAAAAGTCTCGGTAAACATGGGTCTGCAAACGAGCCGTTTTCGTGATAATCGCGAATGTGTGATTACAAGTCGCCACTGACTTCATTGTTTGTAAACGTCGTCCTAGTTGGTAAAATGCTAATAATACAGTAAGAAAAGTTGTTGGAGATCTCATTGCTTTATTGAACATTCTACTTACTGATTGTACCCATCCTGTTTGATTACAACGCCACCTCTCGGAAATGTTCTCTTTTGTAAACAAAGAGCAAACCTCGAAACGCGCAAGGAGTAAAGCTTCCGGTGCTTACAAAAAGCAGTCAATGACTGTTTCTAACCACACATTCGCAAACATTTCTACCTACTGTGGAAATGAGGCCATGCCCTCGAAATATCAAACTTTTCCTCAATTGTGGTAAGTGTTTACTGTCTCCTACACCTATATATATATATATATATATATATATGCGTGCGTGTGTGTGTGTGTGTGTGTGTGTGTGTGATAATCGTTGAGTACCGTGTTTAACATTTCTGCATACTTTTATTTTTTCTTTAAACATAGAAACATGAGAAAATAGTAAACATTGGCCTATTAATGGTTGAATCGTAATACCACTGACAGTGGTAGAAATACACTTGGGACTTCTGTAGTCAACTGAAAGATCGTAAAAACAAATATTTGTCAACAAACAACGTCTCATATTACTTCATAAATCTCTTTACATTTCTTATTGTTGTGGGCGCAATTTTGATTGCTACTGCAATCTTCTTATGTGTAAACTTAACTAAACAAATAAGCCTTGTAAAATTAGGAACGTTGCATTAGCTGTCGAGGCTGTGCCAGGGAGAGGGATAAGTGCGGACCGATTTGTGGAAGAGTTCTGTGGGATTTTTAAAGTGAAAAACATATTTACTGCCACACGATTACTGATATTGAAGTAAGAAATATCATCTTGTTTTGCGGAGAGAGTAAGGGAGAATGGGGATTTCAATGAATGAAACAAAATTCCTTACAATTTTTTTTTAAAAAACACGGATATTATTGTAATTTTCATGGTAGTTTCTATATTTTATTTTTTAGGATACGTTAGGATGTTCCAGGCACCTGCCGCCCCTTGCGCACGCCAATGTAAATAAACATTCGACAACCAAATCATTACTTCCACTATTGTTACTTCTGAGTTAGTAACTATGTTATAGCTCAGAAGTATGTTACCTCTCCCCCTTCCCCTCACGGCTTCATTGCTCTCGCCAAGGAAGAAAAATCATACTCTCTCTCCATGAATCTAGGACAATTGCTATGGCGGATAATTGCGATGAAGCCAAGATCAAGGAACATTGCGATGATTTTGACGGTGAAGGTCATTTTACAAATAAATGGTAGGACAATTGCGACGAGCAGGATGACTAACCCTGAGGGCAACCACCTAACCCTACCTAGAAGTGGTTGTAATGCAAGCACGTTTACAAGCTATCTTGCCAGTCTCGAGCCTAGAGAAAGTGTGACAGGAATCAGTGTTCTATTCGAAAATATCAATATCTCACATAATACTCTCGTAAGAGGTATTGTATGGGGTGTTAAGTTACCCTTCAATTTGATAGAAGACTTAAAATGTCATCGCAATTGTCCATCCGCTTTATCACTTCTGTGTTCATCGCAATTGTCCGTCATCGTAATTGTCCACCATTACAATTGCCCGGCTACCCCCGCCATACTCTGCAAAAAAAATATCATTGCAGTATAGACGCTGATAGAGCGAAGTCGCAAGAAATAATTCCCACATTGAAATCGTGTACGCATCACCCTCTCTCCATGCATGTATTGCATAACCTATTTTATGTTTCAAGAAATTAAAACATTAACGCTTTAACGCTCCAAAGGGTTGTATCATCTTCTGGTAGGAAATATAACAGATCATGGCAACCGCCAGAGTAAGGAGAATTCTTTTCCGGAGAGGGTAGTAATTTTAAAGGTGGATATTACCACTGATAAAAGTATTATCAACATCACAGCCCGTGTGACCGTGTCTTCGCGATCACATATCCCGCGGAGTGCCTCCCGTGACATCACGTTCGCAGTAAGTTCTAATTTAGCAGCGCCATCTCTTGTTTGATAGTATGATCCAGAAGTGAAAGCAGGCGCCTCCAAGCGGACGATACGTGAACTTCTAGCAGAGGCTAATTAAAAGCGAAAAAGTTTTGCTGCCTAGTTCAGCATCTGCCTATAATACGTTTATCTGTGATATTACATAGCTGTTTTTAAGGGGTTGCGGATACGCTGTAAAATATTCCGTAATTCTCATTTTAACCGTAGTTTTAAATATTTTAAGGGGGTTGCATTTTCCACTTATGATTTTCCCAAGTTTTTTTTTACTAACCTAACCTAACAGGCCTAACCTAACCTAGTAGGCATTCCTCGTCTGACGTCAATATTCAAGGTAGCCAGATTGTTGTGCGTAAAGGAAGACCATTAATGAATTGCGAAAGATAGATGGTTCTGAAATGCTGTGTATGGACAATCACCGTGGTAAATCGCAAGGTTATTTTACAAGTACACATAAATGTACAATTTTAACAAGTGACCGCCAAATATGAACTACAGATACGTCATCAGGACACCGAAATTAGTAAGTAGGCGAACTTTTATAGAAATTGGAGAGTGGTCCGGTATTGTAAACTCATGCCAATTATCATGCTTAATATTCTAAATTGATTCAAATTCTTAAAATAAATTTATTACAAATTTATGATTTTAGCAAAAGCCTATGTACGTTAATAAAATGTCATTAGATGGCGGGACAACCTGCAAAATTATCATCATTACATTCTGTGAGATTTTTACCCTAAACATACGGCTTATGTTACCAAAGCTAATGTCGTGCTGCCATGCCAGGAAGATAAATAAGGCAGCGATCTCGCGAACTAAAATGGACAGTAATTTGTTTTCCCCTCCTAAAGACGAAAATATTTAACTTCACTCATGCTGTGTGTCCCTGCGTTGCCACATTCATTGTACTCGATTTAAACGATCACGTTCTTTCCGCTGCGTCTGGTCTTACGGCGGGCGCCTTAGATGCTGGCAAGGGAAGTGGGAAGCGACCAATCCAGCGCGATAAGAAACACAGCAGCTTGTAGAACGAGGTTCGCGCAGCATATCCTTCCACGTGTCTGAAATTATACTAAAAGTGTTGTGGTAAATACAAATTAATAGACCATATCTGAATCATATACGTAAATAAAATGCAGACCATATTTAATTTAGGTAACAAACGACTAGTATCGCTGGTCTAGCTCATCGATAAAAAAAAGTCTTGCCGTCTGTAGCGGACGATTATTCACTTCGTGACAATTCCTAGGGTCCATCTTTACTCCATGGCGGAGTTGTTAGCACAGAGCGTCTCGACGTCAAGGGTGCCAGATTCGAATCCTGGCAGGGCATGGGTGTTATTGTGAGTTTCAATTTCGTAATATCATCACTCATCCTCGTTGTCGCAATTAGCCAAGAGTAACAGAAAAGCAACAAAATAACCAAACCAATCATAATCAATAGAATGTTCATTTTAGAGGTTTGATAAACTAATCAGGACCAGACTTCCAAAGTGGAATTCGCACCTTGTTCGGTACAGCAGTCATCTCACGAGAAGATCCCGAAACGAGGGGTGACGGAGTGCAGGGGAAGACCGGACTATTTGCAGATTTCAGGGGTAGCAGGAAGTCTTCCGCTACGGACAATGTCCTTGTGGAAGCGAGTGTGCGTGGGTGTTTCTTTTAGCTTTTTCGTGGTTTTTATGGTGTTGTTTTGACAGATGTAAGGAGGAAAGATGCTACTGTGCATATTGATGCGAGTGAATTGTCAGCAAAGTAATTGATTTCTGCGATCGTGAATCTCAAGAAATGCAATATTCGGTGCCAATTACACAGAGCACCAAGCGTGCGTCTGCAGCAACAGGTTTGCCGAAGCCGAAGATCAAGAGAGTTTGGAACGAATCGCGGGAGCGAAATGACAGGTCACCGATGAGAAATCTCGTTACCCAAGGAAAAAATAAGAAGAAACCACCGCACCGTAATATGACTCTTGATGATTTAGACGTGAATATCATCAGGAATTCCATTAGTGATATGCACATAAGTGAAAAAAGTGTGCCGACTTGTAAACTTTTGTCTGTCATACGACAAATTTCCGTGGAAAGAGGATTCTTCGCGACGTTTAATGAGAAGAGTCGGCTTTGACAGCTTTTGTAAAGAAGGTGGCAAAATATACACTTTCAAGTTCCAGAAAAAAACTGAAACAACCAAAGTTACAATTACAGTCAATGAAAAAATGTCAATGCCTAAAGTATATTTGTCAAGTGTCGTGTCAGAAACTTTCGAATAAAATAAATGATCAACAGAGTCGATCTGAAACCATGAGCCGGAAAATTTTCATGCCAAACCTAGACCGATAAAGTAGTGTTTACCATTGTTGAGTTTGCAGTTTTGCACATTGTATGTGCAAATAAACGTTCTCAGCTTTCGCAATTGTTATTCTTCTTTATTTTCTTCTAACGCCAGTGCTGTAACAGCCAATTCCGTCGTCGAAAAACTATTAAACATTGTAGTTAGTACAATCGGCAGGCTCTTTATACCAAAACAATCGGTGCACTCTGTCAACACCTTACAGCGAGACCACAGCGCGTGTTCCTACCCAGGTTCCACTCCCCCAATCCTAATAGTGGATTTGCCTGCCGCTACGTCATTTCCCTTCTGCGGGGATCATCTCCTGAGCGGTGATCTGTACAATGCACTTCCACCAGGAAACGAAACCATGATCCTTTGGTTACAATGTGATAACATTGTAGATTTTTTTAAATACAGAGCGATCCATTGAGGTGTAGACCGTCGATACACTGTTTGCGCTATCGGCAAGCGAGGCGCTCGTGGCCGTATGTCAGCAACTGCCCCTGAATCAAGCGCCCAAGTTTCCGTAACTAGTTTAACTAGTTAGTTATTGAATGAACTTCAAGTGCCGATTGGGTTATGAATCATAAATAAATACACGCTGCGCTGTACAAAATATTTGCTGAGCCATAACACACTTTTCGATTGCGTACACTAGAAAAACACAATACGTAACTTTCACCCTATCACTTTACAGTCACCAGAATAATAAACAGGCCACACAATACAGAAACAAGGTCCCTTATCACTTCACAGTCTCGTCTCTACTTTCAGAACCTCCATAAAAACCGATTTCTAGCCCCCCACCAGCTTACGTTAGTGGATGTCTTAATAAGGATGTATCAAAAATATGTGCGCATGGAAAGCGACTAGTTTGAACACCTCATTTTATAAACTTAGTAAGTAAATAACTTTTATAAATACTTATGGAAACTGTTGTGCGCTTGCTTCATCGACACTCTATCGACAAACGGCATCGAGTACCTCGCTTGCCGATAGCGCAAACGCTGACGCGGCGGTCTACAGTTCAATGGGTCTCTCTGTAGAAGTAGCTCTATGTTATATTTATTAACAATGCAGAAATTGATAAGCTGGAGAATTGGTTTCCTCAAGCTAAACTTTCACAAACATTGGAAATATTTGACCTGGAATGTTCTCGTTTTGTGTCCATCATTATTTTTATTGGCTATTAACCAACATGGCTCCGATTCGATTTCAAGTGTCGACTTACTGAAATGTCTCTAGTAAAATCAGTTACAATTAATATACGAGGGGATATCAAAAAGAAATTCAGTAAATTTTTTACAGCCGAACGGAAATGTATTAAAAAAACTGAAAGATAGATTTTGCAGGAGGAACATTACTCTACTTTTCTACATAACATTCATTAACATTTATACATTTGTCCCACCGTGACACCAATGTTTCGCTGCCCATGCGGTAGAAATCATTCGGCTGGACGCGTTACCAATGACGCACGGCTGTCACAACTTCCGTGTCGCAACTAAAGTGTATGTGGATGTCATGCACGTGTCACCATGCACAGCACACAACTCATGATAGATTTCAGGTGGTTTCTGTCCCTTTGACCACAGAAACCGAATCACCCTCCGCAGCTCAACTGTGTCGAACGTCTCAAGCGTGGCTGTCATTTTAAAACAACTGCCTCTCGGCGTGCGCGAGATGCACACACCTGCCATCTCGTGGAAAGATGGAGAAATACATATACATCGGTTTGGCTGTAAAAAAAATACTCAATTACTTTTTGATATCCCCTCGTATTTGTGCTAAACTGTTATATTATTTTACAAACTGGAAAGGATTGCTTGAACATGTTTGTTCATTGTAACCAACTCCAATCAACAGTTTGTATTGCTTTTTATGAGGAGCGTGTAACTTTGGCACAACCTTCCTCGGCCCCTTCAATTGCCATTTTTCCCCTGTTGCAGTTTTTTTAAAAAAAAATAACGTGAAAGTTAACAATAACAAGCAAATCAGAATGAATATTAATGT
Organism: Lepisma saccharinum; assembly: GCF_977018435.1. NCBI lineage: Eukaryota > Metazoa > Arthropoda > Insecta > Zygentoma > Lepismatidae > Lepisma > Lepisma saccharinum. The sequence goes on from NC_139237.1 coordinate 38,950,453, forward strand.
TCTTTAGAAATAGTATACGTTGAAAAATAATGAGAAATCTATGAGACGTGAGCATAAGACGAACTTCCCTCATCACATTTCCTTCTTCCTATATAGAAATGCGCCACAATTCCGCACTGAAACAGCAAGAAAACAACCTTTCTTCTCGTAAGCTCGATTTCAATCTGAATCCGACCACCAGGGGGTAGTTTTCCCACACTGCTTCCACACTGTTTCCCGCTGGGACCAGCAGGTGGCGTTCTTCTTTTGTTTCTCTCAGTGAAGTATTAGCACGAAATTATCTTCTCTTCGACACAATTAACTTGCACGACACTTCATTAATCAGGATGTCACGTGGGGAAGACCCCAGAATCCTTGGCTATGCAATGGAGCCCCCTGGCGGAGAGAAAGCGAAACTAAAACGTGCTGATTTAGATTCATCCATTGGAGCTGAAGTGGCGCTGCTGTGCTGTTTTAGTTGCTCGACAGCTAGATGTCGCATCTCTCAGATTCAATGAACAAGTGTAGCTTTATTACTTTTTGGACATTTAAACTCAAGGATATCTAGTTCCAGACCGGAAACAATGCAATCATGTTATTTTTTGTGCTTTGCAATAGAAAGCATTGGTGGAATATTGCTGAGAAGAAACTTAAGGAACCTTAACAGTTCGGCTTACATGTGGTTGGTTACTTTACAAAAGTGACCAAGGTTGAGGCAATAGATGCCTGTGTTCAATAAGGCAGATGTTTATCCTCACTTATAACTCTGTTCCGAGTATGTAGCTCAAGCGCACGAAAACAAGTCTCTGTCCAAGTAGGAACGCGAGACGGCTCCACCAATGAATGAACACGTGAGAGGGAATGGGATTGCATGGAGGGGGAAAAGCGACAGCAGTTACCAACCATGGCAGGAATGTGTACTGCTTCCCTCTGCGCACTACAGCCCCCCCCCCCCCGCCTTCTCTGCCGCTATGCTCGGCCTTGTTTCACAGATTCATGGGATCGAGAATACACGGTGGAATTCAGAGACTCACAATTCACTACACGAGTAACAAATATCCATTTAGTATCAAAAGTGGTGCCTAAAAGGTTTAGGCTAACATGTGTATCGACCGACTGAAGTACTATGAAAAGCAAGTGATATATTAAATAAGAAAAATATGCGCCTTTTGGCTCATTGTTGTAGCAAATAGTATTTTCTGCACCCGACAAGGTTGAAGAAAAAATAACCCAGCCTCTCCACCTAAAAAGGATGCCTTAAAGTACTCCATTGAAACTGTTTGCAAGACTCTTTTCCGTCAGTCCTTTTATGTAGCACCCCGGAATAACGACCCAAACTATTCAAGAATATTCTACTGGGATTCAAGAAAACCACCTTAAAAGGATTCATCGCTTCCGGACGGTAGAAGACATTAATCAAATTTTGTTACGAGACTTCCAGGCTTGTCCTCAAAACTCTTATCTGAACATATTCCAATGGTAGAAGAAATGCTCGGTCGGAACTAGTCTGAAGGAGATAAGTTGTGTGACAAGGAATAAAGTAATTTTGACAAGTTCCGGTACATTCTGGACAGTCCTCGTATTTAAGAAATTAGACAATGATAGATATATATATATATTGAATTCCTACAATAATCAAATTATCATTCTCTGGATGGCCATAAATCGAGTTTACTGTCCTAATAATCATTCACTAACTTAACATCTAATTGTTCAAAGAAAAATGTAGTATCGTAACACTTATCTTCCTTCCAACTTTGAGAAAACTTCCTTATTGAACCAAATTTTTCATTAGTTTCAAAATATTTTCTAAAGTAACTAATCTTTTAAAAAATATTTCGATTATTAATAATATAAATGTGTTTAGTTGCTAACAAAATATAATTTATTGTACAGGGTGATTCAAAAGTCCCTTAACATCCCCTATAAAATGTAATGTAGTTAGGCTTTGTACAAATGGTCAGATAGAAACAGTTTAGGCCTAGGGAGAACCATATTTGTGTGTTCAAAATTAACATCCGCCATATTGGTGAATGCCATATTGATTTCAACTCAATTCTTTTGAATGGGAAGGGGGTGAAGTGATATATCAAACCAGGCAAGACTTTCAATATAAAAAAAAACTAGTTGAATCCAATATGGTGGACGCCTTCTTGGAACACGCCAATATGGTTCCCCCCTAGTACCCAGCCTAACTTATTATTTACATTTTATAGAAGGGGGGATTAAGGGACTTTTGAATCACCCTGTAGACCGCCATCTAACAATATTTTTTTTAAAAAAAATATTCAACAGTGTATGATTATGAATTGAGAAGTCGTATTTTCTTCAAAAGAGGGTTCATACACTGAAAAAATACACTGGCATTAATGAGTGATCCCAAGAGACTCACACCTAGGGTGACCAGACACATACCTTCAAAAAGAAGGACAGGGCATGGCGAAAATGGAGGATACAGACATAAAAAAGAGGACACCGCCAAAAATGCAGCACATTTGCCATCACCATTAATTTCATAAACATATAAAATGTGTTTCTTCCAACATATAACAACAATCTATTCCAGCCCTGGATCCCTATTTTTGCAAAACAATATTCCTGTTTATAGTAGTTCTTCTCCTTTGTATAGACTAGTGCAACTGTAGGTTGGAATTGATTTTCTGTGGGGTGAGATACCCAACTGAAATTCGCTCCTACCAACTGTAACTTCTGGATCCGCCGCTGTTTTCCAGTTCCGGGATTCGAACGAGTGGCCTTTTGCATCGTAGCGCTGCGTGCTAACCACTCTGCGACGGACGTTGGCACTTTGGTATTTCATAAATGTAAACATTACTTAATAATCAAATTTCTCATTACGCGTTTCTGTGTTGCGTATGTATGACTCGAAAAGGAACTGCAGTCTGGGACGTGTTGAAAGCTCATTTGGACAAAATGATAGTGGCTGAGCTCCCAGGTGCTCAATGAGCATTGATCACGCCTCAAGTGATATGCTTTACATGTAAAATAACACCTGGTTGATCATTATGGGTGGAAGCATTTTTTTTAAAAAAGGAGGACACTTACCGATTCTTAAAAAATCCTCCCGGACGCCGGACAGACACCTAAAAAGGAGGACATGTCCGGATAAAAGAGGACGTCTGGTCACCCTACTCACACCACATTTTAATTAACGCCTACCTTCAATGGTGTTAAAATAACACAACCTAAATAGTTATTATCAACATAGTATTAAACAACATAAGTTCTATGATAGGCCATGATTTCACTTAATCATCATTCATATTCATCGGAAAAATTATCCTGAAGAAATGGTGAAGAGGGTTTAATTATAATATAGGGTGTCCATTAACGAGACATACTGATATACTGGCTGTGTTGCACAAAACTTTCACTTCTGGTATATGTTTGAGGCATAAAAGTTCTTTGTTCTATTTTGTCGTTTCATTTTTTAAGCAATCTGAAAAATGAAACAATGGGGAACCCCATAAAGAAGCCCGTCTCCACCCGCATACATTCAGGGGGTATGCGCTTATGTCCTGGTGCCTTTAAACAATAAACCAGGACGTCATTTCCTCGGAATTTCGGTTCCACCGTTTACTATGTACTATTATTTCATGTTTTTGTTTTACAATTTACATTGAAAAGTAAAAATACAATAAAAACGTTTACACTGGTATTTAAAATTACACTAATTTTGATTTATAGCTATAGGTACCTTGGTTGATCTGGTTTACAAAGTCTCCCAAGGTTTACATACTGTAAATTGTTAGAGATACATGTGTAGGTAAAGTTAAAGGATTACTAGGTTTACATATGAAAAAGTTGGACATAAAGGATATAGTAGGAAAAGGATACAGTAAGATATTATATGTTGACCAACTATTCATTTGGTTGAACAGATCAAAGATTGGTTTACAATTTATTAAGGTGGGTTATAGGATTGCTTATATAAAGAAGATATGTATGGAATAAGAGGGTGGTGTTAAAGGTAGTGATAGCAGGGACTGAGAGAAGAATCGTAAGACCTTGAAGAGAGGGTCTCCGAAGAAAAGATTTGAAATTGAGGATTTGTTTAGCTATGTAAGTGTGGGTAAGATCCCACTGAAAGTGAAAGTGTGAATTTTATTTGTGATCATCCTGTATAGTGTTTGGTTATGGTACGTGGACGATGTCTCTATTTTTTTAAAATTTTACGCCACACTTCCTCCCCTCGTCGGTCAACATGACAATGAAGACCACTATGCACCCTAGTACCTAATATTAAACCAGGGTGTAATTGGGAAACTTATTCTTAGATGATGTGGGTTTATTTTTGACATTAAGAATAATAAAAATGTAAAACATAATATTAGAGAGTATAATAAAATATTACATGTAAGATTACATCTAAGATAATAAAATAGATATAATATTTAGAATCCAAGAAATTTTGAATATGAAATATATAAGTTTAAGATATAATATATTTTTTAGGATAAATAAATTATTTAAGAATTTGAGAGTAGAATATAAGAAATTAGAATAGTTAGTACCAGTTCTATGTGTTAAGCGAATACTGTTTATGAGGTATTGTATGCTTTGTAGGAATCTTTAAGGTTTCCTACTTAAATTATATTTGGATTTTGTAATGTTGAATTCTAATGGAGTCCTTCCATTCCAAAGTCATTGAGTCCTACTGTAATGATGGTTGCTAGTTGAAATTTTTAACTACTATTTTCTAAACCTGGTTTAATATACCTGTTAGTTTGTACTTTTGAAAGTAGCTAGTTTCTGTATAGAGATTGGAGATGGAAAGTGTTCGATGTTTTCTCTCTTTTAATCCTCTTCTTATTTCTTCTCTCGGCTTCATTCCTCCTCCCTCTTCTCCTTCTTCTTACAAAGATGCGATGAAAGAGGGGGTATCTGACTAGCAAATCATTCCTATTTTAATTCTCTTCTTCTTCCTTCCTTCTTCTTGTCTCCTCTCTCTTCCTCTCCTTCTATCTACTTCCTCCTTTACATCTTCGTATCATTCTGCTTCTACATTTCCGTTTCTTAGCTTGTTTGATTCTTTCCGATGTAATGCAAAATATTCTTCTATTGATTACTGTAACTGCAATCTCATAATACCTGGTCCCGCTCATCTCTTTTACATTTACTGGTTCTTTTTTGCTTAGTGATCTTGTGGGTCTAACGTTTTGGAACATATCTCCTTTATCTTTTTTATGTTCCATCTTTTGTGCACGGTCTTCTTGCTTATCTCTCTGTAGAAAGTCACTCTCCTCTTCCATGGAAACCACATCTGCCAGAGTATTAATATTCTTAAATATCTTATTATTATCTACGAGGGGTGTCCCATAAGTAGTGAGCCTGATAGGGTTCCCATAGTTCAATCTGAAAATAATTTGGCGATTTGAAATACCAATTCTTTGTAAGTGCATATGCAAAGCGGTGTCCAGTTCGAACCATCCTATTCGTCTTTGCAGGAACTAAAAGTGTGCTAAGTGCGTAACGTCAGAAAAATGAAGAGAGAAGAGAATCGAGTAGTGATCAAGTATCTGTTGAGAAAGAGGTTGAGTCCCAAGGAAATTCATGAGGATATGGCGAAAACATTAGGAGAGGATGCTCCATCCTCTGCCAGTGAAGAGATGGGTAGTCGAATTTAAGCATGGGAGAGTGAGTGTGGAAGATGAATCTCGCCCAGGCAGGCCAGTGTAGATGGTGACACAAGAAAATGTAAAGAAAGTGCACAAGATTATTCTTGCATACAGACGTGTGACTGTGCGATATATTGCAGAGAAACTGAAGATGTCAAAATCAACATTGTCAAAACTTCTAAGAAGTGAACAAAAGTTGACAAGACGCATGATCTCAGAACGAAATCTTCAGCTGTTCTAGGCCGATCCAGACGGATTTGTTGAACGACTTGTGACTGTTGATGAAACCTGGGATCATTACTATGTACCGGAGCCAAAACAGGCATCAAAACAGTGGAAACACCCCGGCTCCCCCACCCCATAGAAGGTAAATTCCGGTCCCTGTGCTGGGAAAGTGATGACGACAGTCTTCTGGGACTCTAAGGGTGTTTTGTTGGTTGATCATCACCATGACTGTGTCAGGATATCCAGTAACATGTCAAAATGACAGTTCGATATTAATTATTTTGTTTATTTAATCATATTATGGTTAAATGTAAAGTATGAAGTTTGGTTTATGTAATCTGAATATTTCCAATGCATATGTAGTAAAATTGATATCCGAGCAAGACATCGGGAGTTGGGAGACGGGTTTTCTGAGTGACAGCACGAACCGTCAACACGGCAAAATACATGACATATTTGCAACCGAAGCGACTCGTCACGGAGGAAAGATGGACTTATTTTTGTCAGGACCAACAGAGGATTCGCCGCGGTAGGCAAACTGCTTTTCATCGGAGCTTCACGGATCACCAGGATTCCTAGCTATAGCCCAAGCTAGCGAGAACCGAAGACACGCTCTGTGACCGCGTTTCGAGACAATGAGCCGGGGTCATTTCTATCTCGTCAGAAACTGAAGCCAAGCCATCCTAACGTCTTTTCAACGGACAATTTTGAATCTGATATAAATCTGCATGACTTCGAGTTCACCACACAGTTAGTCAGGATTTTTGTAGAGAGAGCATATCCACGCTAGACTCCCGTGCACTTATTGTTTTGTTTCCGTGGACTTTGTTATTTTTTGCGTACCGTGAGCGAGTTACCGATAGTGAGTTTACCAGTCTGTGCCTTGCTCTGTGAATCATTTCGCGGTGGTTTGATATTACCAAACGAGAACTACCATAACGATGGCCGGCTAACACGATAAAGAAATGGGGCCGTCGCCCTTTCCCCTACGCCAGCAACGATGCGCAACCACCATCCGGTGAAACCAGCCGACGCCAAAACCGACACCACCGACGCGCAATGCCGAGGACTCAGCCACTGGCCGACGCCAAGAGGACGATTCCAGTTCTACGCCCAACAGAAGCCCAATGAGGGAGAGAGAGAGAGAGAGATGATTCCAGAACGACGTTTGATTGATGCCCGATACACAAGAGAGATTCCGGACCGACGCGTGAGAACGTACAGCCGACGCTTGTGAGAAGAGGGGATACGCTACGTCCTATGAAATTGAAAGTGCTCGATATCGTCGCTACCACCCTTCGTCGCGTTCGACCTCAAATGAACATTTTCGCCGCAAAGGAACCTTATGCAAATCCCCGCGTCCAGGAAAGATGAATGATCACACGATGTAGCAGAGTCTGGGTAGAGTATTCTTCAGATGGTTCATCTCCATGTACGCATGTATTGTTTGTATCAACGCCGTACCGTAAAAGCCAAAGTCTCATTGATTTGCAAAGTGACTCAGGAACCCCGAACCTTACTTCCGTGTCTGATATTTTTGAGTAATGTTATATAACAGGTCATTTCATGTTCATATGTAATAATTTGATTGTCTGCATTTAGAGTTAGAAGCTCCTTTCTATTACGTCAATTTTTCGTGTAACTTGTCAAAGTGTGCTCCATTTTTGTGTAACCAACCGCCCAGTCGCGTGAATTAGCTTGTCAAAGGTTGACTGATTAGTCTTTTAATTTGTTGAAAGCGTATTTTATATTGCAAGGTCGTGCAAGTGTAGTATTCTTTATCGCATAGTGGTTTTTGTTGTAATTTTTTCTCGCGCCGACGATTGATTTGTGTATTCCGGCAGCTGGAGCCGATTAAGTTTCGCATCACTATGTAATGGTGTAATTGTTCTCAATGGACGAGAGAGGCTTGTGTGTATTACCCCCGTCCCAGAAACTTGGTAAATGTCGTGCTTACGATTTTGATGCGTATGTTCATTCGAACGAAAGGTTTAACTATGCCGACCTATTGCTTCAGTTAATTGCTTTCCGATGGCTGGCGCATATTTGATTTAAATGAGCACATGAGCGGGCAGACTAATGACCTAAATTCACGTAAATGTTTAAACAAAAAGGAAGTGGTATGTTGATTAGATCCATGCTTTGTATGTATATTCCCATGTGACATTCTCCAGAAGTGAGAATGAGAGAGAGAGAATGAATCAGGGGGAGCTGTAAAACGTTTGTTAATTCCAATATTTTCGTTGATACAATATATTCATATTTTTTACCGTTCGTGCGTGTTATCATTTGATGTTTTTCAGGTATCTGGTATAATGCTATTAGTGTATTATTATTGTTCGAGTCGACATAACTAAGGCAAAGCGAAATGTGTAACATTTCAAGGTATTTTTCTCCGCCTCCCACTAGTACGACAATCAATGACAGTCTCAGTACCGAACTAAAAAACCTGGACCGTAAGTAAATCACACGACCGGTTTCCCCTACCTATGGTGACGTCTGGCACCGTGCCGGGGTATGAAAGATATGTCATGCGGGGACCGAGAATGTGGATAAATGTACAACTGGAGAGCATTATGCTTCCCTGGTGAGGCAATTACGGGGTGTTTTGAAGACTAAGCGACGGGGAAAGCTCGCTATAGGTATGATTCTTCATCAGGACAATGCACGTGTTCACACATAGCTTTAGAGTATCCACCTTGTAATCAAGGGTCCTGGGTTCGATTCCCGGTGGAGGCACATAGTGGTTTGGATCCCACTTTAAACTGTAGGTCCAATCCCGATTGGCCTTACTGTGCATAAAGTGGACTTAAAACACAATTCAATCAATTCAATCAATCACACATTGCTTGTTGCGATGGCAAACATCCGTGATTGTGGGATCGAATTTTTCAAACATCCCCCTTAAATCTTGCTCCATCAGACTTTCATCTCTCCCCTCACCTGAAAAAAGCTTTGAGCTGTGTGCATTATCAGTGTGATGATGACGTCGTCAGTGCTGTAGGTGACTATTTTGCAAGCCTCGAGGAAAGCTTTTATGAGACCGGGATAAAAGCACTGCAGAAGTATTGGTAGAAATGTGTGGACCTGCAGGGAGACTACGTAGAAAAATAGGTTGCTATTGTGGTCCCATCCTGTTCCCTTCTAGGTTAGACTCGCTACTTATGGGACACCCTCGTAATAAACTCTCATATCTTGAATTTCCTATTATATGTCAGAGCTTCCTTACTATATTTGAGCCGTACTTTTGCAACTTAAAACTCTATGTTCCGGTGTATCTTCCACCTTACATATATTGCATTGTGAAGTTTCATGCAAGTGAAACCTTGGCAAATAGGACTTATACGGGTCATGCCCTGTTATCATATGGATTAAGCCTCTGGTTAGTATCATATACTTCAGTTGCATTCGCTGTGCTACATTTGGAATATATTTTTTTAGCTTGCTGTGATTCAGTGTAGTCCCCGTATTCCTTCTGCCATCTTCTCGTAACCTCCAAATATATATCTCTTTTACAAGCTATATTGCCCAGATGTAGTTCTTGAAGTTTTAACTATTTTTTTCTTCGGAACCAATAAATAGCTGCTCTCTTAATAAGTTCTAATTCCAGAGGTAAAATGCCTCCTTCCGCTAGTAATGCTAGTGTTGAACTAGTTCTGAAGGCTCCAAATATTCTTAGGAGAACCCTCCTCTGGATCTTTCTCAAAGTTCTAACGATTGTCTTTAACTCCATAAGGGGAGCTCATACACTAACTGCATAGGAAATTGTTGGCATAAAACTGCCTTGCAATACAAGTATAATAACGCCACCTTAATAGGAATTTTCTTTCGATTTCCAATAATTAGAGTTTTATTAATTTTGTTTTTATCTTTTATTGCTATTTCCTCAACATGTTCTTTTAGGCTTGCTCTTCTACTTGTTGTTATACCAAAATATTTTATTTCATTAGACTCTTTTAAGTTAGAGTAATTTACTTTAACTGTTGGAGATCGTTTTAGTGTTCCTTTAAGCTGGACAAAGGTTGACTTTCTTTAGAGATTGCCATCTCAACATCTTCACACTAGTCACACATCTCTTTCAAAGCATATTTTGCCTTCTGCTCCAATTCTCTTCTGTTACTCCCTTCTATCAAGATTATAATGTCATCTGCGTATGCCACTGTGTCCAGAATTTTATTGTTTGCTTGTGACTGTCTTCTACATTCACAAATAACCAATATTTACTTTATTTCGATTGCGTACAAGTTTATAAAATTAACAGGGAACTATTGAGATTAAGAACGCTGTATCATTGTCGATATTTGTTTTAAGTTGTTGATTTCGATTCGTTTTTGTTATATATATATGTAAGAAGATTGAATTAAAAATGTCTTGTGTTAAAAATCGAAAAATGAGTTTATATCAAATGTTATAAAGTGAAATAATATTTTGGAAGTTGAGTTGTGTTGCTTAATTCTTGCAATGTAAGTATAATAACATTATGAAACCCAGTTGAGCGCTGAGGACTTGCAATTTAATTCTAAAATTGTGTTAGTCTGCTCATCCTTCGCGTACAATATATATTCAGTGTGAAGTATCGTTGCAAGAAATTGGTGGCCAGTGTGCGGGAATTTGGTTACACTGAAGAATTATAAATTTTAGTCTTATTAGTGTCCCTTCCTTTGTGTACTTCATATTTTCGTTCTGTTGTCGTGAATACAAATTAGGGCAATGACAACGAAGAATGTTCCTATCGTGCCATTACCTACGGGTACTTCAGTTTTAATGTTCAATTATTAGTCATGTTTCGGGAATTGAAGGAATCGAATGACAGCGTAAGGCAAAAGTTGTCTGAGCTTGAAAAATCTCAGAAAGAGCAGTTGTCATCTCAGAAAGAGCAGTTGTCAGAGCTTGAGAAATTTCAGAAAGAGCAGTTGTCAGAGCTTGAGAAATCTCAGAGAGAGCAGTTGAAAGAGCAGTTGTCAGAGCATGAGAAATCTCAGAAAGAGCAGTTTGCAGAACTTGAAGACAGAACGGTTAAGTGTATGGAAAATATGAACAACACTGTTAAGGAGTTGGGCAACTCACTCCGGATGGAGATTGGGCAGGTTTCTGAAGCTTGCAAGACAGCAAATGATCAAATAAAGGGACACGTTAAAGTGTTGGATGAAAATTTCCAACAGTTGAATATATCTGGTGAAGCGAATACCAACAGCATTCGTAAGTTAGAAGATAGTGTTGCTGGACTGGGTTTGCAGGTAAACGAGCAGTGGAATGTTATCAGCCAGATTAGATAAAATAATAATCAAGGTTTAATTCAACGTGTTGAGATCTGTGAAGCACGATTAAGTGATGTAACAGCTAAACTGCTGATGAATAATGCTTCAACAATCCATAGAGCTGCTGGAAACAATGGCAACATTACTGAAATTTTATGTAATCCAGAGCATCCTGTATCTTTATCCTTGTCATCTTCCAGTGCTTCAGAAGATGAATCTTTTCCATTGCATATGTCAGGAAAACGTAAATCTACAGGAAATCCTAAATCTAATTTGTCAGCTCCTACTTCACCAGTTAATTCTCGATTAAAGAAGCCTCATAAAACTTCACATGTTAGTTATGTTGATCCAGCAAATAATGCTTCACAATCTAGCAATATAGACTCTGATATGTCTGAAGTAAACAAAACTAGATATAATTTGCAAGCAACTTCTGGCAAACGATTTAAACCTAATTATAACACAAAGCACCATAGGCACGCTACTATCATTTATTCTGATACAAATAAACAATCTACTTCTAAGGAACAACCACGAAAGTATCTACGGTTGAATGACTTGAATATGTTGCCTAAATTTTCTGGAAATCCAGAGAAATCTAGCCCAAGGAAGTTTATTAAAACCTTAACCTCACATTTGGATTTGCTTCAGATTCCAAACGTTCAGAGATTGGAATGTATTCGGAATTGTTTTCAAGGGCCAGCCGAGGGATGGTACAATACGCACGTGGATTCCTTTATGACATACAAACATTTTGTACATGAGTTTCTGAACCAGTACACTTCATACTCATTGACACAGGCTCAGTTGTCCGAATTGAGGAACAGAAAGTATGATCAAAATAGCGGTATGAGCATGGAGGCGCAAGTAAATTTATGTTCTAATTATCGTCAGCCCTGTGAACAATCATTCGCTTCTCGTAATAGTAATGCTATTTCAGGTAGCCGATTGAATGAAAACGCTGTTTCATTTGATCCCAGGGAAACACAAGTTAAAGAAATAATACAACCAGCGATGGAGTCACAGTCAAACGAACGCCGTGGGTAAATGGGGCCCGATTTACTCGCAGTGAGAATACAGAGGGCTGTGTTGCAAGTTTTAACACAGAATATGGTTCACAAAATGTTCAGTCACAAATTACAAATATTTTTCCTGTATATGATAATTTTAAAGACAATGACCAGCTAGCAGTGTTTTTCCAACTGGAATGGTACGAAGAGGAACCCACTTGGATCATTGATGATAGTGGTGTACCATTTCCTATTACTGATCAACCTGTTATTTTTGGGTCTATTTGTAATTTAACAATTCGATGTATTATTGACAGTGGAAGTCAATGTAATCTAATGAGTTACGAATTATGGTGCAGTATAAAGTCCATTGTACAAAGTGCGAGATTGGAATCGATAGATCAGGTAAAATTATTACCATTTGCTGGACAACAAAAATTTCGAGTTGTTGGTAGGAAAATCCTTCACCTTTCAATACAGTCGGAGACTTTTCCGTTGGAAATGTTTGTGTTAAAACAATTACATGCAGATATAATTTTAGGTATACCATTCCTTAGGCAATATAAAGCTATACTGAATTTTAGACAGGAAGAAGTTACATTGGTATCTCCTGCAAAACAAGAGGTGACACAGTTTTTGTTACGACTGAAGCCTAACGATCAGCATGTTGATAAAAGGTTTCAGTGCATTTCGGCAGAAAATTTGCTGATGAACACAAATTCCGAAGAAATCTACATAGTAACTGAAGAGAAAATTGTATCAACAGTACAAAATTGTAGTAAACTCTCCTCACCTCAGAAAGCGCTCTTACGTGAGTTGCTATTAAAATATAGAACACAGTTTTCGAATAAGCCTAGACCCGCTCATGTTGAACCATACAAGATAATGTTGGATACTGATGTACCAATTCGTGCTCCAATTTATCCGATTCCTTTCGCTAAAAGGGCAGCTTTGGAGAGTGAATTGAATAAATGGAAGAACTGGGGCATTATAAAGGAAATGTCGTCCCCTTACCTCAATCCATTGCACATAGTTCCAAAGGCAAATGGAGAATGGTGTCCAGTGATAGACTTTCGTCGTTTGAATCAGCATGTGATTTCCCCTCTCACTCAAGCCGAACCCATAACTGAACTTCTGCAACACTTTCATGGTGCTACATTCTTTAGTTCGATTGATTTATCATGTGGATATTTCCAGATACCGTTAACTCCAGACTTCTATCCATATACGGCTTTTTCATACAGAGGGCGCCAGCACGTGTTCTGTTATTTACCTTTTGGTATTAAATCAGCGGTGTCTGTGTTCATGGATCGCATGAACAACCTTTTTGGACCGGAAACCAGTTCTTTTGTGTTGGTATATATTGACGATATTCTTATTTTTAGTTCGAATGCTAGTGAACATTTCAAACATTTTTGGAGTATACATTGCAGGTTCTTCGAAAGGCAAATATGTCCATTAAGTTTGCAAAGTGCAAGTTTTTCCAGGAAGAAATCCTGTTTCTTGGACATGTAATATCTGGTACAAAAATTAAAGTGGATAATTCTAAGGATGCAGCATTGTTGCAATTTCCAGTCCCAAACAATAAGAAATCACTGAGAAAATTCATTGGATTGGCGAACTGGAGAAGCCGATTTATTCCTAACTACTCGCATATAGTCACACCATTATACAGCCTGTTACGTAAGGATACTATTTGTGAATGGACTCCGATACATCAAGAAGCTTTCGTTAAGTTAAAGAATTCATTACTAGCTGCCCCAGCCCTACGACAGCCGGATTTCAGATTGGAATTCTCTATATCCGTTGATGCGAGTCAGAAAGGATTAGGAAGTGTATTGTGGCAAGAATCAAGTGATGGAACACGTGTCATTCAATATGCCAGTCGTACACTTCGTGGTACAGAAGCGACTTACAGTAGTCATGAACTAGAGTGTTTAGCTATTCTTTTTGCAGTAGAAAATTTTTTGATATACCTTAAGGGAAGGCATTTCAACATATACCCTGATCATAAGTCACTTTCCTGGTTGGAAACTGCAAAGTCATTGAACCCTCGTTTAACGAGATGGGCACTGAAATTACAGTCCTATGATTTTACCTTTCATCACGTGTCAGGTTCCTCTAATTTTATAGCAGACACTTTGAGCAGGTTCCCAGTGAGTGAATATAATAAAATATCTGGAGAATATCTGTATATAAATCAAGTGATACTAGATTTTAAACAGGAGGAACTCTCAAATATGTGGTGCTCTGCACAAAGGTCAGATGAGACCTGTAATCGTATTATAAATTCACTTAAGGATGACTCCTTGCATAGAATTTCAAGTAAATATTTTCTTCATGAAGGTATTCTGTTCTATAAAGCAAAGCCTGAGGAAAGATGTAAAATTTTTGTTCCTGAGGAACTTATTCCCTTAGTGCTGCATAAAGTCCATGATTTAAAAGGCCACTTTGGTTATGATAAAGTTTTAGCACAGTGCCAGAAAGTTTACTATTGGCCACGCATGAGAAGGAGTATTCGACGTTATCTAAGAGATTGCTTGGAATGTGCAAAATCTAAATCAATAAGCCAGCCAATATTTCGGGACGAATATCATATATTATCTACTGAGCCTCACAAATTTCTATCAGTAGATCTTACTGGAAAACCTCCCAAATCTAAATGTTACGAATATTTGTTGACTATTGTGGATATTATGTCAAAATACATTATGATTTATCCTCTGAGAAAGGCCACTACCAGAGAGATTGTTAATCGTTTTGAGGATGGTTATTTCAAGCATTATCCTGTGTGCAAAATCCTTCTGTCCGATTGTGGTAGCCAGTTTACTTCCAAAGAATGGAAGTTGTATCTGATTTCAAAAGGAATAATTCATTTAACAACAACGTCTTACAATCCCAAAGCTAATCCCATAGAAAGGTATAATAAGGAAATTGTAAGATTACTAAGATCATTTTGTCATCGTGATCACACCACATGGTCACTTAAGATCGATAAGGTTATAAAATTAGTAAATGACTCCTGTTTTACACCTAATGAATTATTTTTGCACGAGGAAGTCCGAGACTCCGTAACATCTGAACTCAATTGGCCCGAGGAAATGCGGAAGTTGCCATGGAAGGAAAAATTATATTTGGCAGAGATAAATTCAAAGAGGAAGAAGAATAAATCAAAAATAAGGAATGCTCCCAATGCAGTTAAACTGAAACCAGGACAATTAGTGTTGGCAAGAAATCGACAAATGAGTTCTAAACTGGATAAACAAATTCATAAGATATTTCAATTATATATTGGACCATTTATGGTAAAAGAAGTTAAAGGAAATTTCGCATCTTTGTACACTTTACATGGTGATAATTATGGAAAGGTAAATTTCTCTAATTTGAATATGTTCAACTGTTCCGAGGAGAAGAAAAATCAGTTATTGGGAAGCTATTGTAACGAAGTTAATTGAAGTTAATTGAATTTAATAATTGTATTGTTCTATTTAAGCATAAATTTATCTCATTGTGATTGTAGAATGATATGTGGAAGTCAGTCATTATAGTTGTGAAATGTGCTACTTTGAGGAGAACGTTTATTAGTAAACTTGTCGCATATTGTTGTATGTCTAAATATTATGCAAGGATCAGGCAAGTTTTAACCAAATGTTTTGTATATATATAGGGATCAAATAATGATAATCTGAGGCAAGTTGTTTATTGCATGAGTAATGTTTCAATAATCAATGTACTGAAGAGTTTTGTAATGACTCCGTATTTTGTATGTTATTTATATTAATTAGTTTAGCCAACAAGGAGAGTGGGTTCTGCAAGGCTACTACTAAGTATTGTTTCACGTGTGTGTGAATTATATGTGCCTCATAATTTGACCCATAAGTTTTATGTCTTGAGAAAACTCCTTGTGATCTGCACACTTTAGATAACATACAGGGTGATCATAAAATGTTTGATCCCTCGAGTAGTTTTCTATACAGAGTGGTGGGACTATGTGACTGTCTTCTACATTCACAAATAACCAATATTTACTTTATTTCGATTGCGTACAAGTTTATAAAATTAACAGGGAACTATTGAGATTAAGAACGCTGTATCATTGTCGATATTTGTTTTAAGTTGTTGATTCCGATTCGTTTTTGTTATATATATATGTAAGAAGATTGAATTAAAAATGTCTTGTGTTAAAAATCGAAAAATGAGTTTATATCAAATGTTATAAAGTGAAATAATATTTTGGAAGTTGAGTTGTGTTGCTTACTTCTTGCAATGTAAGTATAATACATTATGAAACCCAGTTGAGCGCTGAGGACTTGCAATTTAATTCTAAAATTGTGTTAGTCTGCTCATCCTTCGCGTACAATATATATTCAGTGTGAAGTATCGTTGCAAATATTTTATTTCATTAGATTCTTTTAAGTTAGAGTAATTTACTTTAACTGTTGGAAATCGTTTTAGTGTTCCTTTAAGCTGGACAAAGGTTGACTTTCTTTAGAGATTGCCATCTCAACATCTTCACACTAGTCACACACCTCTTTCAAAGCATATTTTGCCTTCTGCTCCAATTCTCTTCTGTTACTCCCTTCTATCAAGATTATAATGTCATCTGCGTATGCCACTGTGTCCAGAATTTTATTGTTTGCTTTCAATAGGAGAAGTAGTGGTTTTAGTGACATGTTCCGTAAGATTGGTACTAGGGCTGACCCCTGAGGGCAACCCTTCGTTATTTGCTTCTGTATTACTGTATGTTTCCAACTGTAATACGCAGCTCTATCATGTAGATAGTCCTTCAAGACATTGTGTAATGGCATGGTTATTTCATTCTCTTTTAATGTTTTGAATACGTGTGGCAACCATAAGTTGTCAAATGCGCCAATAATATCTATTGTAATTCGTAACACATATTTGGTGGAGTTGTTTTCCACTTTTTGGAGCATGTAGTTTATCACATCCTCTGTGGATTTACCTTTAGTAAATCCATATTACTTGTGAGAACGTCTCCCTAAAATAAGCCTTTCATTTAACCTCTTAATTAGTAATTTATCCAATAGTTTGGTTAGGTTGTTTAACAAACAGATAGGTCTGTAAGGCTTTGCTTTTGAAGGTTCTTTATCTATGACTTTCTTTAATATCACAACTTCTTCTATCTTTCAATCCTTAGGGATCCTTCCTTGGATCAGGCACAAATTATATAATGTGGTTAGAGTTGGAGTAATTGCGTTTTTGATCATTTTGATTACTTCATTCGGAATTCTGTCTGGGCCTTTCCACATTTTAACTTGTCTATTTCGTTTACAACCTATTCGATTGCAAATGGCATAACAACAGTTTCCATGTGGTATTCATTCTCTTGGTCTTTTCTTAGCTTCTGTTGTACTTGAGTTTCCATGTGGCACTCATTATCTGTTAATAAGATGTCCGGGAGATGCTTTACTGAATCTTCCCATGTGAGGGTGATCTCGCTGTTTTCCTTTTTAATTGAGTTTAATTGTAATGGGGTTCTGCGTTTATCAGTACTTAATTTATATGGTAGGCCCCAAGGGTTTCTTTCCAACTCTGACTACACCCATCACATCCATGCTTTTTGTTTCTTTTCCTCAAGGAGTGTCGTATACTTCCACTTGGAAGTTCTATACTCCTCCATATATCTAATTGTTTCTAACTTCGTCCAGAATTTTTGATACAGTTTTATTTTCTTTCTCATTATCCTTTTTCTGTCTCTTATTTCTTTTATCCAATTCAAGGTTATTATTTTTCTTCTTTGAAGTTGAGGGATATATATATATCGATAGCATTTCGTATTTTGGTCGTCAGATCCCTGACCTGAAGGTCACGATCTTGACCTTGATTCTGATCCTTCAGATCTTATTCATTGTGTCCCAGGGGTGTAAGGGGTGCTCCTTCCACGTAGCGCACCCAATAGTCAACCTCACTTCCACGTAGTACACCCAGGACTGCAGACTAACGAGGCTCTGGCGACTGGCCCCATAGCAAGTATAATTTTGTTTGTGTTTTCCTGTGTTTTGTCCTTATTTGTGCTGAGTGCTCCTTTACAGCCTCAGCTTTTAACGAAAGTCAGAAGATTTTAATATTTTATGATTTTAGTTATGCAACGTTCGGGTTGTTATGTGTAACGATAAGGGGCTGGACCCCGTATAATGTGACGGGTGCATAATAGCCTTAGTGCTGACGCACCCAAAATTTTAAATTCAAATCAAATCATTGTGTGCCAATCAGCTTTCTTTATGTTAAGTATGTTTTTGGTTTCCCAGGTTTCTTCTGTGCTATTTGGTTGTATCTCAATGTGGATAAGATTGTGATCACTTGAGGTAGACTTGTCTTATACCCACCACTTATCAATAAATCCTACTCCATGTTCAATGGCTATTGTTAGATCTATATTAGAGGTAGCCCCTACTTTATTACAAAAGGTGAAGACCTCTGATTCCTTGTTCACGATGTATAGATTTCTACTACTTAGGAATTCCTCCATTGAGTCTGTATATTTGCAATGCAATAAAGTATCTTTTGCATTTGAATCCATTAATACTAATATCCTCTTTTGTCCTAGAGAGGTTAATATTTCTTCTAGGTGTTCTAAGTACGGGCCTATTGGAATCTTGTACTGACAGTATATACTGACAGCATATATTAATGAGGATCGACTTATCCTGATTGTGGTTTAGTTCTAGCATATTACAATGGGATGTAGAGAACTGTCGTAATTCTAGAACTAGTATATCCTGGTTCATGATTGTTACTCAAGCCTTCGGACTATCTGAGGTTGAAATAGCTCTTACCCTTTTTAGAAATATAGGAATTACCCCCCATATGATAGGGATCCTGCATCACCAAAACGTCCACCTCCCTTTCAGTAATTATATCCTTTAGATCTTGTGATGCCAATTTAGGTTCTTGTGCATTCACCTGTAAGATTCCTAATACCTGTTTGTCTTGATATTCCTTTCTTATCCTAATGTTATTGTCCTGATCTGTTAATAACCCTGTCACAATAATCTGTGTAAGTTGGACATTCATCTGCACAGAATCTTTTTCTAAGTTTGCATGGTACACAAATTCTTCCCTCAGTTTGTGTTTGACCCTCATTAGTATCATGCTGCTCGCCACACCTCCTGCAACGTTGTGCATAGGTACAGTGCTTCTTGACGTGACCCAAATCCAAACAGTTCAGGCATCTAAGTACAGAAATAAAGTCTGACATTAATCATCATGAAGGACATATAAACAGTTTCTCGTTGAAATAGGAGGTTCCTAATTAATGGAGAAGGTTCCAGAACTACATGTACATTTCGTTGCCCCTTAGGTCCCGTCCTAAATTTAATATTAACATTCTTCTCAAAGTCTTATTTTGACATCTTTCCCTCCAGACTGAGGTAGTATAATTCGTGTAGTAACTCCTCGTCTTCCATGATGGTAGGAATATCATATAGTATTACCAATGGATTTCTCTTCTTTAAGGGTTCAATGTTTATTCCTTCATGCGCTAAGTCGTGATTACCTTGCAATCATTCTGCCTCATCTTGAGTGGTTACTTCTACTATTAAAACATATCTTGTCCTCCTGATGTTAGTGATTCTTATTTTGTCTTCCTTTGGTTTAACCTTGTCTGTCAGTACATCCTGAGTCGGTTTGATACTTTATCATGAGTTGTCAGGAATAGGGTTGGTTTTGCTGGTTTGTCTATTGGTATTCTCTCTCTTGCTGCACCTGCGTACGTAGTTCTTCCTTTATCCTCATCAGGATTCTGTTCCTCTGATATTTTATATTCCTCAATTCTTCTTTTAGGGTTTTCCACATCTGCACTGTCTTTCACCCTCTTATTCCTCTATTCTACATCCACTTTCACAACTGACATCGACACAGAACTTCTTTCTTACATACATCTAAAATTCTTAATATTATCAGTCCGTCCTCCAACTTTAAACAGCTTGAATTCACTCTCCGGAATCTCGTTCACACTTGGATAAACATGTTAAAATCCGGACGGACAGCTACCCACCCCTCAGGGCGCCAACCTGGATCCGTCTGACCACACACTCTCACGGATAATGCAGCAACCCTATGCGTGGATTCTTCAATTGTATGGCGAGGATGCGTTTTGGAATCTCAACATTCTAGCTGCTTCCCACACAATTGGAGAGGGTCAGAACGGAGGCCGGGTCTTCCTAGGTTTTTACGATACAAATACAAACAGTTAATTCTTGACAAACTCCACAAAAATCAATGAAGACTACTGTATGGATACAAACCCTGTGAATTGCACCGTCCTATGAAGGCAGAGACAGGGTGTTAACGTAAGCTCCACACTTTCGCGATCCCGCCTATGGAAGGATGTGATCAGAAACGCCCTCTGGACGCCTTTACACCGCGAAGTTGTCTTTACAAACTATAAACGGGGTGAGAAAGAAAGGAAGGTTCTTGGACTGAATTGAAATAGTTTGCAGATAAAAATGTTTTTTTTAATGTCCAAAACACATTTACGCCTGGTGATTTTCTCTTCTGGACCGGAAATGATTTTTTAAAAATTCCTGGACCTTTAATAACCCTACCTATGTGTATGTAGTCGATTATGTAACCCAGAAAAATAACATGTTTTTAGGACACTGAAATGACGCCATGCCATCGTGGATAACGTCTTCAAAAATAATGTCTATAATTTATTATCTTGTTACCGAAGAAATAAATTGTTGGTCTCTTACAAATTAATGCATGAAGTAAAATTTTATGGAAGGTTGTGAACTTTTTATCTTATATATCTCAAAAGAGCACGAATATATTATTTGCATCACAAAGATTTATGTATCTAATAAAAGAGAATTTCATCAATGAAGAAATTTGATTTTTGGATGCTTATCTAAAAAAGAAGAACATAATAAAAAATATAAAGATTGTTTCTCCATCTATTGACCAATTTTGAAACGTATGTTAGCTTCTGCTAAAATTCATTTGCATATATCGTATTAAAAATATGGATCAATCGACGACATATTATACTTATTTTAAATATGTTTCTGTATAATCAGGGAATATATACAGGGTGTCCGGGCTAGAGGTGCTAAAAAATAACTACTCATAATGTGAAAACTAGTTCGTATTCCAACCTCAGATCATCCACTTATGGATTTGAACCTGGGTCTCCCGCGTGGCAGTAAGACACACTACCGTATTATTTACTTTATTAAGAAATAGTGTTGTTACATCCACATTGTTAGCATTATCTTAAAGCCCCCTCTCCCAAAATATCAATTTTCGTCAACTTCTTAGACCTACTCATAATGCTCTCAATGATGTATGTGTATTATGTTCGTGATACTTTTCGGTACATGCGCATTTGAATGATGTCATGTGTTTCATTTAACACGATATTGCATACCAGATTAAGACATCTGGACGTCGCGGAGATGAATTTTTTGCACCAGATCTCCTTGTCACCCAAGGCTCGACAAGCTTCAAATTATCATCAGTTCCCTTGTTTCTTACTAATTGAATTTGAATTACAAATTTCGGTCCCTTGTGGAATTACCCATTCCCTCGTCTCTCGTCTTAAGCCACCTTAGCAAAATGTCTCTGTGAGGTAAAATGGATTAAGCTGTTTCAAAAGTTTCTCAGATTTCTCGATTTAGAAGTATGTGTACATGTTCGTGTGTTCAAAAAAGCAATAAGTTTCTTCATGATTTTGTGTCCATTTTACATACAAAAATTTCGTATCGGTCCGTATCTACCTCATCATGCAGTTCGACACTTCGTGAACCAAATTTATAGAAGTCACAAAAATCGAATAAATAAGACATTGCCGTTCTATTGTTTACTGTTCACAAATTCATTTAAGTTGCTGTGCTTCTTTTACCTAGAGTGTGCTTAACCCTGGTTTACCCATGCCGTACGAGAAACTTATTTACCTCAGGTTACTACTAACAGCCCCACAATGTTTTATCATTAAAATTTAAGAACTCATTCTCTTATTGAATCACTGCTTCCATTGTTCATTATATACGTGCAGTTATTGATATATTGTAATAAGTACAAAATAATTCCATTATTATTAATAAATAATAACCAATTATTGCATGAGAGTCACACACATATTTAACAATTCACCAGAACTCACAAAAAACAAAATATTTTTTTCATTAATGCTTTTTTGTTTGTAGAGGTGCAGTTGTATATTAATTATAATAATTACAGAAATTGCCAATTGTACACTCTCACTGGCATGAGTGTCTCGAATGACACGGATTCAAAGATGTTGAATGATAGGCTTACCTAGTGCATTTTGTCTCCTATTTTCATTGCATGTATGTTTTTTTATGAACAACAGTAATATAGAAATATTGGGAACACCCTATTGAACTATGTAATTTATATTTATTTTTTAATAAAAATTTCACAGTTCAGAAATCGAAACAATATAGGTTATAGGCCTGACAGGCTAATGTAATGCGTTGTTCTGCTCCAGGAATAATGGACGACGCTACAAACCCTCGAAAAATTGAATTATATCTTGAATATATATATGCATGTAACCACGCTACACAGATTCATGATTACCACTAATGAATTGACTTTGAAATTAATGTGGGCCTCCCCGATGGCGCAGTGGTAGCGTCGTTGCCTTGGAATCAAGGGGTCCCGGGTTCGTTACCCTGTGGAGGCACTAGTGGTTCGGATTCCACTTTAAGCTATAGGTCCATTCCAAATTAGCCTTCCTGTGCATAAAGTGGACTTTAAAACACCAAATCAATCAATCGATCAATCTGAAATTAATGTGACTTTACCATAAATAATCCGTTTGGCTCATGGGGTCCGCTTCATCCATTGAATATGTCATTAATAAAAATACCAGTCGGCTTCAATATACTGACACTTTCATGGCATTATGCAGACAGACGTGTACTAGGTTGAAGTTGCAAATTGGCCAAGTAATTAATCGCAGCAGACGATCATGTTGAGAATCATTTGCGTACAACAGAGTAATTTAACAAAAAGCCCACAACAGGTAACTAAAAGGCAGATTCATCAGCAGTGATATATAATTTTAAATTTTTGCCTTAGGTAAATGTCTAGTAATTATATTCTACACCATATAAACATAGAATGCACAAGGTGTGCATTTTCTTACCATTGACGATCTATAGGCTAGTTATGTATAATATGTATTATGTATAATCAATACATGAAAGTTCTTAATTTAGCCCACCCGGTAAAAACTTCTGCCACCACATTGAGACTTTAATCGTACGTTCAGTTGTTTTAGAAGCGTCACCGATAGGAGCGGATGGGTCGGCTACCAGCGCCATAGGTGAGTAGCTGTACATATTGCAAATTGTATTGATAACAAGGCCGAACATCCGAGCTGAAGCAATCGTTGCCTTGACAAATCAATTGGCAAACCATCAAATCTGCAGGAACAGACTCATTTATCTCGTCTATTCAACTGCTTGATGTAATTATTTTGTAGTATGAATTCAGAATTCAACATAGAGTGATGTTGGTTTGATGTCAAAATTTTAAGCAGTTAACATGCAATTATAAAGCCCCAATCCAACCACTCACTCACTCACTCACTGACACAAATGCTCTCTTTGAAGGGAGCTCCGGAGGCAGAAAAAAATGTTCGATTATGACCCTCCATGAAATTGTTTCAAAAGGCTATTCTGACAGAAGAATAATAATAAAAAAATTGACACAGCACAATACCATTTCCATCATTAACAAAATATTATTACAACGATGTTTATCAATTTGAATACTAATCTTGTATTTTTGGGTGCTTTTTGCCTACCTTAGTTGAGATTTGTGTAGTGCCTTCCGAGATCATCATCAACGCAGATTTTTCAATCCATAGTTAGAAATCGTGAATCAGACTAGAGTGACATCTACATAGAACGAGTCAGTCCAGAAATTATATAAACAGTTATTATGCACAACTTAATACTCAAAATACGAAAATAGCTACATCATAGATGTTTTAATGCAATGTTTTAGAGATGTAATACTGTCGTGTTTGCAATGTTTGTTGTTGATAATGGAAACGGACGTTGCTAGGGAACATGTAGAAAGGTTATTCCACCCCGCAAACTACGGTGAGTGATTTGAATTATCGTATTTCAAAATATGACCGTCAGAAATTGTTACAGGAATGTAGGTACAAATTTGCGAACGCTGAAGGAAAAACAATATTTAAATTATTTTAAAAAATGCCAAAATGACAAAAGAAGTAAGTATTGCTTTTCTTGTCTGCTGTCGCTTTTAATTCGTTCATATAAAATACCTAACTAACTATTTTGAAACGAATAATACTTACCCAGTTTATTATTAAGAATGAAAACAAAAATATGTTGAATATTTGTACAATGTTAGAGCATATACACATATAACGTTATCTTTTAAACTTTTCAAATAAGTAAACTTACACACTTGTTTCCCTACATCCAATACAACATGCAGACATTTTCAAAGTCATTACAATCATTTGAGGAACCCCATTTATGACATGATTGCGTCCATAACGTGGCCAAGGGTCACGTATGTTAGCGTCCAGGACATGGTCAAGGGGCCACGTCGAAAGTGCGCGAGTATATACGAGTAATATACAGATAAAATAAAAGCTACTGGATACGGGGTTTCAACTAAGGTGAGGTGTGACAATTTCGCACCAGGCATGTATTTATTTAATTATCGTCAGATTGCTTACTGCTACTAAATAAAATCCATGCATAATTTGAGAGTATGAACTTCTCCCCATGTTGCATGTGAAAGCGGATTTTGAAGTTGATTATTAAGGTTCGGCTGGACCTTTGGCACCCGAATGGGCGATTTTTTTAACAAAATCCTCTGCATTCGAAAAACTGCTGTGATATTCCAAAATATGAAAAATTACATCAGTTTAGAATTGCTTCTAGAGCATTGACGTGAATTTTCGTGTAGTTTTCTTTCACTGTTGTCTAGATATTATCAAGAGTTTCGTGATTACATAAGTCTATTAAACTATTGATAATATCTAGACAACAGTGAAAGCAAACTACACGAAAATTCACGTCAATGCTCTAGAAGCAATTCTAAACTGATGTAATTTTTCATATTTTGGAATATCACAGCAGTTTTTCGAATGCAGAGGATTTTGTTAGAAATTTTCCCATTCGGGTACCAAAGGTCCTTCCGAGCCTTAAGCTAGACACCATGTTTGAAAAATATGATGATTAAGTATTTACAGAATCCCATGTATTTCTTATGGAGAAACAACTTCAAATTCAAGTTACGGCTAAACAAATGGGAGTTTCGACTATTTCTAGCGCAAATATCATCTCCAATGTATCCTCTACCCGATGACATGTTATTTTCCACCGTCCAAAGTTTAATATCCCCAAGAAAACGAATAAAATAATTATCTTATAAGCGTAATGCATTTCTTCTTGCCTCCTACGGCCATACTGGCAATGTTGCCAAACCTGATGCCCATAAAAGAGCTAAATTTCACCTTAAGTTGAGCTAAAGTTGACTTTCAAGGAGCTAGATTTACGAAGGCTGGACAAAGTGCATCCCATGGTAATTTTAGCTGTCAAAAGGGGGGTGGGGTGGCGCTGCTATTATCGGCAACTTTAAGTGATGACAATTTATTTCACTGTTTAGATCTCACGGCATCACCCATCTCAATAATCCACTGATGGTCGTATGAAATCGAAAATAAGGGATTACCGGATAAGAATATTGTCATCTTCACCTCAGCCAAGGCGCTATAGAAAATTAGCTGGGCAGGTAAGAGGGGGTGGGACGACGAAGTCAATATCACGTCACGTGCAAAATGTATACCCATGGCAAACGTTGGTCTATGTGGGCCGGGGTTAATGATGGCATTATACCTAGGTAGTGGGGCAGGGGGCGGCTGCCACAGTTCACAGCCAAACGAGTGCACAAAGAGCCAGATCTGGCTCCAAAATAGCTAAGTTGGCAACAACGCTTCCAGCTGCCACAGAGAGAAGGACCTAGGGGAAATTGTCCCTCCCCCCTTTAATGGAAATATGTTTTATGGAGAACTTAATGGGTTTAATTAGCTCGTCATAACTCCCCTCCCTGACAAAACCACAAATCACACCCTGGAAACCGATAAGATCAGTGACTTCTCCCCTGCTGAAATGACAATTGTTTCACAGCATGAATCTAACTCATTGCACACTTCTCAAACACATTTTTTTAACATAAATCCCCTTCGTCTTCTGATGTAAGGACGAAATACTGTCGTCGTTAGGAATGTTAGGTATTTTGCATTTTTTGTGACGTCACGAGTCGAAACGCGGGTCTTGACCATAAAGGTATTATTTATGCTAACCTAACAGGCCTAACCTAACAACGAAAGCATTTAACTTTACGTCAGAAAACGAAGGGCGGGGCTATACCATGAAATGTGTTTTAGAAGTGTGCGATAAGTGAGAAACATACTTTCTCTTTTAGAATTTTATCAAGTAGCAACAATAAATTCCAGCGGCAACCACAAAGCCACCATGTAATTCCTCACATTCAGAAACAAAAAATAAAAAAATATAAAACAATTTTTTGATAGTTCCTAGCATCGAAACAACGGATGAACGTGCAAACTGTTACTAGAAACAGTTGTTAGCTTTGATGTTCGGCCTCCCCGATGGCGAAGTGGTAGCGTCGTCGCCTTGTAATCAAGACATACTTATACGACAGACTCCAATTTAGACACGACATACACAACTACACGACTCGACACTCTAAGAAACTTCATCTGGACAGATTCTCAAAATCCATATTCCTATTATCCTTCAAAGCTGCTTCTGCATATTGTTGGAATGCGCTGCCACCAGATGCTACCTCGTGTGTGACATACAACGGCTTTAAAAGGGCAGTAACAAAAGTACTTCTACATGAGCAAGGACAGAGCCTCGGTACACATGACTAGATTCAGAATGCTTACGTTGAAATCAAAACAAAAAATGAGCAGATTTGAACCCAAGATGAACATTTTGATGTGTGTGAATGAGTAAAATTGTCTTTATATTTTTAGAGTGTTAATTACTGCAAGTATAATTATAATTCATTCATTATGATTCATAATTACTTTGATGTGGGTGAATGAGTAAAATTGTCTTTATCTGTTTAGAGTGTAAATTACTGAATGCATAATTATAATTCATTCATTATAATTCATAATTACTTTGATGTGTGAGAATGAGTAAAATTGTCTTTATCTTTTTAGAGTGTTAATTACCGAATACATAATTATAATTCATTCATTATAATTCATAATTACTTTGATGTGTGTGAATGAGTAAAATTGTTTTTATCTTTTTAGAGTGTTAAATACTGAAATATTTAGAAGTGAAAATGTAATGGATTTCTTATGATATAGTAGTAATTGTATTTTGTTTGCTTAATTGTACTAGATTTTTGCGGGTTAAGTGGTAGAGCAGGCACAGGCTAAACTTCGCCCATGAATAAAGAATTTCTAATTCTATTTGTAATTCTAATACAATCTAAATTTTCACGAAAATTCTAGCAACACTGTTAATTGAATTCTTCGATTGTAAAAGTAAAGTAAAGTGTTCCCCTGTGCTTAGCACCACGCCATGAAGGTGTATAGGGGGTGTGGAGTTAGGGCCCCTCACTTTCTTGATCACAGCCGAAGGTGGGGTGACGCGATCAGCACCACGCTCCTGGCCGCCTTTAACCCCCAGGGTTTCCTCCAAGTACTCACTTTATAAGACGCTGGGTTGGCGTCGGAGCCGCTTTAACAGGTGAAAAAATCCCACTTCTCCGTCGGGGATCGAACACGAGTCTCTGGCAGGGTAGTCAGACGCCATAACGACTTTTTTTTTAAAATAATTGAATACACCTATGGAGTAATATCCCCCGACAAACACAAACAGCCATGCCCTAATCGGGATTCGAACCCGGGACCCGTGGCGTCGTAGGGCGCTAAGCTAACCACTCCGCCACGGAGGCCGACTAACGACTGAGCTACCGCGGCTCATTATTCGATTGATTAATTGATCGATTAATCATAAGCCATTTTGTAACTGAAAGAATCGATATGAATTGCAGAAAAACTGACGTTGAAAAGTAAAAGACGTTTGTAGACTTCTGCTCAGTGTCGGTGGTAAGGGCTTTGAAGATCTCACGATATAGTGTGGCGGGCGGCAAAGGGGTACCACAACTATTAATGAGCCTTTGTCCAGATTGCAAATAGCAAAAAAAATCCTCTACGAAACTTACGAAACATAATATCAATGATTGTCAAAACAAATATTTTGACCAATAAATATTTTGCAAGAAAGTAAAGTCTATGTAACCAGTCTCCCTTTACAGTTAGTAAGGTCGGAGATAGACTTGTGCCTCCACCGAGTATCGAACCCGGGACCCCTTGATTGCAAGGCGACGACGCTACCACTGCGCCATCGGGGAGGCCCTCACATTCTCATCTGAAAGGTATATGTTATATATAGACGTATTTTCCGAAATCTCATCTTTACATTGATGTACGATGCACATTACAATAATTAAAGCTACCCATTTCGAACGAAAATAGTATTGAATTGGATACGAAGAAAACACGTCCTCTCGTTGTGTAGACTCGGTTCCAGCGCGTCGTCTGCTGTGACGTCACACTATTGGACTCCATTAACGAGAAAGAGAAGGAAGAATATCGTTATGTCTTTCGCATGGGGCTTGCTCGATACTTCGAAATTCCAAGAAAAGTCATATTTCTTCATTGGTTTCAAAAAAAAGTAGCAGATCTCATATACTCGAAACCTGAACGCAACTAGCTACAAGCTAAATTTGTTAGTCTTAGCAAATGTGCGGCTAAAATTAGCTGTACGTATTTCTACAAAATTATTAAAGTAGTCAAATCATTGCGATAAAATGTTGTATTCATATACTCTCCGATTTTCAACGTTACATGAAACCTATGGCGCCCGCAGGACGGGGCCAGGGGGGCACTTGCTCCCCCTGAGATTTCTGGAAAGAGTGAATTAAATTCGAATGTTGAAATTGTAGCCATATTTTATAACAAAAATATTGTTTTCTGTGACATACAGGAAGTAAGTTACAGCAATTATTATTATTATTATTATTATTAAGTATGGTTACATTTAAGCTTACAGTCTGTTTTACACTTATTATCTAACTATAAAAAACAGATCTATATCCTACATGAATTAATATGTTAAATATCCAGTTATGCAAATTTTATATAAATACACAGAATATGGAAATTACAAATGTATGTAATTAAAAAAACAGTAGTAGTAGTAGTGGTAATAATAATAATAATAATAATAATAATAATAATAAATGTTTAAATAACTGCCCCCCCTGAGAAAAATCCTGAGTGCGCCCTTGCATGAAACCGTAAGTATTTGACCGTAATAAACTCACTGGAGTAATGGCCAAATTATATAATTAAATATGAACGAAATGAAAGTAAAAGGCATACGCATTGTAGCAGGGGGTATACAGAAGGTATATGGTGTATATCCCCGTATGCCCTCGTCTACATCCATGTATATTGCCACATTGTGTCCTTCCCACATGTAGCACCATATCACTGCTGTCCAGCCTCGTTTCGTGCGTGCTGCTCTGTTTTGGTTATTTTATCTCATTTTTCACTAAATAAATGATAGCGATAATTGTACAATAGTGCGGCAGGTGGCAGTGTGGTCAGAATCAAAATATACAATTCCACTTTAAAAGTATGAAATTCTTCTTTTTCGTTCAAATTTTCCTCTTATTAAAAAAAATTAAGTCGCGATCGAAAAACCTTATCAACTATTATTATTAGCTACAATAGTGGAATAATAACTATTATTACACTGACTCATTTAAATATTAAGATTTATTAATGAAATATTAAAGATCATTGATGGCAAATTGTACGCTATGAAATCAATTTGCGGGTCTTGGTACGTTGTTGTAAGATTAGATTTATTTAGTGAATCATGAGTTCATGACAATAATTAAAAAATATTAATGTGAGAATGGAAATATATTAATATTCCAAAGCCTCAAAATTGAAATATTTAATTCTCAAATTTTGTTCTAGATCCAATTTATGCACGGATTGTCAAAAGGGACTGGGCCTACAGTGTAAAATGGGATCCGAATCACTATGTGTATCCATCGTGAACCGAACCCAGGACTTATTGATTACGATGAGACAGTGTAACCAATACGCTATCGGGAGGGGAAAAAATTTCGTTATAAAATCTCAACAAAAAGAAAGGAATAAGAAAATATGCCGCTCCCAAAGGCTCGCAGCACAGAGTGGCGCCCGACTGTAGTCAACCGGCAACTACACCGGAAGGCGCAGATCTCGCCGGGGACACAATGCACTCCCCGAGCACATTATAGTCCCAGGTTTGATCTTTTGCCTAATCCTAACACTGAGAGTCAAATCCAGTTTTTTAGGCTGGATGTTGCCCCTTTGGGAAGCCCCCCATTCCACGCAGGCATGCACTAGTTGGCTATCTACCTACAAGGACATCGGATATGGTTCTGACCTGATTTAAATCTTACCAAAGGTTTCTACCAGGGATTGAAATTAGATAGAAAATGAAGAAACTACAAGTAAACAAAAAAGAGAAGGGAAGCTTGGCGAGGGTAAAATTCTGCGAGCAGACAAAACCTCGGCTGCGTCTTGAATTAGCTAGCTTTATCTAGGATACCGGTGTGTGTAAAACCTCCACGTTAAGGGGGGAGGATAAACCACACACCATAATGGTGCCTATCCTTACGGGCGCAGATGGATCGGGATTTAAGGTAGGAATAGGAAAAGCCCGAAGGCTATCTGCAATGATATGTATTGTTGGAACCTACTCATTCCGACTGACAACCTTGTTTGAATACAAATCGAAAATAAATTTTTCAAGTCTGGCCGAAAGAAAAGCCGCATCGGAATTACCACCAATAAAATCTAAACAGGGACGTGGAACTCCAGTGTGAAGTTTGGGCTGTGTCCTACGTTTGTGATTGCCTTTCACAAATTTCGTCTTAACACACCTTTCATCCTTATCTATGTGATTACTCAAAAGTGGAAGAAAAGCGAAGTAAAATAAATAAATCAATTGGTCATTGTGTCCCTGTGTTTTTCAATATTTCTTCCTGAACGAAAATTAATGTTTCACCGATGTAATGCATGAATATAGTCATGTGAATTATTATTTTCCGTCATCATAGTGTGTTTAATCATTCCTTACTTTAACGCTGTTGTCCTTAGTGTAAACGATCTTAACTGTGTGGAAGTTTTTATGTAGGCCAAAAAATGGTTAAGAGTAAATCCCAATTGATTGTTAGAAATTTAAAATATTATAACTCTGACGTGACGCATATTAACTGTTCTTAATTCGCTGTCAAGGAACGATTTCTCCTAACTAAAAAGGATTCCGGCCTCCGTGGTAGAGTGGTTAACACAGCTTGCTTAAACACCGCCTTGGCATTGTGTTCGTTCGGTGTTCATTGTGACCAGGGGCGCCGACTTGTCAAAATTATTGGGGGGGAGCCTCTGATCACTGAAATAAATAAATGAATGACTCTCTCCCTCCCTTTTTTAAAAATAAAAATTACGCCTTCGTATAGCAGTTTTAAGCAGCTATTATGTTCCTCATGCAAATGAAATGTAACATGAAAAACGTTTAGAAAACGTTTCAAAGTCTCTTTATGTCTCTTGTGTCTGATCATTTTTTTTAGATAACAATTAACATTTTTATTGAAAAGTATGTATTTACATTAAGAGACCAACCTAACAGTTTTATGCCGGCCTCTGTAGCCGAGCGTGTTGGGTGGTCGACTCAACTCGCTTTGATCCAGGGGTCTCGGGTTCGAGTCCCGGCGAGTGCATGGGTGTGTTTTAATATCCGCAACAGACATGTGATGGGTTGCAAATAACCCATAAAATAACGAATATTTAACAGTTTTATTTAATTATTTACATAAATGCTAACACAAATCGCAGGAAAATAGTTTTACTTTTTTGTTCTTGCTATAATATTTTACTTTTTAAATTTAATTTTGCAATAATAAAAAAAATCATGTACACTAAGATATAAAGTGACATACACAACAAAAACATATGAACATGATTTAAAAATAAAGCAAAATTTGCTCTACGCAGTGGGTTATTTTTTTATGAACTCATTAACGAGCGGTCTCAGGTCCAAATTATCAAGCACAGTTTGATGTATGTGGAGTACCGCTAAGCTGCTTAGTCTCTTCTGCCTCATTGTAGATCTCAAATATGTCTTTAGTCGGCTAATAACACTGAATGACCTTTCGGCTGTGGCTGTCGTCACTGGCACAGTGCGGAGGACCATCATGAATTTGGCTCCTTGAGGGTGCTGTCTTCCAAGAGAAACTTCCTTATGTCACGCATGGTAGTTAGAACCACTTTCTTCTGTTTGGCTATATCACCAAGCATGGACATGTGTAAGGAGAGCCTATCGGCATCCAAATCTTGGCGAAAGAATTCCCGCGTTTGCTGAAAGTTTGTTGTGCAAATGTTCACAGCTGAGATGCATTCTTTCTCTACGGCTGTTACTTTTTGTAGTCCTGTAGATTCATGTCCTTGTTTAACACATGATTTTGCTGTGTCACACACGTCAGTGTATATTGATCTATGATGCTATTTTGGAGTGTAGAACTTGTGAGTTTTGGCAGCATCAGAATTTTCAAGCCTGTTAGGAACGTGACGTTGCCGGGGCAATTCTGGCTCATCAACAAGGCTCGGTTTGTCCTCTGTACATTTCAGCCAGAACTGTTCAAAACACATTCGCTTTTCTTGAAAGATGCCAGTCAAGTATTTTAGTTTTGATTCCACTTCTGTGGCACCAATGCGTGGAGACAATCCTACAGTTTGCCTCTTGTATTGGACCCATCACATGGCAGTAGAGGGAGAGAAAGAAAAATGTCTTGAAGTGAAGCATTGTCTTCAGGTATCCAGCACATTTTAATGCTGTGTCAGTAGAACCTTCTTCAGAAAATTTCTCAAGAAAATTGAGAAGGTTTTCATAGTTCCTTAAGATCTGTTGCATACTGGAGGCTCTCAACGTCCACCGACGAGGGCAAAGTGGTCCCATTCTAGTATGACCAGCCTTCTCATTCACATCAATAATATTCCTAAATATTTGCATTCTTTTAGTCTTTAACAAGTCGTTGGATAAAATCATTATGTCTCTGATTAATATATGTATAATAGTAAATAATAATTATATACTTAGTATATAGTAATAAGTCATGTGTTTTGCTGTCTCCGATTATAGCCCCCCCCAAAGTTGATGGTTCAGCGGTCTCACCCCCCCCCCCCAAAGTTGTTATCTAAAACATTTCAATGTGTATTTAAAGTTAAGTTCATGTGGCACAGAGTAAACTTTACAAGAGAAGAAAAATAATACATTAGATCCTCTTAAGCAAAATTATTTTGGGGGGCTCTGCCCCCACATCATTAACATTAGGGGGGGCTCGAGCCCCCCTAAGCCCCATGGAGTCGGCGCCTATGATTGTGACTGTCCCTTCATCAATTTCATCATTTCATCGCTCATCCTCACGTCGCGTTTAGCCAAAAGTGGCAGAAAAGCGAAGTAAAATAAACCAAACATAAATAAGAATCTGAAGGGAAAAATATTCCATTACCAAAAGTAAAATATATAAATACACAGTAATTACTTTGTTGACACTGCAGTTTTTTTGGCTCTGTGTAGCTGTCTTAGGGTCGTATGTCCGAATTAGCTGATCTCAAAATATCCGAAGAGTGAACGATTAATGGAAATGGGGATGCACATTTCTATTACTTTAGTAAGCGTTCAGTCGTAAATCATGTGGACACAGTGTGATTTTCATGCAAGGAACATCAACTAGGTCGACGTTTACTTATAACATTACGAGGGTATGGATTTCTATCAACAAGTGCAACAAATGTTTATAGTCATGGAAATTATTTATACAATTTGTTTGAGTAACGTCGTTTTCTACCTCTTGAAATTAATGGTGACTGGAGATGAAAAGACACACGTGGCAGATTGTAACGTGCTTTGAAGACAGAGGTCTTAAGTTGGAACCATGATTAAGGCATGTTTGCCCAATCACATCCATGTTATCAATTGGTCAATCATTCTCATCGCCACGGATTAACCAAGAGACAAAAAGGCAACGTAATATATCCTAAATAGAAAAAAATACAGAAAAGGGGGCAAGGAAATGCACATATCGCGCCGAGTCGAGGTTGTGTGTTGCAAGACGGAAATGTGTAACTATTATCGCAAGAGCACGTTCAGTTATATTAGGGCAGAACCATATATCACACAATAGAGGTGAAATTGTTGTAGGTTGACGTGAATTGTTAATCTGCCTAAACTCTTAAAATACTCTAATATCAGTTTTCTTGTTCCACTTATTATTTCAATTTTGAGGATCTTCATGACAGAGTGCTTTGCATACTGCTCTATGAAACCAGAGACCCTATGTTCGATTGATTGATTTGCTTTATTTTATTTCGCTTCTTGTGCCACTTTTGGCTAAGTTGCAAATATGGGGGAGGCCTCCTCGATGGCGCAGTGGTAGTATCGTCGCCTTGTGAACAAGGGTTCCCGGGTTTGATACCCCGTGGAGGCACATAATGGTTCGGATCCCACTCTAAACTGTAGGTCCAGTCCCGATTAGCCTTACTGTGCATAAAGTGGACTTCAAACACAAATTCAATCAAATATGGGGATTAGTGACGATATGATGAAATTGATGAATGGACACTCACAATCCATGCCCAGGCTAGGATTCGAATGCGGGACGCCTGGCGTCGTAGCGTGATGTGGTTACCACTCTGCCACTGGGGCCGGAATCTATTTTCGAAGCGTGGGTAATATTTAAGAGCTTATTGTGTTCGTTCATTTTTTCTGGTCACTCCAACATTCGTCCTTAGCGTTGAAAGTAAACAAGAGGGATATAATATCATAGATAATATGGTCGTAAAAATAGCGAAGTTATCAGATGCCTGTTACGTGCCGAAAGAAACGACCTTCTTTGCTCGTTTTCTTTTTATATTTGTTTAAGAGCTAATGACAGAAGAGAGAAAAGAAACGAAAAAATAAACAACCTATTTTCATTCATGAAGGAAATAAATCACCAGCTCAGAACCTGATTTCTTGAAAGCTCAAAATGGACAAGCAATATTTCTTCCGAGGCCGAATGACCACAGAAAGAAACGCTGTGCTAATTCCTTGATGACTCATGGTTAACATTGCTCTTCTGTGTGGTGTTCACGACTGACAACTGTGCAGCCCTTCGTTATCATGCGTAGAGTTTCGGCATTGACGCTGTAGTGTTTCCAATTCAATATCGGTTTTTGTTTGTTGCTTCCAATCTAACTGAGAGGAGGGAGACCTGTTTTTAAAGTTCGCCAGTGTACACACTGATTCATGTAATAGATAATATACTGTATACAACCTTCAAATATCTGTTTGTACGTGCCATAAGTTGATCTTTTCTTGAAAAGCTACGTGCAATGTATTTTTGTGGTTTGGATTTTAAGGTTTTTTAACTTTTTATTTCAGTATTGGATTCAGAAAGAATTGCATTTGAACCACACCATACTCCAGGTACATCTAGTTGGGCTACAACTCTACAAAGAAGTCTTTGGAAGATAATTTCTTTATCATGTTTTATGATTGGTTGTAGGAATTTTTTTGAATTGTAATAAATGTTAATGTTTCTTGAATGATGGGATGCATTTGATTATTCTTCAGAGGAGAATGACATGGATGAGTGTAGACCTGGAATCCCTAAGGAAATATATGCATGAGTTAAGAGAGACCTTTTGTGTTCCATATAAAGTGGTCCTGGCCGCCGTGCCATGGCTCTACCCTCAGAAAAAGAAATAGCACTTGCTTTGCCAAAATATAGTTAAATTAATACATTTACGAACGAGGAGATTCGAATCTCGAAAGCGTTCCAGCTTACGGCCGCCTCAATTCCTTCGCCGTATCCCCAGCTGTTCTCTCTGCAGTGGCGTGCGGTGACATTTAGACCAGGGTACGCAACATGGTCGCACTGAAGGGAGGGGTTAGAGGGGTCAGACCCCCCCAGTCCATCGTGTTATACAGAAAATTACTTTTTTCGAAATTTTGTAATGGAAAATTTATCATCCTTGCATAATTTTCAAATAACAGGAATAACTTTTTGGAACGGCATAGCAGCATTTATCACTCCTTGCACCCTTTTGTAAGACCTTGATTCATCCCGCACAAAAGTTGTTGCTTGAGAATAAAGAATCACACCATATTTTAATTATTTTTTTTACGAGGAACATGTCCTGAAGATTAAGGGGAGCAGAAGCTAGTTTAATAAAATAGGATGTCAATTATTGAAGCATTAACGAGAAAACTAAGGAATCTCTGATATAATCTTAAACGCTACCAGAGAGATCCAAATGTAACGAGGTAAGATATATGTATGATCTTTTATATTTATATTCGCAAATACGTATATTCTCATGTAGCTACGTACAGTCCACCAATTG
Source organism: Lepisma saccharinum (assembly GCF_977018435.1). Classification (NCBI taxonomy): domain Eukaryota; kingdom Metazoa; phylum Arthropoda; class Insecta; order Zygentoma; family Lepismatidae; genus Lepisma; species Lepisma saccharinum. The sequence continues at coordinate 38,987,099 of NC_139237.1, forward strand.
ACTTCGATTAATTCCTACATGCAGCGCAATTAACATTGAACGCGAACGAACTGACATAATGATTTTTCGTGCTTTCGTATAGCATGTGATAAATTTGATAAATGTCAGTATCCTCCGTATCCTCTACTATTTGACACACCTTTCTCAGAGGAAACCAACGAACAAGGCCAACAAATAAAGTTTCCGCTTTTTCTACTGCCAGTCAATTGTATAGTTCTATTTTTTTAAATTCATTTTTCTGAAAATGCGTAACATACTGCTTACCATCATTCATAACTCCTGCTTGAAACAAGTCCTGAAAATCAGGAACACACACACACCTACCATTTCGGATCGTTTGCACTTTTATTATTATTATGCCGAAAATCCCATCTCCAGAATGTCATCAATAACTCTCGAATCCCCCCCCCCCTCCCCATTCACTAAACCGAAAAACAAGCAAATAATATAAACGAAACACTTGCTGCAAATTTCACACCACAGAAGAAAGTAAAAGTCAACCTCCCACGGTAACAAACAAGTGTCTGTCGCCCCGAAAACAGCGCGTTCTTGTGGATGAATGGCTCGGAGTTGCCGGTCTATGAAATATTTTGTAGAAAAATGATAATAACGCTCACGAGAAAAATGCGTCAGCATACAAAGGTATTCATCCCAGCACAGTTCAAGAGCTAAAAGAGAAATGTTGGGCACAATATACCATCCATATACATTACATTTTTAAATGTCTTGGAGGGGGGAGGGGAGTGGCTCATTATCGAATCCCATAGTAGCATTGTGTTTACTTATGTTTTTCGTTTTTCTATTCATTCATATTGTCGGGTCAACAGTCAACTCAACACCCATCCTCATCAACTTATAGGCTGAAATGCAAATGAACTTAAATAAAATGTTGATCTCTGGAATGGGATAAACAGATACTCTCATACTCTGAGTAATGTGTAAATTTGCAAATTGTTCACATAATTTCCCCCTGAGACAATGACGCCGCCAAAAAGGGGTTCACGCGCAAAAGTTAATACTCAGTCGGTCAGTCCATTCTGCTATCCTCGTTTCCCTAACGCAAAAACCTTGCTAGTGTAATTTTAACCTCGCATAAATATTTTACATCTTATAGTTTACGCGAATATTCTACCACAAAATATCCTTGCCCTCCTCTTAGCAATCTTTTTTTTTTATTGCAATCGAGCACAGTGATCTATCTATCTACGCGTGACTGCTAAATGTGAGTAAGCTAAACATTCCAGAAAGAAATATATGTTGACTACTGCCAACACTGCAAACGCTGCCCAAATCCTTGGTACCCTGGCTTCCCAGACCTCTGTGCTTTGAACAGGGAAACGCAGGATGAGGCGAGAGCGGGCAGACCCAAACATATGGTCGGGGCTGATCTGAGCCAATGGGGCTGCCTTCCGAATTTCTAGGGTACTCAAGAGGAGCGGCTGCGTTTGCTCGTGGAAATCGGCAGAAACGCGGATCGGGTGGTTCGCGGAAGGCACATCGGGATCGTTCGGGACTGCGTCCAGGAAGGCCAGATGGTGCAGACGACACAAGGCAGTCCGTAGCGTGTTCCTGCGGAAATCTGAATTTCTTGCAGTGGAAGTTCGGAACGATAATTTTCATGTTCAGGGAAGGCGAATAAAATATTTATTATTTTCTTATTGTGTTGTGGGTACGCATTGCGTACTTTGCGTATCCAGAATGCACGCCGCTGCTCTCTGGCATAGTCTGGCCTGCACACAGAGGTATGCCACCTGACGACAAAATTTGTATATCATGCTCATGAGATTCAGGTGTTTGGTTGGGGTGAGCAGAGAAGAGTAGGGGACGTGGTCCACGTTTGCATACTCTCTTTCGATCGACAACATGCTTTTTTTGGCGAGAGTGTCCGAGAAGGACGCTTTGAGGCACGCGTAATTGACAGAATTGAGCCATTTTTGCTTCTGGACCAGGTTCACAAACTTTTGCACCTCCAGCACCGGCTCGCCGCCCAAGAAGGTGATTTTGTCCGACAGAAAGTGTGGAGTCTCTGTGCGCTCCAGCTTATCGTCAAACGTGAACTTGGTGGGGCTGTCGGTTCGAAAGTCGGCCGTGTTAAAGTAGGGGAGCAAATTTCGAACATTGTTGTTGTTTGAACAACAACCTCGTTACCAGAAGGTGTAGGTGGGTACGAGCTGGGCACTATTTTTTTTTCTACATCTCCGTATGAGGGGGGCTGAGTGGTGCTGGCAGTAACGGGTGGACCAACTGTGGTGGTATTTTGGTTATTTGGCAGAGTGCTGGTAGCTGGAGGAGGTAGCGTGGGAACGTGAGGCGGTGGCGTGTGATTCTCTCCCGCGTTATTGTTCCCGTCCGAAGGTCTTCCCGGCGCAGTTCCGGTGGGTCTTTGTGCGGGTGGCCTTGTTGGTATTGCGTCCATCCCGCCGCCCGGCACGCCAGGTGCGCTCGGGTATTGATTGACATCCGGCGAGGCGGGGACGTAATGCACGCCAGGGCTTTTGTCCGCTTTTGCGCTATTCTTCTCGTTAGATTTTTTGTAATACGCCAGAGAGACCCATATTATGACGACGACAATGCAGAAAATTCCAAAGGCAGCGATCCAAATCATCACGAAGAGGGCTGTGTTGTTCTCTGTTATTATTTATCGTTAAAGGCTACACACGTGTGGCTCAACACCAACCTTGAAACTTTAGCTACAAATAAGTCGAGTTTCTAACAGAAACCACACTTGATTCGATTGTATTAGTCGCAACCAAGCGTACGTACCTGCATCCACGTCTTATTGCCAGTAAGCACTACGCAGTGTGTGTTGGTTTAGTTACAGCGTGCAAGGTGAGTACCACAGTATGTTTGTCTATTGCATAAATTGTGTGAGTCAAACCTCTGCGGGTTATTGCGTCGCATATGTGACTAACTAGATACACAAATTGCCGCGTGAGCAGCTATCAAAACACTCTGACGAGCTACACACCAGCTTGCTCTAATTTGCACACAATCAAGTTAATGCGCACCTCCGCACTTGTTGAGAAATAATTACGTGTGTGCGCGATTTGGAGTAAAATCATAGTATGCACAACACTGTCGTATAGATACTAACAAATTTTTGCCCATTTTTCGTTTCAGGTTAGTTAAGCTAGCGCAAGTAAGTACAGTTGAAACTTTTTATGCTGTTGAATGTATGCGTATGCATGCAGGTGCTTAATAAAAAATTTATATGCTGAAATTCATTATTTTTTATTGCGAACAAGTATGTGTGTAATAGTTAACAAAGTAGGTGGGTAAATAGTTTGTGTGTGTGTGTTTGGTTTGTCGGCCCAGCTTTGCTGGTAGCGAAACTGTACAGGTTTGTCGGCCCAGCTTTGCTGGTAGCGAAACTGTACTAATTTGTCGGCCCAGCTTTGCTGGTAGCGAAACTGTACTAATTTGTCGGCTCAGCTTTGCTGGTAGCGAAACTGTACTAATTTGTCGGCCCAGCTCTGCTGGTAGCGAAACTGTACAAGTTTGTCGGCCCAGCTCTGCTGGTAGCGAGACGTCCTACCGGTGAGGCAGCACAGGTTTGTCGGCCTAAGCTTTGCTGGTAGCGAAACTGTACAGGTTTGTCGGCCCAGCTCTGCTGGTAGCGAAACTGTACAAGTTTGTCGGCCCAGCTCTGCTGGTAGCGAGCCGCCCCACCGGCGAGGCAGCACAGGTTTGTCAGCCCAAGCTTTGCTGGTAGCGAGATGCAAATTCTTGTAAAGTGTGGGTGTAATAAAATTTTCTTTATTTGAAAGTGTAGCTATAGTCAGTAGTCGTTCGCATATCAATATGTTTGCACAAAATTCTAGTAGTAGTCGGAAATGTGGTAGATTTTTACTGCTGTGGGATAACATTTGATTATTTTTATGCAGCTCACCGTCCACGTGAATTCGTCCAGGTTTACGTTGTAGAATGAGACCAATCAAGAGATCTTCTAACCAGAGTACAAGTGCCAGCGCAAAAAACAAGATTCGTAAACGTAAGTAAAATAGGAGTGTCTGTACACACAATTTGCAGCACGAGGCGTCACCTCGGAGCATCTGTACACACAATTTGCACCACGAGGCGTCACCTCGGAGCATCTGTACACACAATTTGCGGCACCTTGCGCCACCCAAAGTATTAGTGTGTGCGTACAAAACTTGCGCTGCGAGGCGTCACCTCGGAGCATCTGTACACACAATTTGCACCACGAGGCGTCACCTCGGAGCATCTGTACACACAATTTGCGGTGCCTTGCGCCACCGTGTGTGTACAACTTGCACGCGTCTTGCTATGCTAAAAAAAGTTGTGTTATCGTTTGCAGAAACATCCGAATCCGAGATGGAACCTATCCCCATGATTTGCGAGGCGGGTGGTTCAAATTCTGACGCGCCGGAATTGCCTGAACCGGAGAAGAACAGAGATGATAGTAGTGACGACGAGGGAGACGATGAAGCCGTCCCCAGGAACACACCGGTCAAAATAATCAATTACAGAGCTGCGTCCAACACGTCCAAGACGAGCAAGCTGCTGCACAAGGATGGAATACAAATTGGTGGGTTGGTGTATTCGTAATAGTTTACTCGGTGTCAATTATTATGAGTACCGTCCAGCACAGCACCAACTTTTTTCTGTTGAAACTTTTTTCGTACTTTCAGTGGAGACCAACGATCCATACACCATTCGTCGAAACGAGAAAGAGGAGGAGAAGCTGATCCCAGAAATACAAAATTTGATTTTGCACGGCACCACGAGAGAATTTTCCAGCGAGGAAACCGACAGCGAGGGCGAGCTAACCGACGAGACGACCAAAGGTGAGAGCACTTGACTAATTTGTTTCGAGTACAAACTCTGCATGTCGAGTTGCATGCTTTAACTGCATGTCTAGTTGCACGCTGCGGCTGCTTGCCGAAAAATTTACAACAACACATGTGTTTAGTGCAGTGGTCTAACTTGTGGTGTGTTTTTCAGCGGACGAAAAATCCCCCCAGTATAGTGGTCTCACCGCCGACGAGGAGTTGCTGGTGGAGCGGGAGAAGACTCCCCGCATAGTGGTCGCTGCGCATAAAAAGTTGAACAAAATGTCTGGAGGAGACAATGTGCAACCCAGCCCGAGCGGAGCATCGTCGTCGTCGTCGTTGGGTGGCCACAAACCGGTGGCTCGAGCCTACGATTACATGTTGCTTTTTTACTTTCCCAACGGGTTCAATTTCGTTTGTCCCGTGCTGAGATTGCAGCTTAAACTTTGCCTCTTTTTATCCGCAAACAAAGTCAACATGTATGAGTTGGTTTACGGTCACCTGGGAACCATCACGAAAATTCTTCTCCACTGCCAGCATCACAATTTGAATTCTGCCGGGGGCGAACTCTCAGAGTTGCAAGATTTGAACGAGAAGAAAATGCTGGCGCATGTACGGCACGTGTGCCAGCAAACTAAAAATTTGAAGGCCCCCTTCATGTTTTTTCCAAGTTCCGTAATAAAAAAAATAGAGGTGCCGGTTCACGGCGAGTCTATTAAAGTGGACTTGGAAAGGTGGTACGAGTACGAGGCGAGGGACGTGCTGGGTAAACTCAATTACTTGTGGTTCACTCACACTCGCAAAAATTTGTTCCCCATGATGTTCTGGTGGGTGATGGATCGTGTCAAAAAAGTTTTGATGTGGGAGACGCACAGCATCCAATGCCGCAAGTTTGAATATCGTGTGGTGTCTAGGAGAAAATTTGAAGCGAACCTTGCCACCCCCAAAAAACTGTTGAGAAAATTTATGGTTGTAGATGATTTGGAGTGCCGTCGGCAGACTCCGGAGGAGGAGGCCGAGGCACAGAGAGAAGCGTGTGGGTCCGATTAGGCATGTTGGATGTAGGGGTTGCACACACGTTCAACACAAGTGGTGAGCAGGTGGCGACGCCGCGTGGTGCATTGGTGGTGGTGAGGCGATCGACATATTGTATCGTTCAATTTCCATTTTCAGATTTAATTTCGTGGGAGGTGTTTGTCGTTGGTTTGTTCGAGAGGCTTCCCCAAAGTCACGGAAGCATGAAAAAGTCTCCGTAGTCAACAAGCGAGGAGGTGGGGTGGTAGCCCAGTGGTAGCCATGAGACAATCAACTGAGCCAGGTCGCGTCGTGGCACGACGCGAGAGCTTTCGCATTGTGTTGACATAGTTGCAAACTTCACAGAGAAGTGACTAATCCTGACTGATTTGTAATACTCGTTGGAGAAGTAATTCGCGAGAAAGATACTTTCCTGCATACTTGGCAAGAACGAATGTAATATCTTCCCCAAATTTATATAACCATTTAGATAGATGCGTCTAAAGAGCCATCCATACTTTTTTGTTATCAATTTCTTCCTTAAGAAAAGATATATCCCTTGCTCTCACACATACAGACACTCATGTGTTGCAACTGACGTTGACAACATTGAAGACATTTACTGTAAGTACAAAAGAATTGCCTAAATATCAAAGGGAATTCGCATCACCAGGGGATTTTTTATTTTTATATTTGTAAAAAATCACACGGAAAATCTATCAGTATAAGAATTTCACTTTGAGATATAATTCAATTTCTTGCATTGAATTCTAAAAATTGTAGATCTACAGTTCATTTAGCAGATAATCATATTTCAGTGTACCGTCTGCCGTGCTGGGGTTGCAAATTATAAACAAAGCAAGGCGAGAATACCGATCGACTCAGTGTCTCTAATTGTCCAGTGTTTTTCTTTTTAGTGAAGTGAAAGTGTCCGATGGTGTGTGAAAAGAAGGGTAGTTAGTAAAGATGAGTCAGATTAGAGCACTATTACATACACAGTTTTTCAAGGAACTATACGATATTAAATTAAAAGTTAAAAAACTTGGCTGTCCCACGCTAGATTTAAACACAATTCTATTTAAAAATATCAAAAAAATGGTAAAGGTGTCAGGTGTCGAAATTTTAATAGTCGCATTTATTGCTTAGAAACTCTGGCCGACCTCCGCACAGCATGCTTCGACGCCAGGGATTGCGGGTTCGAATCTCGGCCTGGCCATCGGTGTTCTTTGTAAGTGTTCACTCATCCTTACCTTCGCGATTAGCCAAAAGTAGTACAAATGCGAAGTAAAATAAACCAATCTTAGGAACTCTGAATTTTTGTCTGCAATTTTATATATTTACATATATACAATAACAAATATGTAACCAATAACTGACGACATCTATTGCATTGTACAATGTCTAACGATGAATAAATATATTGTATTGTATTGTATTGTTAACAAAGTTCCATTAAAATTACCTCTTTCATTATATTTCTGACATATGCTAGCGAAAATTTTTCGATATCTTGATCACGTTGGCACTACCCATCATACTAGCTGCCAGCCGCCAATGGGTCCTTGTGTTAATATTACTATTTCATCTACAGGTGGCTGGCTATCAGAGCCCAAGGAAACATTTTCTGGATAAGAAATAATTGATTACAGTGTGTTGCAATGTACCTGTTTCTGGAATATTCAAATTCCTGAATACATCGTTACATACAAGGGCTGCATATTACAAAATTCACGACTATTCCAGAATGAATTGGAGCAATTTTTCATGTGTATGGCATGAAACTGACCAGTGGCGTGCCCAGGATTTTCAAAAGGGAGGGATTATGTATACTTTTTCTTGGTAGTTAGCCCTCATTTTGTCATATTTTCCTAACTTTGACGTTCTTTTTTAGGAATACTGGGCCAAAGGGGGGGGGGGTTATAACTCCCCCCTTGGTCACGCCACTGAAACTGACATATCTTTTAAAGAGTTGCTAAATGCCCTAACTTTTTCTAACTTTATGTATTATTAATTATGCATAACAAAAAATAATAATAGTTTGATTATGGCTATGAAACATGAAATAAATTTTAAATTAGTCACCAACTGCTGCATCGAATAAATGTCTTCGGGCAATGTCTAATGAATACTTAGTCACAGGAGCAGCTTGATATGAGGTACACTCAAGTCTTACATGTAAGAACTTAATTAATATTTTTTTAATAATGACAAATGCACATAGTTTAAACTAACTTCACAATTACATACTGTTTCATTCACAAGTTCACTACACATTATTAAGAATGAATGACAGCACAGTAGATTATAATTTATGCAAAAGGGAAAAGATGATGTGCACTTATTTTTACAAAATTTCAATTATAAACAACATCATTAAATTTTCTCACATATAAGAATATAATTTCCAAGAATCCTTGGTGAGAGGGGGTTTCACTGTATAGTTTAAAGTAATTTACATTTAGTGTGCTATTTCCTCAAGCAGATCTATGTTTGTGTTTGGCTGCCTTGGTGCCCTAATAGATTGGGTTGTCGACTGATCATCTTGTCACTGAACGTTCGCAACATGGCACCAGAGAATTGAAGCCATGAATTAGTAACACACTGCTACTTTCACCAGCTAGAGGGCTGGAAGGATGAGTTCTCACCCAGGGATTGCGTTAAAACGAATCTCAATCCTCTAGAAGTGAAATAGGGAGGCAGACACCTACTGACAGAATAAAAATTATAGATACTAGAGTTTGGACTCCAATTAGAAATTAACCAGTAGACATTTAGGTTGCAGCAAAATTTAGCTTATTCGATTCTGCGTTATTCTATGCTAACAGGTTGTTGTTTTTTTGGTTTTTTTTGTTGTTTTTTTTTTTTTTGCAGATGATTGCTGTATTGTATGTAGGTCTACTGGATCATTTTTAAATGGAGTACAAACTGGAGTATCTATAATTTTTAGTTCGACAGTAATTGTACACCAATTAAATTAATTTAAAATGTCCAAAAATTTAATATTGGTTCACACACATTACATACGAATTTCACGAAATGAAAATCATATTGTTGGGTCTTGCTCACTCCTGGCAGTGATAAGTAAAACATGTCATGACAATATGTGCACTGCCTTTACTTTAATGAGTCAGATTGGCTTATATGGTGGTTGTAACAGATTCTTGCTTCGAATCTTGGCCAAGGTTTTTTACATGATTAGCCAACAGTGTTGAAAAGCAATACAAAATATGCTACATTTAAGTTGTTTTTTTTATTATTTGGAAGCTGCTCATTTTAATAAATATTATAATGGTTGTTACAAATGTTTGAAGGAAGACGATCTTTAAAAATATTCATTACTCAATAAAATAATGACGGAATTTCTTGTAAAGATGGAAAGTACATTTTAATGAGAAATCTATTTAATTGTGCCATACCAGCAACAGGAATGGTAGGAAAGGGTTATGAACTGAAATTATGTATTATTTTCCCATACAACAACCATGCAGTGCGAAATATAAGCAGCAAATATGTATTGCTGCCACAACAGTTTGTTGCTGAAGTGGTCTGAAGGAAGCCACTCTTTGTAAATATTCGTTATTCTACAAATTGATGACATAATTCCTTGAGAAAATCCATTTAGAAGCAGAAATTATGTTTAAATAAAATATTTTCTTCATGTGGCATGCATTTAGTTTTGAAAGATGTGAAACGGATAGGGTATTGCTGCCACAACACTTCATTGTAGGAGCGGGTTGAAGAAAGACGTTTTAAAAATTAAATTATATCCGACAAAAAAAAAATAAAAGAAATGACGGAAATCATTGAAAAGTGTAGATATGAAATTTAAACCAGATATTTCAAGACATATGGCATGTATGTTGTGGAAAGATAAGAAACGAGTATACATTGCTGCCACAACACTCTGGGTTGAAGGGAGACGCTCTTTAAAAATTAACCATTATTTCACAAAATAATGGCAGAACTACTTGAAAATATGTAGAAATAAAGTTTAAAATGTAATATTTGTCCACATGTGGCAAGCATTTAGTGGGAAAGATACGAAACGGATATGTATTGCTGCCACAACACTTCGTTGCAGGAGAGGCTTGAATGTATTGCTGCCACAACACTTTGTTGCTCAATGTGTTGATTAATCTGTCACCTAAGAATTCTGATACAATTTTAAAATGTACCGAATTTGAGGCAATATTTAGTTTTAAATTAATTATTTCCAATTTTATTGTGCCTATTTTTGAGGGCAGTCTTTCACAATAAATGACTTCTTTCTTCGTTCAAGTTTTTAAGTAATGATGTTGCTACGCCGCCATTTAAAACAAGAGCTCCAGAATCGCAAAGAGAATAAGCAGAATCGTGTTGTTTGACCCTGAAGATTCAAGTTCCACATTTAAGTTCAAGTCTGACGTCATTGTTATGACGTTGCACTAGCACGTGTGCATGCCTACCTTTTACGCTACGTATTAGAAGAAGACGAGGAAAAAGTGTTGTGGTACTAATTCCAACCGTCGAGGAAAGCCAGTAGCAATTAAAACATGTCCTATTCCTCCAAAGCAGTCAAGCAGCCAGCCAGGCAGCCATCACATCCGGACAGGTAGCTAGTTCAGCGCCAACTAACTGGATATCCAGTTCCGTGTGATTCGGCCTTTACTTACTACCAACTAATTTCAAATAACACATTCGAAATTATTCTTCGTTATATACTGCAATGACACATGATCTTACCTCTACATTTCGAGATATAAAATATACAGAAGTAATATCACACTAACTTCTTTCATGGTTACCTACCTCTCTTGTCTTTGTGTTCATCAGACATTTCCTGCTGTATTTATACTTTCCTAAATGTGTGTAATTTCTCCATTTCATAAAGTTGTAAACTAAATGGTATATTTATCTTCATATGTTCTCTCTCCTAGTTATTTTCTGATATTCTTCATAAAAGTTGTGATAACATTTTTCCTTTAAATCTTTACTGCAACTCAATAAAAGAAGACTATAAATATAAACCTGTTTGATCCCAAGGTTTCTTCGGTCATAAATCTGAGATTTTTTTTATTTGTTTTGATATTATTATAAACCATCTAAGTTCTATCACTACAACATAGCCTTGAACCTCGGACTGCCTCGGACATACACATTACAATCTATATTTAGGTTTAGTGCAAAATTACTTAGTTGAATAATATTTCTTAAAAAATGAATGGTTTTTCAATTGTTCCCAAATGGAAACAGTTGCCCCAAAATGGGTCAAAATGGGCCCTAACATCCTCGAGTGACTTATTAAATTTGAACCTCTTTTTTGTAAAATAATTTTAACATTGACTGTTCATTTTCATTGAGCTATATCAGATTGATTCATTGAGTTGGTGTTTTGAGTCCACTTTATGCACAGTAAGGCTATTCGGGACTGGACGTACAGTTTAAAGCGAGATCCGAACCACTATGTGACTCCATCGGGTGAGCATTATCAGAATTTACTTTCCCAAATATGTATACTTTTATGTGACAGGGGGAATTTAATATTACCTAGGTATATTTCGCTTCCAATTACTTTCCTCTTTGTAATTTCCTGATTTTCCATACAAAAAATGTACGTAATATTATATTTTCACTGGAGGCATATGACCTTGTGCTATCTAAAATGAATTTCTGAATATTAGCATTTTTGAAATCGAGTTGAATATAATGATTCAAATTGTTAAATTTGAGAGACGTTCAGACAGCGATAGGTTCCTAGAAATGCGTAAGGTGAAGATAAATAGTTTTCATTTAGGTTATGAAAGGAACTGGTGTATTGTTGCATCTGAGCGAAACTGATGAAAGCATATGAAGATGGCAGAAGAAGAGCACACTATTTCCATGTGTTGTTCTCTTTTCAAACTTTGGAAATTACGTAGGGTGAACTGAAGTTTTGTGAAAGCTATATATTCGAAAATACAGGAAAACATGCATAGGATTAAGCAAGAAAATCCTTCCAAGAATAGCCGTAGCTAGAGATTATTGCACTCTAGGTGAAAGTACTATTGTTTATGTTTAGTAAAGTGGGCCTTCATGACATCATCGTAAGCATATGAAGGGCCAGGGGGAAAAACGATGAATGTTCATTCGAGACAATTTGCCAGGAAGTGAAAAACAAAGTATTTCTTTCCATAAGAACGTTAATATATGCCAAAATAATAATGCGTTTTTCAGGCACTTCTCATCGTTTCCCAACCAAGGCCGTTCTCATTCTTATAGTACAGCTTCTGAACTATCAGATGGCGTTGTGATCTCAAAATGGGCGAAAAATCGACATTCATCGTTTTTCCCCCTGGCCCTTCATATGTGAAACAACTATTCATTGAAAACAAATAATAATGTGACTGAACCCATCAATGAATGATATCATTGTAGGCGAAGGGTTTAAGAACATTTTTACATATTTTTCTTTCCAGTGTCCTGTGGCAACAATAATAATTAATATGACATGTATACTTTCAGAGGGCACCAAATTATTTTTTTCTCCTCTTGGTCCTTCGCATACTTCTTGCACATACTATTTTCTTTTAAATATTGTCTCTTTACAAAGTATTATTTTCTTTCAAGTCGATATCCTTTGCTTATGAAAGTTCCACCACCCAAAGCCATTCGAAATCCAGGCGTGCCTAAGATTTAGTACATTACACAGGAAGATATATGTACGATTGATTGATTGATTGAGTTGGTGCTTTAACCCTTAACCAGGTGCACCTCTTTCATCACCTAAAGTAGGCGTGTGGGGTAAATTTGACCCCCCAATATATGATATTATATGTAATCAAGTAAGATTCACATGCACCAAAGAAAACTTTTATGTGATTAAATTGACTATTTTCAAGAACTTAAAGCAATTTTTAAATATGGAAGGGGTTGCAGTTAATTTTTAAAAAATAATATAGACAGACATTACATTTTCATCATTACAAAATCTTCCCTTGCAATAGTTAAATCAAATGATGATAATAAGAAAAGTATGGAATAAGAAATACAAAAATTATGTTATTGTTGGGTATACACTTCAAATAATTGTGTTAAGTAAGCAATTTCAAGAGAACATCCATGGAGTGAAAGCACAGACAGTCTCCTGTGACGAAGTAGTTCAAGACGGATCGATCAGCTGGGAAGGTCTTGTGACCGTTTTCTGGGAAGCTAAGGGCATTCTGCTTATGGACTTTTTGGAACGAGGAAAAACAATTAATGCTGACCGTTATTGTCAAACACTGGATAAACTGAAAAATGCAATTCGCGTCTCCTGTCAGCTGGTGCCATTCTTCTAGACGATAACGCTCGCTCCCACTCAGCAGTGAAAACACAACACAAAATTGAAGAATTGGGGTGGGAACAGCTGCCCCACCCTCCACACAGCCAGAGTGATTTCCATCTTTTTCCGGTGTTAAAGTCTGAATTGCAAGGTTACCGTTTCGAAACAGATGAAGAAGTGAAGCGGAATGTGAGAATAGTGCTCAATAACCAGAGCCCTGATTTTCTTGCAAAGGGTATGGACAAATTGGTGCAAGGGTGGGATAAATGCCTGAATCTCTATTGGAATTATGTGGAGAAGTGAGGAAGGATCCTCCTACACATGTATGTATAGATTTCTAATGTATCTTAAAAATATTTTTTTACAGCATACGGAAACTTATATATTGAACGACCCACGTAATATAGTTAGGTATGCATTAAATTACATGCATTAGCATTATTAATACTACAATAAAGGATTCTAAATGTGAGCCATGCGGACTATGGTTAACCAAAGAAGAAAGGGAGAGAAATAGTTTTCACCTGGTAGCCAGTAGTGGCGATGGGGTGCCAAAAGTGTGGCGGCCAAAGACAATTTACTTTCTCTTAGCAGACAAATTTGAGTTTTAGTTTTAGGCCCACTTTTATGCAGAGATAGACTAATCGGGTCTGAACCTAGAGTTTAAAGTGGGATCCGAACCACAATCTGCCTCCACTGGGTCTGGGTAGACAAAGCTTAGCACTAATATGCCATAGTGCAGAAGCAAAAGTGGAAATAGTAGGGGGAACTGCCCCTTACGCTCCTCCAATCGCCGCAACTGCTAGTAGCCTTGCATCAGTGGTCATAAAACTAAAAGTGCCCAATATTGCAGGCTTCAGACTTCTGGAGCCTGCCTGTATACACAACAAACACATTCATTTATGCAAGGACAAAATTGAAATATTTAGAAGTTTGAGAAATCATCGATTTTATTTTCGTAGCTTTTTATAGGTTCACATTTAAAAATTTCATGCCTCGAGGGTGGGCATAGCATGCATGGCCCCTCCCCTGGGTACGGGCCTGGCCAGCATATTGGCCGCCCGCTGTAAGAAGAAACAGCAGCATCTTTCATAAAGATGCGTTTCCACAGGCCAAAGGGAAAATGGCCTCCCCCTAGAACCATGAAATGCCATAATGTAAACCAATAAAAACTTACGAAAACGACACTGACATTTTTTTTAGATTTTGCAAGAATTTCTGTTTTCTCATTGCATAAATGATTTTGTTTCTGGAGAGAGGCACGCTCCACAAGTCCGACGCTGCAATATTTAATCATTTTACATTTATAACCATTGATATACTATATTTTTTAGTCCCCTTCCCGATTATTTTCAACTCCATACACATCATACAATTTATAAACATGTTTTTTTCTAAACATAGAAATATCATGGCTGTTCACGAACAGCTGTCTGTCTTACTGTTTTCAGTAGATCAATAGGTGTTTTCAAACATCTACTGTTTTCAGTAGATGAACTATATTGCTAATGTTTTCTACTGTTTTTGGTAGTCCAACTACTTCTCCTATCTTAAGTAGTGGAACTGTACTCTTAATGTTTTCAGTAATATAATTGTAGAACTAACATCCTTTATTGTGCTCAGTATATTGCTGTCTGGAAACGGTACTCTTGTCAGTAATGAAAATTTTCTTATCTATACAACTGAAAATGCAATGGAAAAATCGTATAAACAACTAAAATAAATGTATGGTAAAGCATGTTTCGCCAACCACCGTGATGGAGTGGTTATCACAGCACGCTAAGACATCATGGGTTCCGGTTTTGAATTCCTAGCTGGGCATAGGTGTTCTTTATGAGTGTTCCTTTATCAATTTCATCATATCATCACTCATCCTCATCGTCGCGATTAAGCAAAAATGTCACAAAATCGACGTAAAATAACCTAACTCAATCAATCCAACAGCATTTTGGATCATCCCTTTGTCGGACACCCCCCCCCCCCCCCTTTCAATCCAGGGAATGGGCCTGCTGTAAAAGGAAGGAAACAACACAAGAATTTAAATGCCTCACACTTGCTTCGTGCAGTTGGAGGTGCTGTAGTTAACTTATTAAAATCGGGAGGTCAAGGTCAACAAGAGAAAGAAGAAAATACAAGACAAAGTGCATTTTATTCAAGAAAAGATTAAATCGGTAAAAACGTCCAAGCAGATTATCGTGATTTTTTGCGTAAATTTTTCACATGAGAAATACAGCGATAATTTAAACTTTTCTTGGGCCCCTTAGGTTTAGGGCTCATCTGCGTGAATGTTATGCCCCTGATTTGACGTATTCATTCAAATTCTATGGTTTAACTAGAATTGAAGACTAGATAAAAACAGAATGTTTTACTTTTATTGCCCACAAAAATTAACCTTTTCCATATTTTTTTTCACTTCTTTATTACATTTTTCCTTTCAACCCCATGGGACGGGAAGCTCCTTTAGGCACGAGGTCCTGGGTGGTCGCCCAATTTGCCCACTCCTTGCTCTGCCTCTGGTCACGTTTATTATGCCCTTACATTTACATACAAGTTCTGCTTTTAGATCTCACACAATGCCTTCTTCATAAAAATGGCCAATCCTGCATTTTTTATATGAATGTTGTCTTTTCCTTTCCTTACTTCTTCCTCTTCATAGTAATTCATCTGCCCTTTGTTACTTTTGCTCCACAAACACGTCAGTGCATATAGTGGAAATTTTACAGCTATATTCAAGTGATTACTATAGTACTAGGCATATTGCAGTACATTTATTTCAGAAGGAAAAATATGACTGAAGAAATACAGAGAACTATGCATGAACGCACAATTATACACAGTATTTCTCAATATCTATTTTAATGAACTTTGCATCAACAATGATTATTGTTTGAGTCACTGTAAAAATATAAAACAAAAAAGTTAAGAAGATGCAAACCTCTTTCTTGGAAAATAGCACTCAAAATCACATGCAATTAATTATACAATTGTACGAGTTTTAAAGCACAACCTCAATTTTGACCCTGGTCTCTTCTGGAAAATTTTCTGAATATTTTAATATAATTTAAATGGTAAACTCGTTGCTGTTCTTTCTGTAAAGACACTATTTGAATTCACTGCTATTAGATTAACCATATCATTTTTTTAAAGGACAGGAACTGCATATGTATTGATCCCCTGATATTATTAGAAAACAAAAATCCAGACAACTTCAGTTGGCGAGGCTTGTAACACTCGTGGGAACTATTAGAAAAGTTTACTGGGTTATTATTGGTTAGCCTGATGGCAGGCGCGGCTCGTGCATTATTTACCCGGGGGTTCACTGAAGTCATGTGACATATATTCAGTTTCCGCAAAATAAACTTCCTTCGCCTAACAAAAGGATGGGGGGGGGGGGCGGGCTTAAAAGATTTGTCCAGAATTTTTTTTATATGGGAGTATAAGGTTTTGTATTAGGGGTGTGCGAATAAATTTAGGGCTGAAACTACAATAAATTGTGCCTTTATGAAAAAAGTTGAGTTTTGTTGGAATGGACGTCCTCAAGTAGGGGCAAGTAATATATTTTTTCCTCAGGAGGAGCAAAAAACACTCCTTCAGTCTGAAGTTACTGCAACGCTTTTATAATAATTACCAAAAATTACTGTGACTGAAATTAAATTATATGCGTGTAATATATAATTTTTGGTTTACATTCAATTTCCATGGGGGGCTGCCCCCTTTTCCCCTTCCAGACGTCCATGCCGACTAATCAGAACTGGTCCTACATTTATTAAAGGGAAATGGCAACTAATGGCATGTGCATACTAGAAATCGAACCTGAGACCCTTTCATTGATACAAGATAGAGAAATTGTTCAAATTTGGGGCTGGTCGACCAGCACATGCTTTTTTTCAGTGGACAAGGAAGTTCGTTTACGTTAATTACGTGCATTTCTATCGGTCATTTCTTACCTGCGCGGACTGCAACGCCTACACTGCATCATGTGACATAACCTAGGTAAAGTCCATCTCTCGCTTCACTCGCAGCATCACTTAATACTTTCCAACAAGTATCCAAGCACTTCAAAAACTAACAAACTTGAGACGATTGACACCGGGCGACAGCGAGTCACGTCTTCGCGCCATTCTTTCTCTTTCGCGAACCCGAAGTGTTTCCACCTTTAAGGAAAAACCTGAATGCATGCACGAGCTATTTTGGTAATGTATCTCCTTTATTTTAATTCATCGCATCTAATTCCAGCTTTTATTTGTTTCCACTCATCCATCTCTGCCACAATTTTGCATTTATTCCAAGAAGTTCAGTACAAAAATGATACAAAGAGAATATTGAATATGTAATGTGTGCGCTTCAAACTTCAACCGCACACAGCAACACTGGAAGGGAGGAAGCAACGAGATCGGAGCCTTGTCCCGCGCCTTCTGCGAGAGAACGAACTGCGCATGACCGTTGGGTTGAACATAGGTTCTGCAAATCTCATCTCCCATGTATTTTGTCCTATACCCTCCTCGCGCTTCTGCTCCCGCACGAAGCTTTCACAATGGCACGAGCTGTCCTGTGGGGGTTCAACTGAGGGTCTGTATCAGGGCGGCCGAATCGCGGTTTCTTCTTCTCAGCAAGAGAGTTCGCCGTGTTACGGGCACAAATACATGACTTATTGTGTAGAATTTTTAGCGAAATAATGTGAAAATGTAAAGACATTGTTTATTGTTCATTCTCGAGGTGATTATCGTATATTACTGGGGGTTCACTGATCCTGTGCGCTATAGGGCCAACCGCGCCTGCCTGATGGTAATATACCTGTAAGAAAGCAATGGAGTGACTATTCAGATGAGCCTCAAAGGAATTCCTATGGAATATCAAGAGTGGGTTGATTTTACCGAGGGTAGAGACAGGTTACCGCGGGAGTAAACTTTCAGGTTTTAGAATGCCAGAGAGCTTGTTAGTTGGTTATACAGGGTGGACACAAAAAAAAGTAAACGAAACATGGAAATCAGAGGAAGTTGGTGATTTATGTTATTTATGTTAGAACAGTACATTATTATTTTTATTTGGTAGTGGATGTAATATTTTCAAGCAAGATGGAGCCACCCCACACATAGCCCTGGGGAACAGGGCACTGTTAGAGGAACTGGTTCCAGAATGCCTTGAGTTCAGAGGGACTGCTTCTCTTTTCTTCTCAAGAAAGAGAGCGGAAAATCATTTAGTCAGCAACATGGCTGTCTTCATGGTGAGACATTAATAGAAATAACACCTGAAATTATTGGATATGGTAGAAACACACCACTTGGGCCAAAAAACTAGTTTCGCCAAAAATTTAGGTTGTCATGTTGTTCCACCAAGCCCAACTCCTGATACTGACTCTGAGAAATTCGCACCACAATTATCACCATTAGCATACTCAATACCAACTAAATACCAGGAACTAACGCATTATAGATGCTGTGCGTCACATTATGATAAATTATAAGCAACAAAATCTAAAAGTTCTAAAATTTAATACAGGAAAATTTGCTGATGAAAGAATTAAGAAAGATTACCAAATTAAACTGTCAAATAGATTTGATGTTTTGCAGGATTTAAATGATGATGAAAATATAAATGAAACAGACGTAAATAAGAATTGGGAGCACATACGTAATGCAATAGAATCAGCAGCTAAAGAAAGTATAGGATATCATAAACCAAGAAAAAGTAAGCCATGAATGTCATAATCTAATATAAATAAGAAATCAGGCTAGACTTATGTGGTTAAATAACTCTGATGATACAAATCTAAGCAATTATAATAGAATAAAGCGAGAAGTTAACCGCATGTTTAGAAGTAAAAAAAGAGATTACTTGAAAAGCAAAATTAACGAAATTTAAACAAACAGCAAAAATAAAAATATCAGATATTTATATAAAGGTGTAAATGAATTTAGAAAGGGGTGGCAACCTAAAGTAAACCTGATAAAAGATAAAGACGGTGATTTTCTAGCTGACCCAAGCGATATTCTAAATAGATGGAAGAACTACTTTAATGACCTTCTAAATGTCCATGTAGGAGATAAATCAGAAGTAAATGAAGTACACATAGCAGAACCTTTAGTTCCAGAACCTAACTTGACTGAAGTTAAAGATGCTATTAAAAGGCTAAAGAATAACAAAGCACCTGGCATAGATTTAATACCAGCTGAGTTAATTAAATATGGTGGAAATTCGTTAATATGTCAAATTCATAAATTAATTTGTTTAATATGGAATAAAGAAGAAATCCCTCAACAGTGGAAAGAATCCATAATTGTTCCTGTGTTTAAAAAAGGTGATAAAATGAACTGCAATAATTACAGTGGAATTTCTCTACTCTCAACAACATATAAAATATTATCTAACATTCTTTTAACATGACTAACACCATATGCTAATGAAATTATAGGTGATTATCAATGTGGATTTAAACGTAACAGAACAATTACATTAGACAAACAACAAACACTTGAATAAAAGTGGGAATATAATCAAAATGTCCATCTGCTATTTATTGATTTCAAAAAAGCATATGATTCAGTCAAAAGAGAAAAATTATATAATATATTAGTCGAGTTTGGAATACCTAAGAAGCTTGGTAGTATGATAAAAGTATGCACCAGTGAAACAGAAAGTAAAATTCGTGTGGGTATTAATGTGTCTGACAAATTTACAATTCATGATGGGTTAAAACAAGGAGATTCATTATCTCCATTGCTCTTTAATTTTGGCTTAGAATATGCTGTTAGGAAGGTAAAAGAAACTAAAGGAGGACTAAAATTAAATGGTGTGACACAGTTGTTAGCATATGCAGATGATGTAGACTTATTAGGGGATGATATAAATACAATTAAGAAAAATGCTAAAATATTTTTCAAAACTGCAAGAGATAGGTTTGGAAGTCAACAAAGAGAAAACTAAATATATGCTTACAGGCTGAAACCAAGTGTTAGGTAATAATCAAAATCTAATTATTGATAACAACTCGTTTGAACCAGTTTCCAATTTCAAATACTTAGGAGTAATATTAACAAGTGAAAATGATATTAAAGAGGAAATAAAAAGTAGGCTTAATTCAGGAAATGCATGTTACTTCTCTCTCCATAAACATTGGTCTTCTAGTTTAATATCTAAGAAACTAAAAGTTAAAATATACAAAACAGTAATTTTGCCTGTAGTATTATATGGGTGTGAAACTTTGTCCCTTACATTGAAAGAGGAACATAAATTTAGAGTATTTGAAAATAAGATCCTTAGGAAAATATTTGGACCTAAAAGGGATGAGGAGACAGATGAGTGGAGAAGGTTACATAATTTAGAACTACATAATTTGTATTCATGTCCAGATATTATTAGAATAATTAAATCAAGAAGACTTAGGTGGGCAGGCCATGTGGCACGAATGGGAGAGGAAAGAGGAGTTCACAGGATTCTTGTTGGGAAACCAGATGGTAAGAGACCTGTAGGAAGGCCAAGACGAAGATGGAGGGACAACGTTGAGATGGACCTAAAGGAAATCGGTAGGGATAGAAAAGAGTATATAGATCTTGCTCAAGATAGGGACAGATGGAAGGCCTGTGTTGCTGCAGCCATGAACCTTCAGGTTTAAGAAGGCTAGAAAGTTAGTTAGTTAGTGCGTCACATTGGAAAACAACAATCTACGAGTATATTACACAACATATCAATATGCTGCAAAACATAATGATATGATATATCACCTCTTTCAGTTCTGCTAGTGTATTCTCGAGTAGCATAATCAGATCACACAACTTTATATTTTCATCTGAAATTTATAAGGAATTGCATAGAATGCATTAATGGGAACACACTACGTACAAATATTTTGGATAAGCACGAAAAATACAATACACTCACCTCACAACACCACATTTGTCATGAAGTCTAAACAACTATTCTGGATGGACCCCAGAATATTTATCAAAAAAATGGATAACCAAGAACTAAAATATCAGTAAATCAAAATAGATGTGTAATTACAAAACAATCTATAGACACTCATCTTTATTATACTCTCGATATAAGTTATTCAACTTGCGCACAAGACCTGTTCTGGGCACCAGAATAGGTCTACACTTTGTACTGCTTCTATCATCTTCATTTTTATGTATTATTGTTTTGTTTGTATATTGTAAATAATAAATAAATATGAAAAGAAATAAAAAAGCGGGGGAATCAATTAAATTCAGAGCAACTGATGTCCTGGTTTATTTAAAGATATCAGGACGAAGTGCACACCCGGGAATGTATGCGGGCTGACTTCAAAGTCCCCCCCCGACTCCTTTTTTGTGCAGGCATTTTTGTTCATTTATTTTAAGTTGTGTAATGTGGGTATGCTAACTTTTAAACTAATCATTATCATGAGGCCATGGTCGTGCGGTCTAAGGCGTCAAGTTTTGGACTCCGGCTGAGGGACGTGCGCAGGTTCGAGTCTCCTTGGGGAAGTGTAACAACTTTTCTCTCGAGATTTCAGCCTATGTATGGAACCGGTGGCCACCCACCATCGTGAGGAAATTGAGAAACTATGAATGAGTAGCGCAGCCTGGTCATAAAAACTTACAATAACAACAGGGGGTTCATCGTGCTGACCACACGTCACCCCGTAACTGGTTGAATGATCTCCCACCTCAGGTTAGAGTGAGTAGAATCACGTGGAAGTGAGACTGGCAGATGGTAGGTGGGCTCCGGCCCTCAATGGGCTGTTGCGCCACGGGTTATTATTACTATCATGAGAATGAGTTTTGGTCAGATGAGAGACATGCCTGGTTACGACTCAAACCCAAATTATACAAAGACAAGATCACCAAATTCAGATATTAATATGCCCAGGATTGTTAAATCACATATACCATTCAACAGTGATGAGTGTTTTTCACCCTTCCCCCATAAGAAAGCAAAATGTTTAATAAACGAGAGGGGATGAACAACTCATAGCAGAGATAAAGTTTCAAAAAATCCTAAAAAAGAGGCGAGAAAGATTTATTCGATATTAGTTTAAGGTTTTTGTAGAAAAGATTTGACTAAATTTTCATTCGTTGCAAATCTGTTTCAAAGGTAAAAACCTAAACTGATATATCATACAATAGTACACAGATACTGCAAAAATAGTGACAGTTCATCAAAAGTAAACAGGCTCCTTCCATTCACTTGTATAGATACATAATTTAATTATACAGGATTGCATACTATCTAAAAATATAACTTGTCAATGAGCAAACTTAAAGAATTCTTAAGTCCCACAATATGCTGGAATTGAAATTGTTTTATTTAATCTGATTTTACAACAATGTGTCGATAAATACAGAAATAATTGTTAAATCTGAAGAGCAGAATTTAACGTTACAATCACAGAAACATCACAAACAGATATGACAAAACATCAAAGAAAAGTCTTGAGAACAATTACCAAAGAACAATATAGACGAATCTAACATGAAAACAATTTCCATCTACAGAAAATTCAGAAGACACTGAAGGTGGGGTTTTAAAGAAGACTGCTACTGCTTGTGAAGAGTTTCCTCTTCTTGATGACAGGGAACATCACCCTGGGGGGCAGAAGGGGGCGCTGTTGGCCCTCGGAACCTTCACCGGAGCTCAAAGTTTGCAGGTTGGTGGTGGAGGAGCTGGAAGTGGCCTTGAGCTGGTGCTCGCTGTCGGAGTTGGTGGATGCTCTGTCCCCAGCTTCATCTTGAGCAGAAGAGCTCTCTTGTTCTTGGGTGATGCTAGTAAGGGAACGGCTGGCTGCGGTGGCGGTGGTTGTAGTGGAGGAGGATTTGCTAGTGTAGTCCCCTTCGTACTTCTCGCGGTGGAATGGAGGGGAGGTGTGAAGCAAGGGGAAAGAGTGGCGGCTGCTGTAGACACTGTTCTTCAGCTTCTCAAGCTCTGACGTGTACTGCCTCTCGATGTCAACCAGCTTCTGTTGAAAGATCAAAAGTACACTGTAATTACAGATTGAATTTTTTGGTATTATTTTTCAATAACTGCTATTATTTCTATTTCTTTTCAAGAATTAAACCGAACAATGTTATAGCCAACAGTTTCACCGACAGACATATTAAAGTGGAGAAAAGTTTGCTTTTGGCTTCTAGAATATAGAGGTGACACCGTTTATGAACATACGGAAGAGTTTTCTGCTCCTTGGAACTTCCTGTTTGAGGAAAAATGTGAGAAAGAAACATGGCTGATTGTTTTGATTGTTTTGCTGTTTCTGCAGCATTTGTTTTTTATTGGATACAACGTTGTTTGTGTGACCAATTCAGTTTTGTTCCTCTATCTTTCAAAAAATTATCTTTTCTTCCATTTTTTTCAAAAATCTATATTCATTTTTTACAAAATCAGTGTTCTTTTCTCGTAATAAGCAAATTAACATTGTTAGTTGTTGATTTATTTTACTCCGGTTCTCTGCCACATTTGTCGAATCACAAAGATCACGATGATTAGTGATACAATGAAATTGATGAAAGGACAATCACAAATGCAAATGGACAGCACACAACATAGGCAATGATTATACTAACCGTCTGTCAAGTCACCAGAGCCTCATTAGTCTGCAAAATGCAGACCAGGGGACTTTGCTACTAATGACGAATTAGAAACTTTACATTTTATAAGTGGAACAAATTCAAGAGTTCACAAAAATGTGGTCAATAATAGCTGTTTACTATATCCACGTCTGCTTCAGTAATCTGCACAAAGAAAAGTAAACAAAAAGCAAACAAAATTAAAGCAAGAAGTGCAGAAAATCTGTGCAAAAAGATAAGGTTTTAAACACATCTGATGTATCGTGAATGTCACCAATTAGCTTAGCGACTCTGAAAACTATGGATTTGAAGCTAATATAGGTCATTTTTGAAATTTTATTTTTCACCCCCTCTCATTCCCCATGCCAATAGGTGATGAACTAGGAGTTGAACGGCATTCATAGTATCACTATTCACCTTAGCGAACCCAAAAACTATGGATTTCAAATTAATATCTGTTGTTTTCGATTATTTTTACATGTCACCCCGTTCCCACCCCTAGGGGTGCCAGGAATTTGAAAGGCATTCACAGTGTCACTATTCATCTTAGCCACCCCGAAAATTATGTATTCCACACTAACATCGCTCGTTTTCGATATTTTTGCATGTCACCCCCTTCCCACCCCTGCCCCTACGGGTACCAGGGGTGTATTACCCCCACAGTATTTCTTTCCAGATTGCAAGTGATATGTGTACCAAGTTTGGTTGAAATTGCTCCAGGCATTCGAGAGTTATGCCGGAACAAACATACACATACAGTTGGGAGCTGAGAAGACTGCGAGGCTGAGGAATGCGAAACTGACCTGCCTGTTGTCGCCATGTGCAGCCAGCTCGTCTTCCTTTCAGGGTGGCAGCGGCATAAATAAAAAAGGCATGGTACGAAAACGCATTGCAAATGAATGGAACATATTACATAGTAACAAGTGAAAGCAATACTAAGAATGGAGTAAAACTTCACAAATCACAAATCAACGTGACTAAGAAAGTAAGGGTGTGTGCACCCTTTTTGTGTATTTCCTAGCATCTTGTTAATGCTTCTTTCCTGGACATGGATCAATTAATTTTAACTTATGCAGAGTAGTACATTTTCTCTCTTGTTTGTATTTACATTTTGGTATGTAGCATCGTATTTTTGCAACTTTCGGATTATGGAACATGAAGTTGTATTGTCTCAGCCCCAGTGATTTATCCACCAACTACGCCCTAACACCCCACACAATTTTTATAAAAGGACAAATTTATGGTCATTTTGACTCTAAGTCTAAGCATACCTTTTCACACCCATAAACACAAACTTACGCCCCTCAAATAAAAAATTCTGAATAAACCTTTGCTCAACCCCCCCGCCGGCTTTCTCGCTTTTCGTTGCATGTTAATTCTATTGATAGTTAACCTTCACCGAAACAGTTTACTATAGTCTGCTCTATACATATACATTTACTTATACACACACGCCAGAACATTCATTTTTAAAACAAATTTATTTCCGAAAACACGGAAGAAGTGTGAATTCCTATGCCGTTGCTGGTCTTTGGGATGTCCCATGGCTGGAGGTTCACGAATGGTCCCGAACTTTTCCGAACGCCAGACTGCACCTCACACTGTAAGTCCCGATTCCATTATCAGATTCTCACCCTTTCCTACAGGGACTTCTGCATGTCTGGCAACACTGAAAAATTGAACACCAAGTCGAAGCTACCCTTCCCACACTTCCTCCCCATTCACCCCAAACCTCACCCCGCACTCGCAGTTTTCTCAGCTCCCAACTGTACATACATCCATTTTTATATATTAGAAGATTACTATGGTATTACTTGACAACAATGCATGAAGTATTTTATAACTTTCTTCCAAGCAAAATTAACCATTTTGATATTTAAAGAAAAGAAAACCAGTACATCATTAAAGAAAAATGCAGGGAATAATGTTATATTTTGTATAGTGTATTAAATATCAGTCATTTACATCTTTCTACGCATTCTACAAGAATGATATTACGAAGAATAGGAGAAAATGCCAGTAGTACCATTTAATGATGCAACAGGGTATTTACAATTTCGTAAAAATAAAATTCCTTGACTTTTGCAGGTTTTGCAGGCCATTTACAAAAATTTTCCAGACCAAGTAATTGAGACAACAATTCATGTATTTAAACATGTGTGTACGGTGTCATTGAAGACTAAAATCACACTTAACCAAGATTTTAGAATATTCACTTCAAGTCTTAAAAGTAATTACCAGAAGGGAAAGTGGACAGACATTGGCTGTTGGATATTACTTGCCACATATTGACTGAAGGTTATAAATTTTTTTTCTTTTGTAAAAAATCGTAACAAATATAGTATAAATTATAGTAAAATTTAGTAGCATATGTACATATTAATTCTAATATCAACCAAACACAACCAGAATATTGCGACAAGATAGTGGTAAATGCTACTAGCCACTTCCTATAGTAAATTTCTACTTGAAAATAGTTCAAAATATGACACATTTTTCTTGAGTAATATGCAATTTCTGCTGTAACTACCAGTAATATTCAGCATACAAAAACTGAAGTTTATCTACAACAAATTAAACATTTCTAGCTTCTCTCTTCTTTCTTTATTCAAAAACCAACTTTTACTACACTACTACAAAAATGTTGGGTTTTTCCAGAAACACAAAAAATTTCCCTAAGATTTCCACGACATATGCAGAAAAAAATATTTTTTTGACTTTTTCAGGTATTCCAGGCTGGTAGACAGCCCCATACAACAAAATGGAAAAATGCAAGAAAATATATTAAAGTTTGATTCATATACAAAAAGAAACATTGAATTGTGTCCCTTGACATCTCTCAACGCAATAGGAATGCATCGTATCAGAAGTTTCGACCATGCACAACTGCATCAATTGATATAATTGTTACTAAAGTTCAAATCACAAACCCTGAGACCTTCTGTAAACAAAACCACCTGCATGCAGAAAGCATTGCAAACTCATAGAAGTAAAATAATCCACACGAAAATCCAGCCTTGTTACAGGATTCATTACGTAAGGTAAAACAATGGCCAATTTGTAGTATGGGATACGCTGCCGCTAGTGAAGTCTCACTTTAAACCCAATGCTCTTTCTTTTTTAACTTATTGCTTCACCTTTATGGTTAACTCTTTGCACCAGTAATCATTTCCCATAAATTTGGCTTCTTTCTTGCATGTGAATTGAATATATTTTACTTGCATTTTTTTAGACAAAATGATATAACATGGTAATGTATATTTCTAAGGATGATATAGATAGGAGTGTATTTGAAATTTGTTTGTAGATTTTATGTAAATTGTATCTTATGTAAATATAATATATAATGGGCATAACAGCCATATGCAATGCTGCAAGTCCAATAAATATATTGATGATGATGATCAAAACAAGACAAAAAGTTCGTAAATTTATTGCGGTTGGGAACTTTGACAAGCATCCTAATAACGATTTTGTTCCACCAAATATAGTGCACTTCGTAAAATAACTTGGTGACATGGCAAGGCAAGATAAGTGTGAACATTTTGCACTAATATGCATTGTAACTTTCAATGAGCTTAGAGATTTGTGTACATAATGATATTTTATACGTATATTATTTTCTAAAAATAATCATGTGAACAGCAAGGAAGTAGTGCAACTTAGTAATATTGCCTGACTTATCCTTAGACAAATAACATGCCGAGTTCTATGCGTGCGGGAAGGTCTCCGTGTTCTCCGAGCTTGTTTTCAAAACACCAGCAAGGACAGCCTTTGAAAAGAGGTGAGAAACAGATTCTACTCAATATTTATGTAACGTTCTGTCAGTGGTATCCTGAGAAACCAGTAAATGAAGTGGTTAAGTTCGTATCCCAGTGCAGTGGTGTGTCAGTGTCTGCAGTTTTAAGGGTTATGAAAGAGAGAATGACCGGGAAAGTAACAATGTATGCGGCTGCATATTCGTCTGATGTTTTGAGAGCGGGTTCTCACATTCAGAGGCTCTTATATAAAATGGATAGGTGCGGCGAACTATGAGTGTAACAGCAGATGATTGCGGTCATGAATCAGCTGACGCGGAGTTATACATCGAATCGGTGAGACCGTTTGTTTACAGAAGGTCTCAGGGTTTGTGATTTAGACTTTAGTAATTATGTTCACTTTACCTGTAATAGTGATGGATGGAACACTTATGTTGCTATGGCAATAAACCTTCGGGTTCAAGACTATCAGAGCTTTTTGCCCAACTTAATTCCATCCAAAATACAAGTGAATACAAAGGAAAGCATATGACTCAAGGCTGGCCTTAGTGGCAGAGTGGTTACTACTCACTATGACACCAGAATTCCCGGGTTTAAATCCAGGCCTGAGCATGGGTGTTATTTGTGAGTGTTCCTTCATCAACTTCATCACATAATTACATCAGTCATAAATCAAATCACACAGATTGACTCAAAGATAGTAATCAAAGCAGGCCAAGAATCGTCTTCGGTTTGAAACACCATGTCAGGAGCACCATAAAATTAACTTAGTTTCATGAAATGCTGTGTGAAATTAAATGCATTAAAATAAGAATGGATAAGTGGCCAGACAAACGACATACCTTCCTGTAGATGGCCATGTTAGCATCCGCTCTCTTCCGGATGTGCTGGTTCTCCATCCTCGTGGAAGACAACTCGTCCTGGCACTTCTGGAGCTTTGACTCATACTGGAGAGAAATGATTGCAAACAGGAGAATTACTTTTTGGCAGACCACGAAGGAGATAATTAAATAAATGGAATAATGCCTGAACTTAAATGCATTCTAAATAAATATAAATTTATCTGTAACATATTGTCGTTATAATTCTATATAAAAATAATGCTACACTATGTATTATTATTATTAAATACGTATGTGATCGAATGCATTCAATTGTTGACTTACGATCTTTCCACTGAAGGTTCCAGGTTCAAATCCCCGGATGGGATGAGTGTCCTTTCACCATGTTTCTCCAATGGCATAGTGGTAACACTACTGGTGTTTATAATCAACGAAACCTGGGTTCAATCCCTGTTGGAGGCACATTGCAGAATGGTTCGGTTCCCACTTTAAGCTGTGTGTCCAATAACCGATTAGTGAGCCTATATGGGCATAGAGTGGACTTTAAAAAAAAAAACTTTGACTCTGGTTGTCCTTTCATGAGTTCAACTTACTCATTATTCATTGTGATCATTTTGTCTAGTCATAATTGACAGAAAAACAATGTAAAATAGGAGAAATTATTAAATGGTCTTAAATATAATTCTGTAATTTGTTCAGAAAATAATTGGATTAACATAAATATAGTGATGTAAGTAATAAGCCACAAAGTGTTACATATTTGACCTCTGTGGTGGAGTAGTTAGATTGAAGATTTGTCTTATTTTACTTTGTTTTTGAGGCCACTTTTGGCTAATTTGCAAAGATGGGGATGAGTGATGACATGATGAAATTGATGAATGGACCCTCACAAACATCCATGCCTAGGCCGGGATTCGAACCCAGGAGTGTAGTTAGAGCTATGCGCTATGGCACCAGGTGTTCCAGGTTCAAATGTTATGGATGTTATTTGTGAGTGTCTCTTCAATTACATCAGATCATCACCAACAGTCATCTTTACGATTAGTTAAATCTCGGTAGAACCAAAGTGGTACAATTAAGAACATCATCTTTATATTTAACCTAACAAATTTCTAATTGTGTCTCAATATTCACATTTGAAATAGAAAGCATCTATTCGGCAGTAGTCAAAAATTAATTTAAATTTGTATAATGGAAATTGACATTGAAAGAGCTACACAAAGGAGGGTATCGATATAAAATGTGTACTTTGCAGAGGCATTGTTATCGGGTGACTCAAGGTTGGTGGACTGTAGCCCCTACGAGTTAAAGAGTCAGCCCATAGGTACAATAACTGGCAATGAAAATGAAACACAATTATCCTGAAATACTTCACTTCCGTGTAATGCATTATTTGGGTTGCGTAACACTGCAGCGATGAGTGAACTTTCCATTGAAGATTTACTATTAAGGTTCGCTCATCGCCATACAGTTAGGTAACACTCATAACGCCATAGGAAAGTAATTCAGGATCCAAGAGTCCCATTTTTTTTTGCCGGTGACTGTACTATAAATGATAGTGGAAAAGAGAAAGAGACGGAGTAAGAAACAAGGGACTATGAAAAGATGAAACCAGAGAACAGGAAGAAGAAATGATTGCCAAATACAAAGAATTTTATTTCCTAAACAGTATACAATATATGGTTACATAGAACAATTATTTTTTTTTTTTTATGTATACGGATAAAAGTAGTCAAGCTACTTTCGGAGGTATGTGCTTATGCCCTGGTACCTGAAAATTAACCCAGGGCGTCAGTTCCGTGAATTTTTTACGGATTCCCCCGCTTTTCTTTGATTCATCCTTGATTTCCATTATTTTTTTAATTACAATAATTCACTGTGACATTGGCAAGAACGTCCCAGTGTGAAGAACCAAATTTGTTCGGTTTTCCTGAACAAAGTTGGTTTCACATCATTCTACAAGGTAAGAAGATTAAGATAAAGGTTAGAAATAGTAGGAAGTAAATAAGTGTTAGTGTTTAACATTAATATTATTTATGATCACAGATACGAAATTACATAAGTGTGTAATTGGGTGGGTAATGTTTTCTTAGGATAAGTTTTATTGTGTGTCGTGTGCATTAGTGTTGATGGATGAGATGAGGAATGGACATTAACACGATTCTATGAATGTTAAGCAGGGTCTATGTTCTAGTATGTTATGTTTGAGATAGTGAGAGTATTATTGGCTTTGAGATGTACGTATTAATAGTAGGAAGAGATATGAAAGAACGAGTGGTACCTGATGCAAGGAGACTTGCGGGAGACCAGCAAGAGTTGGTTGGACTGGGATGAACATCGGTACGACGGTTGGTACCCGGGACATCATCAGGAAGGGAAGAAGTAGGGAGGGATTTCCTGGGAAGTATCGGGTACATTAGTACGTTCGGTAGTGGAAATATAGAGAATTGTCAAGAATCAGTGAGAGAAGTTTGCAGTGTGTTTAGTAACGAGAATAAAGAAGGGGGTGTAAGATTACAATTTAAGAAAGAAACGAAAAAGAAGAATCTTGGTTAAATTCGGTTGGTTCCTAGGTCGAGTCCTTGCAGTGTTATCCTTTGCCTTTCTCCGGGGAGACGTAACCTTTTTTCGTTTTGGCGTATCACTGTCTTCTGTATTAGTGTCTCCTTCTTGATGTTCCTGTGGGAAGTTCTGCTTCATTATCCTCTTGGTGATCTTAGTCCTAAGGAGGGATGTCCTGTTGTTGAGTTTGTCGAAGGTGGATTCTTTGTGATCTTCTGGGGGGTATATTACATTCCGGAGGTAGGGGTTGAATGGGGAGGTGAGTGATGCCGGATTTGAAGAGGGAATGTTCCTCTTTCGACACCAGGTTTGTTAAGTTGTTTAGTGACGTAAAGTGCTCGGGATTTCTTATTAACTGGTACGTGTTGAAGTTTGGTAGCTTTTGTCTTAAATCTTCGATTTGTTTGTTTGATGTCTGGCAAAAGAAGGCTTTATGTTCCGGTGTGTCCGTCTCGGTTTTACATTTCAGGCATTTATCAGTCTGTCTGAGGTTGTGCTTATTTAGGTGTTGACCGTAGGGACCGTGTCCCGTTAGGAAATGTATGAGACCTCTCGTGGGATGGAAATGGTCCATCGAAAGTCGTTCTTTTATGTTTGGAAGGAAGCTGTGAAGTCTCCTTCCTTGCGTGGCTTGTGTCCATTCCTGTTGCCAGACGCTAAACAAGTGGTTGTAAATTTCTGGTACCGTGGCAGGGCGTATTCCAATTAGTTTATAGATTTCGTCCTCTTGTCCATTTCTAAAGTAATACTTTGATGCTCTAGTTTTAATAACGATTTCAATAGGCTGTAGGCCCGCAATCATGAGAAGAGCCAGGGTTGAGGTTGTTCTGAATGCACCCGTTAGGCGAAGTATCACTTTGCGTTGTGAAGATCTCAATCTGTTTTTAATGTACTGTTTACTGGTTTCCATGGCCCACAGGGGCGAGCCATAGGAAATAATAGAATTATATATGGTAATGAGATATGTTTTTATGTGTGATAGTGGAAGGTTGTAGTTTGCTGAACTCAATGTGGCTAGACTGTTTATAGTTGTTTCGGCCTGGGTTGTTGCCAGGGCTATGTGTCTGTTAAAAAACATCTTCTCTTGAAGAGTAATGCCAAGGTATTTAGCTTCTCTTACTCTTTTTAAATTTCTTTCTCTGAGTTTGATTTGAGGGTTTCTTTGTAACTTCCCCTTAAGGATAATATAATGAGTCTTTTCCGAAGCTATTTTGAGTTTAGCATGATCACACCAATTGGATAACATATTGATTGCAGTGGATGCTTTATCTTCGATTTCCCTTCTTGAGTTACCGGAAGTGAGCATGATAATGTCATCCGCATAAGCTATGATCTGGTCTATGTCTGGATGGTCTTGTAGTTTCATAAGCGCAGGCTCCAAGTTAGTATTCCAAAGCTCGGGTCCCAGAATGGAACCCTGAGGACAACCTTTTGACGTGATCTTACTCATTTGTAGATCCGGATATTTGATGCTAATTTTTCTGTTAGAGAAATAACTTTTCAGAAGTAGGAAGAGTGTACCTGGGCAGTTCATATTTTTAAGTGTTTGAAAAAGGCTGGGCCACCACAAGTTGTCAAATGCCCCGGCGATGTCCACCATGATTCCAACCATGTACTTGTTTGGAGTGTTTTGTGTTGTAGACGATAGAAGGCGTAATGCATCGTCAGTGCATTTACCTTTCGTGAACCCAAATTGTATCCCTGATATGGGTTTGAGCAGGCGAAATTCTTTGAGTCTTTTTAGGATAAGTTTCTCGAAGAGTTTTCCCAAAACGTTGAGAAGGCATATTGGTCTGTATGAATTGACCCTGGTTTCATCTTTATTTGGATGTTTCTTGATGATTATTAAGTTTGCTTCCTTCCAGGTTTCTGGGAATATCTTCTGAACAAGGCACTCATTAAATAGTTGAGTAATGTAAGGCGTAAGTACTGGGGTGATTTCTTGTATTATTTCCACAGGAATTCCGTCTGGTCCCGGGGACTTCTTCATTTTCATGCTGCTTATTTCGTTTTCTACTTCCTGGGTAGTGAAAGGTAATATTGGTGATTCTGGATATGGCTGGTGATAGATTTTTCTTGTATCCTTATTTTCCTCGCTGTCGTTTTCAGGTTTGTCGTCTGGTATGAGATTCTTCATTAAGAAGTTGATGGTTTCTTCCAAGTCCTTTGTCATATTCGTGTTGTTCTCGTCATTAATTAAGGTGGAAATGGTTTGCGGTTTTTTTATTTTGCCGGTAGCGATTTTATACGGGGTGCCCCATTTATTTAATTCCAGACGTTTTTCGATGAAGATATTCCATTGTTGTGTCTTATAATTTAGTAGCTCGGTTTCGTATTGCTTTTTTTTGGCACGGTAAATCTGGAGGTTGGCATTTCTGTATTGTGCGATGATGGATTTTTGATATAGTTTCCTGGCTTTTTGCATTTGTTTCTTAAGGTTGGTTAATTTCTTTGGCCATGGCTTCCTCTTCATTTTCCTTTGGTTATTTCTGGGTGATGAATTTTCAATTGCTTGTCTGATGTTTGCAGAGAGTTCCTCTGCGAGCGTGTTGAGTGATTTTTGTTGGTCCAATTGTTCAGGGATAATGAGCTTTTCTAGGAATTTTTGATGATCGATTTTTCTCCAGTTCAATATGTTCTCCTGGTTTGTCTGTTCAAGCTGATGTTGCCTGTAGATTAAGTCGAATAGTATTAAGTTGTGGTCGCTTGTTGTGGCGAGATCTATAACTTTCCAGTTTTGGACATCGCCCAAGGCCCTTGCATTCGTGAGTGTTAGATCAATGTTGCTTGAGGCGCCCGCCCTTCCCCTGTAGGTGGGGGGATTATCTGGCTGATTTTCGACTTGTAGGTTGTGCTCAGAAATGAATTCCTCCATGGCTACCCACTTGGTGTCGGTTTCTTGGCTGTACCACCACGGAGAGGAGGAGTTCGTGTCAGCTGTGATTATGATCTTGTAGTTTTTGTACGCATTGCAGATCAGATCGATTTTTTCCAAATATGGGTCTATGTCATGGCTGAATTGAAAATAACTATTTATTAGGATCCAAGAACCATGCTCGGAAGATATTTGAGCGCAGTTTATGTGTGTGTCACAAAATTGTGCTATTTTGGTGATTGTTAGATTTCTGTTTAGGTTAATTATTGCTGCCATGGTTTGATTGCGGTCCTGAATTGTGTGAACGTTGAGTGGAATGTAGGGAATTTTGTTTTTGGATGTGTATGGTTCTTGCATGAGAATTATGTCAATGTATTGCTCTTTGCAGTAATTGATTGTTTCAAGTGTTGCAAGCTTGCTTCTTCTGGTGTTGATCTGTGCAACGCGTATCTTGTCGTTATCTATGAGTGCCGTACTAATTGGTGGCATCGGGGCCATTCGTTTGTAGCTATGAACTCCATTCTCCCGTGTGCCCTTACAAAGTCCGCGTAAACATCGTCAAGTACCAGGGACTCTCCGCGACGTCCGAAAGCTGTCTCGGTTAGCCAGAGCAGCTCCTCTGTGTCGGTAGGAAGGTTGTAAGTTTTTAACGTTATCCTGTCCACTGCTTCTGGTATGGGGAAGGTAATAGTGTTGCCCTTGCTATGCTTCTTCCTGACTAGTAGTCTCAGTGCAGTAATGAGAATATCTCTCTCTTCTAGGCGTGAAAGTTTCAAGTTGTGTTCGAAGTTTCTATATATTAGGTACGGATCCGAGGGATGGGATGAGTGTTCTGGCGAGGGTGATGGAGGTTCCGAGTCAGTATCGAGATCGGTGTCCTATAAGTCAAGTGTGTCTTCTGCAGTGAGTTCAATTTTCTTGAATGTGAGAGGGGTGTGAGATGATGTGTCAGATGTAGGTGTTCGTGTCAGAGTGGGTTTTATTACCTCAATTGGGGCAGAAGGTGTTGGAAAAGGGTCGTTGAGGATGGAATGGGTGTTTGTAGTGAATTTTATATTCTCCGATAGGTTGGACGGTTCAGTAGAGAGGTCGAGAAGGGTTGGGGGATTGAAGTATGTGCTATATGGGTACATGAAGGGGGGAGCTTCTGGGTTTAGCGTGGAAGAGTTTACTAAATCGATTGCTTTTTTTAGTCGGTATGCTGCCGCTCTTTTAGCGTTTCTTTTTCTTCTACTTGGTGGATTTCTTTTCCGTTTTGTTTTAGGGGTGTTCTCCATAGTCTGTCTTGTCCACTAGTCTTTGCCACATGAGGGTGTATGTTGGGCAGTCTTTGTTGTCTTTACTATTGCATGTTTTGTTCCTGTTTTTACATGGAATGCATGTTTTCGGTTGGTTTTTTTTATCACAGTGTTGGCGTTCATGATTCTCATTTCCACAATGGGTGCACAAGGGTTTGTTTTTGCAGTATTTTACTACGTGGCCCAGATCTCCACATTTCAGGCAACGTGCAACCACGATATAATCTTTGATGAAAAGAGATAGGAACGGTAAATATACGTTTTCTGTGCGAAGAAGGATTTTTCTAATTTTACTTGTGGTTTGTACAACTAGATGTACTGTGTTGCTGTTACGGGGTCCTGTTTTAAATCTCACATTGAAATCATTTGTGTATTCTTCATATGGAATTGATTCTTGGAGATTAAGGCTGTAAAATTCTGTGTAAAATTCCTCTGGGTCTTTATTGGCCGGAACGTCATATATGATCAGAAGTGGATCCTTTTTTCGAGGGTTTTCTACTTTGATGTTGTGTTTAGGAAGATCTTTATTATTAATTAATTTCTCGGCTCCTTCTCTGGAAGCTGTTTCCACTATCACCATTTGATTTGTGGTTCTTATGCTTTTGATTTTGATATTTTCCCTCACTGGATTTACTGTGGTGGTCAAGATTTCCTGTATCTTCTTAGCATTCATTTTCCTGTCTTTGTCGGACATAAAGACAGTGTGCTTTACGGTAGATGTGGCTTTCTGTATTTGTTGTTGTTTGTCAGTTTTTTTTGTTGATACAACCTGGGAGTATAATACGTCTTCTCTAGGGGTTGCAGATTGGACATGGTGATTTCTATCTTGAAGGATTTTATTTACGGCGTTGAGTGATTTGTTCTCCGACACTGTTTCTTCATGTAGTTGTTCTAATTTGCTCATCAGTTCTAAGAGGATGGATTTTCTTTCTTCTGATATGTTTTTATCTTTAGCGACGAGGGTAGTAATTTCTAATACCAGTTTTCTGTGCATCTCTAGCTTGATAGTCTGAGAAACGGGAACACTGTCTATTGAAGATACGCCAGTCGCATTGGAGTTTGATGTCTGAACGTTGGTGCCTGGTGTCTGGGAGGAAGGGGTGGCTGAGGGGCTGAAGGGGTTTGCAGGTGACGGGTTGAATGACTTTTTCCAGTGGTCCTGGGGCTGTTGTAGGGGCGAATCAGGCTTCCTTTTTGTCAGAGGTGAAGGTGGGGGGGAATGACGGACAGGGCCACCCTGTTCGAAACCAAAGTGAGTGTTTTGCTTGGGGGTAGAATTTTTGTTTTTGGGTGTGGCGCCACCGGTAGGAGCCATGAGGAACACCAACAGTAGTCCAAGTTGTGCGCACTGATGAAATCTGGATTAAAGAAGCCAATAGACGGAGAGCGGCCGTTAACTGCAATCGCACGGTCGCAAACACAGGTTGCCCGGTGCTACGAGAACTCACGCGTATTGTATAGTATTGGAATGGACTTCATACTCTCGAGTGACGTCACGCTATGTGAATGTCCTTTGTAACAGCTGAGTGAGTGAGAATGACGTCGTGAGTGAGAATCTCGGTAGAACCAAAGTGGTACAATTAAGAACATCATCTTTATATTTAACCTAACAAATTTCTAATTGTGTCTCAATATTCACATTTGAAATAGAAAGCATCTATTCGGCAGTAGTCAAAAATTAATTTAAATTTGTATAATGGAAATTGACATTGAAAGAGCTACACAAAGGAGGGTATCGATATAAAATGTGTACTTTGCAGAGGCATTGTTATCGGGTGACTCAAGGTTGGTGGACTGTAGCCTCTACGAGTTAAAGAGTCAGCCCATAGGTACAATAACTGGCAATGAAAATGAAACACAATTATCCTGAAATACTTCACTTCCGTGTAATGCATTATTTGGGTTGCGTAACACTGCAGCGATGAGTGAACTTTCCATTGAAGATTTACTATTAAGGTTCGCTCATCGCCATACAGTTAGGTAACACTCATAACGCCATAGGAAAGTAATTCAGGATCCAAGAGTCCCATTTTTTTTTGCCGGTGACTGTACTATAAATGATAGTGGAAAAGAGAAAGAGACGGAGTAAGAAACAAGGGACTATGAAAAGATGAAACCAGAGAACAGGAAGAAGAAATGATTGCCAAATGTCCTTTCATTGAGTAACGTGTGTCAGCACATTGTATTGTTCTCACGATGCTTGGCCAACGCCTAAACTTTTTGCCGGGGATCAAGCCACGCACCACTTACATTAGGAGCGAGAGCAGTAACTGTTGGACCACGTTCGAGCTCCATGTGTGTGAGCGTGAGTGTGTGTGTTGTGCCAAAGTACTGAAATAATAGTATTAATATTGTGTTTATATATTATATAAGGAATCAAGGGGTCCCTATATTAAAATATTTTTATATATTAATAAAAATATAAAAATGTACAAAAACCTGAATTACTTATGACAAGTGAGTACCATCCGTCGATAAATGCAACGTTTCGGGGGTCTTACCGCCCCCTTCTTCAGGCTTTCCTTAGGCACGTATCACCACATTGCCACGTCAAGTTGTATCAGACAAGGAAAAGGGTGTGGGTTGAAGTGGTAAAACATACTTGGATAAAACATGTCCTCGCCAAATACAAATTGATCGTATCCCTTACCATCTTACTATAAAGAACCCCCACAAAAATGAATATAAACGGTTATAACTATAAAATTCCAATCCTTCACATGGCCGTGTAGGCTACCAGCTGTTACTTCCTTATAGAATGCAGGAACCTGCCACAGACTATTTCCCTCCCAGTTAGCTCACACTCTCCACTCCATTATGTCATTTCCGAGTTAAAATCACTTATGTCCTGGTCCACGCGAATCACCACCGGCGTAACTTGTAAACCTATTTTGTTTTCTTTTTACCAATTTCCCATCCATTAAACATACTAATCCAAATGTCATCTAGATTTCAGTCTTCCCTGTTAAGTTTCTTATTTCTTTCCTTACAAATGTTGGCAGACTCGTATACCTTTCTATTAATAAGGAAATAAGGGATTTTGACCCAGAAATGATGTAATGGAGTGGAGAGTATAAGCTAACTGGGAGGGAAATAGTCTGTGGCAGGTTCCTGCATTCTATAAGGAAGTAACTGCTGGTGACCACACGGCCGTGTGAGGGATTGGAATTTTATAGTTGTAACCGTTTTTATTTGTTTGTGTGGGGGTTCTGTATCGTAACATGGTAAGGGATACGATCAATTTATTTTTGACGAGGACAAGTTTAATCCAATTATGTTTTACCACTTCAACCCACACCCTTTTCCTTGTTTGATACAACTTGACGTGGCAATGTGGTGATACGTGCCTAAGGAAAGCCTGAAGAAGGGGGCGGTAAGACCCCCGAAACGTTGCATTTATCGACGGATGGTACTCACTTGTCATAAGTAATTCAGGTTTTTGTACATTTTTATATTTTTATTAATACATAAAAATATTTTAATATTTGCTAAAAGTGAGTAATTTGCACAACACAAAATATGAATATCAAGGGGTCCCAGGTTCGATACCCAGTGGAAGCACATGGCACGGTGATTCTGATCACACTTTAAATCGAACAAGGACACACATCGTTTATGATGATTATGATCCTAACAAACTCCCATGGCAGAGTAGTTAGCACGATGCCAGGGGTCCCTGGTTCGAATCCTAGCCAGGGCATGGGTGTTCCTTGTGAGTGTCTTTTCACCAACATTATCATATCATCACTCATTCTCATTTTCATGATTAGCTAGAAGTGGCAGAAGAGCGAAGTATAATAAACAAAATCAATCAATCAAATCGAACCTAAGGAACTCCCCTTCCCAAAATATTTCGCTCGGCAAGGCCCCAATATAGCATAACTAAACATTGAAATGCAATTGAAACATCACAACTGTTTGAAAAGAAATGAAACCCGACCACGTGGTGTGGTGGTTAGGGAAACACGATGCGACAGCAGGGCTCTTGGTATCTAATTCCAGATAAGACAAGAATAATTTCATTGGGTTCGTTTTAGCATGCACACTGTCTGACTAGTCTAGAGAAACAGACAAGAGGCATAGAATAATTCTAAATAACACTACCGTGGCTACCAGTTCGTCAATGTTGTCCCTTTTCTCTTGTTCCAAATTATGCAGCTTCTGGTTGATCTCGTTCAGCCTCTTCTCGGCATCTGCTTTCAGAGTTGCAAGCTCAGCCTTAGTTTCAGTAACTGAAATGATATTCATGCATCAGAAATTGACATTACAAAAAAATATGGAGCTACACAATACTAGAAATATCTAGAAGCAAATTAAACTTAAGGAAATTTGCAATCCACAAATTATACATAGTTCAGGACAAATTTTAAGAAATTGAACCTTATCATCTTCACAATTTTCAAAAGGCATGAAGAGCAGTGTGGTCACCATATAATCACTTGGGTGTCCTTACAAGAAGTGATTGAAGTGACATGTGGTGGTCATCCGTCCCTTTCTGTATCATCATCACTGTGAGGGAGATAAGGTCCAAGTATCTTTAAGTTTGTTCGGAAGAGTATAATTGTAGTGTTAGGCTGGACAAAGCACCTTCTGCTCTGTGCTCAGCAGCTCGAGGGCAACATATTAAACACATAAAATATATACACATCTCATGGTTTTTGGAGGTAGTTGTTGAAACATCTTGTATTGATAGCTTTTGCACCACACCACAGCAAATCTGACTGCAGAAAACATTTTCTGAGAAAAGCCTAGCCTGATTTGAAATATCATTATGACCTCCCCTCCCCCTTTGAAAAACCTGAATCCAAGATGGCAAAGTTCAATATCGTGGCCATGTTGCAGTTATCAAGGTAGGCCCCCACTCCTTGTTTGCTGAAGTACCCAGACATTTGATTTTCAATTCCATTTCTGAAATAAAATGGTGTCCAGTAATTTTTTACTCACCCTGTGTGTGTACTGTTGTCACTTTTTAAAACAATTTAACTGTGCACTAGTGCCTTGCAATAACAAATTGGTATTTGACTGAATTATGTATTGTGTGCAACTTGGGTTGGATATCACCTGTCCCTATTGTGCTACAACACCATTTTCTGATTTTTGAATTTCTTTGTATTTTCAGTGACATGCAACATGAATTGGGTGATAGATTAGGAAGCAACATCATGTGTGTTTCCTGAGCCCACATCAGGATTACTACAACAATTAATGCCACATTCGTGGGCAGATTACAGTTACATTATCAGCCACACAAAATATGCATATTTTGACATGTAAGGCGTATTTTGGATTTATTACTTGCTAATGTAAACAATCTGTGGGTATTTTGTAGCTTGTGTTCCTTGCGTGCAGTCTTGTTTGGTGTTTAAACACCATCAGACTGTGATCAATAGTTTCAAAGTTATGGTGTCCTGAAGTTGGCTCCAATGCTCATTTCTCAGATTTGGGCCACATTTTCTCCCACAGGCTATATATAACTCCAGAACTATTTCTCAGGGGAAGCTAAATTTTGGAATACGAACCTTCCAGACATGGCTGAACCATTATGCCTAATTTCATCCATGACCATGGCCATGAAGATCGTAACCTGGTGCGTCTGGTTGAACTGATAGGAACATGGCCTTATAAAAATGTTGAGGTGGAATTTACATGAATTTATACTAGACCATTCGTGGGGGAATATACCACTAATTTTTCTTGCTACGGAAGAGAGACTCATTTGAGAGTTTCATTTGATTGCGATATCAACGAGGTCTCAAGCAAACCTTTATAGAAGGGATTCTATATGCTGAATACACTGGCGTACACAGAGGGGCGGTGGCTGATGGGGATACAGCCCCTCTGAAAGTTTGAGAGAATCAACATTTTCAAATAAGAGTATAGAAGAACTCTCGAAAAAGCAGTGATAAATGCAACCCCTCTTAAAATGACCCCCCGACTGCTATTTTTTGAGAGTGGAAAGTTCTAAAAATACGAAATACCTTATTATGTATGCAGAACCCAAGATAATAGCTATGTACTATACACCTTTACAATTCCACCCTTCCCTCCCAAAGAAAAATCCGTTGTATGCCCGTCGTTGAATATGATTTATTTATGGAAAATTCGTCACACTTTTGAAAACCAACATTTAAAAATTCATGTATCTTAAATAAAAAATTCAGGGCCAGCTATAGGTGGGTGCAGGGCCTGGGGCCTACAATGTACGCGGAGCATATAATGAAAATTTGAGATATTTTTGTTCTGAAGACCATGTATCTTACATCACAAAAGAAACATTGTTACAAATAATAACTTTTAGTATTATTACCTAAGAGTAAATAAACATAACATGTTGACTGTTAAAAATATGAATTATGGGAGGTAAACAAAAGTTCCAAAGTTAGTGTTCATTTTCATTCCGATATGTGTCGGGGTGTGACATTCATTATATTTAATTACAAAACTGGTCATGTTCAATATCAAACTATTATTTTACCTATCAAAGTGGAAATTTTTAATCATTTCCAATAATTCAGTAATTTTTGATATTTTAAGTATGTCAAAACAATCCATGAAGTCAGGAAATAGATTAGTTTCTTAATTGGAATGACCAGCAAGCTCGTAATAAACTGCACAAAAATAATTATTTTTACCTGGCACAGGGCCCTAGGGGCAGCTCTGGTAACTGTGTTACGAAACTATTCGTTTGAGGGGGGCCTACCCTATGCCTTTATTGCCGCCTCTGCATCATATGCAGACAAAGGTGAACGAGCATTCCATATACCGAGCAGTAGCATGAGCTACCCTTGCCTAGGGAGTGGGTGGTCAGCTGGTATTGAATATTTTAAACAAAACACCGTGTGTGAAAAGACAGATAAAATTCATATATGTCATTTAGATTCTGCGTGTTTGTTTCATCATCAGGAAGAAACGTTTTAAGTGAGAGAAACAAAAAAAAAAGGTAAAGCGTTCCCCTGTGCTTAGCACCATGCCATGAAGGCGTATAGGGGGTGTGGGGGTAACGCCCCACACTTTCTTGATCCGGTCGAGAGTGGGGGTGATGTGATCAGCATCATGCCCCTGACCACCTTTACCCCCCAGGGTTTCCCCCAGGTACCCATGTTACTCGACGCTGGGTGGGCGCCGGGGCTGCTTCCATCGTTAGATAAGTTCCCGGATTTGAACCGGTCGGGGATCGAACCCGGGACCTTTAGCATGGTAGTCAGACGCGTTACCGACTGAGCCACCGAATAGAAATGAGAAAGAAATAAACAAAAAGGAAAAAAAAACGACCAGATACTGAGACAGAGAGAAAAAGAAGAGCAAGAAAAAAAAAGAATTGTGCTAGAGAAAGCGAGAGAACAGAAAGAGGGGGAGAAATAGATAAAGAATGAATTAAGAAAAAATTAATTGATTGATTGATTTTAAGTCACTTTATGCACAGTAAGGCTAATTGGGACTGGACCTACAGTTTAAAGTGGGATCCGAACCACTATGTGCCTCCACCAGGTATCGAACCCGGGACCCCTTGATTACAGGGTGACGACGCTAACACTGCGCCATTGGGGAGGCCTAAATAAAAAAAAGACAGAAAAACAAAGAATACAGAAAAAGGTAGGAGATGGGCACAAAGAAAGAGGCTCTAAAAAGCAGATACAAGAAAAACATAAAAGAGTTACATAAGAATGTTACGTAACATTTCGTTGTTCTTGGAGGCTCTGCGAGTTCCCATGATGGCAACATACCCGAACGCAATAAAAATATACACATAGCAGATTTATCTACTTTCTTTTTGTTTGTTAGTTCTGAACACTGAGACTTTGCACCCCACCAAACCGGATATTCTCAGATCTTACCGGTTAATATAGCACGTTCAAAGCACATGTTAAATTAAAGAAAATGATTATCGGAAGTGACGTATACCATACAAACCTTCGTGCTCCGAATCCTTCCTCAGCTGGGTGACCACCTTGTTGTGTAGCTCATTGCTCATCTTTATCTGCTTCTGCCAGTTCTCCTTCTCCTTCACAAAGCTCTGCAACAATGGAATGCGATTGTTGAAACTCTATGAGCAAACATGTTAACGAACAGTCACCATTCCTTCGAAGTAACAAGTTACTTGCAACTCACAGTGACACTTACCGTTTTAAGTTAACAGTAGCTAATATCTTTTTTCAAATTAGTAGCAGTGTCTCAGTTACTTTCGAGCAGGGTGGATAAAAAATCATGATTTGAAGACTAAAATTGATAAATGCTGTAAGTGCCACAATAATTCAAACACCGTTTTCCAAGTTAAACTGTGAAATGTGCCATGCTTTATAATGTGGTAAACCTGAAAGTGGCTGGTAGCCCTCTAAGTAGCTCTAAGGGTGTGTAAAGAGGTCACTGGTGTGCACGTTTTTACACGCTGATGTGGGGAACGATGCGATTTCCCAACATTTTTGCTTTTGGCACTTAGAACATTTACCACTTTTAGTCCTCATTTTTATTTAAATCGAATTTCTTGATTTTTTAAAAAAAACTTGCTTAAAATTGATTGTATTGGTTTTGGTACCATACATATAGATTATGTTTTTTTATAGAAAGCCTTTTTCTAGTAAACGGCTCTATAAAATATTTGAACAGCTTGATTAAAGCAAATAAAAAAAATATATGTAAATATACATTGTTTACATC
Source organism: Lepisma saccharinum (assembly GCF_977018435.1). Classification (NCBI taxonomy): domain Eukaryota; kingdom Metazoa; phylum Arthropoda; class Insecta; order Zygentoma; family Lepismatidae; genus Lepisma; species Lepisma saccharinum. The sequence continues at coordinate 39,030,716 of NC_139237.1, forward strand.
TGTTACTGATACTGTATATATGAACCTACTATGGAAATGTTTGTTGAGTGTGTTAATGAAACCATAATAATTTCAGTAACTTTTCTTCCTGTGAAAATAAAACATTCTGCATGTGCTCCATAATTGTACCTTGAAATATTTTTTTAGTCTTTGTAGCTGAATTTTGGCAACTTTTTAAATGACAGTTTACAAAATATCAGCTGCAATGTTTATTTGCAGTTTAATGGTAATGACACTATCTACAGTTTAACGTGATTGGCATTTTGTATATTTTTCTACACAATATATTTGAGTTTTGCCCATACAAATTATTGAATTTTAAATCAGGAGAAATGTAAGTGTGTTTATAGTTTACATATTACATTTCGTTCACACCATCAGTACATATATTTTGTTTCCTTCCTTTTTCTTTCTTAGAACCTAATAAACAACACTAAATGAATTCAAGATTAATGTACTTTCACAAAGTATTTACAACATCCATATGTACATTATTCTATAAATTATTTATCTAAATTGTGATAAATAAACCTGATTTGAAACAATCCACCTTGCTTTCAAGTAACAAAATTAAGAGTTAATTTTCAGTCACTTTACCAACCATGGTGAATAGCTTCATTGTTCTTTCACTTCACCCTTTGTAAAAAGCTTATCATCAAAAAGGTATTAGAGCCAAATATTCTCATTAACACCATGAGAAGATTGTCTCCTCATTCTCTCAACCGAGAGATAACAATTCATATTATCTATACTGAAATAAAGCCTACGCATCAGACTTCCTACTGAACCTACACCTTATCATTCTACCTACTTGCAAATTGTAGTTGTACTTGTCAATTTTTTTAATATAACTTCGTTTGTAATCACTCTCAAATGAAAGAAAATCTTTTTCATCAATAGTTTTGCATTACCTTAACCAAGTACTCACCTCAAAGAATGAACAAGTTGAATATTATCACATTTGTCAGCACAAAATAATTATTTTATCACTCAAGTTACCATTACGTGTAACAACCTACAACATTCCCGGAAATTCCATATGTAGCTACTTGGTTCAAGATTAATAAACAAAATTACGTTTCCAAAAATAATTTATGTTTTAAGTCCACTTTATGCACAGATAGGCTAATCAGGACTGGATTCGAACCACAGTGCAATGTGCCTCCACCAGGTATCGAACCTGGGAAATTTGCTTGTAAAAAGAAGTTGACAATTTACAAGTAGGTATATGAGTTATCGATCGATTGATTGAATTAAAAATTGTGGCTGCGTCATCGCTTAGGCTATTTTGCACCCATCACATTATACAGGCCCCAGCTCCTTATCATAACTAAAATAAAAACCATGGCTGAGGACTAAAATATTTCAACCTGGGTAAAAAGCTGAGGCTGTAAAGGAGCACTCAGCACATCTAAGGACAAAAACAGGACAACCCACACATAGTCCTACAGAGGTTATAATGGTCGTAGGTCCAGATGCCAGAGCCTTGTTGGCCTGCAGAAATCAGTTACTGGGGAGTACTGTGTGGAAGTGAGGTTGACATTTGGATGTTTTGCAAGATGGTTACAACCTAAATGAGTTATCTTTGATTTTCTATTACATACGTAGTTTTATAGTTACAAATATTTATTATAAATTAATGTACTTTTTATGTCATCACTGAAAATAAGTTAAACCCAACGTAGAGTAAGTCTAAAAGTTACTGATTTACTACATTAAAAACTAACGGCAACACACATCTACTTCTCAAAACCAAATGTCTATGTTAGCCTTAAATATGAACTTTAACTCACTCTTATGTTGCAAATGTATGCGCTTATGCTCCCTCTTTCTCTCTCTCTGTGTGTGTGTTTACTGGAAGGATTTCTTTTCTCTCTCTTTCTGTATTAATATATGTGTATGTGCACCCTCCTCGCTCTCTCTCACTAACACCCACACTCCATATCTCCCCCCCTTTTCCTCTCTCAGTATTCAGAATATTGTACAGTGGAACCTTGATAACTCGAACTTGAGGGGAAAAAGAAAAAAATCGAGGTATCAAGGATTTCGACTTACCAAGGTTCGAGTTATTGAGGGCCAAAATTGCCGACTTCGTGTTATAGAGGCCTAAACACATTAACAATGATGGTTACATACAAGGCAGGGTGGGGGAGTTTAAGTCCAACGACATGATTGTTGATCACCTGACATTGTACGTACGCACCCTACACTTTGACTTATTGAGGTCCATGCGACTAAAACTTCGACTTATAGAGGTGATTAGAATTTAACTTCGACTCATAGAGGTTTTCCATAGTCTACCCTCGAGTTATTGAGGTGGAACGGCATCCCATAAACTGTACAAAAATTCGTCTTATCAAGGTTTTATTCGAGTTGTTGTGGTAAAATTAGTATTGAGTGTTATGGACAATTCAAGGGGATTACAAAAAGTTCGACTTATCAAGAAATTTGAGATGTTGAGGTTCGAGATATCGAAGTTCCACTGTATTTTAAAGCGAAGCCTTGATTTTGACCCTCATCTCCCCCCGGAAAATTTTCTGTAGATTTTAACAAATGTAACTTAAATAGTATACTCGTTGCTGTTGTTCTTGTAAAGACACTATTTGATTTCACTGCTATGAGATTAACCATATCATTTTTCAAAAGGATCAAAACAAGAGTTAAATTCCATAACCTCTATTGATCACCTGATATGTATTAGAATATCTAAATCAAGACAACTTCAGTTGGCAGGGCATGTAGCATTCATGGGAAACATTACAAAAGTCTACTGGGTTATTATTGGGCAACCTGATGGTAAGAGACCTGTGGGAAGGGCAGGGAATGATAATATTAAGACGAATCTGAAAGAATTGATGTGGAATGTCGAGAGTGGATCTATCTTACCAAAGATAGAGAGATGGGAGATACACGTTACCACGGTAGTAAACTTTAAGGTTTTGGAATGCCAGAGAGCTGGTTACTTGGTTACGTAAAGTTTTAACATGGTAATTTCTTAATTTTGCATACATCAAGATTGTCTTCATTGCAAGCTTTTGAGGAGTTTCAACATTGCCAAAACCAAACAGCAGGAAACCGTAGTGGTAGTTGAACAATTTAAAGGGCTTCGTGCAACAATGTAACAAGCCACATCTGGCACATTTTTTTAGTAGAATATTTACCTTTGAAAATTATCATACTTTTTATTATCCCTTTAATATTCATCAAGCCTCACTATAGCTCAAAGCAGAAGTATATTTTAAGTGTTACTTTACTCAAATTTCATTATTTTCTAAAATAATACATGGTTTTGTCATGTTGTATATCTCATACTATAAACCAACTTAAAGTCTCACAACACCAATATGATGTACCTTCTATAAATCATCTTAATAAATATCACATTAAGGTTTTTAGGTGTATGACAAGGGTCGGGTATCCTATTCTACACCCTCGAATTTTGAATATTTTTTTTTCATTATGAAGATTATGTGATCCTATTTGTGAATTAAAAAAAAATTGGAGCACGGAAAGAAGTATTTACGACTGTACAGCCGTTTAAAGTTGCGATTTTGTCGTTTGAAATTGTTGAGTCCAAATTTCCCACCAGTTCCGGGCTCCGCCCCTGGGGCAATTGACTTACCGCCCCCTACTGCTACTGCGGCCCTGCCTTTATCTATAGAGTCCCTTTTAAAGGCACGTTAGAAATTGGCCAAAGTCACCTGCCCCCAACACTATTTCTCACTGTTTTCCGCATTGACACATGAAGATACAAAAAATGAAGGCTAAAATTAAACCAAAGAAGGTAACTTACCTCTTTTTACCAATGCCAGGTATTGAATTGTGGGTCGAAATTCAATTTGTAATTCCAAAAATGAAGTAACTTCTACATTGAAAGTCCTTGTTGTCCTTTTCCACAGAATACCAACCTCCACTCCCATCCCACAAGTCATTTAGAAAAAACAACCCTCCCCTTTACGGCATGCAGTTGCAGAAAAAAAATATTATTTCCAATTTCTGAAGTCGCATAAATGAAATCCAATGTCTGAAATGTCCAATCCGCCAATATATCACACAAATATCATATTGCAATCGCAAATGTTCCTATTGCACAAGTCAATCATTAGAAGAAAAAGAAGAAAATTAGACGTGCACCTGTGACATAAATACATCATTCGCCATCATAAAGTTCTGAAAAACCTTTTTGACGTAAAAAAAAGGTAAAGTGCTCCCCTGTGCTTAGCACCACGCCATGAAGGTGTATAGGTGGTGTGGGGGTAACACCCCACCCTTTCTTGATCCGGTCATGAGTGGGGGTGATGTGATCAGCATCACGCCCCTGACCACCTTTACCCCCCACGGTTTCCCCCAGGTACTCATGTCATTCGACGCTGGGTGGGCGCCGGGACCGCTTCCATCGTTAGAAAAGTTCCCGGATTTGAACCGGCCGGGGATCGAACCCGGGACCTTGAGCATGGTAGTCAGACGCATTACAGACTGAGCCACATTATGCAAGGAATTTTAATTTCACAAAAAACGTAAGTTTCGTAGCACGTAGATCTAAAAAATTACTTTCCGCGCTATTTAGAAACATCGTTTATTATGAAGAACTAATTTTTGTAACGAGAATATTTGAAATGTGCGAAAAATCGAGGGTGTATAGAAGGGTACCGGAGTCTATGACAAATTAGATTTGTTAATCTACAAAGACGCCGGATGAAGTTCAGATTAAAAAGACATATATTTGATGCCGTAAATATATATTTTTTATTAAATATTTGCACAAATTATTTTATTGCTTGGTTACTTGATTTGAGGGTTATGAATTATCACCTGATGGTTGATACTCAATATCCTTATCACTATCGTCTACAAGGTAACAGGAGTCATCACGAAATTAGCAACAAAGTATCAGCCTTAAACAAGAAGAGGGATAACCATTTGGGCTAAAACATGACAGTCTTCATGGTGCAGCTATCTCTTTGAAATTTATAGAAGCCCTTCAATTATGTTTGTTGATATTGACATCTAAGAAATTTGCATCATTGTTATCAGTGTTAGCGTACTGAATACCAACTAAATGCCATGCGCTTGCTGTGTCACATGCTGGAAAACAACAATCTATAATACACAACATATCGATATATTATAATACTCACCTCTTTCAATTCTGCTAGTGTATTCTCCAGTAGCTTAATGCGATCACACAACTTTATATTTTCATCTGAAATTAATAAAGAATTGCATAGAATACATTAATGGTAACACAGTACATATAAATATTTTGAATAATTGCAAAAATGTAGCTTAAAGATGTACATATTGTTGTCATACTGTACACTACGCAATGCACTGAAAACAATATGAGGGGAAGTGGAGGTAGGACTCCAAACATTCTCAACCTCAACCTCTACCTACACTTAATCCAGCACCACTTTATGCTGAAATATGGCAGAAATTTTTCAGCTGAAATCACCCACCATGATAATGAAATGCGGGTATACCGTGCTGCAGCCAGACAATCAACGGACTGGTCCACAATACATAAGCACAAATGGTTATTAACTGAAAAGCTTGGCTAGAGCATGAACCCTAAGTAGTGGGATTGTGAGTGGAACACTCAAAGTCCGTGCCTGCCCATATTATCACCCAGGCAATCAATAACATCTCCACTTAACCATACTTCTTTGTATGAGGCACAATCGCTTACCAGGGGTTGTATTGGTCGATGCCTCTGCTAGAGATTTAACCTTGTCGCTGCTAGTAGCTTCGTCCCCCATATTCATCGGAATTACAAAATACTCCCAAGCCACGATTTTATCACAGAGTTTCAACAAGATGGCCTTAATAATAATTAACCAGCAACCATGTATATTGTTAAGTATCTCTGTTGAAAAACTGCAACAATGACCTAATTTTGGCAATAGATAACTCCCGATTTTATATTTTAGTCAAACTAATACTGAACCAACACCAATAGACATTTGAAACCTGTGCACCCAATCACAACACCACCATAATCAGGTTTTCTACACAGTAGCGAACGACTTCTTTTTAATAACTTGTCTTTCCTATGTTGGCTCAAGTCAAATTTGAAATTTCCTCGAAGGACTGAACCATTCAGGGATGTGGAAGCACAGTATTAACAACTATATTATTATCAGTATAGGTTGTGGCATAATTTATACTTTACAGTCTCGTATCTTCTCGTGTAGAACATTTAAACACCAAAGCTAACAACTTAGTCAATAAAATATGATTGTACATCAAAAAGAGCTAGGCTAAATATTAAATGCACAGTAAAAGAGAAATGCACTTCTAGTAACGGAATTTATTGAAGATAAACTTTTAACTTCGAGTTCCTACTTAAAAATTAAAGATTTATTTCAAAATAATGTTTAAAAAAACTGCAGATATATCACACTTCATTGTCTGATAGCAGAAGAACAGCCTTTATAGATTCTACCAAGTCAGTAACTCTGGTTGCAATTAAGAATATAGCATATTTTGTGCTTGTTCTGCAGGCATTTCATCAATCAGTAGTTAACGCGGTGTCAACTGAGATAGAAACATACAAAAACAGGGTGGCCACTCTAGGACCATTATAAAATTAAAGTATAATTCCAGGTTTTCAATCTGAACTTTCTAAAAATTCAAGGATGCAAACAAATGTTTTTTTTTTCAATTTCAACCTCTCACCACACACACACAAATATATTAACAATAATAAGCGTCTGTGTGATTGCAATGTATCCAAAAAAATTAATTCAATTCAATGAAATGGTATATACATTTTAAATATTTAATTTAAGGCACAGAGTTCACATACGCCATTTCACACACTCTGACTTGAAGTGCATCTACAAGCAAAAGTCACAAATGTTACGCAATATACTACCAAAACAATTGGTTATCATATATGAATTTCTAACTCAAATTTACCTAATCAACTTCAAGATATCTTATCTTGTAATCATCTTTCACTGTCTGTTCTGCAAAAGACACTATAGGTCTCGCGTGACAACTTGAATTCTGGGGAAAGTAGAAATCCGAGAAGGCCATATGGGTTTCATCAAAACAAAAAAAAAAAAAAAAAGGCAGGCTGGTGGAGCAAAAGTCCAATGTTGCCATCTACAGATGTAAACAATTAACTTGTCACTCAGTTTAGATGTAGATTTGCATAATTCGGAAAAAGAGGGTCTACATTGCGAAGCCAGGCAAGAAATGTGGGAGAAGCCTGGTTTCCCAAGATACTCGCCGATATCCATGGCGGAGTTGTTAGCACAGCGTGCTACGAAGCAAGAAGCCCCAGGTTTGAATTCCGGCCTGTAGATGGTAGTGTTTTTGTGAGTGTCCATACATCAATATCGTCATTCCTTGTCATCTTCACGATTAGCCAAAAGTGGCAGGAAAGCCAAGTAAAATAAACCAAATCAATTAATCCAATTTGGATAAAGGGGGTTATTAATTCATCGATGGATTTTATTTATTTTATTTCACTTTCCTGTCACTTTTGGCTAATCGCGAAGATCAGGATGACTTATGATAAGACAAAACTGATCAAGGGACAATTACAAAAAACACCCAAGCTGGTACCTACACCTATCAAAGCGAGGAAAAATCAATTTTCGAATTGGAGTCGCATTATGGAAATGTTTACTTGATCTTTGTTTTCCTTATTAAAGAACTGACTCCAAAGGAGGTTTTGATGGAAAAACCAGATATTATTATTATTATATATATATATATATAACCAATTTCCTTAGAGATATTCATGACTGCCCAAACACTGGAAGAGCCGTGTACTATTTAGACGAAACATACATAAATGAACATCATACTGTGCCTAAACGTGGCAGTGTGACAAAGACGTTGTACGCAGGGACCTGTAACGTACCCCAACTTGTAACGCTGTCAAGTTACGAACGGAACTATCGATATGCGTTACAATAGCATTGGCGTTCCAGACAGTACAGGACAGATTGGACCTACCAACAACCTGGGGAAATTAGGCATAACGTTACTCAACGACCCATTCGCTTCAGGTACTGAGTGGAACGGGTCTTGGATGGAATGGGTACGATCGTACCCATACATACTGTACCGGAATGGTGGCTACCGGGTACGAAATGGAACCACAGGTTTGTAACCAGTACTAAATAACTATGATCAGCGCTTGTTCTTAAAATACCGGAACATGGATAGAAATGGATGAAGCGGGTAATATTTGTAACAGGAAGTTACGGTACGTATCAAAACACATACTGAGCGTATCCAAATTAATTTACTGTCAATCAAAATTCCATAGCAGCAAATGGAATACCGATAAAATTACACTTCTTTGTTTAAAAACTACTTATAATAACTTTAGAAAAAAGTAATTCGTGTTTTTTCTGAATAATTATTTATCAGAAAAATATGTATAAATACTATCTAGTTTATCTTCTATTAATTTGTTAATAATGGTCAGCTAAGCAAAAATAGAAACAATTAGATTTAACAAGACCATGTATAATATACTAATTACAATGACCTGCGCAGAAAGTCGATATTCGTCCTTCAGGCAACCAGCATGTGCAGTACGCACCATTAGGTTTAAAATAGATAGAGAAGTGAAATTCAGTTTGATGGTAGATTATGCTATTAAGAGCATGGGAAATCAACATGATTGAGGCAAACCGGAAGTTGCTAGACGCCATATTGCAAAAATGTTACTTCTTAACATAGAGAAGTAAAATTCGGTTTCGAGGTAGCTTATGCTAATTAGAGCATGGCAAATCAACATGATTGTGGAAAACCGGAAGCTGATGGACGCCATATTGGAAAATACTACTTTTTAAGATAGAGAAGTGAAATTTGGTTTGATGGTAGCTTATGTCAATTAGAGAATGCCAAATGAACACAATTGTGGAAAACCGGAAGTTGATGGACGCCATATTGAAAATTGCTACTTCTTAAGATGGAGAAGTGAAATTGGGTTTCAAGGTAGCTTATGCTAATTAGAGCGTGGCAAATCAACATGATTGTGGAAAACCAGAAGCTGATGGACGCCATATTGAAAAATACTACTTCTTAAGATAGAGAAGTGAAATTCGGTTTGAAGGTAGCTTATGCCTATTAGAGCATGGAAAAATCAACATGATTTTGGGAAACCGGAAGCTGATGGACGCCATATGGAAAAATACCACTTTTTAAGATAGAGAAGTAAAATTCGGTATCATGGAAGCTTATGTCAATTAGAGCAAGGCAAAATCAACATGATTGTGGAAAACTGGACGTTGATGGACGCCATACTGAAAATTGTTACTTCTTAAGATAGAGAAGTGAAATTCGGTTTGATGGTAGCTTATCCTAATTAGAGCATGAGAAATCAACATGATTGTGAAAAACCTAAAGTTGATGGATGCAATATTGAAAAATGTTATTTCTTAAGATAGAGAAGTCGAATTTGGTATAATGGTAGCCAACGCTAATTAGAGCATGGCAAATCAACATGATTGTGGAAAACCGAAAGCTGATGGACGCCATACTGGAAACTACTACTTTTTAAGATAGAGAAATTAAATTCGGTTTAATGGTAGCTTATGCTAATTAGAGCATGACAAATCAATGAAGTTGTGGAAATCCGGAAGTAGATGGACGCTATATTGAAGAATATTGGTTCTTAAGATAGAGAGGTGAAATTTGGTTTGGTGGTAGCTTCCGATAATTACGTAGAGACCTGTAAACTAGATCCATTGCGCCCTGCGACCCGCCCGGCATAATGGTAAGCCATACCCGCCCACTCCCGCCCTGAGTAGCTGTTGTCTTGAATCAGTCCGACCGAACTGCATAGAAGAGAGAGTTTACGCGCCCATCAGTACCTGGCCTTGTTCAAGAATGGGTGGGCTGCCGATGACACAATACAATTCTTTACGAGAGGTGCGATTAGAGGAAATAAAGTTTTTATGATGACGCTATTGATTATTTTGTTCAGTCTTATCGCCTGTGAATGATCCGAGCCGTAGCTGCCGCGAAAGGGAATGCAGAGGTGTTGGGAAGGGTCCGTAAGATTGACTATGGGTTCTTGAAATATAGAACTTACGAAATTCAACAGGTAGTTGTATGAATGATTGAAACACCCTCCCTTGCCCGGGAAAAACAAATGCTACCACTACCTAAATAGAGGCGGCAAAATCTCCCTCGGACAAGCGAAATACCGTTACGGTCCAGGTTAAGTTCGTGTGTAGGAACCGGTGACCAACAGTGCATAGTGATACGCCATATCGAATAAAAACAAAGACATATGTACTTTCAAATTACCACCTCTTTACCTGTAGCCGGGAAGCGGCTAGCTGCATACATGAAAATCACGGGTAGCGACATGCATACGAAAATGATATAGCCCAAAATTAACATGAAAATAACAAGTATATTCTATTCATAACCAACAAAAATGGAATCATTACAGGTCCCCACACTTGCACTCTCACATTCTCTCTCAGATTCAATCCTGATGGGGTCATCGACACAAGAAATTATACATGACATGCACAGGTTTTATGACGACAAGCCCTAATTATTGCATTCTCAAATTAATTTTATCTTACTTTTTGCCTAATCAGGTCATTTGTGATTTTGCTCCAGTGCTACTTAAATCCTAGCCAGCCCTTACTTAAGTTCACCTCTTGTTTTTTAAAAAAGAAACTAGTCGGCGCGGTGACAATACATTACTTGACCAGTATAAACAAAGGCGTCTCAACGGCAATTACATTCACGTGGGCGGACGTTTTCCTTTTACAAGACCTCACGTGGTTCCAAACATAACAAATAACCTCCGTTGAGCGGCTCAAACAATATACTCTCTAGCAGGCGGGACTTAAACACTTCGCCGCGACGAGCAATCCACATTACCAGGCAAATACTTTAACAAATAATCACATATGCGACCGGACATAGCCAGCAGCGACACAGCGCTGACACATAAAAATGAACAAACCTCAAGTAGAATATGCAATTAAGCGGGCGGCGCTTTACTATAATAGTACGCACTTTAAACAAATACAAAGGAGCACAAAAACAATGAATTTAAGATAATAAAAAATATCACAAGGAATAAGAAAAATTGACCTGAGACGAATAGATTACAAATGACAAGCGCGACGGGAGTTCGATATAAAATTTCGAGTTGAGTGGGCGTTTTCAAAATGTCGACGAATTTCAAGGGCGTTCTCTAAATCAATCGGGCCGTCACGTGTTAAGGTTCACACAGAAGAATACTTTACCATCTCTCAGCTTCCGGGGTGCATCCAGGCGTCTTTATGGGCGATTGAAAACACATAGTATCCACGCGAAAGGTTCCTTTGGTCGCGACGATGAAGATGCGAAAAGGATTCAAACACCTAGTTCCCCGGCTCCTCTTCCTCTCGGGATCGGTGTATCTCCGTGGTATGGCGCGGTTCGGACGTCGCATCTGAGCGGTCGTTGTAGGCGTCGTCGGCGTCGTCGGGGCGTCAACATCTCTCTCTACGTCTCTCTGTCGCGGCTGGTGGGCGTCGTCGAGGCGTCAACGTGGCGGATGGTAGGCGTCGTCGGCGTCGTCGGGGCATCAACATCTCTCTCTACGTCTCTCTGTCGCGGCTGGTAGGCGTCGTCGGCGTATCAATAGGGCGGCGTTCGACGTTCTCTCTCTCTCCATGGCGGCGGATAGGCATCGTCGGCGTAACTTCTTCTGACATCAGGCGAATCGACGTAATGCCCTCATCTCTCTTCTCCCTCTAGCCCGCCATAGTTTCCGGTGTTCCTCGTTTCTCAAAAATTATAAATGGCGTAAGGTAATCACGGAAACAGTTTCGCTTCAACTTCCCCCAGCGGTTGAGGTAGGCGCACTCGTGTAGACTTACTGCCTATCACACACACTGGTGTTCGCACAACACAACAAAGTCCACTGTACACGAAAGGTAGCACGAAGGTGCTCTCGTTCCAAGAATCGCGGCAAAACTGTATATGGAGAGGTAGCACGGAGCTGCTCTCACTACAAGGATCGCGGTAAGACTGTGTATGGAGAGAGTTAGCACGGAGCTGCTCTCACTACAAGGATCGCGGTAAGACTGTGTATGGAGAGGTAGCACGGAGCTGCTCTCCCTACAAGGATCGCGGTAAGACTGTGTATGGAGAGGTAGCACGGAGCTGCTCTCCCTACAAGGATCGCGGTAAGACTGTGTATCGAAAAACCATGTCCTTAGTTTTATTTACATTTTGAAAAACGACGCTAGGCGATCGTTGAAGCGACGCTTCCGAAGGGTCAGTCCACTTTGCTCTATTGTCTCCAAACTAGGACGTACCGTGTCCGAAGTTGACTTGTGCGGATTAAGCTTCCGCCTGGCTGTCGCCCATAGCTCAATTGCAATCGCTGTCCACAAACTGATCAATTAGAACCGATTTGATCTGGCGTCCGTAATTGTCGCTTGATCGTGACGAAACTCCACACATCCGTCCTTGCACACATGCCGCTGCGCTGGTATAAGTTTCACATGAATCGGACCGTTGGAAACCGAGATATTTAAATGTTTGTCATTACGGTCGAATTTCCTAAGCTTTAGACGCATAGCGTGACCCTTCAGGTGCTCACCCTTAACACAAGCGAATGTCTCGTTCCTCCCGTCGGCTTGGCAAAAATCAAATATGTAATCTTACAAATTAAAACACTCAACACTTTGAATCAACACGTCTTTTTACCGCTACATACATGAATAATAATGATAATAATAAAAAAAGTAAAAAAAAAAGTAAAGTGTTCCCCTGTGCATAGCACCACGCCATGAAGGCGTATAGGGGGTGTGGGGGTAACGCCAAATAATAATGACGGTAAATCTGACTGTCACATAGTGTTGGATATATAAACATTTAGAATTGAGATGTGTTATTATTTATAGTAAGGTTACACGTAAGGAGTACGTTAAAAAACAATTATTAGTGTAAAAGTCCGTTACTACGTTTAATTTGTCTATGTTCTGGGGAGAAGAAGCTGACTACCATGTGTGTACACCCCTTCCTCATATAGTGACGTTGCAGCTTATTTACGTTACTGTAATCCAGTGTTTGGAAAGTTAGTTTTATTCTTAAAGTATTGACTTACACATATTGCGCTAAACAATAATTGAATTATATTTACAGTTACTCATATGAGAAATTTGTCATGCTTAAATTAGCACAAGCTACCATCAAACCGAATGTCATTTCTCTATCTTAAAAATAAACATTTTTCACTATCGCGCTCATTAACTTCCGGGTTAAACAATCAAGTTGATTTGCCATGCTTTAATTACCATAAGTTACCATCAAACCAAATTTTACTTCTCTATATTAGAAACTAGTATTTTTCAATATTCGTCCATCAGCTTCCGGATTTCCACAATCATGTTGATTTGCCATCCTTTAATTACCATAAGTTACTTTGAAACCGAATTTCACTTCTCTATCTTAGAAATAAACATTCTTCAATATGGTGTCCATCAACTTCCGGTTTTCCACAATCATGTTGATTTGCAATGCTCTAATTGGCCTAAGCTACCTACAAACCGAATTTCACTTCTCTATCTAAAAATGTAGTATTTTTCAATATGGCGTCCATCAGCTTCCGGTTTTCCACAATCATGTTGATTTGCCATGCTCTAATAAGCATAAGCTACCTTGAAACCGAATTTCACTTCTCTATCTTACGAAGTAACATCTTTCAATATGGCGTCCATCAACTTCCGGTTTTCCACAATCGTGTTGACTTGCCATGCTGTAATTGACATAAGCTACCATCAAACCAAATTTCACTTCCCTATCTTAAAATGTAGTATTTTTCAATATGGCGTCAATCACCTTCCGGTTTTCCACAATCATGTTGATTTGCCATGCTCTAATAAGCATCAGATACCTTGAAACCGAATTTCACTTCTCTATCTTACGAAGTAACATCTTTCAATATGGCGTCCATCAACTTCCGGTTTTCCACAATCATGTTGACTTGCTATCTTGTAATTGACATAAGCTACCATCAAACCAAATTTCACTTCTCTATCTTAAAAAGTAGTATTTTTCAATATGGCGTCCATCAGCTTCTGGTTTTCCACAATCATGTTGATTTGCCACGCTCTAATTAGCATAAGCTACCTTGAAACCCAATTTCACTTCTCTATCTTAAGAAGTAACAATTTTCAGTATGGCGTCTAATTTCCAGTTTTACCAAAATCATGTTGATTGGCAATGCCCTAATTAGTATAAGTCAAATCGAATTTAATATCTGTTATTTAGTAGGTAACATTTCTCAATATGACGTACATTAACTTCCCCTTTTTCCAGATGTATTAATTGGTAATATTCTAATTACTATAAACTATCATCATGTCGAACTTTCAATATCTTGCTTGAAAAGAATTATTTTTCAATATGTTGGCATCACCTTGCACCCTATAATTACATGTAGGCTATTGGTTATATAAAAGTAACATTATTAATAACAAATCTCAGGATTCCATATTTTTATATATATATTGCCTACAACCTCCAATAATAGCCGATTGTTCAAGAATTTGACAATTAAAGTTTTAAAATGAAGAGTTACATGACTCATATATTTTCTGATCCATTCAATACCCATTTGATTAGTTGAAAATAAGTTTTGTTACAATTGTACCCGATCCCAAAGTTTCAGGTATACCCATCATGATTTTGTACCGGTATGATTCTAAGGAGAGTACGTACCATAACGGAACCGGCATTCAGAGAAGAAATGAGTTCCACGCTTTCTGGTACGGGTATAATAACGTTCCACTCTGTGTACCCGAAGCTCTATCGGGTACGAACGGAACGGTACAGCAGAAGCGTTACTGTTCGCCTTACCAAGTGGTTCTGGTATTTTCTTTGGAACGGTCCACGACATTTGGGCCGGTACCCGGTATGGAAATAACGCGGAACGATGACAAATACCAATGAATTGCATTACGATACAAGTCCCTGGTTGTAAGGCCTTTACCACCAAGTGGAAAAGGAAGGAGAGGCTTCTAATGGTAAGCATCGGCGCAGCACAGTTTGCAAGTAAAATATTTGGGGCCCTTAGTGAATACATATATCGAGAAGAGACGTATATACACACTGATGATGTGAGAGTGGTGGACACACGTCTTAACCCAAGAACTTCCATTATGAAAAGGAGAGAAAAGGGGGGAAGAAGAACTTGCAGCATTGTGTACAAAGCAAATATGGCTGTAATAGGTTAGAAGGTCGATATACTTCTTTTTTCTTTTTCAATTAAAAGAACATTGGGTACATACAGCCTTGATAAGAGATCTTCTTGGTTATCACAGGCATTCTGGTAACATATATTGAGTTAGTGTGGTTGTAAACACTGCTTTTGAAGGGTGGAGAACTCATTATGAGGGTTATCACAGCCTGCGCGGTCAACTGGAATACTTTCTCCCCAGAGCTCAAGTTATGGCACGAGACCTATAACAAAGTAAACGGATTGAGAGAATTCTGTTTTACAATCCAAGAAGCTTTCCTTTCCTTCCTTGATAAAAATCAAACTGTGAAAAACTTGCCTCAAGGAATTTATAAATATGTATAAATTCAATGTGATTTGGAATAATAAAAGTTGCAATTTTTCTCATCTACAGAGAGAAATGCACGCAGAAATCACACATAATTCCTGGAATTCAAGCAATCCCTGGTGAGTAGCCACCATGAAAAACGACGCTAAGTAATCAAAATAACAAAAAAAGTGTCATAAACTATATCTAAAAAAAAATGTAAAAAATAATAATTGTACAACTGTCTAAAATCACTATACATTTGACATTCCTGAATCAAAAAAAAATGTATCACTACAAGAACTGTGTAGTTGAAACCTAATAGATTGAGAGATATGCCATTTTGTGACTTGCTACAGGAAATTCCATCAACGGGAAAGCAACTTCTTATATATATTTGCAGGTTAGGTTTGGTAGCCTTAGCTTAGGTTACGTTAGGTGGTTTCCTTTGGTGCCGGAATATACCTTTGACACCCAGGAGCTTCGAGATGACATCCTGCTGATGCAGCAGAACCCCTCGACTGTTGGTGAGCTTGTAGCGCTCGGTCTTCTCCGCATCCTGGGCGATCCTCAGCTCTTCCCTCAGAACCTGTGTCACATGGTGCAGCTCGTCATTCTCCTTCTGGGTGTTCGTGTACAACTAGGAATTAGAAGACATGCTCTCATGAAATAGGCCTGAATGGAAACAATATTTACTAATATCTCAAATTAAACTTGACTACTACACTGTTAAAAATATTCCAGCTCTCCAACACCAAAAGGTGAGTAAAGTTACAGAACTCCTTACCTGGTGCTTTATAACACCCATATTTATTTTCCACAACACCAAGATCGGTGTTATATAACACCAATTCCTGAATTTCAACACCAGTCTAGGTGTTTTAACACTTTAGCTGCCATGGGCATTTTAGCAAATTGTCTATAGCACACACAATTGTACCACCGGCTGTTCAAGTGTGTGTATTCCCAAGAGGCCAATTGACCAGCTGGCAGTCAAGTGGCCGCTAAATTTTAATTTGTCATGTTCTGTAAGGCTCTGTGGGCAGATAATTATAATTGTAGATTCAATGTGGTCTGCTGGGAGTAATATTTTCGTTCTACAAGCACAATATTTATATCATTACTTCTATTTATTTAGTTTTCATGATTATTGATTGTTTCCTCTAGTACTAGATAAAATATTTTTGCATAAAAAAAAAATAGTTCTGTCTATTCTTTTCTTACAGGAGAGCCGGTGTTGTCTAGTCGATCCGTGGTGGAGTGGTTAGCATAGCATGCTACAATGCCAGGGGTCTAGGTTCGAATTACTGTTCAGACATGGATATTTGTGCTTGTCCCAATGAGAATCAGAGAATTTAGAGAAAATTGATATGTGTGAAACTTTGAGAAAAACGTGGAAAGAGGAGATACTAGCACTTAGGAGTAATCCTTTTACCCAAAAAAAGTCAGTAAGGCATCTGACAGCCATGCAAGAGACCCGGGTTCAATTCCAGAGGTGGTTGATCTATGCTTGGAATTTTTCAGACCTTGTCCCCGCATAAAGCAGTTCCTAGGCTCAACAAGCCTCAAATCAATGGGTAACTAGGGGCAGTAAAGACAGCTACACGTTTAGGCTAATAACATCACCTCCAAAATGGCAGATTGAGAATATATGGGGGCCTAACCTCATATGCTCTAAATGTGCTCTCATGGCATTTTGATATATTCATTGGGAGCTTTACCCTTTTAACGTACCTATTTTTTTCTTATATTAGTTTGCATATTTACATACCTATTATTTATCACATGTTTATGAAACATTATTCTCATTTATTTAGAATACATTACAAAGTAGTACATTACAGCATAAACGTATTACACACTAAATACTTTTCATTGGGCTCTCTTCCACATTTTATCGCAATTAATATGAATTGTGCAATGAAATGCTTCTAATAATAATACAATACTATATGCTAATACATTTTTATGTATATACTTCTATTTATCGATACAATGTTGTAAATAAAATGACAGAAAAAAATAGCACAATATTTTGATAGGCTTCATTCAGTTTTTGAATCAAACTCTGCACCTTGAACAAACGAGCACCATCATTGTGTTCTTCATTTGCAAACTGCCAAAAGCGGAGTAACAAAAATATACAGGAAAATAATTAAAGGAGCAAGTGATAACAACAATGACACTTATCAAATCAAAGCAATTGTAATAATACTAACTAACTAACTAACTAACTCTCTAGCCTTCTTAAACCCGAAGGTTCATGGCTGCAGCAACACAGGCCTTCCATCTGTCCCTATCTTGAGCAAGATCTATATACTCTTTTCCATCCCTACCGATTTCCCTTAGGTCCATCTCCACGTTGTCCCTCCATCTTCGTCTTGGCCTTCCTACTGGTCTCTTACCATCAGGTTTCCCAACAAGAATCCTGAAAACTCCTCTTTCCTCTCCCATTCGTGCCACATGGCCTGCCCACCTAAGTCTTCTTGATTTAATTATTCTAATAATGTCTGGACATGAATACAAATTATGTAGTTCTAAATTATGTAACCTTCTCCACTCACCTGTCTCCTCATCCCTTTTAGGTCCAAATATTTTCCTAAGGATCCTATTTTCAAATACTCTCAATTTATGTTCCTCTTTCAATGTAAGGGACCAAGTTTCACACCCATATAATACTACAGGCAAAATTACGGTTTTGTATATTTTAACTTTTAGATTCTTAGATATTAAACGAGAAGACAAAAGTTTATGAACAGAGAAGTAACATGCATTTCCTGAATTAAGCCTACTTTTTATTTCCTCTTTAATATCATTTTCATTTGTCAATATTACTCCTAAGTATTTGAATTTGGAAACTGTTTCAAACGAGTTGTTATCAATAATTAGATTTTGATTATTACCTAACACTTGGTTTCGGCCTGTAAGCATATATTTAGTTTTCTCTTTGTTAACTTCCAAACCTATCTCTTTAGCAGTTTTGAAAAATATTTTAGCATTATTCTTAATTGTATTCACATCATCCCCCAGTAAGTCTACATCATCTGCATATGCTAACAACTGAGTCACACCATTTAATTTTAGTCCTTCTTTAGTTTCGTTTACCTTCCTAACAGCATATTCTAAGGCAAAATTAAAGAGCAATGGAGATAATGCATCTCCTTGTTTTAACCCATCATGAATTGTAAATTTTTCAGACATATTAATACCCACACGAATTTTACTTTCTGTTTCATTGGTGCATATTTTTATCATACTAACAAGCTTCTTAAGTATTCCAAACTCTACTAATATATTATATAATTTATCTCTTTTGACCGCATCATATGCTTTTTTGAAATCAATGAATAGCTGATGGACATTTTGATTATATTCCCACTTTTTTTCAAGTGTCTGTCTGATGTGAAAAATTTGATCTGTAGTTGATCTGTTGCGTTTAAAACCACATTGATAATCACCTATAATTTCATTAGCATATGGAGTTAGTCTTGTTAAAAGAATGTTAGATAATATTTTATATGTTGTTGAGAGTAGAGAAATTCCACGGTAATTATTGCAGTTCATTTTATCACCTTTTTTAAACACAGGAACAATTATGGATTCTTTCCACTGTTGAGGGATTTCTTCTTTATTCCATATTAAACAAATTAATTTATGAATTTGACAAATTAATGAATTTCCACCATATTTAATTAACTCAGCTGGTATTAAATCAATGCCAGGTGCTTTGTTATTCTTTAGCCTTTTAATAGCATCTTTAACTTCAGTGAAGTTAGGTTCTGGGACTAAAGGTTCTGCTGTGTGTACTTCATTCACTTCTGATTTATCTCCTACATGGACATTTAAAAGGTCATTAAAGTAGTTCTTCCATCTATTTAGAATATCGCTTGGGTCAGCTAGAAAATCACCCTCTTTATCTTTCATCAAGTTTACTTTAGGTTGCCATCCCTTTCTAAACTCATTTACACCTTTATATAAATCTCTGATATTTTTATTTTTGATGTTTGTTTCAATTTCGTTAATTTTGCTTTTCAAGTAATCTCTTTTTTTAGTTCTAAACGTGCGGTTAACTTCTCACTTTATTCTATTATAATTGTTTAGATTTGTATCATCAGAGTTATTTAACCACCTAAGTCTAGCCTGATTTCTTATTTCTATTAGATTATGACATTCATTATCAAACCATGGCTTACTTTTTCTCGGTTTATGGTATCCTATACTTTCTTTAGCTGCTGATTCTATTGCATTACGTATGTGCTCCCAATTCTTATTTACGTCTGTTTCATTTATATTTTCATCATCATTTAAATCCTGCAAAACATCAAATCTATTTGACAGTTTAATTTGGTAATCTTTCTTAATTCTTTCATCAGTAAACTTTCCTGAATCAAATTTTATAACTTTTAGATTTTGTTGCTTATGATTTATCACTGAGAGTCTTTCTCTTAATTTAGCAATTACTAAATAATGGTCACTGGCACAGTCAGCACCTCTATGTGTACGAACGTCAATTATACTAGTATGCCTTCTCTTATCAATGAGAATATGATCTATCTGATTATGAGTTTTACCATCTGGAGAAGACCAGGTATATTTATGGATATCTTTATGTTTAAAAGTGGTACTTTTCACAATTAAATTCTTTGAGGTTGCAAAAGTAATCAATCTTATACAATTATCATTACTTAATTCATGAAGACTTTCTTTACCAATCGTGGGTTTAAATGTCTCTTCTTTCCCAATCTGTGCATTACAGTCACCTAACAGAATTTTCATATCATACTGAGAAAATTTATCAAAGACCTGTTCTAACTCTGTATAAAAATCATCTTTAGTATTATCATCTTTATCTTCCGTTGGTGCATGTATGTTTATTAAAATAATTTTACACCACCTACCCTGTAAAACTGCATATGATATCCTATCATTAATAAATTCTATTGTTTTAAGAGCCGAGATAATTCTATTATTTATGAAAAAGCCTGTTCCAAAATTATGATTTTCAGCACCACCATAGAAAAAAGTATAATTTTTAGTTTTACAATTCCCTTCTCCTGGCCACCTAACTTCCTGGACAGCTACTACATCTAATTTATACTTGACTATCTCATTAACTGTACACTGAAATGCCCCAGGCCGGTAAAGGCTCAGAACATTCCAGGTGCCTAATTTAATATTTTTCTTATTCCTAACGTAGATCTTATCCTTAGTCCAGGGACCTCCCAAAGTAGTCCCCACCCGGAGATCCGAACGGGGGACTATTTTACCTCCGGAATATTTTACCTTGGGAACATCCATGGCCTTATATTGCTGATTCTTGACATGGCTTTTTACAGTGCAGAGTTGTCAGCTCTACGCCTAACCCCCAATATGAATGGAGGAACTACTACACAAGACAAACATTGTAATAATACTAATGTAGATAAATCTACTCTGTGAATGTTCGAGCACATGAAACATTTCAACAATGATAAGCAGGTTTCAATCCCTTGAACTGCCGATTGTCATGTTGGCCTCACATGCATCAATTAATGGTAAATCACAAAGATTCCAACAACGGAAAAATACAATTATCCGACATATTATTGTTCCGGAAAGACTTAAGATGACCGGAAACCTCTTCGATTTTCTTCATATTTGGCACACTCACTAACTGAGGCCTCCTAATCACGAATCTGAAGTTAAAAGGGTAAAAATTTACTATAATTCGAACACCTCTAATTTTTTCGTTTCTTCAATTTTTGACATTCGTACTTACGTATCTGCTTCGCGGAACATTCCTGAAGGTGTATTAACAATGTTTTGATGAAATTAATTGCAATTTTTCACATTACCAGTACGTCTTTCTGGTAGGTCTTTTCGCTTGCCTGAGACACAATATGGCGAGTACACCTTCCTACATAATTGCCCGTCGTGCTTGTCTTTTGTCAAATTTTTGACATTCGTACTTATGTATCTGCTTCGTGGATCATTCCTGAAGGTGTATTGACGTTGTTTTGATGAAAGTAAGAGTAATTTTTCACATTACCAGTACTTCTTTCTCCTAGCCTTTCCACTTGCCTCACACACAATATGGCACGTACACCTTCCTACATAATGACGCGTCAGGCTAGTCTTTTCTCGATTTTCATTTGTTATGCAGTGTTTCAACCTTCAGAACCCAAGAAATGCCCGTGAACAAACTTCATCAAATCTACTTCTTTTTCAATTTTTTTTTCGCGTTGTTTTATGAAGAAAATTGTAATCTTTCGTGGCGCTATCCGTGAATGGTTTTTGGGGCTATCCGTCCTGGAATAAGTGGGAAACATCTAGAAATTGCAAAATAAGCTAAAATAAGGTGTTAGTTTTCGGAATGGAAACTGTCGATTTTCGCGAATTTTTTTGTTTCACAACCAAATATATATATTCCTGATACTACCACGACACCAAATTTTAACTATGTTTGCCTAACCTAACCAACCTACTAACCACATGCCAATGGTTCGTGGGGCTAGCGCCAATGGTTCGTAGGGCTAGCGTCAATGGTTAGCAATTATTTCCAATTTCTAGATCCTGATACTAACACGACACCAAATTTTAACTATGTTTGCCTAACCTAACCACATGCCAATGGTTCGTGGGGCTAGCGTCAATGGTTCGCAATTATTTCCAATTTCTAGATCCTGATACTAACACGACACCAAATTTTAACTATGTTTGCCTAACCTAACCACGTGCCAATGGTTCGTGGGGCTAGCGACAATGGTTCGCAATTATTTCCAATTTCTAGATCCTGATACTAACACGACACCAAATTTTAACTATGTTTGCCTAACCTAACCACGTGCCAATGGTTCGTTGGGTTAGCGTCAATGGTTCGCAATTATTTCCAATTTCTAGATCCTGATACTAACACGACACCAAATTTTAACTATGTTTGCCTAACCTAACCACGTGCCAATGGTTCGTTGGGCTAGCGTCAATGGTTCGCAATTACAGTAGAGCGTCGATTATCCGAACGTCGGTCAACCGAACGACCGCTTAACCGAACTGTGTACTCGCTCACTTTCAGATATCTGTAATGAAAAAAGTACGTGACTTAGCTGCTCGTAAGCGTGTAGGCTTGCTTAGACAGACCAAAATAAAGGATTTTTTTAAACGTTAATTTTGTGTACTGTGTGTATTGTTCATGCAAAATGCGTATGTAATATGTACATATTTTTGTTTAATAAACTGTACCACACACTATATATTCCTACTAAAGTTGCCTTTGTACGTTACTTTGTAATACATACTTAAAGAGATGCCTGTTTTTATGAATAAATTTACTGTACAGTACTTCTTTTTGGCAAATAAACATGTACAGTTCGATTATCCGAACAAACCAGTTTTCCGAACACCCATGTCCCCCAATTACTTCGGATAATCGACGCTCTACTGTATTTCCAATTTCTAGATCCTGATACTAACACAACACCAAATTTTAACTGTTTGCCTAACCTAACCGAACTAACCTAACCACGCGCCAATGGTTCGTGTGGCTAGCAACACACCATCCTTCTTAACTCTCGTTGCAAACGCAGACAGTTCGAAACACTGGATACCCAATGAACATGAACAAAACACAATCACGACGCGTCATGACACAGTCACGACGCGTGATGTTGTATGAAGGTGTACGCGCCAAACGCTATTCTCCGTCGGAGAATTAATTTTCAACGAACAACATGAATTTCAGCTATAAAACATTCCCACATAACACAAAACACCTTCGGGTCATTCCACGTCCAATCATCCAGGCCATGTCACCCACCATCTCCGATTTTGACGAAATTCGGTATACTTATAGAACTTTTGATGCTAATTACAAAAATGACAATTTTTTTAGATTGGTCTAGGGGTTCAGAAATTACGCGATTTTAAAAATCTCCCTGTACGCCACATGCGGGTCCACTTTGAATGACACGCATTAGGTTATAAATTATAGTATCTTCTCTCAGGTTTGCCGTAGAAACTTCAAGTTTGATTTCTTTTGCTCAGGATAGTGTAAGCTTTCATTTAAGTAAGGTTTCTGATCAGTGTATCAATAATCATGTATTTTATGTATAGTTTCATGTATTTTTTTAGAAAAATAAATGACTAACTTCAAGAGCGAATTTCGTGCAATGCCCCCCCTTCAATTTCACCCAAATTTTATATACAGGTAGCTGAGAGTGGGTACTAATGCTTGATGGAAAAATTGGGATGGGCGGTTCAGAGACAGGGTGATAAAAAAATCATTTGCATTAAAAGTTAATCTTATTAAAAATACTTATGTATTTAGCACAAAGTCTGAAGTACAATATGTTTTGAGGTATAATATTCAAAATTTCTGTTCACCATGTGTGAAGGTAAGCATAGGCGTAACCTGGTGGGGGCAAAGGGAATCATTTTCCCTATCCAAAATTTATAGATTAATTAAAACCTACAAGTTAAATATATTTTGTGAAGCTCCTGGCACTTGAGGAACAAACAAAAAAAGAATAATTATTGTGATTTTTCAAATGTATTTAGCAAATAATCTTTGACACTATTTTTATGGGACTGAAAACTTTGATTCTCTCAACCAAAGATAGTTCCCAAGTTCCCAAGTTACGCCCATGAAGATACTACCGAAAAATACTTACTAGATTGTATTCTATGCATTGCCAAAATTGCATGCACTATAAATTGTGCCGTTCACATTTTCTTTTCCCAACTGTAAAAAAAATATATCTGTACCTTCTCTGGATGCTACGTAAAAGGATTTTCTTGGAATTGCTGGCCTGGAAAGGAAGCTATGCTTTGTTGCATGCTAACTTCAATTCATATCTACTTGTATGTGAAAACTTAAGTGTTTTAGGTGGACTGTCGAGCTAGGAAACAGTCATCGTTGGAGGAGTGGATCTTTGGATTTTGTTGAACTTGGAATGGAGGAGAAAGAAATAGGTGCAAGTGGAATAAATGACACAATATTCAAAATATCGTGGTCAGCATTCAAATGATTTCTTAATTAAAATCGTTCAAGCATTTATTTGCAGTAGTAATGTAGATTTATGAAGACATACGGATTATGTACTAGAAACACAATTTGTAATTTTTACACAAATCAATGATCATTAACTGTAAGTTTCTTTCACAGTAACTGTAAAGTAACTCAGTTACTTTCAAAGTACCAGTAACTGTAACAGAGTTACTTTTTAAATGAGTAACTGAAACTCTGTTACTTTTAAAAATAACTTACCGAACACTGTAAATAACCTGTAGCCTAAGTTCAAAGCAGTGCATTCTTAATCTTCCTGGTGCTGTTGTATAGTACCTTGCAATCACTGACACATTGTACTGCGGGTTGTTATCATTTCACCTTACGTGATTAATAAGAAATTTATGCCTCTAATACTATTTGTATGGAATTGGTACTTCATTGCTGAACTTGTTACTTGATACCGTTGACTTCTATACAAGTCTTCTAAGTGTTCCAACCACCCCATCACAAGGAGATTTTCTCAGGTATGTGGCAAGAAAAGCTCCATTTGGAAAAACTTCAATCAGCACAAATGTGTATTATTAATTCTTACTTTATATTACGTATCTCCGTGAAGAGTATAAAAAAAATTCCATATTGAGATAAAATGCACAAAAAGAAGAATGTTCTCGAAGAAAATTTGCTAAGTTTGGGAATGCTAATGACTATGATTATAATATTTTTTTAAAAAAATTGAAGACAGTTGAAACTAACTTAGATAGAGTGGAACTTCGATTTTACGTTGTTCAGGGGACCAAGCTGAAAGAACTTAGAATGAGAGAAAATATAAAACCGAGGAAAATTTGCTATGTTGGGACCACCAATATTGAATGTAAAATGCAGGGAAATGTAAAATCGAGGAACTTGAAATCGGGGTTCCACTGCAATTATTATTTGTAGGTTTGAATTAATGTATAAATTTTGGATAGGGAAAATGATTCCCTTTGCCCCACCAGGTTACGCCTATGCTTACCTTCACACATAGTGAACAGAAATTTTGAATATTATACCTCAAAACATATTGTACTTCAGACTTTGTGCTAAATACATAAGTATTTTTAAGAAGATTAACTTTTAATGCAAATGATTTTTTTTATCACCCTGTCTCTGAACCGCCCATCCCATTTTTTCCATCAAGCATTAGTACCCAATCTCAGCTACCTGTATATAAAATTTGGGTGAAATTGAAGGGGGGGCATTGCACGAAATTCGCTCTTGAAGTTAGTCATTTATTTTTCTAAAAAAATACATGAAACTATACATAAAATACATGATTATTGATACACTGATCAGAAACCTTATTTAAATGAAAGCTTACACTATCCTGAGCAAAAGAAATCAAACTTGAAGTTTCTACGGCAAACCTGAGAGAAGATACTATAATTTATAGCCTAATGCGTGTCATTCAAAGTGGACCCGCATGTGGCGTACAGGGAGATTTTTAAAATCGCGTAATTTCTGAACCACTTGACCAATCTCAAAAAAGTTTTCATTTTTGTAATCAGCATGAAAAGTTCTATAAGTATACTGAATTTCATCAAAATCGGAGATGGTGGGTGAGATTTTCACAAAATTCTGGATGATTTGACATGGAATGACCCCTTCCCGATGTTAGACAACACTACAGGAACTTATTACGGCAAGTAGTTCTTCTGTAGAAATGACGAAATTTGTCCGAAGGATAGTAAACTAGTACCTAGCCATTAGTAACATCACTGTCGCCGATGAGTGTATTGAACAGTGCATTAAAACAGTAAATATTACAAAAATAAATACATACAATTAATAGTTAATGACAGAACTTACATTGAAAATTATTCGCTACGTTTGGTTCGGTATTCATATTTTTTCTTTCACTTCACATCAGCGTTGCCAGGTCAGATTTTCAAAAATCGGGAGATCGTGCCCTGAAAAATCAGGAGATCTGCTTAAAAAATCAGAAGAACTAATAATAGCGGGTTATCAACGTTCTGGGGGGGGTACAATGGGAAAAGCTTTCCACTATCATTATTGAACGTTAATTATTAATTTTAGATGTCAAAAGATAAATTTATTACTGTTATCTCTATGCTGTTATGTCAATAAAAATTTTATTATGAATTTGCACTTCAAAGGGTACGATCTGTGGGTATGATAACCCCACCCACTTAATTGACCTAAGGTAAAGGTACAGTTTCCCCCAACCAGTGGCGACGATCGGGTGCCAAAACTGAGGTGTGGTGCAAGGATTGCCCCCCCCCCCCCCCTAATCGCCGGCATTGCCCCAACACTTTGCAAAAAGCTGTTTCATTACTGGAAAAAATCCGACCTCCATTTTCTGTTCATTTCTCAGAAATATTCGAAAATAAATGGTTTTGACTCTGCGTGGATTTATGTACTTGACGTTTAAAACTTTATGGAAACATTTCGTGATTTTTGTGTTAACTAAGATTTAGAGCTTCAGCCACTACGCATTCGGGGATACATATTTTCAAATACTCTACCTGATAACTCCTTAGATTGCTTATATTTAAAACTAGCCAAAGTTACAAGATGTAATTTTTTTAACAACACATTCAAAGCATACTCACATTAATGGTAATGGAGGAGGGCTATCATGCCTGAACCCCCGAAATATCCTCGAATTAAAACTTTTATTTCAATCACGGAAGGTAACCAACCAGTATTGGACAGATTGGTTAATTGATTTGGTTCTATTTTACTTCGAATCTGCCACTTTCGTCTAATCGTAAAGATGTGAAATCGATGAAGGGACACTTGCAAAGAGCTCCCATGCCCAGTCCGGGATTCGAACCCGTGTCCCAGTATTAGACAAGTCGCAGGTTTTTCTTCAACTTTTTCCCCAGTTACTCCAGACAATGTAAATTTTAATTAAATCAGCTTTTTGCATTCGAGGATTAGGCTAGTATAAAATCGGGAAAGAGAATTTCTACCGTCACAATATTGATTGTGTATAAAGGGACATAAGAGCAATTGTAGTGGTAGTTACGCTCAGAAATAGCTTAAAAAAACAACGCTCTAAAAACATGAACTATTATTTCTAAGTTAAGAGATTAAGAAGAAATAAAACTGCGACGTATAAGTTTGCAACAGCAGTTTACTAAGCCGACCTCCGTGGCTGAGTGGTTAGCACAATGCTATGACATCAGGGATCCCGTCTCGGGATCGAATCTCGGCCTGGGCATGGTTGTCCCTTCATTAATTTCATCTTATCATCAGTCATCCTTGTCTTCGCGATTAGCCAAAAGTGGAAGAAATGCGCAGAAAAATAAACCAAATCAATCAATCGACAGTTTACTAAGAGCTCTTATAACCATAAACTTTGGCTGCATTTGTAATGTGGACTTCCTTTTTTATCAGAGTTAAAAACCTGAACCTGTATCTAGCATTTGCTTCAATAAACACTACTATAAAACTGAATACTTGTTCGTATGTGTGGGTGGCAACATTGGCATTTAGTTGTAACCAGTTTTCAGTTGCCTCCCCTTTGACAAAAACCGCACCAGGGAGAAAGTTTGGACACCGTCTTCTTGGACTCCCAATGCACGAAGCCGTGCGTCTTTCCCAATATCATCAAGCCTGGTATGACCCTCCTGCCCAACCTCTCTTCCTCTCTCTCTCTCTCTCTCTCTCTCTCTCTCTCTCTCTCTCTCTCTGCGGAATATTCATGGGTCTTTGCATTCCACCAGCTGAATATGTAAATTTTTAATCAACTTTCGATTTTTTTAAATAATTGTTCATTATAAATATTTAAGAAAGCAAAAAATCAGGAGATTTCCACATTTTCTTGAAACTTGTCAGGAGATCAGTAGATCCTGCTGAAAATCAGGAATTCTCCTGCGAAATCAGTAGACCTGGCAACACTGCTTCACATGTCACTCTGACGTTATCACGGCTGTTCGTAAACTCCAGCCAACTCAGCGCAGATCTTAAGAGTGGATTACGCAGACGTCACACGAAACGTCATGTCGACGTCATTAGCCAAGCTGTTCCACGCTGCAGTTTACGAACAGCATGGATATGGCGTGGTGGATCGTCTCGTCTGCTTGACTCTTGAGCATGTTTAAAAGCAGTTGACTTTCTTTGAAGTAGTATTGGGTGTAAATGGCACTAAAACTCACTTCTATATAAAGCTCGGCTACATTAATATAAATTAATAGAATATTTTGACAAGATTTAGCAATTGACACAAAAAATAACCGAAAAAAATGATCATACGTATGCCTACACATCAAAAATAATTATTTTGTAGTATTTTATTGGTTGGTGAATTTAGTTTAGGATACCGTGTGTTAACACCAACTAATAACGCTGAATTATGGTAAATGAAATGGTTTCAAAAATATTTATTTCATTACAGTTCAGTTCAAAAACAACTATTCATTGTTTTATACTTTTTTCTCTTCGGATACCAGTTTTTGCATATTTTCCCCATATATATACATCTACGGAAAGAATGATAAGATAATATTAACTACATCTTTTCCTTCAGCTGCCTTTCTGACTTACGAAGGCATCAAATAAATGATTGCCGGCCATTGAAAGCTGTCGCGTTGTGCTTTCTGCTAGTTTTCGTCTGCAGTCAGCCAACTCAGTCGCATCGAGAACGGCTTACAAATCTTACGAGCCAAGTAAGCCGGATACGTCACCGTGACGTCACGGAACCGGAAGTGGGCGGAGCTAGCCGTACTTGGATTGAGTTTAAGAACAGATGTAGCCAGCTTCGGCTGACTTGGCTGGAGTTTACGAACAGCCGTGTTGTAAACACAAAACAAAAGAAACACGCACACCGAAAATAGAGAACGCTGAATGTAGTAGTCTGTGTGTCCGTACGATGTCATAGGTCATAAGGGTGTAAGGGATCCCGAAAAGTCGGGACCAGGATCGGGAAAAAGAAATTTTGTCGGGAAATTGCGAATTTTTCCCGTCCCGACCAAAAATATTCTGTCCCGCACACCCCTACCGTGACCAAAAACTTACCGTGTAAATTGAGAAATGTTATGGCATATTTCATGACATTTCTCAAGGATAGAACCATAGAATAGTTAGGGTATAGAAGCTTACCCTACATTTAAAGCTCGCTGCGCTTGGAAATTGCATTTCCGTCGGTGGCCAATAGATGGCGCGGCCGTCTTCTTTTGCTGTTTCCAGCACAAATTGGGGGAAGAGCTCTTTCGGTGACAGTCACGTGGGTTTCAAACGTCCTTATTGGTCAGATCTCTTGTATCCCAGCAAGGCTGTTACCAATGGCTGTTTCCCTGGTTCCCTTCCAAGCACCGCTGTTAGGGGTGGGGTGAATAGATGGGATGGGTGATGCCTGCGTTTCCGCCACCGCAAAGTTATTCTATGATAGAACCAGCTCTATCATAACCAATTAGAAGCGACCTCATGGTCACGAGTTGAAATGTAATGGCGGTCGTGTGAGATGTAAACAACGTATCACTCACACTTTTAAACAATAACTATTCGGCCGAGAGGAATATCGCTTCGCATTACATGGTTTTAGGTAGAGAAGAATGGCGCTGATTAAATAGTACATACTTTACAACGTTTAATGTACACTTATGGAAGAATATTTTAACTTTTTCATGTAAACGCCGTGCACACAGCATTGACAATGTAACTCAACATTCCTTTCGTGCTGTATGTATTGTACATTGTAATTGAAACAGCTAACCGAAATGCTCCATAAATTAATTTCATGTAAAGTACTCGTAGTGGGATCCATGAGTATTACCGTGCAAATTGTCCATGACCATTTTCATTAATTTTTCTCTTACACCCTATGTGTTTTTAAGCGATGGATTTTTGTGTGTCCTGGTGCAGAACTTGTCAACAGCTTGTTTTGAGTTTTCTTTTAATTCTTGAAGCTCTTATTGGGTCAAATAAAGTGCACGAACATGGTGATGGACAATTTGCAAGGTAATACTCATGGATCCCACTGTACAGTACTATCTGTTATAAGATTTTTGGAAGCATTAATGCTAGCAAAAATGATAAAGGAAATGCTTTCGTCTAAAGCCGGCTTAATATTCAGTGTTATTACACTACACTTTTTACAGTGTACGTAATTCACTACAGAGGATCTCTATTAATCTTCACTCTTCATTGCATAGAATCAATGGCGGCGATTAGGAGGTGGGGGCAGTTCCCCTACTTTTTCCCACATTTGCCACCGGACTGTGATAAACCTTATGTATCAAGGGAAAATAAACTGTCCTTACCCCCTTCTCCCCGCTTTGGAACCCAAATCCTCATTTTCATATTACTTCGCTTTTCTTCCACTTGTGGTTAATAGTAACGATGAGTATGAACGGTTGGGGTGTAAAGGGTGATCACTTAGTACACCCAATTGTCAATCTCACTTCCACGTAGTACACCCTAGAATGTATTTTGCAGATGAGACGAACGAGGCTCTGGCGACCACGATGGCCAGTATAATTTTGTGTATGTTGTCCTGTTTTCTGTGCGTGCTGAGTGCCCCTTTACAGCCTCAGCTTTTAACCAATGTCAGAATGTTTTAGTAACACGACATTGCAATTATGTTATTTTAGTTCTGGTAAGTGGCTGGACATCGTATAAAGTGACGGGTGCAAAATAATCTAAGTGCTGACGCACCCAAAATTTCTAAATTGAAATTCAATTGAAATTGAATATGAACGGTGTTCAGGTGAAAGTGGTAAGTAACACCACAGACAAAGAACACTATTTAGCCTTGTTTCCATGTTTAACAAAACACTGAAAATACTGACAAAGGCAGTATTTATCATATAATAACTCACTATAAACGTAACGATCCCACCCTTTAACATGGTTTTCTTTAGACGAAGATTCAAACTAAAATACTTGTCCCCCCCCCCTCGGTACGAAACGTGTAGCATGTTGGATTATTGCAAGTTCAGAAACCAAAATCGCCATATCAAAACAACGACCACTTGCTTTGTAAGGACATGACCATTCCATCCACAGACTGTTCCGTCATACAGGGTGGAACAGAACTCTACCGACAAACTTTCACAAGTTTTGTCAGGGTGTTATGATATGAGAAACTCAATGTCCCCGGTACTAGAGAGTAATCGCATTTTTTCGTTTGTTCAAACTCTACTTTCTACCTTTCTGTATGTTTACACGGAATTTGTCTCGTTTCTCGAGCTAAACTACCTTTGCGTATGTCCTCTTCTGGGGTCATGTGAAGAACTTAGTGTACGGCACTCCAATGGACCTGGTTGCTAGGATTATCGCAGCCGATGAAGATGTGTGTCAATCTCCTGGGCTTCTAGAACGTGTAAGACATTGTGCAGTTTGCTGCGACGCTGTACAGTTTGTCGTGATCATGCTGGTCGACATTTTAAAGAATACGCAGTTTACTGTACTGTACATAGGGGAAGGAAGGGTAAAGTGGCCACTCTAAGGTTTCATGAATTCTTATCATACCTTTTTAATCAGCAAAGTTATAGAAACATAGACCAATAGTAAGTATAATAACTTTACTTCCAATTTCTATTTTACTATTTTTAATTCTTGTTGTTTAGAAATGTACTCGTTACTTTTTTTAAAAAAAGTACGAAGTGGCCGCTTTGCCCGCCTAGGTTGGGTAAAGTGGCCAGCCCCTTCCCATTATACCTGCATAAGTAAATGAACAAATCACATTGATTCAGAGTGGGTATTTAATCAACACAAGCTGAAGTAATACACATTAAGAATAAGTATTACGTTTTTTAAGTATTATCTTAAGTATGAAATCTTTACAAGATAAAGTAAATAGTAATTCGTAATCAATAGTCTATCAATAAAGGATTAGGCGTAGGCCTATTTACAAAATTCGCACTTAATCTCGTCACAACCGGCGCACTCTTCATGTGCCCACTTCTTACATTTTAAACATCTAATCATCCTTCATTGCCTTTCGAGTCTGTCTGTTTTGTGGCCACTTTGCCCGGAATGACGCCATTACAAAAAGTGGGGTCTAACGTCTAACCTACATGACTTAGCGTTTTCAAGCACACATCATTTAAAAGGTTATTTCACGCTGATCAAACAGCACAAGAGCATATAATAATAACACTTGCTATTATTTAGCTATAATCAACAATTTGTACCACTTAGCTAAAATCAGACTTGCGAAAAAACAATAAAATGAGTTCACATCTACAAAAGTGCAGCCTCCCGTTTCAAAGTCACAGACAACACTGACAGCATCCGTGGCGACTGTTTCGCCTGGCTCCCGCGTGGCGGAAGCGCTATACAGCGAAGAAAACACACATGGCCACTTTTGCCCGCACTGGCCACTTTACCCTTCCTTTAAGAAACAAGCACGCGTTTTGTCCTAGCAGGGGTGCCCATCCCCCCAAGGCGAATGGCGCAATCCCCCCCCAATCATGTCATGCGTCCCCCCAAATTATATTCTTCGCGCACTCAAACCATATAGAATCTCCACAAAGTAAAGCTTAGGGCGATAATATGATACTGTTCCTCTTTTAAAGAACTCACCCCCACCCGTTTTCTTGGGGTAAATTTGTAATTATATTAGTAACCCATAACAATAATTATGTGGATTTTTTCTTCACTGCAAATTTAACTTGTTAAAGTAAAATTTTCCTGTGACAAGAAGTTAGAAATACGGATTCGATATATTTTTGTTCCAAATTATGCACCTGCTTTAAATTGAGCAGTATACCAACACTAAGCATTAAGTGATGTTATGAATGAATATCGAGAATATCGCTTAATATGTCTTGTAATGCACCTATTGTATAAAACGTCACATTCACCTCAGTAATGCGCCATACAAACACGCATTCTTACAACACATAAATGCGAACGAAGCGAGCAAGAAAATTTTTATATCCATCTCTTTGCAGACTTTCAAGAATATTAATTTAATTGGGTGTCAAGACTTTCTTTGGATCCCGAGATAATTAGTCTTTTCCAGCTTCTCTTTTGGCACGTTCGGAGTCTAAACATCGCTAAATACAGTCTCCAAAATGTAATCCTCGAACTCCCTCTCCACTACAGAAATCCCTACCGAACCTAAGATTTAACACTTTTTCAAAAGCTTCCTATCTCCCCCTTTAAATTTAATACTCAATCCTACGACCATAATTTCCAAGCCAATTTTAGACTTACTGTTGATATTGAAAAGTGGATATTGCCTCCTCCAAAAAAATAATTCTCAGTCTCCATACAAGAATTTGGTAATAGTCTAAGATAATAGTAATACACAAGAATTGGATACCCCCTCAATTTAATGCTCAGTCCCCTTCTAACTAAAATACCCGCCATAATCTAAGACCTAGAGTTGGATACTCTCCCCCCAACGTTTGATTCAGACCCCCCCCCAGAACCCACGTGTAAAATATGGCCTAATATTATGGAGGTGGATATTTCTCCCACCTCTCTCCCTTCGATAATACCTTCAAACACTTTCTTTTCTTCATCTAATGGATTAAATATAGTGCATTTAAGGTGTAAACGTTTTACATATACCCTATGTGATCAAAAGTATCCGGACACACCGAAAAACGTGTGTTTATCATAGAGGGCGACACAGTACTGCCATCTAGCGCGTGCAACACATAGTCAGCGAACTCAGTAGTCTGCAGACAGTGTGAGATAGCAGTATGAGATGGTCTGAGGAACTCACAGACTTTCAACGTCGTCAGCTGGTTGGGTGCCACTTGTGTAGGAAGTCTGTGTGTGAGATTTCCGCCCTCCTAAACATCCCTCTGTCCACTGTTTCCAATGTTATAGTGAAGGGATGTGTACAACCCAAAAGCGTGCAGGCCAACCTCCCATGTTGACCTCCAGAGATCATCGAGTGTTGAAGAGGGGCGTACAGCATTATCAATCATCCATCGCCACCATCACACAGGAATTCCAAACTGCATCAGGATCTACTCCAAGCAAGGTGTGGTGCAAGGTGCGGCAACTTGGTTTCCATGGCCGAGCAGCTGCCCATAAGTCAAACATCACACAGACAAATGCCAAACGCCGCCTCGTGTGGTGCAAGGAGCGTCGAAACTAGACCGTAGAGCAGTGGAAAACCTTTGTGTGGAGTGAAGAATCACAGTACACAATGTGGCGATCCGATGGTAGGGTGTGGGTGTGGCGAATGCCTGGTGAACGACATCTAACAACCTGTATAGTGCCGACAGTGAAATTCGGAGGTGGCGGGGTTACAGTGTGGTCATGTTTCTCCTGGAGAGGGCTTGGCCCCCTTGTTGCTTTACATGGCAATGTCACGGCACAAGTTTACGTTGACATTTTAACAGCTTTCATACTGCCTACCGTCGAAGACCAGATCAGGGATGACCATTGTGTCTTTCAACACGACCGAGCACCCGTTCATACTGCAGGGCTTGTGGGGGAGTGGTTTGAGGACAACAACGTCCCACTAATGGACTGGCCTGCGCAGAGTCCTGATTTGAAACCCATAGAACATCTCTGGGATGTTTTGGAATGCCGACTTCGTGCTAGACCACACCGATCCCCATCAATACCTCTTCTCATTTTGGCGCTCTGCGAGGAATGGGCTGCCATTCCTCAGGAAACCTTCCGGCACCTGATTGAAAGTATGCCTGTGAGAGTGAACGCTGTTATCAAGGCTAAGGGTGGGCCAACACTGTATTGACTGCCAGTGTTCCCGATGGAGGGTTGCCCAAACTTGTACTTTATTTTCAGGTTGGTGTCCGGATACTTCTGATCACATAGAGTATTTTGGAATAATATATAAATGTTGAATTTTATGTTATTTGAAGGGAAAAAATCCCCCCAAAAAATCTCGATGGCTCAGCCTGCGCCATAATCCCCCCTGTGGGCACCCCTGTGTCCTAGGTTTCTTTCTTTACTCATGTATTTTTTTTAAAAAAAATGTATTGCTATTTATGATATTACAGAAGGCGATGAGTAGTTGATTAATTTTGCTTTGCAATCCAGCAGAACTCACTTATCACAGTCCAAATAACATAATACAAGTATAACACATCAACATCACATTACTCTGTAATAAATTTGGCAGTAGTTCCGATCCACTCTGTACAAAAATTCTACTACATGGTTCGTAGAAAAACAATATATCGGCAGTTTCGGCATACTGAGTGGTGGTGCGTCTAGAAGAGAGAGGGATACGTAACAATGGTTACTTGCTGATTCTTAGATACTGTAAGAGA
Organism: Lepisma saccharinum; assembly: GCF_977018435.1. Lineage (NCBI taxonomy): Eukaryota > Metazoa > Arthropoda > Insecta > Zygentoma > Lepismatidae > Lepisma > Lepisma saccharinum. The sequence continues at coordinate 39,066,442 of NC_139237.1, forward strand.
GATTTTCCGGCATTCATCTATTAAAGAGTGACGAATCTTAAAACACAGAGAATGTAAGGGAAAATGAACAAGAAAAGGACTATTTACCTTGTAATGTAGCTATATCGACCGGACAGACACTAGCTAAAGTGCTTCGTTATTAGTCACTGAAGATGTGTCTCTTCTCCAACTTATTTTCCTGTTCGTGTGTGTGTGTGTGTATATATATATATATATTGTATACGTGTGTGTGTCGGGGGGGGGGGGCTGTCTGTATGTATATGTATGTATATTCTCAAGACAGTGGCAGATCAACGTGTATTTTGTTTTCCATTCTGTTCGATAAAACAACTGAAATGTACTCTGGAAACTCCTTGTATATACGAGCCAGGATGGTATCCCTCATGTGATTTTTGCAAACCCCGCAGGCATCGCAATTTTTGGCTCCTTGAGATGAACTGCATGTAATTTACATACTATCCCGATGTTTTAAAGGTAATTCTCCACGGAAAAGTTTCCAAACACTACACGGTTTGTTTAAAACACACTTTTGCTCCCGACTGTACGTACATAAAAAAAACAACGAAAATTTGCTTACCTCTCTCCATTTCACGAAATCACCAACAATATTTCGCAGATCTTCATCCATGTCCATCCTCTTCTCCATCTCTTATAAATTATGTTCTCTGATTCTTATGAAATGCCTGAAAAATAATCATAATCAGTCAGTTAGAAACAGGGGTTACAGAAGTACATTATACCTCCAAATTTTGTGGAAGAGGTAAAGTGCCGCCCTTTTAAATAATTTAATCCGGACTGTACTCTTGTACACTACCCTCACTTAGTAATACCGCAATTCGCTTCTTTACACATAATTTTTGTTCAAGGTGCAACTCGACGACACTGAACAATAATAGAAGCGAACTGCAGCATTACTAAGTGAGGCAAGTGTACCTCCCCCTCTCCCTCTGAAACAACTGACAGACGCAAGATGCTGCAGTTAATAAAATAATGCCGCTTTTATAATAATAAAGGCTCAATATGTGTAAATATGTTTACATATTGCAATAGTCAAACTGAATATCCATATACACGATTGCCTGAAACACGATTTTACTACTGAAAGTTATGTGTTTTAGTCCATCGGTGTTTCTTTGTGTATGTATGTATTTCATATAATTATCATCTATCCGAATCGTTGCTATTAGTTTACAGATGCAGTAAAGCAACGTAAAATTATATATGCATGCATAATGGGATAATTAAGAAAAGACGGTACAGAGTGGTATCGGTTTGTTGAAAACATTACCGACTCATATGTTATTCTTGTGTAGACGTAGAATCACACACATACCTAATACTCATCATCAAGAATACATGTAATTCGTTTATAACGTTATTATTTGAAAATATTTTAGCAAGTAATGGCTTGATTTCGTGCATTCAATCGTGACATTTTTTATTCTGCAGCACTGCCACACAGAATCCCGATTTCCATATAAGTATATACCTCTGTTCGTAATTACGTCATCAGAACAAATGAGGCTGGATTGTCCCAATCTTCGTAGTTCTAATCTTGGTTTTACCTAGTTCTCTTGTCAAATCTTAGAGCCAACTTACGTAATGTGAAAAATGAAAGCACCACAAAAAGCCGACCTTCGTGGCGGAGGGGTTATCACATCGCGCTACTACGTCAGGGCTCCCGGGTTCAAATCTAGCCTGGTCATTCATGTTCTTTGTGAGTGTCCCTTCATCAACTTCATAACATTATCATTCATCCTCATCTTCGCGATTAGCCAAAAGTGGCAAAAAAGAGAAGTAAAAATAATTATAAGGCAAGTCAAATGCTATACTAACAATAGCTGAAATAATCCAACAATTTTTCTCCAAATAATGTAAAATATTTGCTTATTTTACAATGAACAGTTTTCATCTTGGATATTAGTTCCGAAATTGTGTGGAATATCACATAATTCAAAACTAATGTAACATTTTACAAACTATAAATGCGATTCATCTGTATAACGATATTTTTATCTCAGATTTTGAGCATTTTATGTTCATAATTCGATCAACAGTGGGGGGCGATTAGATGGGCGTGGGAGAACAGTTGCTCACTCCCACCTTTTGCTTCTGCACTATGGCCTCTAAATGCTAAGCCTTGTCTACCAAGAAAAAGTAAAGTGTCCTTGCTCCTCCCCCCCCAGTTTTTTTGGCACCCAATCCCCGATACTGATTACGAACTTTTCGCAGTAAGGAAGTAATAATACGTACATGTTATTTCATTGCATGTATTGTGAAAGGTGATACCCTCTTTTCCCGGTAAGTTTACAGATATTGTAGTCCCCTTACATTGTGTACAAGGAAAAATGTTTCATTAGGTTTGAGCATCAGTAAATGCATTGTTTTGCACTCTAAAAGAGTTCTCATCGTATATTACTACCCAATTATAACTTTAAGTTTAAGATTACGATTTACAGCAAGAATTTATGTTAGTTATTGCTTTCGAGACATGTAATTAAGATAACTGGTGAAGGCACAGAAATGTGAAATAGGCTAATCATGATTATTTGAGAGCATAATAACTAATTGAACATTTGACAAGATGTCAACAAAACATGTTTCCATAACAATATATTGAATGTTCATTATGAGATACAAGCAATACAAGTATTTCATTCACATTGTATATACGATCGGATTTATTTTGCTTAGACTGCATATTTTACGTGGAAAATTCCATTTCATTGATCATTGTACATTGAGCATTGTAGCTCATTCGTTTTTGTGTTGTTTAGTAAAGGAAAAGTACTGAATTATCTTTTATTTACATGTAATATCCGAAGCTTGGTTGAATAAACATAAGTAAAATATTATAAATACATAGGAGATGCAATATAGATAAAAACTTACAAGTGTTCTGTAAGCAAATTGTATTTTTATGTGGGAGAAAATTGTTAGAAGCTGACCTATACCTAAAACTATTACTACAAGACATTCAGTGATAGAAATCATCAAGATTCTCAAATAGTATTTGCGATTGCCGCAATGGCGCTAGCTATGGTCTCAAATCTGCAGCGCGTTTAGTAAGTACAGTGGCACATGTGCCTACGTTGCGAGAAATTTGATTACGAAGCAAAAGTTTAAAATATTAAGCTACAAGTGGAAAAATGAAGAAACAAAAGATCACATTAAAACAACATTTCTGTACAGAAAATAAGAAAAATTTCAACTCTATAAGAGTAACTGAAAATATGCCGTAGCTATAACGAAACGAAAACCGTTAACGAAACGCTAGGGTTTACACTACATAAATATTTCATGTTTTGTGTGCAATGTTTTCTTATAATAAACACTAAAATAATATTTTCTAACACATGGATATAATTTATCTAGTTGCATCTAAATACATGTTTGTAAAATGATTGTATTTCTTTTCCTTCACAAAAATAAATTTTGACTTTTATTGAGAAAAAAAATCTTGCAAGTTCCAACAAAGTTGCTAATCCATCTTGAAGAAAATAATAAAGTTCTTAATTGGCAATTGAATTTTACTTTCAAAGAATTCTAGATTAATTCTGATATTATGATACATTATACCATAATTATAAAGCAATAAATATTCTGAATATTATTGCTATGTACGAGGGGCGCACATTAGGTTCGTTCCCTGGCCTAATTTCGGTAGTGGTATCGTGAAATTTCTTCCATCACTTTTCGACAGTGCCAGACACTTACGCCATCGTTTTTCTAACTCTGTAATTGTAGTAGAATAAAATGTTGTCTTGCTCCTGTAACCAGCCCTCCACAGCCTCTATGACAAGAATCATTGTGAAATTTCTTATCACACAACTCTTTTTTTTAGTTTAGTAAACAAGTAGGTAGTCCCACGGGGTTAGATCTGGGAAATAACGTGGACGTCGCAATCATTGGAAGTCACTGGATTGGATACCTGCTGTGGTTACACCTGTCATGGTTTTGAACATCTGTCAACATTCGAGACGCCCAAAGACAACTTACTCTTTTTAATCCAAAATGATAGGTTAAAATGGTATGAATGCTACCGTTTGATATTCCAACAATGTCAGCAAGTGTCCTAGTGCTGAATTTCCTATCAGTATTGATTAATTGTTGCCATTCCTGGGTAATGGCTGTTGATTGTCTTCCTGTACGTTGTTCATCTTCACATGACTCACGACCACAGCTGAATTCCCCATACAACTTCTTTACCATGGAATATGAAGGTGCTTTATCCCCCAATGTCTGCACCACATCATTGTGGATTTCTTGAGGTGATAGACCTTTCAACCGAAGATACTTCATCACAGCTCGCAGCTCTGAAGGCTCCATTTTCCATAATAGCCTCACCTTCTATTATGTTTACACCTCTAACACAAAAGGTTTATTAGATACATGCTTGAGCTGGGCCCCGTGGCGGAGTGGTTAGCACATGGCGCTGCGACGCCAGGGTCCCGGGTTCAAATCCTGGCTTGGGCATGGACGTTTGTGATGTCTATTCATCAATTTAATCATATCATCACTCATCCCCATCTTCGTAAATTAGCCAAAAGTGACACAAGAAGCGAAGCAAAATAAATCAAATCAAATCAAAATTAAAAGATACATGCTCGAAACTTTCAACACATACAACGAAAGGATACATGAGTATAATGCTACATAATTTGGTTCATGAAATACAACCGAAAGTAAGTTAGGGCCATAGGTGTGCCCTCGGGGGGGAGGAGGGGACAGGCTATTCATGGACGTCCGTAGATTTTTTCAACGGAGGGACAAGCAAGGTATTTTTCCATGGGGTATATTACCCCGATAATAGCGTTACCCCCTCAAAAAACAACAATCGAATTTGAAATTATTGCATTAATGTAAATTACTATGACTGAAATCAAATTATACGTGTGAAATATATACTTTTAGCTTGACATTCGATTTCTAAGGGGGAGATGTGGCCATCTTGCTCCCCCTTCCAGACGTCCATGTCCCTACATTATTATGCTTTCACCTAGAAATTTAGTGTAGACGAATCTTATCACTGTTTTTCAGTTTGGATCTAACAATTTTGTTGCTCGCTTCGCTCGCAATTTTCTTCTTTACTGTGATGCATTGTAAATTATCAGGGAGAGACGTTATAACTACTAAGTACTTCAAACTCTTGCTGCTAAACAGTTTTGTCTTAAATGCATGAACGTAATTATTTCGAGGAAAAGAAGGGCGGCATATTTCAATGCAATGAAACTAAAACTGTGAGATAAAATGGGGTGTTTCTTTCCCGACTGAAATTTAATCAAGGATTTTGCACCCCTAATCAGAGGGTCTGCCCACGCCTATAGTCAGAGCACGAACTTATTGTAAATGCCAACACACATCTCTCTGCCGCTGCGCAGATCCCATTTTTCGTTTCGTCTTCCTCTCTCTCTGAGCATCACGTGTTCTACCATCAATGTATACATTGGTCTATGGTTCTACCCTGCTCGCCAACCTTCATCATTGTTGCCAATTGTCATTCCATTCCTGGACACACTCGCGCAAACATCATTGAAAACAATTGAATAGCGCTCCAGCTCGCGGTTCACACCGTTCGACAGGGACGGTAATGTGGCAATATAGCATGACGTAGTGGTTGCTTCTTTTATGCAGTACATGTTCATTGGCTAGCTAGTATTGCCAACTGTAAATATGAAGAACTCTTTCTGTCACGGAAGGAGTTTTGTTAGATTGGAAGCTCCATATTTTTATTTTGATTATGTGACCTGTTTGACGTTTCGTGTGCGTATGTGAAAGTGCATGTGTTTCGTTAGTGAAGTTTAATTCCATAATGGCTCCGTACTATTGTTCATATTTCATCACTTAAGAATTGCTCAAAAGAAATAAATTATGTGGATGCATGAGCATTTCAACTCTCGGTTCCGGTACGTGTTCTTGTAGGAATTGTATAAAGGGAGCTGTTATTTTTACTGCTTAATGCGATGTATGTTTTCTTTTTTGTTAAAATTGGCATGCTTTGATGGGTGACAAGTTCATAACAAAAGAAAAAGCCGCGCGGCTTATAGTCTGGTGGCAATATATGTACTTCTCATTCTTGTTATTGTTGAGGAAGCCGGCATCGTTTGTAAATGTACAACAAAGGCAGCCGACTGTCTGCCTTCACAGAGAGGCAATAATACTGCTTAAGGAGGAGTGTTCGTGGACCAACTGTCGAGGTTTAACACGTTCGCAAGTTACACTGTTCTATAATACAAATTGCCTCGAAGTACACAATGCAAATTATTTCTATTCTTTGGAGAGAGAAATGGGAAATTGTGAACACGTGGTTGGAACTTGCAAGAAAGAAAGAAATAGCAGAGGAATATTCCTGTTTTTATTACTTTAATCGCATCCGCCTGCATGTGGAAATGCTATTTTGTGAGATTTGTAAGGGTAATTTGATCAAAGATCTGGTGTCTGAGGTAAAATGTATAATATACTTCTATCGAGTTTCTGTTCTACACTATCATTGGGAAAAAATATTATCTTTGCCACGGAAAATCTACTGTATGTCTTCTTCTTGCCGTACATCCTGCCACCCTTCGATAAAATGTGGAATTCATGTCAACATTTTATTTGATCATGTACGACTGCAATTTCAGACTTTTCAACATTTCCAATAAGAACATTGTTCAACGAATTTAAAATGCTGAATTTGTTGGATCATAAATACTGTGTTTCAATGACAGACTTTATCGTGTTCGGACAGCTTTACTTTTTAATTTATTCCCTACGCTCGAGGAAAGTGCAGTGATGTCGTCAGACTCTCTCTCCCTCTCCCTCTCTCTCTCTGTGTTTGTTGTGTGTGTGTGTGTGTGTGATATGGTGAGTGGGGGGTGTAAGGGGTGTCCCTTACTGAAGACACCTGAAAGTCAACCTCCCTTCGTCGTAGTACACCCTGGTCTGCATTTTGCAGACTAGCGAGGCTCTGGCGACTGGACCCATGGCCACTATAATCCTCTGTGGGACTTTGTTGTTTATTGTCTATACCAGCCCTGGTCCAAAACCATGGTAACGGTTGAAGTTTTTGCATGCGATGACGTGTGACCGGCCAAGTGAATGCATCACTTCAATGTGAAGTCACGTGAAATGACAAAACGACAGTGTTGCAGTATGCAGATATTAAACACCAGAACAAGACCAATGTCTAGATGAGGATATGGAAAAGGAGATGCGATAACCACTAACGCCGTCAAACGGTTGGGCGGGAACTTTACGTCACATACCATGAAGAAATAATAGGATCTGAGCTGATTATGTCCTTTGCAATAAGTTCACTCAGAATTAGTTAACTTCATCAAATGATTTACTAAATCTCATCAATTTACATTGTCGAATTCATTATTTGAGTTTTTTTTTTGGTTTAGGTTCAACATCTTCACCGAAAAGAAATTATTCTCATTTCTTTGTTTTCTTTGACCCTGTACATCCAGGTGTGTTATATACAGTGTACGTACAACTATACATTGAATTGTATATGATTGTATCTTCTCCAAATATGATGTATAAAGAAACAAACTGCCGGAGAACTAACTGAGGTGAGTGTACAATTTTATATTACTATTATAGTGGAACCACAAGCAAAGAAACCTGCGCAGACTCGCGACTCCTGTGCACCGTACTCCAGTGTGGAGGGGAGGGGGAGAGTGGAGCATGCTGACTTATAGTCCGAGTTGAACAGAAGATGAGGAAGGTTCTTTTTCTTGTGGTCGCTCTTGTAAGTAAGGGGAACTGTGATTTTCCATTCATCTATTTTATCACTTCTTCATCATCTCAATTGACTTAAAGGCCGGAAGAGCAAAGTAAATTTATCAAATATAAATACAAACACGTACCGTTTAATAAATAACCAAAATGGAATGAAAAGTTAGCAGTTTGTATTTTTATTGCTTTTTGTGAATATGTAGGGAAAAAGCGAGAGAGAATTGTACACCAATGGCAAAGAAATGGTAGGCGAAGTATTTACCAGGATTATACTCCCTACATTCCTACTCATAATAAGGAGTCGAAGGCATCTTGCTTAAGGATCTTTCTTCGATGTAAACCTAAAAGTTGACTTTTCAGATTACGTACATAATCTTCTGGGCAGAAATGCGCACTGCAGATTCTAGCATTAGCATGATTCACCTTAGCGTTCCCACACGAATCCAAAGCTCGGTGACCGAAGAATCCTTTTGGAAAACATATATAACGTATATATTATGTTCAACGTACTTGGAAGATGTATCTTGTGCTGAACTAAAATAAATAATAACAACAAGTGGTGTGCGGTATCTAGAAAAGTCGGGACGGGTTCGGAAAGAAAAATTCCGTCCCGATCCCGACTTCAGCAAATGACTTCCCTACTTTTCTGGATCCCGAGCAGTCGGGAAATACCGAATGGTAATTTTAAAACGGTATTAATTCTTGACGTTTTCTGCATTACAAGTGTCTGGAACTTATCGGAAATTGTTAGTTTTCATTCCAGAAATGCAAAGAAAATCACTTAAGGTGAAAATGAGAATTTGAGATTTCCCGACTAGTCGAGAAATTGCGAATATTTCCCGTCCCGAATGTCGGGATTTTAAAAAAATTCCCGTTCCGATCAATAATATTCTGTCCCGCATAACAATAAATAACTATCTATATTTATTTTCAATTTGTCTGAAGCTACAAAATGTAAATGGGTGGAAATGCTCATTTGTGTACTCGATTTCGTGTGTTCAGTTTCTGGCATGGTTTCCTATCTGCATAGTGCAACACTAACGCATGAATTTGGAATTCATTTCATGGATAAATTCACCTCTTACCGTCGTTTCGTCATCACGAGTAAACAACGGATTGGCCCAACCTATACTTCTAATAACCTTGGTCTATACCTATGTGTTCGTTGTAGTGCTGCCTCCTAGAGGAAGAAGAAACAAGCTACTGTTGCTAGACAAGAGTCTGTGCAAACAGGACCTGGAATGGTGAACGTAGTTTCGTTATAATGTAAAGTGTTACGTTGTTTGTGAGTTTGTGTAATAAATGCAGTTAATCTTGTTAACATATGTGTTTCCATCGCACAACATTATGGCGCAGTCGGTATAAAAGAACTTTACTCTTCATGGATTGCAGGATTTGCAAGAACCTTACATTTCCGTAAGTTTATTCTGTTCGGACTGACTGTCCTCATTCGTAGAACAAACTGTTGGAACAATCATATATGTGTCGGTTTGACGCAATTTGTCATAACACGGTAAGGATTACCGTCCACATTGTTTAAGTCTTACAAAAATAGTGTGATGTAAATATATATATCAAGATTCCTTCTAACGTAGAACCAAGTTATAATCATGAAACGTACAAAGGCTTTGTCACGTTCATAGATACATTCTGATCCGATGCAGATCAAGTATAATTATAAGTGAAAACTCACTTTTCATAGTTGTTAGGTTAAACGTTTGGATTTACAGTCATAAATATGTACACAAACATGACATTTAACGCTTTCGACGAAGATTCAGAGGACATTGAAGATTATCTCTTACGTTTCGAACAGTTGTGTATCATTCAAAAGTTCAGTGATGATCAGAGAGTTCCTATACTCATCGCCTTTATAGGTGCAAAGGCATTTAAAGTCTTGAAAAATGTAGTCGCACCAGACCTTGTACAGAATCTGTCGTATTCTCGTCTAAAGGATAGTCTTTTGTCACACTACAAACCTGTAACTAATAAGTTTGTTGAACGATATAAGTTTCGACGTTGTGTGCAAGAGGCAGGTGAAACCGTTTCTGCTTATTTCATAAGGCTGAAGCAACAAGCCATTAAATGTAACTACGGCAATTATCTGGACGAAGCTATAGTTGAACAGATAGTATTGGGCATACGATCTGAAGTTACTAGAAGAAAGTTACTTTCAGTACAGTCACTAACCTTTCAGCGATGTCAGGAACTGACATTACAAAATGAAATGTTAGAGAAAGAAACCCGATTGTTAATACGATCAGAAAGTGTAAAGCAAGAGTCAGCAGTTTCACGCACCTCAACCCAATTTGCAAAAAGAACAGTGCAAGGGGACAAACATACAAAAGAACATACTTATAGTTCATCTAATCCAACGATTCACGGAATGAAATATACTGATTACAGCTGTCCTAACTGTACATACAAACATGATTCTAAAGACAACTGTCCAGCCAAGGATTCTGTTTGTTCATTCTGTAGGAAACGTGGTCACTGGCAAAAGCGGTGTAGGAAGAGAGAGAAGCTTAAACAGAAGCCCAATAGTAATAATAACGTAGGACAAACTATTGAAATCGAAAATTTGAAGATGTCAACTTCTCATACTTCACCTGGCGAGCAAACAACATGGTTACCTAGTGTCATCTCATACAGTTGTGACTCATACATCATCGGGTCACCTACGTCCAATTATTCTTTATCAAAGAATCCAATGTTAAAAGATTTACTTATTAACGGCAAGTTTATTCAATGTGAGCTCGATACAGGCTCTGCCGTAACTCTGTTCCAAGCGGATTCATTCAGGAAATGGTTTCCAATGACTGATATTAACCATTCCTCTATGAAAATATATGGCGTAGGGAAACATGCTCTTTCAGTGCAAGGACAGGTTGAACTGGAACTTACCCACTCAGGATCGACTTACTCACTTCCTGTTATTTTGTGCAAGGAACATCTAAATTATCCACTCATAGGTCGTACCTGGTTAGATATCGTTACTCCGGATTGGAGAACGCTACTGTTACGCTCAGAGTCGGCAAGTTCTATGTTAGGGATATCTACAGAGATTGAGCAATTTCAACACTCGCAGTCGAATTCAGATCCAGTCATTTCTTGTAACACTGGTGTAGTCGTAATGAAGCCGATATCGAACACCATACACGTGCCGTTAAGTGAAGATGCTGCACATTCATCGAATAGCGGATTGTCTTCTATCAAGAAAAGATCAGTTGAAGAGGAAACTTGTCAATCCTCAAGTCCGAAAGTCAAGAAAGATTCAGGTAATAGGTGGCCAGAAGCTAGATCCGTAGGACAAAGACTCCACGTAGACTATTTCTTCTTGGCTGGGAGGAAGTTTCTGTTGCTTGTGGATGCTTACAGTCACTGGATAGATGTCTGGCCAGTATCGTCGTTAGATACACCAGAGACCATACGCTGGATTCTTCAGTCATGCTCGACTCTCGGAATTCCACAGACAATAGTTTCCGACAATGGTCCAACTTTCAGCAACATCACGTTCCGTTCTTTTTGCCAGCAGTTCGGGATCGAACACATCACAATACCGCCGTACCACAGTCCTGGCAACGAGCTTGCAGAGAGGTACGTACGCACGGTGAAGACTGGCATGTTTAAGGTGTTGCATGAACACCCACATCTGACTTCTTTACAGTTCGATGCAAAGTTAGCAGAGTACCTGCTGTTTTTGAGGAATTCCCGGTTGGGAGAGGAACGTAGTCTTCCTGCAGCCTCAGTCCTCACCTTCATTCCAAGAACATGGTGGAACTGTATACGTGGTGATCATAATAGAGATGCCGAGAGGAAAGAAGCTCCTCCTTTCTTGAAACCTAGAATCAACCACAACAAACCATACAGGACATTTTCACCTACTGAAACTGTATGGATTCAATCACCGAAGCACTTGTCACCTAACTTCAAGGAGGGAGATATTGTAGAAAGGTTGGGTGGAACTCACCTATACAAAGTGCGCTTTGCCGATGGAACTCAAAGAGTGGTACATTCACGTTGGATTCGTCACAGGACACACAGTCAACAGAACCATCCAGAAACCTGTGATGATGATAGTCACCCGGACCAGAAGGCGCGCCGGAGAATCGAAATTCAGATTCCAAAATTACCCCACCTCAACCCCACGTTGATGACCATCAACCCCAAGACGCTGACGCTGCTCCACGACCAATATCCACTCCTCATGTGCCTAGAAGATCGACCAGGATTAAGGTACCCCCTGACAGATACGGGTACCCTTGTTAATTTTTCTTTTTTGTAACTCTGGGAGGAATGTAGTGCTGCCTCCTAGAGGAAGAAGAAACAAGCTACTGTTGCTAGACAAGAGTCTGTGCAAACAGGACCTGGAATGGTGAACGTAGTTTCGTTATAATGTAAAGTGTTACGTTGTTTGTGAGTTTGTGTAATAAATGCAGTTAATCTTGTTAACATATGTGTTTCCATCGCACAACATTCGTGATTGACCCTACATCTGTTTCACCATTCATCCTCATCTTCGCAATTAGCCCGAAGTGTCAGAAACGCTTAGTGAAATAAATCAAATCATTCATTCATGTTATGGTGAGTGTGTATGGTGTGTGTGTGTGATTCTTGGGTTACTATAAATATGATCCTGAAATTGTCTTATATAGGTATTTGGGTGAGCTTAGAATAGTTTAAGGTGGACTAGAAGCAGTGACGACACAAGAAAAGTGAAGAGGAAGTATAGATGACGTACTATTTTATAAAGTACAGTCACTTTTAACATACCCTAAATACAATGTCAAAAATGCATATTTGGGCTACAAGATGATTTGTTTTTCTATGTATACTTTTATACTTTATTATACGTTATTATACTTTGCTGGAGGCCAGCTGTTATCGATGAAAAGGCGATTCCCCTCTTACCCTCCTCTGGCACCGTCACTGGCTAGAGATGGCGGGGACGCCTCTAGGATGGCCCTATCATCACTTATGATAATCTGGCAACACTAGTTTCATTTAAAAATTCACAATTACAATCATAACATTACGTTAAAACGCAAATAAGATCAAAACGCTTATCTATGGTTAAAGTAACAACACAAGCATATAAGTAGTGAAATGTGATTATTTTTATTTGGCGTGCCATTATGCTAACAAGTATAAATAGTTGCGTCGTAGTTGTGGTTTGTTTGTAGCAACGTAAGGCCTCGTCTGTAACTAGGTGTCGAAGCTATAAATAGAACGGCGTGGAGTTAAGGCAATAGCAGAGTGACGACCCGTAGTAATCTTAATGAATGCAGTTGTGATTATCTGAGATACGAGCTCCAGTAGACGGCGCTGAAGATGATGAAGCAGATGGGGAAGATGATGAGGGATGAGAGGTCGATGCAGCCAGGGGCGTCCTTCGCGTGCAGCAACCTCAGGAAGCGTCCCAGGCGACCCCCACACTTCCTGGACAGGAGCTTCAGTCTCGACTGCAAGAGAGTCAAACGAAAAATAATTTTCCACGATTTAAGCTAGTGATTCATACACGGTTTGAAATTAACAAAATACAGAGGACAGTGTTGCCATAAGAAGGGAAATTTCCATGGGCGCTGGCAACATTTAGGTGAAACGGGAAATGAGGAACCAATTCAAAAATATATTTCTGTAATATCTAATTAAAATTGTATTTAAGTTATATTTATAAAAAACTGAAGACCACTTAGTATCTCTGACCCTACAAGATCACATTTTCATCATTCTTGTAGCCGATTCCCTGCTTCGTGTCCTTCAACAATTTCATCTAATCATGACTCATTCTCGTCGTTATGATTAGCCTAAAGTAGCAGAAAAGCGAAACAAAATACATTAAACATAAACCTCATGACTGATATTTCCCCTAACTTTCAAAGTTTTAGTACACTGATGCACGCCCGTACTCAGGATTTTTTTGAGGAAGGGGTAGAAATATTTCGTTTCGAACATTTTGATGCTATATAATCGTCTGTATTTATGGACAATATTAATATACTCTTATCACAATTTTCTCATTTTGATGCTACGAATCATCGAAGAAAGGAAATTTCTAACCTCTATGTATGATCATATGCCAGAAGTTCAAGGTTAACATTGGCATTTTTAGTTATTGTTAGTCAGAGAGCCAAAATAACTGTTGCATGATACGGATAAACTATAGCAATCTGTGCAGTGTAGACATCTCTTACAAAACTTACCAGAGTAAAAATAAATACCAGTGGCAATCAAGAAGATATCGAATGGGGGTGCATATATATACGATGAAAAATGTCATCTTCAACTTCTCGTTGCATCGAAACGAGGTCTTAGCAACGAGCAAAATATTAAAAAGAAATTTTCTTTGCCTTGATGTCGTCTACACACTGTGGAAGCTGTCGACGTTATACGGTTACGCCCCTATGTCCATGACAGAAACAAATAGAAAAGAAGAAAAGTTGCTGTAAAAAATTCTGATTAACAGAATCTCTCAAATAATATTGTACGGGTACTTAATTTTCTGAATGTTTAAAAGTTTAGAAATTTAGGAAATTCAGGCAACTCTTCTGCTGTAAAGTCGATTCTCATATTTACATTGTATTCATTAATCGTAAGCCATTCTTCGGTTGGCAGAATGGACGTCTATTGCACAAAAAACCTGATGTTGAAGATTGTCTACTAAGTTCTTATCCTCCTGGTCAGTGGTGGCAAAAAGGGGCCACAGACTTTGCGGTGCGATACAGAGCTAAATTGTTGCACAATGTAAAGGGTAGCTATACAAAATTCCTCTCTATGAAAATTAATTTGAAACATTGACACTGTAAGCGAAGAAACCACTCAATAGTTAAGGGGTTCCAAATGGTTTGTTCAATGCCAAACAACTGTTTTTAACTCATAAAAAAATTCAAAACAAATTTAACATTATACACAGTAGTGTACATAAACAGTATAATGTCTAGAGTGGTGGAAAAGTTTCCCTTTATAGCAAGTACTGTACAAGACGAAATACGTTGGGACGTGGATTGAAAGTAATGGGCTGTCTTGACTAAACCGGGATGCCTTGTAACGTCGAAAATATTACACATTGCAGACTTCTGGAACCTGTCTCCCTCCATAACAAACTCATTCGTTTATCCAATGACGAAATAGGAATTCTTGCAATTTCTTTTTAAAATGTGGGTGTTATTTGCATATGTATTTATGGCTTCACATTAAAATACTTCACAGCTCGAGGGAGGGACATGGCCCCCATGGCTCCTCCCCTGGGTACGGGCCTACATTGATGTGGTTATACCTATACATATGAGTGAATACATTGTTTGAAATAAGAAATAATTTAAAAAGAAGAACTATTATATAAATAAATATATATATATATACACAGGGTGATTCAGAATTCCTATTACACACTTCTAGGAGTTGTAGAGGGGACTTAGTAGATCAAGTTTTGAAAAAGAGCCCATGTCCGGAAACGTACCGTTTTGGTACTACACAGATGACATAATTTCACATCTCCCGCTTCACGGTAGGCAACCCCATTGACGGAGGGCGAAGTCTTCAATCACCTGATGTCATGTGTGCTGCTTCCAACGTCCTCTGTTTCAATCCGGTGTGCTTCGACCTCCACGTCAGTTGCTATTCAGTCGTTGCGGAAGACAGTACAGTATGGTTGAATACACGTTTGCCGAGAACACCGACATGTTAATTTACGGCGAAGCTGGGCGTAATGATAGAGCTGCGCAACGTCTGTACGCAGAGCGTTTTCCGCATCGTGTCACTCCATCACATACCATTTTTGCCCGATTAGATGATGATGGAGATGTGAAATTATGTGATCTTGTCATCTGTGTAGTACCAAAACTATACGTTTCCGGACATACATAGGTTCCTTATCAATTGATGAACGGGCGGGCACTCGGATAGATCACATATGTCCAGCCTCTAACTCGAACCAGGGATTTTTTGTTCGGATATATAAATTCGACCATGTACAGTCACCAGCAATAAAAATGAGACACCTAGATCCTAAAATACTCGCTTCCCTGCCAGGTGTCATGTGTGTTTCCTAACTCTATGATGGTGGTAGAAGTTGATATTGAAAATTTGCTATAAAATCGACTCGTCGCAGTAGAGTTAGATAAGACAACACGTTACAGGAAAACGACCATTTCAGCATTTAGGTGTTCCATTTTATTGCCGGTGACTGTACATCAAGAAGTAAAATCCTGCACTGATATCATAATTTATTAGTTCATAATAATATTTATGTTAATTATTATTATTATATTGTTATGTATAATAACAACAATATATTATTTATATATGCATACCTCTTTAAAAATTTCCGGCTTCGGCAGAGCACACTAGTTCCAAGCAGCAGATCCCAGTGGCTGAATGGTTAGGTTTATTCTTATAAACGTTAATATTAAAAAAAAAAATTATTAAAAACATAAATCCATACGCAGAGGCGGTTACATCACATTGGGGGGTGGGTAAGATTGACAACAATATTTGTTTGCGTATAATGTACGTATATATATCTTGAGGATTTGGGGGGGGGCAGAAGGTGACTTGCCCCACCCAAGCCGGCATCTATGACCACAAGTATAAAAACAACTAGATATAATACCTTCTGTAGTAGTTGTGCAATTCCATGGATCCAGGATTCGAATCCTGACCTGGGCATTGATTTCATCACACACCATCATTGATTCTCATCGTTGCGAACAAGTAAAAGTGGCAGAAAAGCGACGCTATTAACGATTTTTTAGAAAATCAACTGCTCTCAAATCATGAGCAATGACTGAAGAGTGGATACCTATGGAAGTGAACTCACCTTCCTCCTGTTGCGAAGGTCCGAGGACTCTGTGTCCGCCGCGTCGTCTCCGTGTTTGTCCGGCAGAGGTCTCCACAGGCTCTCCTGCCACGCCTTCTCGAAGCGCGTGTAGAGCAGCAGAACGGCGTACTCCACCATGGCCAGCGACACGAAGAAGATGCACGCCACCAGCCACACTTCCACGGGCTTTATGCGGGTCGAACCAGGGGAAGTATTCCTGAAAGGGTACAGGAAAACTTTGCTTTAAAAGTGCAGTCGTAATTGCTGTTTTATTCTCTTGCTCTATCTGTCTATTCATCATTTCCTCTTCTCTTTTGGAACTTTCACAAGCGACAAGAGACACGGAGGTTTCACACGATATGTAAAATTATTACATGATATCACCGAGTCATAACTTGAAGTTTTGTGACCGTCATGTTCATCTGTGATTTAAGCTACGGGCAAGACTTAATGGATTCAGGAATAGTGATTTCATCTGAAAAGTGAAAAAATTATATATTAATGGTTAGCAACACTAGCAGCCGAGACGTAGGCAACATATACTCAAGTGCTAACTACACAATTACAAGAAATATCGTGAATTATAATTTTGCCCTAATCCGATATGTTTTAAAGGATTCGTACTTGCACGTGGTTACTCTGTTTGAACTATCAGCAGAGAAATATAATATAAGCAGTGTTGCTAGGAACAAAGGACAAGAGAACGAAACATAACCATCGAAGGAAGCAGCGCTCACCTTGGGCGGTGGTTCTGGGGTAAAGGCGGCCGGAGCATGGTGCTGATCACGTCACTTCCACAATAGCCTAGGTCTTGAATGTGTGGAGCCACATCCCCTATGTGCCTTCATGACATGTTGCAATGTGCAAGGGAAGGCATTTAACATTTTTGTTATTTACCTTTACCTTAAACCAAACGAATGGAATTTCCCGATGATTAGGCTTACCATACGTCCGGGATTAGCCCGGACAGTCCTAGTTTTTTAGTGCTGTCCGGGGTGATGCCCGGGATTGAAAAATGTCCGGAGTTTTGAGAATCTGAACATGAAAATAGCTACCGGTATTGAATATTCACGACCAGAATTTAAAACAAACAAGCCATTTCTGAAAAAAAAGTCATGTCTAGTGAAAAATGCAACTGAGTCAACTAACAGATAATGCTACCTAGAACAGAGAGGCTTCCTAAACATCAGAAAATGTATTATTCAATTAAACATTTGCAAATTAATTGATTGATTTTAGAAAATAATGTTAATATTTTTCTTGTACAATTTATAGTTTAATGTTCCAATAAAATATTAAGGCTTTTAAGTAATTTCAATTTATTTTTGTAAAAAAATGAAATTCAGCAGTAACGAGTTGATCGCCAATATGTCCTGGGTTGGACCCAAAAAAATTTGGTAAGCCTACGATGACATCACTGGTTCTGGAGCCTTTACCAGGATAATCCAATGAAGACTTAGGCGTGCCGAGTGTCCATGTACGTACACCATAAGTCAATAACAAAGGCATCCGATTTTAAGTCTCTGTGGATAAGTTTTCCTTTGTTCTTCATGGAATTATTCATTCAGCTCTTTTGACTTTGATGAACAAAGGGGCATCATCATTAGTAACTCCACTATCATAAATTTCCGAGACAAAAAAAGTAATTAGAAATATAAAGTCCACATTAAAACTGCCTATAATGATTGATTTTTTGTTTAACTCCAACAATGAGCATTCGGAGAAAATATTTCATTGGGAAGTGAAGAATTGTGTCCTTAAGTGGGATATATTGACTTCATGTTTTCGTGGCGTCATAAGAAGAGAACGTGGAGAGGAAAAAGAAAGGATGTGAAGCATACACACATGCGATAGAGAATGGGAGAAAGAAAAGGAAAGAGAATACAGAAGCGAGAGTCAGAGAAAGAAAGAAACGAGTCAGAGAGAGATAGAAAGATATTGTGAAAGGGAATATATAAGAGAGAAAGTGAAGAGAAATATACGAATTCATGTGTGTGTGTGTGAGAGAGAGAGAGAGAGAGAGAGAGAGAGAGGAAGGAAGAAAGGAAGGACCAGAGAGAGAAAGGAATATAAATAAAGAAACGAGAGAGAGATTAAGAGGGAAAGGGAAGAAGCGAGAGTCAGAGAAACAGAAGGAAAAATAAAGAGTAAGATAAGAAAATAGGATAAAGACACGACAACAAGAGAGTAAGAGACAGAGAGAGATAGAGAGAAATATACATAACTGAAGATCGGGAGAGAGTTGGAGAGAGAGAGAGAAAATATAGAAGAAAATGAGACAGAAAACGAAAAGAAACTTAGAAAAATCTATACATGAAGAATACTAAAACTTAGTAAAGAAGATCAGAAACCATAAAGAGTAAAGCGAAGGCATCCCCCCCCCCAAAAGAACTCAATGGATTCCTTGACAATCATTACCTGACTGGGGATGTAAGGGGCGGCCTTCTTCTAAGGCGCCCAAAAGTCAACCTCACTTCCACGTAGTGCACCCTGGACTAAAGACTAACGAGGCTCTGGCGACTGGCATTATGACCAGTATAATTTTGTGTGTGTTGTCCTGTTTTTTGTCCTTGTGTGTGCTGAGTGCCCGTTTACAGCCTCAGCTTTTAACAGAAGTCAGAAGATTTTAAGATTTTTAGTGATACAACGCTAGAGTTGTTATTTGTAATGATATGGGGCTGGCCCCCATATAATGTGACGGGAGCAAAATAGCCTAAGTGCTGATGCTCCCAAAATTTTAAATTCAAATTCAAATTCAAAAATTCAAAATTACCTGACTGAGCTGAACATGGTGAGCAGCGACAGGAGGTTGGTCACCAGCAGCACCATCCTCCCTGGAACCACTTCCGGCTTCACGAGGAAGCTGCCCCACGAAATTATGACCAGCAGATGTCCCGGCATGTAGGTGACCAGCAGGTGCCTCGTGAACTCTCGTCTTAAGTGGGCGGTGAGGGTGAGTGTCCGGAAGCTAACTAAGGAATGAAAAGAAGCATTGAAGGTTGCAGGAAACAGGGAAATTTAGTTTGATTTTCTAGAATTTTAGGGATGATCGGAGAAAAACAATATAAAGCCTGTAAATTCCAGTAGCTATTTATTAGACGAATAAACACGGACTCACGTGAAAGGACACTTCATACACCACTACTCAATATAGTCCCTCCCCGGTTCAGGCATTTCTCCCATAGCTACACGAGGTTCATGATGCCTGCCTCATAGAACTCGGGATCCTGTTGTAGGAGCCAAGCCCTTACTTCGTGCTTGACAACATCATCCAAGAGAAACCGGCGTCCTCTGAGATGCTTCTTCAAAGGAGCGAAGATATGGTAATCGCTCGGAGCAAGCTCCGGAAAGTATGCTAGATTATGGAGCGCATGCCACCCGAAACCCGCCCGGCCAGAACGAATGGGTTTTCCTCCGACAACAGGACCCAGAGTCACGTGAGTCCGTTTGTATTATTCTAATAAAGAGCTACTGGAATTTACAGGCTTTGTATTATTTTTCTCCGATCATCCCTCGTACAGTCACCGGCAATAAAAATGGGACAACCTATAACCTGAAGCTTTCCTGCAAGGCGTTATGTGTGTTGCATAATTCGACGGCGGAGGTAGAAGTTTCCATTGAGAACGTGCTATTAAAATCCACTTATCGCCGTAGAGTTAGGCAACACACATAACGCCTTCCAGAGAAAGAGTATTTCAGGATCTGTGTACCATTTTTTGCCGGTGATTGTACAACAAATATGTGTTAGCGTTCGCGAGCATATTAAGAGCAATAGAAATTCAAGAAGTCCCTAAAATAGAGAAGAGGGTAAGCGTGAAAAGGGTGTTTTGTCACATACTAACGGTTCATATCGAGGGGGGGGGGCTAATAACCGACCTTAGGTGACTCTGGGTCATAAAACCAAATTTTTTCAGAGGTCTAAAAGATTAAGAGGTTATTATTCTTCAGTCTGAAGTAGTGAGAGTGACCAATTTACATATTATTACAGTAAGAACATGTTGAAGATTAAAACCAAGAATTATGGGAGGCCAAGAAGAGCTTCTAACTTAGTGTTTATTTTCATTACCAATGTGCCACTGGTGTACGTTCATTATATTTAATTACAAAACAACTGGGTATGTTCAATATCAACCTATTATTTCATCTATCAAACCTGCAATTTTTAATCATATCCAATGACATTATCATAATTCTCTTTGGTTTACCTTTCAATGAATTTTAACGTTGAATTGGCATTGTTTCATATGAAATTACATTCCCATTTCATGATTCCATTCTATAAAAGTATAGTGTATGTCAATTATAGTGCAAATTAACGTTGTCGTGGTCAAGGACTCGAATTGAAAGCGTTATTAAAACACAAGACTAATCCCTTGAAACCTCTTTAATAGATAAATCGAATTTATATTGCTGAGTGTATTGTTCTTGACGTTTGAGAACATACATGTAAACCTGTTACTGTGGCTTTGATGATCCTTGTACTTCCATACACTCACATACCTCACGTGCCAACTGTACCTGTCTCTATCCATCTCTGCAAATCTTTTTATACAAGTACTATCGAACAGGAAACTTTTCCTAGCCAGAGCTAGAATATGGATTTCCTGGCTAGCAGTCAGTGGCGGACCTGATTCGTTTATGACTATGCACAACTATCTTAGTCAATTTCATAGGCCAGTAACGGCCACCTACCGCGTGCCGTTGCAAGCGTCCACTTGGCCAGTCCAAAAGACACAGTCAATTCAGAAAATCGCTAGCAAGAAAAAACAAGTTGATACTTTCCAAACAAGTTATCTCAGTAATTTTATTTTGTCCAGGATATTTTCGAGGAAGGGGATAGAACTCAACATTCCTCCTTTAAAAATGTCACAGAAAGTAGTGAAATCGCGTATTTCTATGAATGCAAACCTCGAGCAAAAACAGTGCCAAAATCCTCTCATTTGGAATATTACACTAGGTAACAGTTAATTCTAATGCTGAATATTAAAATTACACGGAATTAATGTTAGTTTTTACATGGAATTAAATATGCTGCTAAGAATAATCGAATAACATGGGTACCTGGGGGAAACCCTGGGGGGTAAAGGCGGTCAGGGGCGTGATGCTGATCACATCACCCCCACTCACGACCGGATCAAGAAAGTGTGGGGCGTTACCCCCACACCCCCTATACGCCTTCATGGCGTGGTGCTAAGCACAGGGGAACACTTTACCTTTTTTTTTTTACCTTTACCTGCTAAGAATAATCCTGTTAAAATCTGAACAGATAAACATATTCATTACTATTAGGAATAAGATATGTAGATTTTGTTTACACTACATAACATTTAAACATAAAAATATTGCATTTTTCTTAGCGAGGCTTCATGTGATTGCGTGGGTGGTTTCAATAAAATGTCTGCATACCTGGAGACTAATTTCCGGTAGATTGCTCGAGCAGAAAATCGCACACGCAGAACTAACATGCATTAGACAGGGAGTTTTACATCAATATTTAATCAATGATATAATCAGTGTTGTAGACCAAAAAATGTCAGAGGGTATGCTGATATTTGTGAATTGTTAAGTGCAGACCATGTTTCCATTTACTTTGGATTATATTTCCCTGAAATATACGAATGAAATCATTTAACTTCTACAAAAATATGTCATTGGTGGTAGAATTGGCAGAATTTATAGAATGCCTATGATATTAAATCCATAATTGGCATTAAAGAGGCATATTGCGATAGATAATAAAGTTTTAAAGTTAAAATAAATATGGAACGCGTATTTTAATTGCAGTATTTAAACGTAAAGGCTACAGTAGTAATTTATAGAATACAGGACAGAATATTATTGCATTTAAGTTTCTTGTTCATACTGCATTTGTGAATTCTCAAACTTTAATAATACTGCTAAAAACACTAAAAATGAAAAACTTGCAAAAAAAATACTTTGAAGACCACACTACTTTCATTAAGCTATAAAGTTGTTTTTCTGCAGCTGTTTCTGCCTGTCTGCTCGAAGACACTCCAGAGTGCCTCTTTTGATACGTCACCAGATTTGTCAGTAGCACATTTTTCACAAACTCTTGAATTAGTGTAATTTGCAGCACGTTAGTTTTCCAGCCATATCTTCACATATATCTGAGGCTGAAACTCATCAACTGGTGGTCCTTTGCAACATTATGTTCCTGATCATGTGAAATCTTATGTATGTGTCCAAATTGCATAATTACATTAATATATAAATATAAAGAAACGAAAGTATGTACAAGGTATACGCATTGTAGCAGAAAGCATACTATAATGAGTAACGTTAACCAGAGAGTATACGATGTATATCGCAGTATACACCAGACTACAACCCTGGGTGTAATGTTTACCAATTATAAAATACGCATACCTCCTTGTTCTAGCATGTCAGTGTAGCTTGTATTCAGCTGAACTCGAAAAGGGTAAAGCG
Organism: Lepisma saccharinum; assembly: GCF_977018435.1. Taxonomy (NCBI): domain Eukaryota; kingdom Metazoa; phylum Arthropoda; class Insecta; order Zygentoma; family Lepismatidae; genus Lepisma; species Lepisma saccharinum. Next base: position 39,089,432 of record NC_139237.1, read on the forward strand.
ACTTCAGTGTGCTCTCCTCACCAGCAATTCCATCGTCATTCCAAATCAAGTTCATTTCTTTGGACGAGACAAAATCTGAAAGAACACACAAATCGGAACAGATTGTAAATTTCATATTTTCAAATTGTAAATTTCAATTTCCGGCCATATTCAACACAATCACAGTATTCCATGCTCGTTGAAAAACATGATACGTGCAATATTTTCCAATTGCGCACACACAAAAAAATTTTGAAATTAAATTAATTGATGCTTCTAATGCTAGGATAGTAGTGCTAGTGTTACAACATTATAAAATAAGCATCAGATTTAAATAAATCTAAAGAAAGACCCACGCCTCCTAGGGCTGAAGTGGGGCGAAATTCTTCGTCTAAAAAAGGCGAGCGTTCATTGAAAATACAGTAGACTCGCGATTATCCGAGCTAATTGGAACACAGACTACCTCGGATACAGAAACACTCCGATAATACGGATATAATGTGCTAATAGGTCTTAAATGACGAAACAACACTTAAAACTGCATAGTAATTACTTATTACTAGTACAACATAAATGAGAAGATTTTTTTTAAAAAAAGTCTTTCATAGTTTTTTTGGATTGCTCATATTCACTTTCTTCATCGTTTTCCGCTCTACACCACTGCCCCCGCTCACAATTTGACTCACCCACTTTTCAATGTCCTTCCGCTTACGTCTCCAATCTCCAACAGTCACTTCCCTGACTCCATAATCAGCAGCAACCTTTCTAATAGACTCACCTTTATCCAACCTTTTTATTGCGTTGAATTTTGTTTCCAGAGAAACCACACACCTTTTCCGTTTGCCACACATACTACATTACTCGCTTATATGGCGTACGCTTTTAGAAGGAACATGAGTTCAGCCAATACGCAGCCACTGCTGTCGCGCTGTTGTCAAACCAACTGCTAGCTGAAGGGAACACAGAGAATTCGTTGTGTCCAATGTTCAACTTTTTATATATATAATGCATGCACGTGATATTTGAGTACAATGAAATATATAGTGAAGAATTCTACACAGGATTATATCATATCACTGCAGCATAAGAGAAACTCGTACCTGAAAGCAGTTTGAAGGTATTTATTATAGAGGAACTGCAAGGTCATCATCATCATTGCTCGTTTCTGTTTTCTGGCATGTTTCCCAGGAGATTTGAATAGGGGATCCCCGATTTCTGTGGTAGATACTTTACCCTGTTTTATATTACGCAACACAGTAAAAACAAATACACCACACGCTTCAGCCGTAAATTCTCGACTCTGAGAAAACACTGTTTCAGCACGCACTTCTTCCGACGCCAATACATTGAAGTAAGAATATACTTTAAAAGTAAGATTTCTGTCTTGTGAACTTAATATTTTACCCTCGGTGCCTGTACTACTGGTACTACGTTTCGAGAGCAACGTTATTAATTTGATTTGATTTGTTTTTACTTTGCTTTTCTGTCACTTTTGGCTAATTGCGAAGATGGGAATGAGTGATGATATAATGAAATTGATGAATGGACATTCATAAACATCCATGTCCAGGCCGGGAATCTAACCCGGGACCCCTGGCGTCGTATCGCGATATGCTAACCACTGCACCATAGGAGCCGGCGCGACATTATTTAATAACACTCACGGAACACAAACTATTGCACAACTATCGAACATAATGGCTGTATTATACAGAGCGCTACGACGCCATGGTTCTCGGGTTCGAATCCCGGCCCGGGCATAGGTGTTTGTAAGTTCCGCTTCATCAATTTCATCATATCACCACCCATCCTCATCTTCGCGATTAGCCAAAAGCGGCAGAAAAGCGAAGTAAAATAAATCGAATCAATCAATCAATAAGGGATGTATTGAATCCTTTCACAACTGTTCTTCGTGGCGTACAAGTATAATTATCTTACACCGCCCTTGTTACGAAAACGCTGAACTCAAACTGACTTAACTGACTCGCAATGTTCGTGCACGCCCACAACAATAAAGGGTTATTGTGTATATTCAGCCAAATTTGACACCCATAGCTTTACAAAGACACAACAGCAACTCAGCGGGGTCAACACGGTGGCAATGGGAAAAAAACAAAAAAACAGACTGAACACGGATGGAAAACGAAAGGGTCAAACGTGTGTGTGTGTGTGTGTGCGTGTGTAGAGACGTGTTGTTTCCCGTGTTTCTTCGAGAAGCGATAACTCCGGCTGTAGGCAACGGAAATTCATGGGACTTGGACGGTCATGTTCAAAATGTCGTGCCCCATCTTATGATTAACCTTAAAGTGGCGAGTTTTATGAAAACTTCTTGCGCGCAAGAAAAAATACAGAACACGGCATTTAACTTGCGCGCCGCAGTCTCCTAACTGTACAACGTTGCACTCCTGCCATTGGTTGCACTCCTGCCATAGTCACGCTCTCAGTAGCTCCGCCCGATATCGCTTCTAAAAACGTGCGTCGTATAGAATACGCCTACACAGATTTAAATACCACCAGAACAATCGGATACACCGACAATGTAACGAACACGTGCAGCGCGGACGGTAACTTGACTCCAACTTACTAGTAGTAAACAAACAGGGATTCCGTTATGAAGCGCAATGTTTTCCAACCACTCCCTCGGTTAACCCGGAGCCTCGGTTAATCGCGAGTCTACTGTAATCATTTTCCGAAGTGTTACCTTTTATGCGTTAAATTAGAACTTATATTTTTATCATAAATAAATAGGACACTTTTAGAATGTCAAACGATATCTGCATAGTACAATATATTCTTAGAGAGCCACTTCCACTGAAAAAATATACGTTTTCGTAATTAATGGATGGTCTGCAAAGAGAACACGCACTATAGTCAAGTGATAAAAAAATAGGTCGCGTTTGATCAGACTGCTTTCTTGAGCTCGTTATTTGACTGAATTAAGTTATTTTACTTATATTTTCTGCCACTTTTGGCTAACCGCCACGATGAGGATGAAAGATGATATTGGAGGGCACTCACAAAGAACACCCATGCCTAGGCCGGGATTCGAACCCTGGACCTCGGCGGCTCATAGTTAAATAACAGACGGGGTAAGTTGTTGCTTTCAAATCAACAATACACATTGTCGTACTGGCAACACTCCCGATAAACACTGACAGCGATGAGCGTGCCGAGGTTCAAATATTATCCCGCTTCCATCTGCAACCGTACGCCACTTGGAGCGGAACTGAAACAACTTTTTGCCTCCACACTCAGAACTAAATGCATCATATCGATTGATGCGCCAGAATGCATCGATTGATGCATCAGGGTGTGTTTTATGGTTTCTTCAAAGAATCAGATTCACATTTGATGCATTTGGGTGCATTTTTGTATGTCGTGAAAGAAACACCAAAGTGCATCATTTGATTCAAGTGAGGATTTATTTCAGTCGAGATGCACTTCAATGCACCAGTTGATGTGTTTTGATGCACCTTGATGCATTTTGATGCACCAGAATGCATATTTTTTGATGATGCAGAAAGGTGCATCAAGGAACATCAACTGATGCATTGAAGTGCATCTCGACTGAAATAAATCCTCACTTGAATCAAATGATGCACTTTGGTGTTTCTTTCACGACATACAAAAATGTACCCAAATACATGAAATGTGAATCTGATTCTTTGAAGAAACCATAAAACACACTTTAGTGCATTAATCGATGCATTCTAGTGCATCAATCGATATGAAGCATTTAGTTTTCTGTGTGCAGAAGTCACATGACATCTCCTGAGGAAGAATTTCGCCCGCAATGGACTAGCTTCCATTTGATTACATGTATTTTTTTTATTTGCGCCGCCCTGCCACCAGTAAGCGTCCAGCTTAAATATACCCCACATTATGCTTAAATTTCCTACATTGCGAATATTTACACTGCTTCCGTAGTTATTTATAAAATTGTAGTACTGTTTATTATCTATGCAATAGAACATAATTAGTAAGTAAACTGTCTGTTCAAGCATTTGAGTATTTACTTATCAATTTTGTACCTTGAGAAAAATTACTTTCATAAAAGAACGTATTCTTCACTTACACTTCAACAGCTCCCATCATGAAATTAAGTTTATGTTACAATAATGGATATTAATCTTAAAAAGTTAAACTTGTAATGAAATAACTGAACATGTTTACAGGAAAAAAATCTTTGAATTATTTTTACAATCTTTAGTCTGAACGTGACTTATGTTGAGATTTTCAGGCAATAAAATTTACAAAACGTGGTTAATATAGGGCATGAAATACTAGTATTGATATTAATAATAATTATAAATATGTATGAAATTTCATAGAGACGTCTCGGTGGCCAAGTGTGTTGGTATGTAACTAATTATCATTCATCCTCATCATCGCGATTAGACCAAGGTGTCACAAAAGGGGCGCTAAATAAGAAATAAAAATTGTAAAGCATATGATAGGCCTCTCAGCAAAACATTTTGTCTATTTGATATGCATTCCTAATTGGTAAGATTCATAAAATGGAAGATGATAGCTCAATATTAGAATGGAATTGAATGAAGTACATTAAAAAGCTTTCGTTTCCATTATTCAATCATCTAGTCATCGAGATTAACCATACAAATGTAGAAGACAACGTAAATTAACAGATTGATTGATTTAGTTAATTTTACTTAGCCTGTTTGTGCCGCTTTTGGCAAATTTCCTAAGATTGGGATGAGTGATAGTATGATGAAATTGATGAATGGACACTCACAAATACCAATGCCAAGGCCGGGATTCGAACCCGGAACCCCTGGCGTAGCAGCGCGATGTGCCAACCACTCAGATTCGGGAGCCGGATGTAAATTAACGGAAGTACACATATATGTATAATTTTAATAACCTTGAGTACACATAAGTTTTATAAATGTGTAACCACTATGCAGGTAAGAAGAAATATAGGTGTGCATAATAACTAGTAAGTAAACGGAGATTAGTTTGAAATAGTCTTACGTAACAGTAAACTCCATGTGCAATTGTGCACGTCCATTGGATACATACTGAAGTCCATGGCGCAAAACAGATGAAGTTTCATGCTTGAAAGAAAACAAAACATAGTTAAGAATCATGGGAAACTGAGTAACTAGACATGAAATATAATATGCAAATAGCTATACATATTGCTAAATCCCTTTCAAAATCAGAAATGTAAATAAAGTTGAAACGTTTAAAATGTTAAACAATTATATTCCTTATTATGTACAATGTATGTATTTGCTGTGTACTTCTATTTAATCTTTAATACAGTTTAATACTAATTGTATGTAATAATTAGTATGTTTAAAGCACTAGACGTTCTCCTAGAACACAGCATTCAATTAAAAGTTGAATAGACCACGCCCTTTCCGTGCCCCCGACCGGTGTTGTCACTGGCATTATCTACAATTTATTTTCTTAATATTGAGCTAAATTATTTTTCTGGATTTGTATCAAATGACATCTCTTACCGAAACATAATGGCTTAACCGTAAATTATGATTTACATACATCCCCCGTTTTTGTACTCTATTTCATTAGTTAATATTTTAACATTTCGCATTGTATTATTTTGTATTTATGAATTTCACGGATTTTAGATTCACTAGGTAACAAAAAATTGTTTATGTTCCTTTCAAAGTATTTATTGAATGAAATCAACATGCTGAACACGAATATACCATTTAGTTTTTCACTAGAAGACCTCAATACATCGAAATATTTAAGAAGCCATGGATATATATTGATATTTATTGATATTTCCTCACAAAATTGCTTCCTGTTTGTGAATGTACCTGGAGTTCTGTGGTTTTAAATACAGTTGATTTTTGTCTGTTCAGTGAAAAATGGCAGTATCCAGAGGTTGTAAATTGGCAGCAGACACGTTTTGTTATGTTTGTGGACATTATATCGGATCCAAACAAGTAAAACATAACATTGTGCTTGAGATAAAGTTCTGTGATGCTTACCAAGCTTACTTCGGAGTACCGGTTGGAGATCAAAGTGTTGCATGTGCTCCTCATGTGTCTCTGTCGGTCTACTTTAGAGGGTTGGCTACGTGTAACAAGAAAGTGTATGCCATTTGCAATTCCCCGAATATGGAGAGAGCCTACAAACCATCACGATAATTGCTACTTTTGTATGATGGACATTACATATTATAAAAGTACAAAGAACAGAAAAAATATTCCATATTCTACCATACCATCATCCATTTCTCCATTACCGCAGAGCGAGGACCTGCCAATTCCATCGCCACCTAAATGTGCTACTTCTGTAGAGGAAGTAAAAAAAATCAAGCGACGACAGTGATGTCAGCATTAATGATGAGAGAATTTCAAAGGAACTACATTTATTCAATGAACAGGAATTGGATGACCTTATAAGAGATTTGCAACTAACCAAATCAAAGGCTGAACTACTGGCATCCCGTCTTAAGGAATATAATTTGCTTGATAAATCCTGCAAAATAACAAAATACAGGGGAAGGCATAAGGATATTGCATGCTTCTATCAAATGGAAAAAAAAAAATTTGTTATTGTAGTGATATTAATGGTCTCTTTGAGGACATAAAGATTCCTCATAAACCAGGCCAGTGGCATCTCTTTATAGATAGCTTAAGTAAATTTATCAAAGCTGTCCTTCTGCACAATGGGAACAAGTTTCCTTCAATTTCGGTAGCTCATTCTGTTCATCTCAAAGAAACTTATGAAAATGTCAAGTTGTTCTTGGAAAAACTGAATTATGAGTGCTACAAGTGGGACGTTTGTGGTGATTTTAACATGTTGGGATTTCTTCTGGGACTTCAAGGTGTCCACACGAAGTATTTATGCTTCCTCTGTCTATGGGACAGCAGGGCAGATGAACAGCATTACACCAGGAAAGAATGGCAAACAAGGAATGAATTGGTTCCAGGCGCACATAATTTAAGAATTGAACCCCTTGTTTCCAGAGAGAAGATTCTTTTACCCCCACTCCATATCAAACTTGGACTTGTTAAACAGTTCATCAAAGGTTTGGATAGTACCTCGGAAGCTTTAAATCTCATATGTCAAATGTTTCCCAAGTTATCTGAAGCAAAAGTAAAAGGTGGAATTTTTACCCGGCCTCAGATTAGAGTGATGTTATAATCTAAAGAACTTGTAGATGTAATGACACTTGATGAACGAAATGCGTGGGAAGCTTTTAGAATAGTGGTGCAATGGTTTTTGAGCAACAAAAGAAGTGATAACTATACAGAACTGGTTGAGAATTTGATACGGAGTTACAATGTGCTTGGGTGTAGAATGTCAGTCAAAATGTACTATTTATTCTCTCATATTTATTTCTTTAGACAAAATTTAGGAGATGTAAGAGGGACGTTGGGATTGTGCTATGATTGGGGACAATCTATGGGGTATAGTGCGTGAAGAGGGGTGTGAAGCTCATAAAAGGAAAAGCCGTTCTCATGTACATTTTTGAAAAATGACATTGTTGTATTGAACATGTATGTCTGTAATTGAACATTTAATAATATTCAGTATGTTTGTAATTGACTACATAATTAACCACTAACTTGACGGAAGTTAAAGATGATATTAAAAGGCTAAAGAATTACAAAGCACCTGACATTGATTTAATACCAGCTGAGTTAATTAAATTTGGTGGAAATTCGTTAATATGTCAAATTTATCAATTATTTATTTATTTATTATGGAATAAAGAAGAAATCCCTCAACAGTGGAAAGAATCCATAATTGTTCCTGTGTTTAAAAAAGGTGATAAAATGAACTGCAATAATTACCCTGGAATTTCTCTACTCTCAACAAAATATAAAATATTATCTAACATTCTTTTAACAAGACTAACCCCATATGCTAATGAAATTATAGGTAATTATCAATGTGGATTTAAACGTAACAGATCAACTACAGATCAAATTTTTCACATCAGACAGACACTTGAGAAAAAGTGGGAATATAATCAAAATGTCCATCAGCTATTCATTGATTTCAAAAAAGCATATGATTCGGTCAAAAGAGATAAATTATGTAATATATTAGTCGAGTTTGGAATACCTAAGAAGCTTGTTAGTATGATAAAAGTATGCACCAGTGAAACAGAAAGTAAAATTCGTGTGGGTATTAATTTGTCTGACAAATTTACAATTCATGATGGGTTAAAACAAGGAGATGGATTATCTACATTGCTCTTTAATTATGCCTTAGAATATGCTGTTAGGAAGGTAAAAGAAACTAAAGAAGGACTAAAATTAAATGGTGTGACTCAGTTGTTAGCATATACAGATGATGTAGACTTACTGGGGGATGATGTGAATACAATTAAGAATAATGCTAAAATATTTTTCAAAACTGCTAAAGAGATAGGTTTGGAAGTTAACAAAGAGAAAACTAAATATATGCTTACAGGCCGAAACCAAGTGTTAGGTAATAATCAAAATCTAATTATTGATAACTACTCGTTTGAACCAGTTTCCAAATTCAAATACTTAGGAGTAATATTAACAAATGAAAATTTTATTAAAGAGGAAATAAAAAGTAGGCTTAATTCAGGAAATGCATGTTACTTCTCTCTTCATAAGCGTTTGTCTTCTTGTTTAATATCTAAGAAACTAAAAGTTAAAATATACAAAACAGTAATTTTGCCTGTAGTGTTATATGGATGTGAAACTTGGTCCTTTCCATTGAAAGAGGAACATAAATTGAGAGTATTTGAAAATAACATACATAGGAAAATATTTGGACCTAATAGGGATGAGGAGACAGGTGAGTGGAGAAGGTCACATAATTTAGAACTACATATTATGTATTAATGTCCAGATATTACTAGAATAATTAAATCAAGAAGACTTAGGTGGACAGGCCATGTGGCACGAATGAGGGAGGAAAGAAGAGTTTACAGGATTCTTGTTGGGAATCCTGATGGTAAGAGACCTGTAGGAAGGCCAAGACGAAGATGGAGGGATAACGTTGAAATGGACCTAAAGGAAATCAGTAGGGATGGAAAAGTATATATACATCTTTCTGAAGATAGGGACAGATAGAAGGCCTGTGTTGCTGGAGCCATGAACCTTCGGGTTTAAGAAGGCTAGAAGGTTTGTAATTGAACAGTCAATATTATTCAGTATGTTTGTAATTATTAGAACATTAAAGAGTGTATTGTATTTTAGGTTTCTCTGTATGTCTCTAGTTACGTCCAATTAAACTCGTTGTTTTGCTTATTCTTAAGATAAAATTGATAATTCATTATTACATCTAAAATATCGACATTGGAGAAGAACCACTTTTGTAATCATAATCAGGATCATATAATTAAGCAATAAACACTAAAAGAATAAGATAAACAAAAACTTGGTGAAATATTGTTACCTAGTGTTCCAGAACAAAAACAAGGTTTATATGTTATAGTTTGTTAGCGATAAGTGTTAGTAAATGTTAATAAAATAAGTATATAGCAAGCTTCTTATGCTAACCAATAGCTAATTGATTCGTTTAACCAGATCAAAGATTTAGTTTTCAAGTGTAAATATTGAATTGGAATTAAAATTGAAAATTTTTGGGTGCGTCAACACTTGGGTTACTGTCACATTGTCTCTGTGGTGTAATATCTCCTTGCGTATTTAAAACCTGAGGCTACAGAGGAGTGCTCAGTACATATAAGGACAACACACAGGACAACAGCCCTACAAAGGATTATACTGGCCGTAGGGCCAGACGCCAGAGCCTCGTTGGCTTGCAAGAAGCAGTTACCGAGCTGTACTACATTGAAGTGAGGTTGACATTTGGGTGGCTACGTGGAAGTCCCTTACAAGCCCTGTAATCACTTGCTTGTTAGAGGAATTGGCCTAAAGCACATACTTTCCTTTGTAGTAGAGTGTTCCGTTCTCGTACAGGACAACGAGCGCGAGGTAGGACTGGTCGTAGACTTCGGGCTCCCTGCTGGGGTAGATGGCGATGTGAGGCTTCCATATCTGCTGGATCTGGTTGCCGTCCAAGATGGCCTCCCCTATGGTGGTGTTCAGCCGCGTCTCCTGCCACTGCATCACCACGAAGCCATGCAGGGTGATCTCCTAAGGAAAGAGGAGTCTAATTAGCTAATTAATTGCGTAGGCGGTGGAGTCATGGGGTTCCTACTCTTGGTAAAACATTGATTCATGCCACCAAAGGCCTTTCCGAAGATATTACTCATTCTAAGTTCTGAAAAGTGCTACTAGACTACTCGTATGGTTTTCAATGGCTGTTGTACAGACAGTGTGTGCCGGTATGCCAGGTAAGGTAAAGATAAAGTTCTCCGTTCATAGAGCACCGTGTTATGAAGGCACATTTAGGGGATGTGGGGGTACGGGTCAACATATTTTCGATCTCCATTTGGACGCGATGTGATCAGCACCAAGCTCCGGCCGCCTGTCCCAGGGTTGCCATCAGGTACCCATTGATTTTTGGCTGGCTGAGCCCCGGAGCCGCTTTATGCGGGGACAAGGCCAGAAAAATTCCGACCTTAGATCACCCACCTGGGTAATCTAACCCAGGTGTTCCAGCCAGACGCCCTACCGACAAGACCGCCTCGGCTCCACCACACTGTATGCCAGGCATTTTAAAAATATTATCATATCTGCACACACACTAAACATACAAAATACTCAAACCTAATTTATCATGTATTCTAAGACATTACATAGAATTGAAGAGTGATACCGAGCAAAATTTGTAAAAGCCCTACTTATTCACCTCTGCACACTAATCAACGACCCGATCATTCAACGACAAAGCTACATACCGCTGAGTATGTAATCTGGACCTCACATCCTCTGTGGACTTTCCGTGGAGGATAGAGGCTTTAACCTCTCGATGAGGGGTCAGAGACACGGGAACCTAAGTAAAGTATAAAACGTCCCGAACAGAAAACAAGGAGGGGTTTCTAATAAGAATTCATCGAGTGTAGTGGGTACTTTGGCGTGGCAGTTCGAGGCGGCGCATAACTTATGGCGCGAGACGCCTCAGCAAGTTGCACCTCGAACCCAGGACTTTACATCGAACATCAACACGATCGGCTCACGGTAAGTGTGGAGAGAGCTTTGCTCTGGTATTCCTCTTCTTCCCTCTTTGTGACCAGAGTCGGCCAATTAAGGTATAGAATGAAAACCTCTCGCTTTTTGTAACTTGCTGCAATATCTTGTGACTCAAACAATCCCCAATCTGATCACCAAGTCACACTTCACAATATTATTTGTTATATTTATATTGTTAGAGAATGATTTGTTTTAGTTTTAAGTCCACTTTATGCAGAGATTGGCTAATCGGGACTGGACGTATAATTTAAGGTAGAATCTGCGCCATTGTGTGCTTCCACAGGATAATGAACTCAGGACCTCAGGACCTCAGGACCTCTTGATTACAAGGCGACGATCTTATTTGGAGGCATATATTGGTTCGCATCTCACTTTAAATTGTACGTTCAGTCTCGATTTGATTTGATTTGATTTGGTGTTTTAAGTCCAATTTGTGCACAGTAAGGCTAATTGGGACTGGACCTACAGTTTAAAGTGGAATCTGAACCACTATATGCCTCCATCGATTAACATATGCGAGCATAAAGTAAATTGTATTTAAAATACTCTTGTTTGGTTCTAGAGTTTAGCAAATTAAGAGTTTGAGGTAGGTGAAAGTTTCGCAGGGCCTCCCCGATGGCGTAGTGGTAACGTCGTCGTCTTGTAATCAAGGGATCCCGGGTTCGATAGGTTTGAAGTTAAGGTACCGGTGGAGGCACATAGCACAGTGGTTAGGATCCCACGTTAAACTGTAGATACAATCTCTATTAGTATTTCCATGCATGAAGTTGACTAAAAACAACAATGCAAAGCTTCACATGAATCGATTGATTGATTGATTGATTTAGTTTATTTTACATCGCGTTTTGTGCCTCTTGGCTAATTTGCGAAGATGGGGATGAGTGATGAAATGATGAAATTGATGAATGGACATTCACAAACAATCAAGCCCGAGTGGGATTCGAACCCGGGGCCCTTGGCATCGCAGCGCGATGTGCTAACCACTTTTTTTATTATTACCTTACAGATACAACTATACACGTACAAAGACTTGTATGCTACTGTTCATTTGACTAATGTGAACTACCTCCACATTTTACAGGTCAACGAAACAGTACCAACCTTTTACACTTGTTGGCTAACAAGTATTCTTTGTACTTTAACATTCAATCAGCAACTTTAAAAAAATTGCAAATAATATCTTTCTTTGATTTTGAGACAATTTATGATATTCCTGTTTAACATGTATTAAGAATTGATCATGAAAATCTATACCCTTATATATACAGACAAACAATATATAATGTCCAACCAGCCATTGCACACTACGCAATGTGGTGCATGGAAAATACGAAAATGTAGGTAACATTATGTTATGAACAGTAAACACATTGGGATGGGTGCGACAAATTTTTCCTAATAACACACAAATTTCCATGTTTCACGTGTCGGTATGCATTCACTTATCCAATGTGCAATCGAACCATTTTGTTTACACCTACAACATAGGGGGTCTTGCAAAAGTTTTAATTTGTGTAATTTCTCTTCCGTCACTACTATATCCTGTACCACACAGTGCCACGCAGATTTTACCAAAGGTGATAAATGTGGTGCTTGAACATTGTTCCATATTTTGTGGCAGGGATGGATAGGTTGTTTAATCATTATCTTGCAGCTAGGCAGTGTTGCCAGACAACGTGACTTGTATAATTGAGATACTTTTGGTATTTCAAAGGATTTCACTGAAAGTAGTATATAACAAATTTCTAGCACAAATTCTTGTAAATATTTATAATGCGGTGGCACCGTGGCTATAGTGATCGGAGACTGCAGTGGTATGGTGTCCAAACTCTGCCTAAGTATCACACCCGTTATACTGTCTGGGAAGTTTACTAACATTGACACATCTGCTTGTACGCAGAGAGCTTGGCTCTTTAACTCCACGTGAGACAGGTTAAGTCCCCTGTACAGTACCGGTAGACATACATTCTCGTGAAAGTTTACACTATTTGGAACATTTCTGAGAAAACCGGACGTTGATAGGAGACGCCGTTCCTGAGATATATATCAAATCAAAAAATATCAAATATGGCGGATTATTTTTAAGATGGCGGACGTCGGGGCGCAGATATTGATCGGCTACTCGACTGAAAATATATTTAATGATAGAACAATTAATCCTACCAAGTCTTTTGCTTTTATCAACAAGTCATTGATTCAGGACTTAGCCTCTGGCCTGTGATAAAGATGTAATTTTTTGTGCTTTTGTTATGAGGTCCGAAGTCATTTTGCGGCGGGTGTATAAAACACACACACAGACACATACACACGCAGAATAGCAATTTAATTCAAGAGAAATTTTTAACTCTATATATTATTTCATGAGCATAAACATGTATCTAAATGTTGCTTTAATAAATATTTCTGGGCCTCCCCGATGGTGCAGTGGTAACGTTGTTGTCTTGTAATCAAGGGGTCCCGGGTTCGATACCCGGTGGAGGCACAAGTGGTTCGGATCCCACTTTAAACTGTAGGTCCAGTCCCGATTAGCCTTACTGTGCACAAAGTGGACTTAAAACAACTAATCAATCAATCAATAAATAAATATTTCTTTATTTATTTTTGTATTTATTATGATTTTGAAATTCAAAACGAGGGCGAGACTTTTCTCTCTAGCTGGAAACGAGAACGAGACATGCATTTTCAACGTCAAACAAGTCGGCTAAGAACATCAACTTCATAATTCACAAGTCGAGCCGAGATTGTGCCTAGTGTCGTGTCTCCATAACAGCAGTTGCTACTTCTTAACTCTACAACCCCTTTCACTGCACCATCAACTTTAATTTATGGGAGAGTCGTTCTGACGCCCGCTTTGTTTGGGTGTGGCTGGACGTGTAAACAAATTACCTTAATTTCTGCAGCAGGATAAAATGCTGTTGCAATTGTTTGCACTCGCCTTCCTTGCCCATGCGTTTTCCTACAGATAAGGGTTGTCTGTATCCCCACGCAATCAGAGAAAGATACTAATATTTGGCAAATATCATTTTTTCACCCACAAATAATATTCAGAGTTGTAAAAAATATTTTTATTAGATTTTGAAACTTAACTTTCTTCATGAAGAGAATCACTTATAGAGCGTCTCAACCTACAAAGTCAATATGGGTTAAATGCGGCGTTGCCACATCAACAAACGGAGTCGCTGTTAATCGCTAATTATTGCGACAAATTTACTTCCTTAATATCGCATAGGAAATCATCCAAATCTATGTATTTGATGCATTTTTAAAAATAACGATAGTTACCTCAAGATTTGCATGTAAATGTTTATATTTCGACGTAACTATTTACTATTTTACATTTGCATTATATGTGTAATACACGCAACTATTGTTACTTCTTTCGTTGAATGTTGTATCCTTTACATAAACAGAAAAAAAAAGTCCGCGCGTTCATTATATCCCCAGCGGTTAACAAAGGGAGCGGTACTCTTTGTTAAAAGAAACACCCAAGCTGGTGGTTTTCTTTTGAAGTAGAAGCAACAAACTGGAGTAGGAAAGCGATGTTGCCAAATTGAAGAGATAAAGAGAAAAAGCAGAAGGAAATGGTAAGGAAAAAAGAAAAAGAAAGAGAAACAAAATTAAATAATATGGAAAAAGAAAATAAATACAGATAAAGATTAAAAAGGAAGTGTTTAAGGGTATTATCGAAGGGGGGGGGGATATCCAACTCTTACATATTAGGCCTTAATTGACACGGGGGTTCTGGGGGAAGGGATTCTGAATTAAACGTGGGGGGAGACAGTAGGTGTTAAATTATGGCTGGTATTTTAGTTAGAGAGGGATTGACCATTACATTGAGGGGGGTATCCAATTCTTGTGTATTACTATTGTCTTAGACTGTTGCGGAAATTCTGGTGTGGAGACTGAGAATTATTTTTTTGGAGGAGGCAATGCTGTCTAAAATTAGCATGGAAATTTTGGTGGTAGGATTAAGTATTAAATTTAAAGGAGGAAATAGGAAGCTCTTGATAAAGTGTTAAACCTTAGATTGTCAAGAGATTTCTGTCGTTTAGAGAGAGTTCGAACATTAAATTTTGGAGACTGTATTTAGCCATATTGTATGTAGTACACGTTTCCGACCCCAAACGTGCCAAAAGAGAAGGTGAAAAAGACAAAATATCTCGGGATCTTAAGGAAGTATTGACACCCCATTAAATTAATATTCTTGAAAGCCTGCAAAGAAATGGGCGTAAACATGTTCTTGCTCACTTCACCCGCAATCACGTGTTGCGAGAATGCGTGTTTGGCGCTTTACTGAGGTGAATGTGAAGTTTCATACTATAGCTGCATTACAAGACATAAACGAAATTCTCGATATTCATTAATAACATCACTCCTTAAAATATAATGCTTAGTGTTGGTATACTGCTTAATTTAAAGCAGGTGCATGATTTGGAAATATATCGAATCCGTATTTTTAAGTTGTCACAGGAAAATTTTAAATTTGCACTGAAGATAAAATCCAAGTAATTATTGTTATGGATTATGGTTTGTTACTAAAATAATTATATTTACCCTAGGAAAACGGGGGGGTGAGGGTGAGTTCTTTGAAAGAGGAACCCTGTTATATTATCGCCCTGAGGTTAAGAATTTCTAGCTAGGGTTCTGTAATGTCTCGTGAAACAAACTAAATCTGCTATACGGCTGGAGCATATTATTTGGTTTGCCAAGGTTGAATTATTCTATCTTTATCTTAAGTTGTGTAACAATTTGTGTTAAATACTCAAATTGAGTTTTATAAACCCACTCAAAATTACTATTTATATGCATATTTACATATTCTAATTTACTACATTTAACCAATCAATGTGCTAGCTTTAAGTTTTTTCGAAAATCGAACAATCAAAAAATATGGACAATGTAACATGGTATTTCATTCAAATAGACATCAACTATTACACATTCATCCAAACTATTTTCGGGGGTTTATGAACGATTTTAGGGGTGGTATTGAGTGATGGGCACCCCTGTTTAGGGAATAAGGGCAGATCAAGTATAGTGTTCTGTAAAGCTAAGAAAAAGTTACTTTCGGTAGACACACTGTCGTAATTAAATACTTTGTGGGGATTACGATATGGTTTGAGGGCGCGAATGATGTTTTTGTGGGGGGCACATGATATAATCTGGGGGGACGCATGACATGATTTTTGGGGGGAATGTGCCATTGGCTTTGAGGGGGTGGGCACCTCTGCTCTCCATGAAGGAAATAATATCCTGCAATTTTGTCTTCATACTTAGGATTTTCACTAGCAGCCGTGAGTGATAACTTGCATTATGCAAAGTCTAAGGAAAAAACTAAAAGCACAACACTATAACAAAGCAACAAAACAGCACCATAACACAACACAACTAGTTAAAAATAATTAACCCCGCACGTGGTTATGGAGCAAAAATAGTGAGAGGCGCCTTGCAACTACAAGAAATGTAAAGAAAATGTGGCAACAACGTCTGAGTGCACGCGCTTATCAGGAGCGGCTTGGCTATTGTTTGCTATTATTATCAGTGTTAAGTTTTATAAAATGGTTGCCGATGGGGACATAATAAACGCGCGGACTTTACGAACCGGGGCACCTGCCTGCAACTGAATTGTAACCTTGGTGGCGCGCAATGAATTTGATACGCGAGACAGCCGCCATAAACAAACTAAGATTGTGGAATAAATAACGGTGCTGTGGAGTAACAATGCATTCTAAAAATAACTTGAAACAATGGTCAACACTTTTCTCGCTTGGTCTGCACGTGTATCGCGACAAACCGAAAAGTTTCTCGCTAACCAACTTTTTCGTGTTACGGTCTGATGATTTATACAAAATATCCAATGTATATTTATATATAACTCTCCTCGTAAGCAAATTAATTCACTCAGGCGAAGAATATCATATCTACAAACATCATAGATCCCGTAGAAAAAAAACTGGGGAAGTTGTTCAAGCGGTTTGATATTTATGGCTTTTGACGTATTTACTAGAAAAAAATTAAGCGTTTGCAAAATTGCATAATTATGAAAAATTCATATCACATGAATTTATGACAGGTTATATAATGCCGTCAGTAAATAGAGCATAAAAAACTCCACAGGATAATGATTTCACTGTTTGAAATTTATGACTTTTACATTTTGTAAATTTTGTAACATCTCGCAACGCAGCGGTGGAAGAGAAGGACAGAGCTATTGGCAAAACTCATGTATTAGAGAGAGAGAGAAGTACTCCATTTACTTACATACTGACTTTTAAGGTTGAGACACACTATAGACCACAAATATCTATGAAACTCACCGCATGTACCTAGATTATTAGGATATATATTTTTTAGATATTTCTCATTGTTGACTTAAAAACACTAATGTATGGATGCATTAATTGCAACAAGTTTAGAAGACAGGAAAATGTACAATGTCTCTCAAACGTTTTAGGAAAACGACATTTTAAACTAGGCAACCCAATTTACACAAGTCGTTGGTGGGCTGCGTGTAGAGTTAGGCTCAATTTCAGGGTTGCCACATGCAGAATAGATATTTATGAAATACGCGAAAGATATAGAAAAAGCATTATTGTATAAAATTATAAAAATATCACTACTATATCGCAAATGAAAAAAATCTTTCTGAAGGAAAAAAAAAATGTTTTCTAGTATTTCATCCTTGATGACTCTGCAGAAAGAAAAAGAGGTGAGAAAAAACGAAAGGTGGCAAAAGAAGAGGGGAAGAGAGAAAGGGGAAGAGGAAAAGTAGAGGAGAAGAAAGAGAGGATAGACGAGGAGAGAAGTATTGAGAAGAAAGGAGAAATATTCGAGGAGAGATGAGGAAAATGGAGCAAAGAAGATAAGATAGGAGGAAAACGAGAGAAATGGAGGGGAGGCGAGGCGACGAGAAGAGGGGAGTGGAGAGTAGAGTAAAATAGAGAAAGGAAGAAGAACGAAAAGAAGAGGAGAAGAGTGCAGTGGAGTCTGAAATCGAAGACAGGAGAGGAGATAAGAGGTGTGGAGAAGAGTGCGATGGAGACAAGATGCGAGAAAAGTAGGGAAGGCAATATGAGATAAACGCTAGAGGTGAAGGAGAGGAAAGAAGAAGGAGAACGAGAAGATAAGAACAGAAGAGACTGTAGACGATAGGAGAGAAGAGGTAGTTGCAGAAAATATCGTCTCTGGGTCAAGAATTGATGCATTAATCAAATTATCGCCATAAAACATTCAATAACGTTTTGAAATGTATTGGAGAATGTATTAGATCGGTGCAAAATGCCTTTTGGCTGAGTACAGAGCAAGAAAAAATCTTCCACGTAAGATCTTCGATTTTACCTGCGATTATATCACTAAAAGCATCAATGCAATTTTAATATTTATAAGAATTATCCAATTCTTCTCGGTTCGTTGAAATGCAGATTTTGAAATTTAATATTTCTCTCCCCCATCGTTAATTCCAAAACTGAATCATTCTGATTCACACGGTGTGGACAATGAACACAGTGGGATATGTCTAAAACTTACGAAAATTTTCTGCCACGGGAGGGGTTTGAACCTACAATCATCAGCTTGTAAACCCTTAACGGTAACCACTATTCTACAAACTTTCGCTCCTGAAAGCAGGTAGGAGCTACCCAATGTTAAATGTATATGAAAAACTCTACTCCTACATGTAATGTGCAAAGAATACTTGTTTGTAACAATGAAAACGAAAGTACGCGTAGTACGAATGGGCGAAAACATTTAATGAAGAATTGCACATGATAAAAACTTTTCAGTCGATATTTGTGGATATTTGTGGATATTTCGGTGTGAAATCTCCCTTAGAGAAAAGTACGCAAATATAAGAGAGTGTCTGAAACGTGGAATATCAGTTAGTTAATCTGCTTTTGCGGGAGGAGGTGCTAAAATGTATCTGGAAACACTGGAAATAATCATGCATTGCTATTCAATCTGGAGTGAAAAATGTGTTGAATGACGCACGCTATGAAGTGATTGGTGGATATCTGGACTTGTTTACCGAAAAAGAGTGTTTTGGAGTTCACTTCCATATTCAAAACTTGATTTTAAGAACAGAAATGGAGCAAAACTAAAATATTTAGAACAGAATTAATACGACCTGCTGTTTAGAATGCTTTTATTTTCTTGGAATGCATCAAATGAACTTACAAACATTTCTATTCAATTTGTTGTTTTATGGAACTTTCATCAGATCTTTAACAACGAATTTAAAAGAATCACATTAATAAGAATAACAGCAAAGAGCATTTAAAGTAAACTTATCTATATAAGTTAATGATGCATTGAAACATGTAAATGAAAGAAAATAGGTAGGTAATATTTTCATTCCAAGAATACATGAAAGAAATCAGATGTTTCGACCAAAAACCAACAACTACTTGCAAGGTTGTATCAGTTGAAATATTTAAAGTATCATAAATTTGATGCATTTTCTTTCCTTTGAAAAAATCTGTTTGCAGACAAATCTCCTGGCTTTGATTCAGCCCAGAAATCAATACAATGTTTTGCAACAGTGCAAAACCGCTTTTATGATCACATTTTCTACAAGCATGGAAGTTCACACGCACATCTCAACAAAATCCAAATATTTTATTAAAAGTTCGTATCGTGCTTGGACTTTTACAACATGAACCCTCCTCGAAGCAAAAATTAAAATTTTAAGAAAGAGAACTTTAAAAAATGTGAGACTCTCATTAAATAGGTTAACATTTCTTCAATTTATTCCTCCTGCACGTTTAGAGCAGTCTCTGCACGAAGTGAAATCAAACACCGAGGCCTCTCATCAATTATTCCAGACGTGCTTAATCGATGAAAACCACGCCAATGCCGCACCGAACGAAAATATTTCTAAAATTGTTTAAAAATAATTGTCTAGCTGCGCCGAGAAGTGAGACTCGATGAAAAACTTAGAAACCAAAGCGAATTTTCTAAACTAATCTCTTTTTCTGATTCAAAGGCGTCCGGAAAGATATTCTCCCTCGTAGAATAAGAAAAAAATATCTGTATCCCGGCCACAAGACAGAAATGTTGTTTTGACAAAATCCTGTTTTCTTGCTGGCCACAAACAGAGAGGGCCGCAGTTTCTTCGTGGGTAAACGTGGCAACAGATGGTCACTGCCATAAAGGCGGTCCCCGCACGGTTCTTAGCTTGGCTGGATTATACTTGTTTCACTTCTCCCTGTCATTTGTATTCCACATATCGCACAGGAGAGCCCTGTATCTACATATTTTCAACTCCCTTTTTTCCAGTATTTTTCTACTTACACATTTCTTACCTTGTTAATTGCGTGTTTTCGAATTTTTCTGCGTTTTCTCAGTTTCTCCTCTCGTTCTCTCTCTCTCCCTTCTAGCATTTCTTTCTCTCTAATCTCCTTTCTCTCCTCGAACCCTGTCGCACTCACCAGCTGTCTTTCTCTTCCACTCTTCTGCGCTCTCTCTTTTTCTCTAATCTCTCGCTCTCTCCCCTTCCTATCCTCTACCCTTTCTCATTTTTATATTCTATCTTCTCTCTCTCTTACCATCTTCCGTTTCCCTTTCTCTCTCGTGTTCCCTCTCCCTCATTCTCTGAGTCCCTCTCTTCGTTTGTCTCTCTTTTTCTCTTTTTCATCTCTCCCTCTGCCTGACTTTTTTTCTATCTCGCGCTCATCTTTTATACATTCATTATGAATAACTAACAAAGAAATATACTCTAATATCTGAGCACATCATCTACACTTATGATCTGTGGCAAACAGGAATCAACATTGAACGGGTTATGGAATGATCGTGCATTACACCTAGCTTGTTTATTCTTCTGAAGTATAATGTATTATATTTCAGTGTTTCAGAGTATTAACAGTTTTGACAACCGTATATACCTGGTATTTTTGTGGCATTAAATAGTTTACATATTTGAAAATGGAAATGTTAGTTATTGAACTTTGTCTTTCTCATTATGATTCGTAAATATCAATATGTCACTTCAAGTGACAATCAGTGGCGGCGATTGGGAGGGGGGAAGGAGGGGACCCTGTGACCTATAGCTAAGTATTGTTTACCTAGACAAGGCAAAGTATCCTTGCCCCCCAGTTTTTGCACCCAATTGCCGCCACTGGTGACAATTATTCAATTTTAAATTCTCCTTATAAATAATTCTGCCGTGCACTTGTTGAAGTTAAAGAACAACAATTCCTATTATTGTTCCTGCTCATTCTACATAAGGAAATTCTTCACTTGTTAACAATTGACTGCTCTTGCCACCAAATTATGGCCAGGTTGTTTCTATTGAATTCAGTCCTAAATAATCCTGTAGTATAAGGAAACAAAAATCATTGTCATTGGTTAATCTCTCTTTCTGTGAGGCAAACAATGAAGAATCAACAATCCATAATTTTTAGCCTTTAATCCCCAGGAGATAAATAAAGGTACAAATGGATAATTTCATTAACCGAACGACGCACTGCGATAACTCAGTAATGGACAATCATAGGGAGGTGCTGTTTTGAACCAAAATGCATGGTTTGTGTAGCATAATCTATTAAAACATCTTTTCTAAAAAAAAGTCCAGTTTACGGTAAAAATTTAATGAAATCAATAAGAATTTTGACAAAAAAAGAAAACAACTGAATGTTCAGAAAAAAACGGCATTACCATTATTAACAGTTTTTTCTTTTCAGGCCTTAGTGATCGTATGCGGTTGTTGGAAAGCTAAATAAAAGATGGAGGAGAAGTGCATTTTCTGCGGTGAAGGCGGGATGGTGGACATTGACACTGAAAAGAGGGTTAGAGACTTTGAGGAAAAGAGAAAATATGGGATTGGGGGGAAAATTGAGGACGTTAGTCATGTGCGAATGCATGTACAGTGCAGAAAACGTTATACCAGACATGGAAATTACGTTCCAGTGTCTCTACCTGTAGGAACAAATGCAACAAAACCCCTCCTCAGAAGTGACCTACATCCCTTCGAGTTTAAAACGTGCTGTCTTTATTGCGGGGAGACGGTTGATAAGGAAGCTTGCAACAAGCACACACATCAACACACAAAAATATGCCAAATGAAAACTTTACAAAAAAGTTCAAGTATTCGGAATATGTGCGCAAATAGGTGCAACAAGTGGGGGAAAATAGTTCTAAATCGCATGAATAGCGAATATGACCTGATTGCGACCGAAGCGCAATATCATAAAAACTATGATGCACGATTTTCAATCGTTGGTTCAAGTATGCCAGACGAGCCATCTGAAAATGTGGTCGGAAGACCTGTTGACGAGTCCAAGTTAGAGGCTTTCAATAAATTATGCAACTTCCTGGATTACAACGATGACTGCCAGTACCTGCTGTCTGACCTTATGGAGATGCTCTTAAAGTTCAGTACCGACAGTGACAAGTTATACAGTGAAAAGCGTCTGCGGGAGCTTTTATCAGCACGCTACGGCAATACTGTTCTTATGTCATCCAGCAAGAAATGTTTCGGGACTGTTGTTTCTTTTAGGCCCGTTGCATCGACGATTTTAACGGACAAGTGGTACAGCGACAAAAGAAAAACGCTGTCGAAGAAAAGAAGAAGATTATAGACGCGGCTATTACCATCCTCCAAGAAGAGATAGGCTCTAAAGTTTATGATTGCTCGACATATCCAATCTACGAAGAAATATCGAGAGGTGGAGAAAATCAAGTAGGTGAGATGCTCACTCATCTGATTTCTGTTCTAATGAAACCAGTAAAAGGTCCACCTTGCAATCAGAAGGTGTTGAGTGTTGATCACTCTATCATTTCTTCGGTGCATCCATGTTCATTTGTGTCAGCTGTGCAGGTTGAAATTGGAGTGTTTCTTCATAGGCTTTTCCGATCAAAACATCTAATTAACCTTCTGCATAATTTAGGCTGCACTGTTTCCTACAGTGAACTCTGTAAGTATGAAACTTCCGTGACAATGAACACTTCAAGTGAAGTTCAGAAACATGGATTTGTGCAGTTTGTCTTCGATAATCATAACACTCGCACTGTGAATGGACATGGAACCTTTCATGTGATGGAAGGTTCTCGTGTTCCACGACCGAAGATTATACCAACGGCAACTGTTGTTGGAAAGTTTGGCTTCATCCCAATCGTCACTCACGACCGGCCCAAGAACCATGGATTGAATCGCCTGGTAATGGAGGACGTCCTCTCCCTGGAATTGCGGCCGATGGATGCAGAAATCGAACCGCATACCAATGGATTTGGATGGCGGGTCCCAAGTCAGCTGAAGAACCTCATAGGGGATGGAGTGGTTTCATGGAGATTGCCACAGGAAAAAGATCCTACGAAAAGTCAGCAGTGATACCCTCGCCCTTCGTCAATCTTCAACCTTCTAACCCTACCTCAATTAACACCTGTCTTCGTTTTGCGGTAGAAGAATGCAGGAAGCGGCAAAAAAGGTGTATTGTGACATTTGATCAGCCACTTTTCATAAAAGCCATGGATATAGTCTATCAGGCAGACGAAACTGACGAGCTGTCCAAGGTAATCGTGAAATTAGGTGGATTTAATCCGCTTATGAGTTACATGGGTGCGGTGGGTAAGATCATGGGTGGCAGTGGTATGGAAGAAATGTGGGGTGAGGTATTTTCCAAGAACGCTATTGTCCACATGGCTAATGAGCATGCTTATCCAAGAGCATTACGAGCTCATTCGCTGGCTCAGGCAGCTATCGCTCATTTCATTTTGGAGTGTCGTGAGGAAGACGGACTTTTGATCAGCTCTGACGTCCAAACTCTCAGGGGAATTCACAGTGAGGTGTTAAACTTATCCTCCTCCGGAGAATCTTTCCTATCCAAAGTCAAACCTTTACTGAGTGATGTATCCAGTGCGATGAAGACACTTGAAGAAAGAAGTCGTACTGCCAAATTATGGCTGCAGTATTTCAAGCAAGTTTCTATAATGCATGACTTCGTGAGAGCGGAAAGAACAGGCGACTGGAACCTTCATCTCTTCTCCGTTCAACGCATGTTAGTTCTCCTCCATGCAGCTGGCCATATTCATTACGCTAAATCAGCCCACCTCTACCTCCAGAATATGTCTAAACTTAAGAGTACGTTGTCGGATCAAGAGTTTGAACGTTTTGTCAGTCAGGGTTATTTTGCAGTTCGGCGATCGGATAAGTTTTGGTGCGGCGTTTGGACGGACATGACCGTAGAGCAGGTCTTAATGCCATCTATGAAGGTTAGCGGTGGCTGACACAAGGCCGAAATATGTCTGACAGCGTTGTAGCGCATTGGATTTGCACCATGCCAGGAATTCTCCAGGTGATGGAAGCAGTGGAAGCTTTTGCAGGAGTGACAGGTGAATTCTCCGACCAGCACATTTCTTTATCAAGATCGTGGCAGACTCGAGATACCAGTGATTTGCGGAAATTTTTAGTTTGGCTGCCGAAGAGCTCATTTCCCTGTCTTCAGAAATTGTTGCCGATGATAGAGTTAATCGTGACTCAGCCGAGGAGCTAGGCGAAAATGCTGTCAAAGGAATCGTGAGAAATATATTTGCATTATACACTTTTTTTTCAGTAATAAGTTCCTTCTTCCAAAACTGAAACGTTTGGCACCAACAGCACCTCCCTATCATTGTCCATTACTGAGTTATCGCATTTATTCAAAATTTAAGGGTGTTCCCCATGCAGGATTTTTTGGGATTTTTTCGGGGAAGTACAGGGTGATCTAAAGAACGTATTTCAGAAGGAATCAGCTTTCTAATAATTATTTCCGTCTCCAATCTTATTTTACCCATACTAGTATGTAATATTATGTTTCTACAAGTGCAAAGGTAGGAATTGTAGCTTTCCTGGGGACGTGATTTGAAAAGGTGTTCTCGGGTTGCCAGCCAGGTTAAATTGGAGTTAGCTTCTAAGGTTTGAAGCTAACTCTTCATGAAGATAAGAGCAATGTATGCCCTCGAAACGTTGGAAGCTAAAAGACCTTCTGTAAACAAACGGTCTCACCAATTCGATGTATCACTCCGCGTCAGCTGATTCATGACCGCAATCATCTGCTGTTACTCTCATAGTTCGCTGCACCTATTCATTTTATATAAGAGCCTCTGAATGTGAGAACCCGCTCTCAAAACATCAGACGAATATGCAGCCGCATACATTGTTACTCTCCCGGTCATTCTCTCTTTCATAACCCTTAAAACTGCAGACACTGACACACCACTGCACTGGGATACGAACTTAACCACTTCATTTACTGGTTTCTCAGGATACCACTGACAGAACGTTACATAAATATTGAGTAGAATCTGTTTCTCACCCCTTTTCAAAGGCTGTCCTTGCTGGTGTTTTGAAAACAAGCTCGGAGAACACGGAGACTTTCCTGCACGCATAGAACTCGGCATGTTATTTTTCTAAGGATAAGTCAGGCAATATTACTAAGTTGCACTACTTCCTTGCTGTTCACATGATTATTTTTAGAAAATAACCAATGTTATAAAATATCATTATGTACACAAATCTCTAGGCTCGGGTACAATGCATATTACTACAAAATGTTCACACTTACCTTGCCTTTCCATGTCACCAAGTAATTTTACGAAGTGCAATATATTTGGCGGAACAAAAATCGTTATTAGGATGCTTGTCAAAGTTTCCAACCGCAATAAATGTACGAACTTTTTGTCTTGTTTTGATCATCATCATCAATATATTTATTGGACTTACAGCAATGCATATGGCTGTTTATGCCCATTATATATTTTATTTACATAAGTTACAATTTACATAAAATCTACAAACAAATTTCAAATACACTCCTATCTATATCATCCTTAGAAATATACATTACCATGTTATATCATTTTGTCTAAAAAAATGCAATTAAAATATATTCAATTCACATGCAAGAAAGAAGCCAAATTTATGGGAAATGATTACTGGTGCAAAGAGTTAACCATAAAGGTGAAGCAATAAGTAAAAAAAGAAAAAGCATTGGGTTTAAAGTGAGACGTCATTTGCGGCAGCGTATCCCATACTACAAATTGGCTGTTGTTTTATCTTAAGTAATGAATCCTTTAACAAAGCTGGATTTTCGTGTGGATTATTTTACTTCTATGAGTTTGTAATGCTTTCTGCATACAGGTGGTTTTGTTTACAGAAGGTGTCAGGGTTTGTGATTTGAACTTTAACTCCAATTTAACCTGGCTGGTAAGCCGAGAACAGCTGTTCGAAGTGCAAAGGTGCTTGTTTTTAAGTAATCAATTTTTGTTTTATCTCTCTCTTATTTCTTCATAACTTTTACCATGTCTGAAAAGGGAAAGTGTAATGTCTAATTATTACTGTCATGGAGAAATATGATTAAAATTGCATTTAGCAACTATTCCTAGGAAATTCAAGGGATTATCTTTCTATATTTTAGCAAAGCCATTGTGTATATTCAAATTGAAAACTAGTATTTAAAAATTTACAGTTGTTAAATATAACTTGGTTTAAATATTAATTTAACCTAATAAAAAAGAAGCATATGAAATAAGTATTAAAAGATTACCTTTCTTACCTCGTTCTCTTCAGATATGGAAGCTTTTGTAACATTTAGAAGTATTGTCACGTTTGAAGGCACGTCTGAAAATAGATTGATAACAATATACCTTACAATATACACCAAGTCGTTATTTCGGTAAGTTGTATACATTGATATATTTGTGTGAATCCAAACTTAGCGATTAAACCGTTTCTATCGTCAATATCTGAATTGTAACTAATATTTTATTTTAATACAAAAAAATGAAAGGTTGCATCTTGCCTACGAACCTTCAATCGGCCTAAATGATTCTCTAACCATGTGTTTCCTACAGAGGTTGACAATGTGTAAGATGTCAAATACAAATTAAATAACAACAAAACGTTATTTTTATTATCTTTGTTAGCTTCCCACCTTCTGTTTTTTCTTCCTTTATTTTTTCGTTCATATCCGGCCGTTAGTGAGAAAAAATTGTATTTCTGGAAACGAGCCGAAAATTTCATATTTTATCTACACACGGCTAGAAATTTTTTTTTACGTTGGGTCTAAATATCGGTATAAAAATACGAGGCCAAATTAAATGTTTCACACAGTTTTCTTTCAAGTGAGTTTTTTTAAAAAGTAGCACACAATAGTGTATTGCATTTTTTAAAACGCTATTAAAATTCAATTTTGCAATCTCATATTGAAATATAGTGCGTACATTTGCACGTAAATAACAGGAATTATAAAGAAATAGCTTTTGTTTCATGTGGAATTGTACATAAATGACTAACGTTAGTGGAGCTTTAATTTCGTAGAGTGTATGTTACGATTAGTTCGAAATGGTGGATCAGGATATTCATTCCTTTAACATTTCGCGCACATCTTCCCTTCCTTACTTGCATGCGTCTGCTGCAATTTCATGCCATACACGCAAGCCTACATTACGCACGGAAAGTTTCACGGGCAGTTGTGAATGTGCGTGCATGTTCTGATGTAACAACTACCTGCGGGGGAATGGTACCGAGAGGAGACATGTTATCTGTCTTGTGTGGACGCGGTATTAGAATACGAGAACGAGACACACCCTTAGAGATTTAGCGAGACGAGAAAGATAGGCCTTCCGGCTGCCGTAGTGGGCGCTGTCGCCTTGTAATCCAGATACCGGGTTCGATACTCAGTGAAGGCACATAATTGTTCGAATTTCACTTTAAACTGAAAGTCCAGTTTCGTATAGCCTCTGTGTGCATAAAATGGACGTAAAGATAAACTTTAAGACGACACAGAGAACTTTAACTCCTGGTTAAGTCCGGGTTTATAATATTACACGTATATTTGAAAATTTTACCTCAGTCAAATTTACTTTACTAGATGGCTTCTTCAGCCATACCAAGCTGATATCTACTCAATTATTTACAGGTAAGTCATGCTTCTTGTTTGTTTGTTTGTGTGCGTGTGTGTGTGTGTGTGTGTGTGATGCAAATATTGAGAATAACATTCATTTTTGGAGGGTAGACAAACAGGAAAATGTTATAAAGAAAACGTCCTTGGTCTTAATGACCTGTATCCGCCGTGAAACTTTGTGCTGTGACATTCTGAATATGTTGCTGTACTACACATTTCGAGATTCGAG
This sequence comes from Lepisma saccharinum, assembly GCF_977018435.1. NCBI lineage: Eukaryota > Metazoa > Arthropoda > Insecta > Zygentoma > Lepismatidae > Lepisma > Lepisma saccharinum. The sequence goes on from NC_139237.1 coordinate 39,117,601, forward strand.
AGGGGATGAGACGGATGTTTATACATTTGGACGAGACCGAGAACAAGACAAACATTAACAAATCGAGACGAGACAGAGAGTCTGTCACGTCTCGTTTGGATACTATCCATAATAGAAAAAAGAACATGTTACAGAACTCGAAATGGATCAAATCAAGGTTGATGCAATTAAATGTATAATTTTGGTTTCTTTGAAATGATAATGTCTACGTGTTAATTGCATTTTAGTATGTATCATGGAGTCAAACAAAAATTGATATTTTGCGTCAATTGACACGTTTTGGGTGCTGTGTGTTTGCTTCTGTTTATAATTTCTTAAACTCTGTTTGAAGAATCATAGAAGCAAAGTAAGGAAACATTCCTCAATATTAGGAAGAGCAAAGCTAACATAATTTCTACAATCTGACTTACCTTTGGACAAGGGCGCTTGGGATCCGTTATAATCCGCACCGAATTTAACATTTTGTTTCTCTTCTGTACACACGGGAGCCATAGACACGATGATCAGGTACCTGGAAAGAAGTGGGCATAAACATGAGGAACAAATTCACAGTTACAGTTAGATATGACCAGTGATATGCGTCTGCATGTAAACAACAATATACGCACAGACAATGTAGACCAGATTTGAAAAACTCGTTGTGGAGGCCAGCGAAGCGTTCCGTGCGGTGCGAGCTTCCTGCCTGATTCCTCAAGGCCAGTATAAAGGAGTCTACAGAACAGGTCCGTAGCTAGAATTGATCTCCAGGGGGGGCTCACGGGTTATCAGGAGGGCTTTGTAAACGAAGTCCATTTTTCAAAAGTTTAACAGTGTTAAATGAAGGTAAATTATTTGTGTCTGTGTGTATGTGGGGAGGGGTCATTAAGTTAATATAAAATTTAGAATTATCAACAAATAGTACATTTTTCTATAGGTATCCTCTAAAACAACTCTTGAAGTGTTAATTTCTATTGACATCATCCCTTATTACATACTACACACTACTTTTGACGATACAGATATTTATATCATACAAAAAATGCAAAATATTCAATAATAGTGCGTACTGTACATTCCACCCCCAGCTGAAAGAATAAAACTTCCCTTCATTCATAAAACTTAGGAACTGGTGACCTTTGATGCAGATATGGAAGGAATGTGGATGATGACGTCAAAGTCACAGATTTCTGTCTAAACGGGAGACCGCAACAGGGGCAGCAAAGATAGAGATAAAGAAGCTCCTCTGTGAAAGGACATTCTATAGTCTATAGAATCTTCTAAATACTTGCCGCTACTTCGACTTCAGCTCATAAACAAGATGAAGTTTATGTTCTGTGAATTTATCCTTCACAAAACTGTGAGCAAAATAATATCTGCTGTCTACATTTTCACTCTTCACTGCAAACAAATTATACAAAATACTTTTACCTAATGTCAAGGGGGAACTCAGCCTGGCTACGGCCCTGCTATGCAAGAACTTTCTAAACTCTATACAACCTACTAAATAGAGGGTGTCTACAAATGATTGAAGCAGTTTCACAATGTTACTGTACGTGAATTATTGAACATATTGTGAAGTAACTTTATAGTTTTGTAGAGAAACTCAACAATTTTTGTGACACATTACAAGTTTTCGATATGCCCCCTCTTCTTTATTCTGCATACATAAACTTTATAATCAAGTTCTTCACAAACGCGATGAAGCATTTCTAGATCAGTCGGTAATGGAGGCACAAACACTAGATCCTTCACATAACCCCACACACAAAAACAGTCACCGTGAGACAATGACAGCAGTTGTTGATCATCATTTCCACAACGACCGATCCATTGGTTTGATACTCTGGTGGTTAAGATTTTGTGGACAGGGGCAGGGCACCATCCAACTGGAGGATAAAGTTCTCACTGTCTGTCTCCAACTGTGGCATGAGCCAATTTTCTAACATGTCAAGATACCCGTATTATGCAATGGTTGTTCGCTGAAGAAGGGGCCGTCTCTAAATTTTGAGATTGCACAAAAAGCATTGACAATTCCTATTAAAAAGCAATGAGTTTCGGAAAGTTGCGAAATTGCTCAACAGCGCCACGGGGAACAGAAGACCCCCATAACTTGTAATGTGTCACAAAACTTGTTGAGTTTCTCTACAAAACTGCAAAGTTACTTAGTGATACGTTCAATGAATGTACAGTAACATCATGAAACCGCTATTAATCATTTGTAGACACCCTGTACTTTCCACTACTTCAGTTCATAAACAAGATGAAGGAGTGTGATATCTGATCTTCGTTCTGTGACTTTATCCCTTCATCAAGTTATGACCACATAATATCCGCTGTCTACATTTTCACTTGTAACTACAAACAAATTAAACAATAGTTTTACCTAATGGCCGGGTGCTAACGACAATGCAACGGGGGGCCTCTGTAAAGTTAAAGTTGAAGTTCAAGCCCTGATTCGAACGCCACTTTACTTCAAAGAACGTTCCGAAAGATCAGTTTACACCAAAACAACTATATGTCAAGTCCACGTGCTGCCCAGTAAATCCACCAATAGCGTCCGTTTTTGGAACTGGCGGTTTCTGTCAAGTCCACGTGGGGAAAATGATATGTTGCCAATTAAGTTTCTTTAGAGATTTCTTAACTAGAGTTTGCGGTTGAGTGTCGTGGTCTTTCTCTTCTTGGTACGACTGCATTGTACAGCCACACTCAGTTCTGGGTTGTAATGATACCATACAATTCAATAAGGTTATTACAAGCCAGAGGTGTCTGGGATCGTACCTGCTGTTTATGGGTATTTCTTCTAATTTCAAATAGTATCGTGTTCTACACAAACTTGCACGTAAATATCGAAATAATTTAGAAGTTTCCACGATACTAAATCTTGCCTACACCCAATTGCTTGCTGGGCAGCGGCGGCGCAAGGATCAAAAAGTTACGGGTGCTGAGGAGGCTAAAATGAAATTTATGGAATACGATGTTGAAAATAATGGAAAATGAAACATGCATGTATGCTTTAGCCACTTCATCGAACACCAATGAACTATTAGTAGGCTCTATGAAAATATGCTAATGAAACTTAAAATTAATAGTGTCATTTTTCATTTTTCTTGCTTCCTTTGACCACAACAACATGTACAGAGAAGTAAATACGGCTTACCCTTTTAGGTTCGCAACAATGGGTTTCTTGTAGTACAATAATAGTGGTCTTTCTTCAGTACCTAACATACTACGCTCAGAATGACGTTATGATTTTCATAAATCATAGTGTAACATTTCACTGTAAAGGTTACAATAAGTGTTTTTGGTTGAATTAACAAATCAAGTTCTGTTAAGCTTTCTAGTAACGATACGAAACTAAACGAAAAAAATACTAAATTTGATAATTTTGAACAAATCCTTTGGCAACCACAAGCAAATGTGCACGATTACTTAAAGAGAATTTAGTACTGGTGAATAATTTTGTCATTTGTGTATCGCTTGTATAAACAAATGTGCGGTTGCCATAAATTATTTTTTTGGTTATTCCAAACTTTCTCTTTGTGAAGTTAACAGTATTTTCGGCTGAAAATTGGTTATAAAAATGGGGTGCTGAAGGGGGTGCGGAATAAAATTAAGGGGTGTACAAGAACCCATTCGCACACACCCCCTGGCACCGACCCTGTTCCTGGGCTTCCTCGATGGCGTAGTGGTAGCGTCGTCAACTTGTAATCAAGAGGTCCGAAGTTCGATACCCGATGGAGGTACGTTGCACGGAGTTTCGGATTCAATTTTAAGCTGTATGTCCAGTCCCGATTAGCCGATCCGTGCATAAAGTAGACTTAAAACAACAATTCAAACAAACAAATGAAACCAATTGGTTCCTCTCATTTTTTTGGGCCAAAATAATCTGCCCAATACAGACAGGTTGCCCATAGTATATTATCGATATAGTGTTCTACTACAGCTTGTAAGCCCTGTAGTAGGAGGAATCGATAAGAAGGTGTTTCGTAAAGACAGATTGGATTCCGCAATCAGGCCACTGGAGACCTTGCTCCGTACACATTCCACGGGAAATGCATGCGAGCGGGATCAATATTTTCCACCTGAGCCCCTCACGCCACAATTCGCGCTTTTTCTTTGTTCTCTTAGAAGCCTTGTGATTGTCTCACCCCAGCTAACCGCTAATGACAGGGGACACCAACAATGGTAGAAGAGGGTCACCGGAACAGGTGCGCCATTGTTCTTCGACGCCGGTCTTGTAGACACAGAGGCCACATCGAGTCAAATGACATAAATAAGTACGTAAACTGACAAATATGTACTTTTGGTTGAACACAGAAATGCATCAAAACGTACTTTTTATCAACTGTTATTCACTACAGAATGCATCAATTGAGGAAATCGACAGTATTATTTAGTTTCAACTTTTTGCCCTTTGCACTATGGCCTCTTAATGTTAAGCCATGTCTTCCAAGAGAAGGTAAACTTTCCTTTCACCCTCCTCCAGCTTTGGCACTCTATTGCCACCACTGGTATTATTCCAAAACCCAAATTTACCTGTTTAATTGTTTCAATTAATGCATATAAAGTGCATCAACTTTAATTTGATGCATTTCAAGTTCTGTGTATATTAGTATTTGTATTTTCTTTGTTTACGTCGCTTTTCTCCCCTTTAAGCTAATTGGAAAGATAAGGATGGATGACGGCTACATGAAATCGATGAAGGAACACTCAGAAAATTCATGTCCAGGCCAGTACAGACCGGTGGTGCTATTGCAATTTGTGAATTTCGATGTCTTAGGAATTTTATTGTTGCTATTTTATTATATTGTTAAATGACGGGCTTATTATGATGATTGCATTTGTTGTATTGGAGTCCGTTGGAATCTGCTGTGTTGATATTTGTGAGTTGTGTAAATATCTTAATCTATCTATATAAAAATGGATGTATGTGTTTGTTTGTGTGTGTCTGTTCCGGTATAACTTTCGAACGCATCGAGCGATTTCAACCAAGCTTGGTACACGTATCACTTGCAATTTCGAAAGAAATACTGTGGGGGTAAGACACCCCTTGGACCCCTAGGGGTTGGGGTGAGAAGGAAGTGACATGTAAAAATAATATAAAACTACCGATATTAAATTCCTCACAAATCAGCCGTGACTCTATGCATCTCGCACATCGATAGTGTATCTCGGGTTGTCTGACATTCAGGTTGATATGAGTTTGTGCTGTTGTGGCAATAATCTAAAACGACCGATATTAGTGTGGAATCCATAGTTTTCGTGGTCGCTAAGATGAATAATCACACTACCAATGCCGTTCAACTCCAAGTTCCTTTTACACTAGTTAGAATTCATTATTTTCGTGTCTAATAAAAGATTGGGATAAATAAATACCAGGGCAACGTGGGGTAATCAGCTAGTAATATATAAAAAAATCCTTTCGCTCTGAAAATGTAGACCAAACCAAGTTGCCATTAAAATTAGATAGTAATGAGACCCGTATAATGTCGGATCTGTCAATTTCTCTTCCTTTATATATAAACTCGTTGAGTTCATTGAGTTGTTGTAGTTGTTTTTCAGTTCGGTTTGAAATCCAGTTTATGCACAGAAAGGCCAATCGGGACTCGGCCTACAGTTTAAAGTAGGATCGGAACCACTACGTGCCTCCACCGGATATCGAACCTCGGACGAGTTGGTTGCAAGGCGATGACGCTACCACTACGCTACGTGGGAGGCCAAACTCATTGAGCAATTACGCTCGAGTACAAAATGGAACCGGTTCTGTCGAAAAGTCTAGTTCAAAATCTTGAAATTTACTCCAATTGTTGGCGTCACAGAATTGGCGACTGGCCGCGAACCCCTGCTTGATGTACGTACCTGTAACCGTAAATTTCATAAGTTTAGTCACGTTGTTGAAGAAGTGATGGTCTAACGTTACCATGAATTTAATTCCATTCGCTCCAAGAATGCGGTCCACAGAGAATTTTGGAAATGCCAAAAATGGGCATCTAACAGCATTTACACCTCGAGATTGATGCATAAAACACGGTCGGGTGCTCGGGTTTCCCCACGGGAATCTTCGCAATAGGGTATTTTCCCTTTACTAAAGTTCACAACGAAAAGAATGGAAACGAAGAAAGAGAAAAGCAGGGACACGAAATGGGTCGAGTTTTCGTAAATAAATTAAGCCAGTTTCACACGGTGGTTAAGTAGGACCCCACTTCCCTATCCACCTCCGACTCCAAACTACCATAAGATTTTTTACCTCTTCAGTTCGCGAAGGCAGCAAAAGTGGTCTCACACGATCCTTAAAATCGCATCTTTAAAAATGGCGACTGCACAAACACGGTATACCACTTCGCAAGTTTAGATGCTAATAACTGCTGAATATTTGGGAAAATAATGTTTTCTCTTAAAGGAATAAGAGAATAACATTGGCAGTGTTGAAAAATGTAGAACATGAGTAATTCCATGCAAAATCAACACAGCCCCCAACCTGACCATCTCCGATTTTCATGAAATTTGGGGAGTTGAAACTATGCATGGAACTTAGTAACTATGACAATTTTTCGTTTCGTTTGTCTTTAATTGTTGAATTATTTATTCAAGGTCAAAATTAGCAGAAATTGCCCTTTTTGAGCCCGCTCAGCTATACTAAATGTACTCTAACTTTCCCCTATTTTGCCTAGAAAGCTCTAATAAAGCTTATTGTACAGGGAATTGAACAAGCTTTCCAGTGATATATAACAAGCCTACCTTTGGATAAAAATATAATTTTGTCACGTGACCTTGACCTTTTACCTTGAATATCTCAAAACATGTCATCACCAAAAATCGTGAAAAAAATATATTTGGTCCCTCATGCCATATTCTAAAACAGATCAAAAAATCGTTCTGGGACTGCAATGGGATCAGAAGATACAAAATAATATGTGTAACTATGTGACTGATAAAAGCCTCATTACATGAACTATGACGAGTCAAAAGTCCTTTAACATCCCCTACAAAATGTAAAGGAGTTATCCTGGTCATGGTAGAAATAGGTTAGGCCCAGGGAAATCTCTAGCTGTGTGTGTCAAGCGCAGGTCCGGCATAGTGTTGACCGCCATATTTAATTCAACGCAAAAATTTCAAAGGAATGGAGGTGATGTGATATATCAAATCAGGCTAGAATTTCACGAGAAATTCAGCAGCGAAGGTTTTTCCAACTTATCTTTAGCCAGCAAAAAGTTTTACGTATATCACTTACGATATATGCACATTATAATGTTGTCAATATTCCTGTGAGCACACTCGTTGACGTCTCTCACACTCACATTGAACATTTGGCAATGTAGCAGGTGCAACATCATCGCAAGCAGCAACTATGCCTTCTCTCAAATGGTTAATATCACGGGCTTTTAGCGCATGCACCATTCTCTTCAAATGTTTCTGAAGGTAAAAGTCCTCCTAAGATGTGAGATTTGGGGAATGTGCAGGCCTTTTAATAGATCCCCACCTGCCCATCAATCTACCTAGAAATTTATCATGAAAAAATGGCCAAAATGACCACATAGTGTGATCACACTCTGTCCTGTTTCAAAACTCTGGAAAAGTACCATATCGCGTAAGCAATAATCCAAGAAGCACTCACCATTTAAGGTTATACCGTATATTACGATAGAAGTTGTATATTCTAATGAAACCTTTCTCGTACGGTTTTGAAATATATCCTCCAATACCAACTAGTCAATTAAATTACACAAACTTCACAACATTCAAAGTGCAAGAATTGTGGTGTTTACATTAAAGTATCATATTATACAGGGTGGGCCAAAAGTCAGGTCACAGGAAAGGCTGGTGTGTTGGAGGTCCACTTTGGCCACATATGATGTTTTGGGGAGGGGCAAACCCAAGGACACATGTGACAACCCCGGCCGCCATCTTGGAATCCGCCATCTTGAATGCAAATTAGGTTTCTTAAATGGAACCATAGGCATTTGACTTATGATTTCCAATTGCTTTTTCGTCAGGAGTTCAATGCCGCAAACAGTTTTGTCCTATCGTGAACCTTTTCCTAATTATGGCCTGTTTTATCTTTGCAGGTATCATCGACTGAATAATGGTGCTGACGACCGAAGAACGTGTTGAAATCGGAGCTCGCGTGTGGTGGCTGCATAGTTTAATGCATTACACCCCGGTAGGGAGCCCATTTCCCACAATGGTGTGGCCAAACTCATCAGCAGATTCCGAAAGACGGGATCTGTGGACCATAAAGCACGCAGTGATCGCCCGAAAACATCAACAGATGAGGCAACCACTGTCGCTGTCCTCGCAACCTTCTCCAAAAGCCCCCAACGTAGCACCAGACGTATCATCCTTGAATCTGGAGTTTGCCGAACGTCCATACGGAGGATACTTGCCGTTAACAAGTGGCACCCATACAAAATTCAGATGCACCAGCATCTGACAGAGGACGATCCTGACCGTCGGGTACAGTTTGCCGAATGGGCAACGGAGGAACTGGAGATCAACCCGGATCTCCCCTTGCAGGTGTTGTTCTCCGCTGAGGCACATTTTTTACGTAAACGGAGAAGTGAAAAAACAAAATCACCGTTACTGGAGTGACAACAACCCACACTGGATTGATGCATCGCGGATCGTTGGTTCCGAGAAGGTTATGGTATGATGTGGTATTTTTGGCACAAGGATCATTGACCCATTTTTCATCTTCGGCACGCTGAATGCCAACCACTACCAACGACTGCTGGATGAGGAGATTTCTCCGTTTTGTTGGAGAACGGTTCCCACCCAACGTTCTTGCAACAGGATGGGGCCCCTCCCCACTACGGACATTGTGTACAGGACTACCTGGACCAGCAGTTCCCTGGAAAGTGGATCGGGCGTCGGAGACCGGTAGAATGGCCACCACGGTCACCGGACCTCACGCCTCTCGACATGTACCTGTTGCGCAACCTCAAGGCCATGGTTTACGCCGTGAAAATCCAGTATTTACATCATCTGGAGCAACGGATTGCGACTGCCTGTGCTGCTGTGCGTCCGGAGACATTGCTGGCTGTGCATGAGGACTGGAAGAGGCGTGTGGCACAAACCATTGTCCACGAGGGTGGTCATTTCGAGCATGTGTTATGAGGAGACACAAAGGGGGAAAGACAGGCCGTAATTAGGAAAAGGTTCACGATAGGACAAAACTGTTTACGGCATTGAACTCCTGATGAAAAAACAATTGGAAATCATATGTCACATGCCTATGGTTCCATTTAAGAAACCTAAGTTGCGTTCAAGATGGCGGATTCCAAGATGGCGGCCAGGGTTGTTACATGTGTCCTTGGGTTTGCCCTATCACTCAAACATCACACGTGGACCTCCAACACACCAGCCTTTCCTATGACAATGCTGTCACCTGACTTCTGGCCCACCCTGTATTTATATTTCATTGATACTTCTTTGCTCCTAAAATACTTATTGTGAAATTTACTTTGAAGTCAATGAAGAACTAATTACAATTCATAACTTAGCCTATGTATGATTACAACACCAGCAAATTAATTTACTGCGATGTTGCGCACAGCACAGTTTATTTGTTACAGCCAGCCAACAAACCAGAGAGTATATATATACGTATGTGGCTGTTCAGTGTTTAGTATACTTCAAAATAAAATAACAGTATCTCAGTAGGAAATTTAGACATACGAACTATTTTTTTAAAACAATATAATTAGTAGACTCTTCACTCAACAAATAAAATATTCGCCCCAATCATTAAGGCCGGTTTTAGACAAAAGCATTTTCCTAGATAGTACTTTACACGCAGCAACGCAACCATTTCATGTAACTTTTTGGCCAGCTTTTGCGATTACAATGTATAACATATACAGCATGAAAGGCACGTCGAGTTACACCATCTATGTTGAGTGCAAAGTGTTTACATTTGAAACAACTAAAGTATTCTTTCATAGGTGTACAGTAAACGTTGTAAAGTATGTATTTAAGTAGCGCCACTGTTTTGTATCTAATAACGTTTTACACGAAACGTTATTCCTCTCAGTTGAATAGTTATCTGCTTTTAAAAATGTGAAGTGATACATTGTTTACATCTCACGCGGCCGCTATTACAACTCCACTCGTGACCTAGAGGTCGCTTCTGATTGGTTATGTTTCCTACTTCAGCTGGTAGTGTGTTCCTCAATTCTGATTGATAGTTCTATGGTATTAACGATGGATTTAGAGACGGTTTCTAATTCTGTCGTCAACTGAATAAGAGAAAGCTCTCACACGATCGTTAAGTAACGAAGCTAGAAGTCGATGACGAAGTGAGGGCGTACCTAACTGCCCTGTGAGACTGGCTTTAAGGAGTAGAGCAAGAGAGAAAGGAAGGGGGAGAGAAAAAGAGAAGGAGAGATAAAACAAAAAGAGAGAAAGGGAAGCAGTAAGCAAGATAGCGAGAGTGAAATAAAGGGAGATAAGAAAAGTGTGTGTGAGAGAAAAGTCATATAAAATGAAAGTGAGAGATAAAATTATATGTGAGAAATGGAGTGAGAGATAAAGAAAAGGGAAATAAAGGAATGTGTGAGGGAGAAAGAAAGAGAAAATGAAGTTAGATATAAAAGAATGAGTGAGAGAAAGTGAGAGAAAAAGACAAATTAAAGAAATGAAAGAGAAGTGTCTGAAATAGAGTAATGTAAACAGAGAAACACTTGGAGAAAATACAGTATCTAAAACCATATTTTAAAAAAAAAATCATCTTACTTAACACGACATCTCGAAGAAAATCACATTAAATTTCCCGTGAAAATATTACTGACATGAAAAGTCTTTGCTAAATATATTATACTACTTCTGAAACTATATATTAGTTGGTTTTTGATCGACTTCTTCGCCTATTTGAGTTAACCGTGATAGGTCGTAGGATTGTAGGAAAGTAAAGAGGAAATATGAGGAAGCAACCATCATTTGTCTGCAGTGACTGAAGGAAAACCACGGAATAACCTGTCGAAACGTGGAATGTCGAACGTGAATCCATATTATCGCAAATTTACTTACAGGATATTACGTCGCTTCTGTAGGCTAATCGACACACTGAGAATGTGGCCAATTTTGATTTCTCTACTTTATGTTTGCATGGACTAATCTGGGTTGGGCCTAAAGTTTAAAGTAGGATCCATACCACTCTGCAATATGCTTCCACTTGGATCGAACCCAGGACCCTTTGATTAAAAGAAATACCGTTATCACTATCACCACTAAGTTATTGGAGTGACCCAAGATTAATTGTGATTATGTGAAGGAACATTCACACAGGAGCCGGACTGAAACTCAAATCTAGAATACTGCGGCGACGACCCGACGAGTTCGGTTACTGTCACGGCATAGGAATGACCTGTGAAATAAATGAAGAAACGTCCATACTCAACCAAGGACACAAACCCAGCACCTTTGACTTCGTACCGCGCTATAAAACTACAATTTTATAAATTTTAAACATCGTGTAGTTTTATTTTTCCTTATTTAGGCTAATTATGACAATGAGGGGCCTCCCTGATGGTATCGTAGTAATGGTGTCGCCTTGTAATCAAGGGGTCCCGAGCTCGATACCCATTGAAGATATCCCCGTTTCGGATCACCATTTAAACAGCAAGTCTACTCCCGATTAGCCTCTTTGTGCATAAAGTTGACATAGAACGACAAACTAAAACTCAACGACGGCACGTCCTGCGTTCGAATCCCGGCCTGGTCATAGGTGTTTTTTCCGAGTGTCACTTCATCAATTTCATCATATCATCACTCATCCTCATTGTTGCGTTTAGCAAAAAGTGACAGAAAAGCGAAGACAAATCAACCAAATCAAGCAAGCAGTCAACGACGATGAGGTCGAATGATATATTGATTTGGCTTATTTTACTTCGCTTTTCTGCAACTTTTAGCTAATCGCGAAGATGAAGATGAATAGTGAAAAGATGAAATGGATGAAGAAGGAACAATCGCAAAGATACACGGACAACGGAACACGAGTCCCACAGAGTTCAGACGCCAGAGACTCGTTAGTCTGCAAACTGCAGTCCAGGGTGTATTACATGGAAGGGAGCTTGCCATTTCTGTGTCTTGACAAAGTGTGACCCCCTACACACCACGAATGATTAGATCAGGGTTTCGGCAGTTCCAGGAATTGTAAATAAACTCACTTCTGGTCCGGGAGAGAAAATCAGAAACCGTAAATGGGTTTTGGACCGAAAAGAACCTTTTTATGATTAAAATATTTCAATTTGGTCCAGGAACCTTTTCTTTTTTTCGGATCAATTTAAATACGGTTCAAGTTCGATATTGAAATGAGACAATACGCAAGTTGGACCGAATTTAAATTGTACCAAGAAAATGGTTAAATCCCTGTTACGGAACCCAATAGAACACCTTTAACAACCCTTAATTTAGTATGCCCCCACCAACAATTTTGACCTCAAAAATCCCCCCCACCAAACATTTCCAGGGGGGAGATTGTTTGTTATAACAACAAAATATAAGCAATTACTTTTGACTTCAAAATACTTTACTAAGGATAATACATAGCCTAACCACTATAGTGTGGTTGTGAATGTAGAATGCTTTCTCTCTCTTTTTCAAGATCATTTACAGATCTGCACCAATAGCAATATACGCACAATAAAAGTAAAACAAGAATTCAAGACAAAATATAACTATGAAATATAATTGATTTATATTAATAGAGAGCAAAAAATTATACAAAATAAAACTTGCAATTATTTCATAATTTATTGACGTCTTTAGCTGTTGGTAAAGGAATTGGTTTAAACTTTATAAAATATGATATACATAAAAGTAATGTATTTTATACGTATTCAATAATGTAACGTATTTCTAAATATTTAGTAATTTACTTTTATATTCAATATCGTAAATATGTATATCATATAATAATATGTATATGTGTGTGTGTGTGTGTGTATGTATGTATGTATATATATATATATATATATATATATATATATATATATATATATATTAGGGCTGAGCCGATACCGATGTCGATCTATTGGTATCGGCCGATACCAGGGGTATCGGAAAGTATCGGTTGGAATTCATCTACCAATACCGGCCGATACTTTTCCGGCATACTGGTCTTTCACAGGGTTCGCAAAAATGCCGCTCGACACTTTCGCGAATTCTAGTTATTTTGGAAATCATGCAAAATTCAAACTTTATTTTTATTTAGCACCAATTTGCAAGGAAACTCGTAATTTGATGCATATAATTTGCGGAAAAGTATTTACACATCAATGTTGATCAATATTTTGAAAGAAATTTTAATTATTACAATTTTCAAGTATCGGTATTGGTATCGACTCATCCATAATATATATGTATATATATTCATTATTGAAAGGGCACCTACTAGGAACACGCATGTTGAAGACAAGACTCGAATCTGGAACTCTGCTAGCTAGATCATATTATACTGTTGTAGTCAATCAGTTTAACGGAAGTACAATTACTTATGTCATAATGTATAAAGGAAATGTGAAAGTTTTGAACTCGCCTACTACACATGTAGCTCTATTCGAACGCCACAACCACACACACTATTTGTATGGAGGTGAAAACACTTACGTCACAGCCATCCACTTGAACAGCCCGACTCCCATGATCCATCTCAGATTCCCGTGAGAGAGTGGAGCACACGGCGAGGAGTGTTGTCGAGTCGAGCGGTGGGCACTGACTGCTCCCGCCAACAAGAAAATAATCAATATGTCCGCGTGTAGTTCTACAGAAACACGCAGAGGGAGAAGGAATGTATAATTTATTTTTCTTTTTGTATTTGTACCTGGTCATGCGAGGCTTCCGGAAAGTACAATTTATTTCTCTAACTTTGATTGCGTCAGCGTTAGACACTGGTACTCTGAAGAGAACAAGAAACGAGAACAGGGACGGTAAGAAGGTTGCACCGTTAAAATTTAACGGTACGCAACGGTTTTTATATAAGTTTGAATATATCGTCATGAAGCAAGAGCTATAATGATAATGAACTGCATTTGAGTACACCGCAAATATATTTTTAAAAACTTTACATCTAAAATTAGCCTAAATTAATTAGGTTCAGTAGCCTACAACTGTAAAAGTTGAATGACGAAATGAAGGGTCAAGGACCGTAAATTCACGCTGCCATCCAACTTTACCATTAGAAAAATGACCGCAACAGTTTTCAAAGTATTACCGTCAAACGCTATCCTCTAATCCGGGAATATCTAGAGTAAAGTCACGCAAGAAGGGAAGAAAGCGAGTGGACGGAGCGAAGCAGTTCACGTTGGTGCAAAGGCTTGTACAAGCTCACCGCTCAGGAGAAGATCTGCCGGAAGTCAAGTGACGTAGGGACAGGCGAGTCCACTATTAACGTTGGGGGAGTGCACCCTGGGTCAGAAACAAGCGCTTTGGTCTCGCTGTAAGCTGCAAGGTTTGATTCACATCTACGCTCAAATCACTGTCCGCGCACGGTCAGGGGGTATCGACATTATCGGTCAAGGTATGATCATCGTCAATCTGGTGTTGATTTCTTGACAGAATACACCGATTTTTTCTTTTGACTTTTTTTTAATAAAGAACCTGACGATTGTACTAACTACAATGTTTAAGATATTTTTAACGACGGAATTGGCTGTTACAGCACTGGCGTTCGAAGAAAATGGCAAGGATAAATAGGGAACATTTATTCGCACTTGCAATGTGCAGAGCTACAAATGTCAACAATGGTAAACATTACTTTGTCGATCTAGGTTTGGCATGAACATTTTTGGGCTGATTGATTCATATCGACATTGTTGATAATATATTTTATTCGAACGTTTCCGACGCAACACGGCTAAATAATGTACAGGATAAGCAGTACAAAAATATTCTGTACACTGAAAAGAGAAAACAGCAAGCAATGAGAAATAAACAAATTCATAATTCAAAACGAATTGAATTCATGATGACATTCATGTCAAAATCATTACGGTGAAGTGGTGTTTTCCTAATCTTTCCGGGGGAAACAAGTTTTCTCATCGGTGGCCGATCCTTCCGTTGAAGCGATTCTTTCCGAATCCTCTTGATTGTCGGCTCCGACAAACCTGTTGCTGCAGACGCAAGCTTGGTGCTCTGCGTATATAACAGATTTCTTTTCTTCAGATTCGCAATCTCAGAATTCAATAACTTTGATGATAATCTCATGCGTTTCACTATGCACAGTAGCACCTTTCCTCCTAACACCTGCCATAACTCTTAAAACACCACGAAAACCACGTAAAATCCCCCCAAAAAATCACAATTAAACACCCACGCACAAGCACTTTCACAACGACAATGATCGCAGCGGAAGACTTCCTGCTACCCCTAAAATCTGCAAATAGACCGGTCTTTCCCTGTCCTTCCGCACGTCCTCGCCCCTCGTTTGGGGATCTTCTCGTGAGCGGTGAGCTGTAGCTACAGTCGCTTCCCCACCCCCGCCATGCAATTCCGTTCCCTCTCATGTGTTCATTGTTCGAGCTCTCTCGAGTCACTACTTCGAAGAAAGTTGCTTTCGTTCGCTCACTCCAGACATTCACAAGACAGAGTATAGTGCACGAAGGATTTTTTTAAGGAGGCTGTATTTGTAAGAGTGCTTTGCATGTAGAGGTGGGATAGAATATAATATTTTGCAAATATCGCTCTAGCCTTGGTTTTACAAGTTACTGAAAACTCAGAAGTCATCTTAAGGGAATTTGCATTACAACTTCGTTTTTTTCCGAGTTCCCCAACTGAACATTTTGATATACTCACAACTCTGGAGGGGCTGTAGCTCCATCAGCTTCCCACATTATATACGCGAGGGCCGTCCATTACCTCCCCCAGGTGCCAATTGATTTAAGGCCGTGTGAACTCCAGAGCCGATTTATGCGGAGACAAGGCAAATAAAAAAAGAATTATTTATTCAAATTTGTCTTAACGGCATGAATAGGTCACTTTTGTTAAATTGATGCCTCTCATGGCCAGATGAATCGACTGATCGAGTTGATTTTGTTCCCTGCGCTACAATTTAATAGATCTATCTGTCCATCAAATTTAATTTTTATCACTTTTGAAGTTTCTGAGATATCAGACTCATATGCAGCAGCATAACGAAAGTATACATTCAGAAATTAATAATTTACACCACGCATAGACTTATTTACGAGATATGTACGACTGAGCACGTTTTCAGTCCAAGAAAATTGTTATGCTTTACTTGCTCTTCTAACCTGCCTTGGCTCGACCTGTTACTTGTCTTCCTTACTTCCCCAGGCAAATAATTAACATAACACTTAAGAAAATTAACAATGCGGTTCGATCGAATTAAAAGACATTGAATAACTCTTTACCATGGATATTAGAGAAAACTCAGTTATTTTATCTTGAATGATAGCCCAGATGTTCAGTTTAGAAATATATTACAAGACTATTTATTTCGTTGTATACAAATAATTCATAAGCGTGCGCAGACCCTCTGGTTAGGGGGGGGGGGCAAAAGCCTTGATGAAATTTCAGCCGCGAAAGAAAAAACTCATTTTATATTTTATCACTGTTTTAGTTTCATTCCATTGATAGGTGGGTATATGTATATACATACATACATACATACATACATACATACATAATGCAACAACATAGAGACAGCATAATGAATAAACAAATTGTCTCTGAAATGTGCACCGCTCCTTTTTCCTCCAAAAAATTGTGTTCATACATTTAAAACAAAACTGTTTGGCATCAACAGTCTGAAGTACTCAGTAGTTATAAATTCTCTTTCTGGTAATTTACAATGCATTATAGAAAACAACAAAAGTGCGAGCGAAGCGATCAAAAAAATTTATAGATCCAAATTTTAGCAAACTGATAACAATATTGATTTAATATGGCACAATAAAATTTATGGGGCGCCATGGCATCCTCTTCTACAATTCTTTTTCATTAAAATCGTTCAGCGCTCAGGGCCAACTCCCGCCGTCTCCTAGCTAGGGCTGTGAACTTGACAAGATTGTAAGAAAAGCAAACACTGCGAGCGAAGCAAGCAAGAAAATTTTACGAAATGCATTTTTATTTGAATAACATTTCATATCGAAGGGAGCAATTGCCCATCTGTGTTCCCTTGCAGGTGCACTTGGCCGTCTGGAAGAAATAATGCAAGAAAGACGTGAAAACTAATTCCATCTTTAGTATCCTTTTGTCCTGTTACTGTTAGATTCGACTAATCTAGCTTTCTTTTACCTCATTGTTTGCTAGAATTGATTTCCGTCCAAGATTGGGGAGGGGCAATGCCCATCCCCCCCCCCGTAGTTGCTTTGAACTTTAATAGGCTTGAAAATACTTAATGGTTTAATAACGGCGATCATCTTCACTAAATTTCTAGGTGAAAGTACAATAATATAGGAGGAACATGGGCGTCTGGAAGGGGTGGGAGGCAAGAATGGCCACACTTCGCCCTTAGAAATCGAATGTCAACATAAGTATAATTTGATTTATATTAATGCGATAATTTCTAATTCAAGTGGTGTTTTTTGCGAGGGCAACACATTATCGAGGCATTATGCCCCATGGAAAAATACCCTGCTTGGCCATCCGTGGAAAAATCTGCGGACGTCCATGATTATGGGGGGGGGGGCAATTGAACCCTTGCTCCCGTGCGCACGCCTATCAAATAATTACATTAGAAATAACCCCCACATAAAAAATGACATGATCCTCATTGATTGAAACACTGAACTCGTATATATATAAGAGAGGTTCGTACGCTGGCCTAGACCAGCAGTACTAGTTCAAAAATGTATCTAGCTTGTTACTATCATACATGACATGTTTCTCTAATTCCTTCCCTTTCTTGTTTGATAATGAAAATTGCCACGCAAAAAGATACTAAACTTGATTGAAATTACAACAACTAATTACTAGGGACGTTCAATATATAAGTTTCCCTGTGCTATAAAATATTGTATAAAGCAATGCCATTAAAAGGAAGCACATGGTTGACAAGCGCCATCCTTCGTCTACAAGGAACAACAATCGATTCGTTACTAGACGTGAAGGCGCATGCGCTCAAGGGCGAAAAGTAAATGCTTGTTCGGAAAACGCGGGCTCGCGTCATAAGGAGTTCAGAAGCATGGATGCTAAGGGCGTTCTGCTTATGGACTTTTTGGAATGAGGAAGAACAATTAATGCTGACCGTTATTGTCAAACATTGGATAAACTGAAAAACGCAATTCGACATAAGCGACCAGGTCTCCTGTCAGCTGGTATCAGTCTTCTTGACGATGACGCTCGCCCCCACTCAGCAGTGCAAACACAACACAAAATTGAAGAATTGGGTGGGAACGGCTGCCCCACCCTCCATACAGCCCCGATTTAGCGCCGAGTGATTTCCATCTTTTTCCGGTGTTATAGTCTGAATTGCAAGGTTACCGTTTCGAAATAGATGAAGAAGTGATGCGTAATGTGAGAATTGTGCTCAATAGCCAGAGCCCTGATTTTCTTGCAAAGGGTATGGACAAATTGGTGCAACGGTGGGACAAATGCCTGAATCTCTATGGGGATTATGTAGAGAAGTGAGGAAGGATCCTCCTACACATGTATGTATAGTTTTCTAATGTATCTTAAAAATAAAAATTTTGACAGCATACGGAAACTTATATATTGAACGACCCACGTATGAGCTTTTCTTGAAATTATATAAAAGAAAACTGTGGTGATTCTTTTTCCACCCTGTCACAGTCTCTTTAATCCCCTCGGTCACGACGTTTCTCTAAGAATTAATATCAAATGTCCACCGAAAACTAAGCGTTGGCTTGTCACCAAACGAATCAAGAAAAATTCGTGGACTTATCTATGTATTTCGGGTTGATCCGTGACCGCTAGCCATATGACTAGCCCAGCCACTCTACCTGCACTGAGAGAACCTTCCAAGGCCTCCCCTCTTGCCCAATGAAACGTAAGAATGCAAAACCCCCTTTACAAAATCGTTTCCCTTATACAGGCGATTCGAAAAAAGACAGTAAACTGGACATTTCCACCCCCTTCAGGTTTGAAAGGACAAGATTTTGAAACTAACCGCCTTCTACAAGCTGACTTTCACCATCACGTAGGCCAGCCTTACAGCAGATTACATTTGAAACTACATAAAAAAGAAGTATAGCTGACACTAAAAAAAATAACATTGAACATACATAAAAACTAATAAAAAAGGATCATGTAGTGATTCTATCGTTACAAAGTATGAAACATGAATATTATTGAACGTTTTCAATTCAAGCGTAATAATAATAATCATCTCCATGACAATGACATTTTTGTAACAAGACAATGCTATTTTTGAGGCTGTAATGTAATTTGTATGCGACTAACTAACTAACTCTCTAGCCTTCTTAAACCATAAGGTTCATGGCTGCAGCAACACAGGCCTTCCATCTTTCCCTATCTTGAGCAAGATCTATATACTCTTTTCCATCCCTACCGATTTCCCTTAGGTCCATCTCAACGTTGTCCCTCCATCTTCGTCTTGGTATGCGACGTCAATTTAATGAAACAAAGGTAATCAGCAAATAGGTAGGTTCATATTATTTTTCTTAAATATGTAAATATTTAGTAGGTAAGATTGGGACACATTTGAACATGAGGTATATTTGAAAATCGTGAATTTCCCAACAAAGCGAAGAAATTGTGCTGAGTTAACAACAGTGGTACTCTGTGACAGCACTGCTAATGCACTGTCAGCCACTGTTCGGATCATTCATCAGTTCCTAAACATTCAAGGTCATTCAAGTTTGGTGTTCTTAGCATCCAGGTATTTCCAACAGTTTATGCTTGTTTGTTACATTTGTTGCATTAGTAATTGTACACTTTCTCTCTTCGTCAGCACATGTGTGTATACCAAATTTCTCGAAAATTAAAAATTAATTCAAAGCACCCACGGGTATTGCTTTTCCAAAGTTGAAAAGTTAATTTAATACGAAAGTCCAATCTTACAAGCCACGGCCGTATTTATGGGAAAATAATGGGAAGAGTTCAGTTTCAGTAGTTCGAGGATAGTAAAATTGAAATACCTGAAATATAACTAATAACTATTGATCATGGATGTTATTCATTAATCGTAAACTGGTTAATAATTACATTATTATTGAATTTAAACAGTTTTCAATGAATATTTCTAAACATCTCACTGTACATATACTATATGTGCATTAATTATATTAACATTTACAATATTTTTCATTATGTACATTGAGATTTTTATTTACAAAATTTTCAAATCAAAATATCTGGGGTGTAAGGGGTGTACACATAGTACAACTGTCAACCTCACTTCCACGTAGGTAGTACACCCTGGACTGCATTTTGCACACAAACGAGGCTCTGGCGACTGGCCCTATGGCCAGTATAATTCTGTGTGCTGTCCTGTTTGTTGTCCCTCTATGTTCTGAGTGCCCGTTTACAGCCTCAGCTTTTAACGGAAGTCACAATATTTTAAGATTTTAGTTATGCAACGTTAGAGTTGTTATTTGTAATGGTAAGGGGCTGCCCCCGTATAATGTGACGGGTGCAAAATAGTCTAAGTGCTGACGCACCCAACATTTTAAAATCGAATTCAAAATATCTATGTACGTTCTCAATAGTTTTTCGAAAATTTTGGTATTTTACAGTTTATTTTGAACGTAATGAATACTGTTCTAGTTATTCTGAAGATATGAATAAAAAACATTTATTGTACACCACTCATTATAAGTTATATTTTCAAAATGATTTCAGATATTAAATTTGATCAACTGCTGATGCGATTATTCGATTAATGCAAAATGTTTATTAAAGCAATGGTAGGGGGTTGGACCTATTAAACCCTTCCTTTATATACGGCCATGCTACAAGCTCTTTCCTCATCCTCCTGTACGTAAACATTTACAAAATTACTTTGCATATGGATCTCGGACCGTAAATTGTTATTATACAGCAATTAAATAGCAATTATATACGAACGATGGTAATTCTTTACGAATTTAGAGTAAGTTTCAAATGTAGAATAAAATTTTATCTATATCGCCTTTTTGGAATTCGTAATTTCAAAAGTGAATGTAGATTATGAATTTTCAAATGTTGTGTGTTGTTTAAAGGAATGGAATTCTGTGTTGTGTTGATACGATGGAGGTGGTAAACTAACTCTACTTATTAATGTTTGGATTTCAATTTATTATCGTGGTGGTGTGGAAAACAAAGGGAATAAAAATAGGGATTGAATTCGCCTATTGCTTCTTTTATCGTCGGGTATTCGAGTACGATACATGTTTCGAGCTGTATTGAAACACGTTTTGAGCACAAAAAACGTAAATTTTCAATCTGCTGCGCCAGCTAATAAACAACGCAAGTGCAGCTGTCCTTTTGCAGTAGCGACGATTGTGAACAGCGGCGGTTGGTGGTTTTGAATTAGATGAAGGGCTAGTAGGAATAAATTGAGATAATAGAGAAAATTAAATCAATAGTTATAAATATGTCTTAGAAAATGGGGGATCTAACAAAATAAACCACTATAACCATTTTCTATTAAGTAGGGGTGTACCATTGATCTAATTTTCTCTATTCCCCCATCTTCCTAGTAGCCCTTCACCTAATCCTGAACCACCATCCGCCGCTGATCCTGACCCGATTCTCCGGCAGGCGCCATTTTGAAGAAAAGGTATCAGCCCATCACATTTGAAAGTTTAGAGCCAATGTGAAGCAGTCTCCCGCGTACTACTGGAAGTAGTTTAGCACTTTACCGAAGGTGGCAGTACTGCGCACCTGATACGCTTTGATATATGTGTTTTTCGACAAATGAGGACTCTTGTTATAATACGCTCTTTGATAAGAAGATAGCAACCGCGTAAAAGGTCAAAAAGCGAGTTTTATTTGAGAATATTATTGGTTATGAAAAGGTTTGTGTGATATTATAGTGAAACGCGTACATGTATTAGCTTTTCCCTATGATGCATGGTCTTGTCTCAATTGGCCCTGTGGGGCAGAACAGCTCTGTCGGTACACATTTGAACCGTACTATTGGATCATATTTGATTGATTGAGCTTGTGTTTTAAGTCCACTTTATGATCAGTAAGGCTAATTGGGACTGGATCTACAGTTTAATGTGGGATCCGAACCACTATGTGCCTCCACCGGGTATCGAACCCGGGACCCCTTGATTACAAGGCGACGACGCTACACTACGCCATCGGGGAGGCGGAGCACATTTCAACAGTGATCAAAGTTCCTTACAAGTTTATCATAAAAGTATGAAGCAGAGCATTTCACGCTATTTTAAGTGGCAAATAGTCTACGTAATTCATGGATGAAACGTTTATAAACCTGCTAGATCTAGCAAGGAGGACAACTATTTTACGCGTACTAATAGTCATGAGAGCCATTAAATTTTTGTTGCTATTCTGTTTGCAAGAAAAAATTAAATACTTCTAGTAACGTTTTCCGACATTGAATGCATTGACTCCAGCCACGAGATGTTGGCCTGGTGGGTCTCTGAAAGGAAAACTACTAGTGGAATAAAACAACCGAATAACATCCATCACTATTCATGACCTGACAACTTTTGGAAGCACAGTCTGTTTAACTTAATTTATAACGAAGATGATTATATCAGCACTTGCAAAGTACGTTAAATGGATATTCTGGGGTGTAAGGGGTGACCTTCCACGTAGGCGCCCAAAAGTCAACCTCACTTCCACGTAGTGCACCCTGGACTAAAGACTAACGAGGCTCTGGCGACTGGCAATATGGCCAGTATAATTTTGTGTGTTTTGTCCTGTTTGTTGTCCTTGTGTGTGCTGAGTGCCCGTTTACGGCCTCAGCTTTTAACAGAAGTCAGAACATTTTAACATTTTTAGTTATGCAACGCTAGAGTTGTTATTTGTAATGATAAGGGGCTGGCCCCCGTATAATGTGACGGGAGCAAAATAGCCTAAGTGCTGACGCTCCCAAAATTTTAAATTCAAAATTCAAAATTCAAATTCAAATGGATATTCTCTAAAGATTTCAAGCCATCGTCTGTAATCAACACAGTATAACCAACATGAAAGCGAAGATTATGTAAAATAGTAGTGTGTGTGTAATATTAAACATTTGGTTTCCAATGAGGGTCCTGTAGTTCACGTAAGGGGTTCCTATATTTCATAAATGAAAATCAGGGACGCTACTGACCGGAAGCTTGTTTGGGAGCGGGGGGAGGGGTGAACCCGATAAAGTTGTATGTATGTATGTATGTATGTACAACGTAATTGTTATTTACATCTGTACAGTTCCAGTATCATATTATTTAAACTTATTGAAAAAAAAAACAGAAATTAATTTCGAAGTACATATCACTTAACTTGCAGTTCCTTTTTAGTGACAAATGAAGTAATCTGTATCTCACAATGTGGGAACTTTATTTGAAAACTGCGGACTGAACAGATAGGCACCCAAGCACTGACTCCTTGTAGTAAGCAGGCTACTACACAATGAAAGAGAATCGTAACTGAAATTCAACACTGCTAGCAGACAGATGCGACATCGTGAAGTCAAAGATATTTGCAGTACCTTCTTGTAAAGTCGACGCGCTATAGAGCTTCTCAACCTTAAAAGTCAGTATGTGTTAAATGGAGCGCGGCGTTGCCAGATCAACAAACGGAGGAGCATCGAGTCGCTGTTAATCGCTAATGATTGTGACAAATTTACTTCCTTAAATATCGTATAGAAAATCTTCAAAATCTATGTATTTGATGCATTTTGAAAAACAAAACGATATTTACTTGAAGATTTGCATGTAAATGTTTATATTTCGACGTAACTAATTACTATTTAACATTTGCATTATATGTGTAATACACACAACTATTGTTACTTCTTTAGTTGAATGTTGTATCCTTTACATAAACAGAATTAAATGAATACAAAAACAAACATTAAGATATATTTTTTCCAGGAAAATAAAGCACACTGCACTTCCTACGAACCGGGGCACATGCCTGCAACTGAATTGTAACCTTGGTGGCGCGCAATGAATTTGATTCGCTAGACAGCCCGCATAAACAAACTACGATTGCGGAATAAATAACGGTGCTGTGGAGTAACAATGCATTCTAAAAATAACTTCAAACAAATGCCAATACTTTTCTCGCTTGGTCTGCACGTGTATCGCGACAAACCGAAAAGTTTCTCGCTAAACAACTTTTTCGTGTTACGGTCTGATGATATATACAAAATATCCAATGTGTATATATATATATTGTTGTAAGCCCGTTTTACCTGGGCTCTGAGGTCACAGGGAAGTTTCATTTAAACATTTAGGTAGAGCTTAATAATGTCTGTTGGCTAAACCTGCTCCGTAGGAGGGTAGAGATATGGAAAGTTGGTGTAAAAGGTTATTCACGCTTGTTCATACCTGGTAGATGTGTGTGATGTCTTGTCCTAATGCTTCTCGCAGACCGAATCGTGACAGTTCCAAGGTTCTATCCAGCGACCCTCAGCTCACCAAACCGGGCGATCCCTTGCGCCTTGTAGCATGCTAGGCAGCGGTAACTCCGTGTTCCATCGTCGTAGTTAGCAGTGTAACGTGTTGTAAAGTAATCGGACTAGTTATCCATGTAGCGTCGATGAGTGTCAGAATCCAAAAGAGAGCGAGCTCCGGGTAGGAGCTTGCTTTTATCATTCTAGGCGTCGAAAGGTTGTTAAACCTTTCAAACGCGGTAGATCCTGTTTAGATCCACGCGTTTGCCTTTCCAGTTCCTTGTTTTACGGAAGTTACAAGTTAGCGCATTCTTGGGATCACTCGCTGGTCGGACAAGTTCAGGAAATAAACAAGTGTGAATATTAACATGACGAGGTTTTCTCGGTTTAATGGTCTCCATATCTCTACATTCCCCTTGTTGAAATAATCGAACCACTCTGTGATGGTCGACTACCTCGTCCGGAGTAGGTTATATTTAAAAATTATGATTTATTAACATATCAAAACTCGTAGAAAACCAATACAGTAAACCAATCAGTAGAAGAATCACATCACCGTAAAAAAAAAATTGAAATCACCAGAATAGTCATATCATCAAAAATAACGTGGCACCAAACACCGTTGAGAAAAATATAAAAACACGTAGAGAAAAATAAAATTAAATTGTAGGTCATAGCCTCATATATACTCAAAAAGTACGAGCACAATTAACTAAGTCTTGAGGCATGGATAAAAATAATTACATAAGTGTGACACTGAACTAGTTTTGATTGAGTGATGACAGCACAATAATAATAAAAAAAAACACATGTCAGCTCAGTGTGAAGAAACGCCGGGAACCGCAAGCGGTTGTATTTACTGTTTGCTGAGTTCAAAGTACACTCGGCGGAACATACACGATGCTGGGCGGAGCCTTGAGGTATGTTACCTATGGCAACTCTGTAAACTGCATGCCGCCATAGGCTGGACGTTCTGTGCAGCTGACGATAAAAAAAACACAAAAGAAAGAGACGTATCTCTAATCCAGTATGGGCAGTACCCATGGGCACAAACTTTTGGCACTGTAAAGGACATGCGTGTGTATTAATTGCGCGTGCCTGACGGTAGTTGGAGTAGCTGAGCACCGGAACACTTTTAGCCGATGAAAAATAACATATGCATCATATGACGTCAGGAAACAAGAGCACAATGCACTCAGTGGGCGGGGCCTTGTCGATGTAGATCGTCATGGGAAGGCAGTCTGGAAGTCAACTTTGCGATGGCGCTTTGGGTCAACAAACGTCCTGGGTAAAGCGCTCCACATCTGGGTCGCGGCGTGGGAGATGGAAAAATCAGCCATGGGGTCCAGACGGGAACGGGCCCTTGTTGGTGCTGGTATTCCACAAAATCGTCGTCGGTCTCTGCGATGAGCCTAGGTCTGTCGCTCGATGGTACAAGCCGGTGGTCGTCATGGGTCCAGTAACATCCGTGGCGATGAGAATGAAACAAGCGCAAAAAAGGGAAAAATTAGGAAAAAGCAAAAGGTAGTGGAGCAGATTTTACAATAAATGATGACGGGTTATAAAATCGATTGAAAAGGGACTTTCAGTTAAAACTGGTGAATTATTTTGGGGGGGAGGGGAGGTAATGTCTAATTTGAATGACGGCGAAGGGGCGTTATTACTTATATGATGTAGAGTTTTGAAGGGGGCCTGTTTATGATTAACAGGTTTACCTGAAGAAAAGTTCGCCGGGGCAACGGGGGGGGGGGGGAGTAGGTGGAATAATTCCATGTTGTAAGGAAAGTTCGCCGGGGCGCAACGGGGGGGGGGGAGTTAGAATAGTCGGCTTAGCCGGGAATGAAATGAGAAAAGAAAGGAGAATTCAGCGATAATAGAACGAACTAAGTGATTACGAGACATTTCCTTCTGTAATATGTGTAAATGTCGTTTATGAAAGCAATTGCAAGAATTTTACGTGTATTGTGGACAAAGGTTTAAGCGCCTTCGATTCGCTGCTAATAAAAAAAAATGAAAACGAAGTGAAAAAGAGTAAGTAATATATTTGTGTAAGAGTTCGTTGAAAAATACAGTAGATTGTAATTTCATGGGATATGAGCTATACTATGTTGTATTCTATCAATACTTGAACTATAAAATTAAAGGAGAGAGTGGGAACATTTGCCTATATTTATTATATACTTTATTAACATATTTAGTGCATTGCAGCTTTCAAAGAAGCAGTTCGCGTTACACCTGAGCGTAAATAAAAAAAAAATTGCTATGGCCAAAAAGCCAAAAGTTCAAGCAAGTTCTACGCAGTTCATTTGTTCTATAAATCATTGATCTTGTTCTATCTTAGTTCATTCGTTCTTTATTTCTGTGTACTTTTTTCTTCATTTGAGCGTATATGTACCAGCAAATGGGGAAAAAACTATTTGCTAGTTAGAATCATAAACACACTAAGTACTTATTAGTCAAATCAGCTAAGTGATATGTTCTGACTATTACTATGCGTTTAATCGCATATTATAAAATAACATTAAAATATCTGTAAAAAAAAAATTATTAGGCAAGAGATGTATTATAAATGTTCCGACGATTGAGATAGCATTCTATAATCCTGGTCTTGTTAAAAATAAAAATAACCATGTTGTATTAAAAATAAAAATGAGTTCGTTCTAACGCAGAAATGCAGTGCGAGCACTGGAAGTGGAAAGAGGGGGGAGGAGAGTCGATGAGCGTGACAAAATGCTGGATCATGGGATGCTAGCATGTGCAATGTACGCAACGATGAGCGAGGAGGCTAAAGCGAGTGACAACGGAGTGGCGTGTTAATGAATGTTAGTGGGGTTTTTATGGCACTAGTCGTAGCGGGCTTTGAGTCTAGAAATAGTAATAGTGTCAGTCTTTTGTTTACTCCTGCCGTCGATGAAAGTTACTTCGTAGGAATTCTCGTTAACTTTGCGAAGAATAGTTCCTTTGTACTTATAAGAGGACGCAAAGGCTTTTGACACGCCTGGAGTTGGAGTGGCATCTAGAATCCATACATGTTGTCCTGGTGAGTACTGTATTTTCCTAGAAGTGCTGTCTGCGTACTTTTTCTGCTGTTCGTAACGCTTATGCAGGTTGTCATGTGCTGTCTTACGTATGGAAGTCAGGAGTTCAAGTCTCTGTGCGTTCGTCTGGGAAACATTGTCGGGGTTCGAAGGAAGGACTGCGTCAGCTAAGATCCTTGGGTTGTAGCCAAATAAAGTAAAATACGGGCTCTGGAGGGATCCAGAATGGATTGTAACGTTGTGGCTGAACGCTGCGCTAGCTAAATAGTCACACCATGAATCCTTCTTTTCTAACACAAAAACTCTCATAACTTTCTTCAAGTAACTAAATGAACTTTCAACTAATCCATTCGTGAAATGGGCACAAGTATCTACATATTTTAGTTGTACGCCTGTAATATTAGCTAACTCTCGTAAGAGTAAACTTGAATTGGGTGTTGAACGATCTAAATAGATCGTTTCCGGGATGCCATGGACTAAAAAGACTTTCTCAACTAGGGCTGTTGCTATGTTTTGTGCATCGTGATTAGCCAAAGGAGCTGTAATTACATATCTTGTACAACTATCCACTACTGATAGGAAATATTTGTATTTGTGCGTTTTTGAAGAGACTAAAGGACCACATACGTCAATATGAATTCGTTGGAAAGGAATTTGGGCTGGTTGAAATGTTTGCAGCGTATGCGGTTTAGAACCTTGTGGTTTCTTTGAAATCTGACAAGGGATGCAATGTCTAACCTTATCGTACACAAATTTCTTCATATTAGGGAAAAAGTAGCGCATAAGCATTAAATTATATGTCTTTTGAGCACCTTGGTGACTTCCATTCATTTTGTGTGCATGAATAAGATCGAAAACTTGATTTCTTAATGCATGGGGAATACAAAGTCTATCCCGATTACCAGTTTTGATTTTATTAGTCCTGTATAAGACTCCATTTTTGAGTACATAAGAATACGAAAGCTTTTCTAGTTTAGGGTCACTAGCTTTGTCTTTGTTTTCTAAAACATTAATAATGTCTCTAAAATAGAGGTCTTTACGTTGTTCTGAACTAATATCAAAATCTGCTGCTTGTGCATGAAATACTTGATGAAAGAATAAGTCATCATCATCATCATCATCTTTCTTGTCATGATTAGTCTTTTCTATAGGGTTGTCTTTGGGAATTACAGGTGACTGAGTGTTTACTGTATCATTGGGAAGGACTACTGGATGCTGGGCCATAAGGGAAGCAGATGGGGTAAAAAGTACAGGCTTAGGGGTGTTAGGTGTCGTAGTGGTGATGTTCAAATTGATATAAGTTTCTGTTCGTGGACTTAACTGAACTGTGTTTGAAAGGGTAGCTTTTCCCTCATACACATTTGCATTTTCAATTTGAGTAAATATGTCATGGGACAGTTGGTGAGTCTTGTACTTTGATCTTAAAATACTATAATTAGGAGTACGTCCTAAATGATAAATAGTTATTGTATTGTCTTTTAACGACATTTCGCACCTCTGCGTTCGTAAAAAGTCATTTCCTAAAAGGGGAGGGACATTAGTTGAATCTACTATTCTAAATGGGTGCGAATATTTACGCTTTCCAATTATGATAGGAAGAACTACAATTTCAGACACACTCAGTTTCGATCCGGACACACCTTGGATTGTGGATTGTACCTTGTATGTTTTTCTTTCAGTAGGGAGAAGGTGGGAAGGATAAATTGAGATTTGGGAACCCACGTCAATAAGTAAATCTACCTGTTTTCCTTGTATGCTACTATTGATAAAATATAGGCCATTTCTCTCAATTATAGGAACTTTATCTAATCTGGTATTATCTTCGATTTCGTTCCTGCAAGTCGAAGACGATTTTAGTTTAAATCACTGTCTCGTTGTGGCTTGTAAAAGCAATTGTCGCTCTGATGATTATAACGACCGCAAAACCTGCAGGCTGAGGTATTTGCATCGTCGCGATTAGCCTGATCTCGACGTTGAAACCTCTTGTTACTATTACCTCTGAACTGGCCTCGTGAGTTCGACCGAAAGTTACCTCTGTGATTAGCTCTATGATTATTATTATTTCTGTAGAAAGAGGACTTATTATTCCCCTTGTTGAAATCTCTGTTCTGTGCGTTTTGATTAGCCGTTTTCGCAAATTCCAGTACATTTGAGCAAAGATTGAAAAGAGAACTTGCGTTCATCTCTTCGGTTGAATGCAAAGCTAAGGTCGAGATTTGTGACGAAAGTTTGTTTATTTCGTCACCAGAGGCGGCATTTTGAGCGTGTTCTACTCTGGCTACGGCTGGTGCGCAGCGGGCACTATCAGAGCTCGGTACATGATACATTCCTTGATACACTGTGTGAGAATTATTTACGGGTGCTGGATTGGATTGTAGACTTTGGACTTGATGAGTCGATGGTGGGAGAAAAGGAGATGGACACTGGTTGTATGGTACAAAGTGCGGACTCGGGTTGAGTGGATTACTGGGGAGGGGGGAATAGACCTGTGCATGCGAACAGCTGTGAAGTGGTGTCGGGTTGAATGTCTGGGCCAAGCTCGCCTGAGCGATTGCCTGATCTATTTCCAATTTCTCTTCCAACATACGGGAATTAATTAATGACTGCTGGCGTTCGAAATTCTGTAGGTGGGCAATTAATTCTTCTGTTCTGGCAAAATGCTTGTTGGTTAAACTGCCAATGTATTTGGCTCGCAGTCCCGTGATGATGTAAGAGAGAGTTTGTTCTTCAGTGGCGTTCGGGAAGTATTGCTGGACTAATGCCTTTTTAGCAATAACATAGGTATGGATCGGTTCACTAATCATCTGTTTCTTTTGGAGAATTATCTGTACAGGATCTGCTGACAGGTACGATCCCTTAAATAGCGTACTTAGCTCGTCTTTGATATGGGTATATGTCAAGTCTACAAAATTGGGTCGTTTCTGTATGTCATGAAAATAAGTTAAAGCGGTGTCCGTCAAAAATAAAGGTAACATATCTTTACGCTTAGCTTCCGACCATCCTGCGGCGTGTGCTACATTTTGGAACTTGAGGAAAAATGAGTCAATGTGCTTAGGGTCATTTCCGCTAAATGGTGCCGGGTATAATGCAGTGGGGATTGGGGTGGCCATGTTAGTGGTGGAAATTTGTACAGCTACGTTACCAGAACTATTAACAGTGTTAGAGGAAGTTGAAACGGGAGCCGGGGTACTCGCCAAGGGTTGGGGTCGGTTTCTGTCGGGTGTTGCTAGTCCAAGGACAAATTGAGGGTAATTTCTATTAGCAGACCTTAACCGTGTTAGTGGAGGGGAGGGAATTGGGGATAAAGGTCGTGAATTTATTGGATTTGCCGTGATTGCAGGTGCTAACTCTATGATTTGGTCGAGGGAGGAATCTAGGTGTTCGTGCAACGCTATCTGTGACGTATTCATAAACGAAGGTTCGTCGTGCTGACCAAAGAACAAATGAAAGTATGTGCATACAGTTATTTATGTCATTAATATATCGCTGGTCAAATAAGTATAAGCAAGTGTTCTCATTCCTGTGTGAATGATGCTTGAATACATGTTATGCAGAAGAACTAGATTTCGTTGAAAAAGGGGGGGCTCGGCATAAAAGAAAAAGAGGGGTTGTTGTCCATAGGGTAATACACATAATTGTCACTGGGTCTGACGCATCTTAAGCGTACTGTGGGAGTATGAATTGGAATTACTAAAAATTTTCTTTAAAAATGCTTCCAAAGTGGGAGGGAGGGGGGGAGAGAATAATTTAATGTAAAGCAATTCGTACAGGAGGGTACTTAATTGCAAAAAGGGCCTGAAGCACCTCCACCATGTTGTAAGCCCGTTTTACCTGGGCTCTGAGGTCACAGGGAAGTTTCATTTAAACATTTAGGTAGAGCTTAATAATGTCTGTTGGCTAAACCTGCTCCGTAGGAGGGTAGAGATATGGAAAGTTGGTGTAAAAGGTTATTCACGCTTGTTCATACCTGGTAGATGTGTGTGATGTCTTGTCCTAATGCTTCTCGCAGACCGAATCGTGACAGTTCCAAGGTTCTATCCAGCGACCCTCAGCTCACCAAACCGGGCGATCCCTTGCGCCTTGTAGCATGCTAGGCAGCGGTAACTCCGTGTTCCATCGTCGTAGTTAGCAGTGTAACGTGTTGTAAAGTAATCGGACTAGTTATCCATGTAGCGTCGATGAGTGTCAGAATCCAAAAGAGAGCGAGCTCCGGGTAGGAGCTTGCTTTTATCATTCTAGGCGTCGAAAGGTTGTTAAACCTTTCAAACGCGGTAGATCCTGTTTAGATCCACGCGTTTGCCTTTCCAGTTCCTTGTTTTACGGAAGTTACAAGTTAGCGCATTCTTGGGATCACTCGCTGGTCGGACAAGTTCAGGAAATAAACAAGTGTGAATATTAACATGACGAGGTTTTCTCGGTTTAATGGTCTCCATATCTCTACAATATATATAACTCTCGTCGTAAGCAAATTATTTCACTCTGGCGAAGAATATCATATCTACAAACACCATAGATCCCATAGAAAAAAAAAACTGGCGAAGTTGTTCAAGCGGCTTGATATTTATGGCTTTTGAAGTATTTACTAGCAAAAAATTAAGCGTTTTGCAAAATTGCATAATTATGAAAAATTCAGATCACATGAATTTATGACAGGTTACATAATGCCGTCATTAAATAGAGCATAAAAAACTCTACAGGATAATGATTTAACTGTTTGAAATTTATGACTTTTACATTTTGTAAATTTTGTAACATGGTGACGCAGCGGTGGTAGAGAAGGACAGAGCTATTGGCAAAACTCATGTATTAGAGAGAGAGGGAAGTACTCCATTTATTTATATACTGACTTTTAAGGTTGAGACACTCTATAGCGGCTGGCTTTGAAGTCGACGGAGCGCGCCCACCAGCTCCAACAATACATTCACCGCACTGTTGAGACTCCGCGTGGACTAGACGAGCAAAATGACAGCTGCGCCCATTGGCTCAAAGACTCCACGTGGACTAGACAAGCAAAATGACAGCTGCGCCCATTGGCTCAAGGACTCCACATGGAGTAGACGAGCAGAATGACTGCTGCGCCCATTGGGTGAAGGTGAGTGTGATTGGACAACACGCCCGCTGTTTATCCCCACCGACGTTCGTGGCGGCATCTCGCTTCAGATCTTACACGTTAGCTAAGTAAACGCGTCAACTATAACTCGATAACTATTGTATTATGTAGAGCAAGCGGTTAAATGTAGAATTAGATTGTTTTGTAAAATGAGCATTTTAAAATTACGTCCACACATTTAAATATAAATAAAGCTCAGGATAGTATAATCGTAATAATTTCTTCTTTCCCACCCAATTTGAATTTGAGCGACAGTATGTTTTAAGTTCTCAATTCAGATGGTTCGAACTTAAAACAGAAAAAATTCCGACCCTAAATGGTCGGAAGAGATGATTGATTGATTGAGTTGGTGTTGTAAGTCCACTTTATGCACAGTAAGGTTTATCGGGACTGGACCTACAGTTTAAAGTGGGTACCGAACCAACACGTGCCTCCAGCGGGTATCAAACCCAAGACCCTTGATTACAAGGGAAAGGCGCTACCACTGCGCCATTGGAGAGCCCCCCTCCCCGAAGAGATGATGAATAAAGCAATACAGAGTTGAGATGTGAGTATGGGAGAAGCTGCTTCATTGTTTGCAATTGTGTAGTCCACACTTAATGATCGAGTAAAGGCTTCAAAATCAGCCCAGATAAAGAGCCTGAGTTGACGTCTAGATTGAAGCATTTAACTGAAAGAGGATTTTATTGTACAGTCACGGGCACTTCTGGGTTGTAACGATATCATTGGAAGTCAATGGGATCGCTACAACCCAGAAGTGTCCGTGACTGTACATAGGATCAAGTTTGTAGAGCGGCATTTACAATATAAAATATTCAACACAGAGACCGAAGTTGAGAAAATTATTGCTTTTTCTGTTCTTCTTTCTGTTTTCTATACAAGTATGTGTCCAAGTTTTTCATTATTGTCGGGACGCGCTAGCAAGCGGCGTGGGACCACCCACTCTGGTAGCGACGCGCTGTTGCCGGATTGACCTACTTCAGGATTCTCGCGAGCCCACAGAAACATGAGGAAGGCTGAACTACTGCAGCTCCTTATGTTACACAAACCCCAGTTCCCCATATATCGAATAGACAAGCTTGCAGAAGAAGCGGGACATACGGTGGTCCGTCTCCCGCCTTATCATTGTATGTACAATGCAATCGAACTTATTTGGGCACAGGTCAAAGGGCTGGTAGCACAGAGGAACACTTCGCCACCTTTTACACCGTCTAAAATTTTGCAATTGACAGAACGGGCTATCGGGGATGTGACAGCAGATAGGTGGCGTTCGGCTATAGAACGCACAAGGAAGATTATTTCCGAAGCATGGGAAAAGGAGGGAGTTGAAGAGCAGCAAATGGAGGATTTTGTAATTTCACTTGGGCGGGAAGACAAAAGTGACAGTAGTAGCTCAGATGAAGATGTTCCTTTACCAACCAACAATGAAGATGATCTTGGGATAGCGCCACTGCAATGGTAACCGGTAATAAAAAACAACTGATTCTTTAACTACTACTTCTGTTCTTTCATTCATTTTTTTATGTTTTTACATAAAGGTAGCTCAAAGCATTAATAACACATGTGCCAAATGTATCATTAATGTTAAGGAAATCGAGCAATTGCCAAGCGTTTCGTTGTAATTTATTGAACTCTGTATTGCCAGAGCCTGTATTCTTCTGTAGTTCCCAAATTATCTCACTTCACACACCCACATGTGCCTCCCCGATGGCACAGTGGTAGGGTAAGTGTTGTCGTCTTGTAATCAAGTAGTCCTGGGTTTGATACCCTGTCGAGGCACATAGTGGTTCGGATCCCACTTCCAACTGTAGGTCCATTCCAGATTAGCCGTAGTGTGCATAAAGTGGACTTTAAAACACCAACTCAATCACTCAATTCACACACAATTTATTTGTTCTTGATAAATTCTTCTCCGTAATACAGTAACTCAGTTCTGTAAAATTCTGTTTTGAAGATGATTTTTTGTAGGTTCCTTAAAATATAATTTAAAAACGTGTTAACGAAACGAAGTTGTACGCAATTTGTTTATATTTGCATAACACAAGACGCATTTTCTTTTGTTGGTAATTGTGATACGATACAACATAAGTAAAAAGATGCCGGTAGCTGATGCTTGCAATGTACCATAATAAAAACACAACAAAGGTTCTTTCAGTGAAGGTTTTCGGTTGCTGTGTAGAGCAGGAAGAGAAAATGTTTCATGCTTGCCAGAATGCCCGAGCTTGCCAACAGCTGATTAGCCTGTCCGTGTGTTTGTCCGAAAGTGGCAACGTAGAAATCCCCTAGCCACATGGCAGCCAACGAGGAGACAGAATTTGGTCACGTTGTGCCGTTCTGCGTTCTGATTGCACGCCGCTTCTTATCGCGTCCGTACTTTTTTTTTAGTTTAATTAGTATTTTTAAAGTTATTAAAAGTATGCCAATTGATAATTTATAAAAACAGAATCAAGAAGAAAATGATATACAATAACGGGTATTCCATCGGGTTTCATACATTTATATCATTATTATTATTCTACCACGTATAACTATGTCCATAAATCTAATGGAATATTATCCCAAAGTTAATGTAAACATGGTCTCCATATTAGCATATTTTTCGGACTGCAGCACTGCTTATATGCAGTGTTTGTCAACACGAACGTAACGTAAAGTTTATATTTTTGGAGCACAACAATGTTTGAATATTCAACAATAATTATGTATTGTTGAAACACGTTACGATAGCTATGAAAATATATCCGAAACTAACAACTCGGAAAGTGATCGTGAAATATTTCTAATGTACCTTCATTTAAGCTAAACATTCCATGTTAAGTTGTAACTCCAGGACAAAGGCAGATTTCAATACATAGGTGAAAAGATGCTGCCAGTTACAGGTTAGTATGTGTCTTATATCTTATTTGTGTCGATTGCCTTCATAACTGAACTTTTCATACATTGAAACTTCTCTTTACACCTGAACTAAATGAAGAGTTGACTCCTCAAAATGTGGCTATTGTTCTTTCCTTCAGTTGTCAAAGTTCATGTCTATTCGATGTGATCGAATAGCTCTCATACAGTAAAGAGAGAATTTATATATACTGCTGGACAAAAAAAAAACCTGACACCTAAATATTTGACATCTAAATTGCGATTACTTACGAATTATGCTCTGAGTTAAGTATTGAACATTCATTATTGAACATTTTCCATAGTTTTTCCGTTTATTACTTATCTATTTATTTATTTATTTACTCGTATTTACTTATTTGGAATACCTAGTAGGCTCGAAATCAATTTCATGCAATTTTGTTTTAATTTATTGATTTTCAATTCCTGTTGATGTTATTTTGTTTAATGTCTAGAGAGCCATGAATTTTGGTTCATAGTAACCATAGTAACATATATTATTGACATTGTCATTGCTGGTGTTTCTCTTGCAAGTGTATTGTAAGTTTGCTAGCTTGAAAATGAGACGTGAAGAGTAGTAGTAGCTCTTCGTGATGATGGTCGTAGTGTGCGATATAATGCTAGGGTGCTAATATAGCACTAAGTACTATCCATGAAGCTCTCAGACGCGATTAGAATGGCCACCACAAAGTCCGGACCTAAATCCGATAGAGCACGTCTGGAATCAACTGAAACGACATATCAGAAACCGCGCAACAGTTCCAGAAACAATTGAAGAGCTAAGACTTGATATTTAAGAAGAATGGGAGCAATTGGACCAAGAAGTTATTGCCAACCTTATTCGAAGTATGCCACAGCGGTTACAAGTTGTAATTGATGGCAGGGGAGGTAACACCCGCTACTAGACAGCTTATATACCCCACAAGTACAGGTTAATAATATGAAAAAAAATATTGGTAAGATTACCTTTTTTTTGGTAGTTTTCTGTAACTTTCGTTTTTGTTCTAATTTATCTTATTAAAAATAAATTTTAATTTGCCTTCTGTTGAATATATTCAGGTTTTCTTATTCCAATAATTTCTGCAACCCTTAGTTAGCCTTCGAATCAAAATTTATGCGTTATCACAAAAAATGCAAGTGCGCGGGTTTTTTTGTCCAGCAGTGTATTTTCCGTATGATCAAAGATGTCAGCCTCCGGAGGCCGGGACTTTCGTGGCTGACGCCGTGTGAATCTTGAGGCCGAAATGGAGTTTAGAGGCTGAGTCCAGAGGCCGACCTTCAGCTCAGAGGATGAGGACGCTTGAGGACAACGCCGAGATGGAGTTCGGAGGCTTAGGCCATTGGAGGCTGTAAGGCCAAGATGGAGTTCGGAGGCTTAGGCTTTTGAAGACTGGAGGTCGAAATGGAGTTCGGAGGCTTAGGCCTTTGGAGGCTTGAAGCCGAGATGGAGATCGGAGGCTTAGGCCATTGGAGGCTGGAAGGCCAAGATGGAGTTCGGAAGCTTAGGCTTTTGAAGGCTGGAGGTCGAAATGGAGTTCGGAGGCTTAGGCCTTTGGAGGCTTGAGGCCGAGATGGAGATCGGAGGCTTAGGCCATTGGAGGCTGGAAGGCCAAGATGGAGTTCGAAGGCTTAGGCTTTTGAAGGCTGGAGGTCGAAATGGAGATCGGAGGCTTAGGCCTTTGCAGGCTGGAGGTCGAGATGGAGATCGAAGGTTTATGCCTTTGGAGGCTGGAGGTCGAAATGGAGATCGGAGACTTAGGCCTGTGGAGGCTGGAGGCTTAAGTATTTGGAGGTTAGAGGTCGAGATGGAGTTCGGAGGCTTAGGCCGTTGGAGGCTGGAGACCGAGATGGAGATCGAAGTCTTATGTCTTTGGAGGCTGGAGGTCGATATGGAGTTCGGAGGCTTAGGCCTTTGGAGGTTGGAGGTATGGAGATCGGATGCTTAGGCTTTTGGAGGCTGTAGGTCGAGATGGAGTACATAGGTTTAGGCCTTTGGATGCTGGAGGTCGATATGTAGTTCGAAGGCTTATGCCTCTTGAGGCTGGAGGCCGAGATGGAGATCGGAGGCTTAGGCTTTTGGAGGCTGGTGGCCGAGATGGAGTTCGGAGGCTTAGGCCATTGGAGGCTGGAGGCCGAGATGGAGTTCGTAGGCTTAGACCTTTGGAGGCTGGATGGCGGTCGAGATGGAGTTCGGAGGCTTAGGCCTTTGGAGGCTTGAGGCCGAGATGGAGTTCGAAGGCTTAGGCCGTTGGAGGCTGGAGGTCCAGATGGAGTTCGGAGGCTTAGGCCTTTGGAGGCTGGAGGACGAGATGAAGATCGGAGGTTTATGCCTTTGGAGGCTGGAGGTCGAGATGGAATTCGGTAGCTTAGGCCTTTGGAGGCTGGAGTCCGAAATGGAGTTCGGAGGCTGAGGCCGAGGCCGACCTTGAACTTGGAGGATGAGGCCGAGAAGAAGTTCAGAGGCCGGGCCTCGCGAGGCCTAAATCAAGTGGAAATTTGACAAGCTAGTGACAAGAATCGGTTTAAGCATAAATTATTACGTTCAATCTTGTTTGTGATTTTGTTATTTTACTTCTCTTTTTAGTAACTTCTGGCTAATGGCGACGATACATTTGATAATGTGACGAAATTTATGAAATGACACTTAAACAAAACGGGCTTCCCGATGGCGTAGCTCTATCGTCGTCGCCTTGTAATGAAGGGGCTCCGGGTTCCGGTGAAAGCACATAGTGGATCGGATCCCTCGTTAAACTGAAGGTCCAGTCCCGATTATCCTATCTGGGCTAAAGTGGAAATTCAAACTAACAAAGACTACCCATGCCCAGATCGGGATTCTAACCCGGGAACTTCGAAGGCGAGATGAAAGTCGACCATTCAAGATGTTCAACCTCTGAGCCGGCATACTCATGTTATTGTCATAATGCATATGTTTTGCATTAAAATGTCTGTAAAATGGCAATTCTGTGGCCGACAGGTCTTAGAGTTCCAAGGCCTGCAATCAGATTTTTATTAGATGGCATCTAATTAACTCATCGTCGTCGTTGCCTAACTTGCTAGATTAGAAGATTAGATAACACGTGTCTATTAACAGAAATCACAGTATGAATGATAGCTAGAATCTTTACTTATAAGTTCCATTGTTGACAGTAGGTTATCGTATAGGGTAGAAAAGGAATTTCCTGAAGTACCTTGAAGAAACAGGAACATTTCCTGCTTTAAATCATTTACTGCGTTATATTACAACTTGTCGACCATTGCCTTGTAAAGGGGTCCGGGTTCGATACCCGATGGAGGCACATGGTGGTTCGGATCCCAGTTTAAACTGTAGGTCCAGTCTCGATTATCCTCATTGTGCATAAAGTGGACTCAAGGCACCAACGAATCAATCAATCAAAACTTGTCGACAACAATATTTTAAGAACCAAACAACTACCCGACTATGGTCGTCTAGATCCCTGCACGCAGGACTTTTCGGATTTGCTAACCACGAAAGGAAAGGGGGATTCCTGTTAATCGGATGGCAAGTCAAACTGTAGGACCGTTCCCGATAAGGTTTTTCCTACCTGTTTGGAAGGAGATTTAGGTGGAAGATCCACCTAGGACAACGGGCCTCTGTATTAGCCCTATTCTAATGTGTGATAGTACGCTACGTTTTCCGAGCTAAGAGTTCGTCGGCTCTATTTTTCGGCTATATATTTTAAAAAAGATCATTGTGTTGTGATACATTACTAGTACAGTGTTGGAATTTATTAAATATATGAAATAATATTTTTTTATCGTAGGAAATATTAATATGATTATTGCTGAGTAGGGAAGGTCCTATACGTTTGCTCAACATCCACTGTTGTTATGCTGGCGTAAACTTGATCAGCTTGCCACAGAACAATTACAGTATTTGCAGTAACCCCTCAGATTTCCTTGTGTCACTTCAGGCAAATGTTGGTATGTAATGAAGCTAGTTTTGATAGCCAGTATGTAGGTATGCAGAGGGTAGGTTTGTATTATAATACCATTAACCATTCTTTCTTTTGGACCTGCAAAATAATTCCTTAAGCTTGTAGGTTAGGTTAGCTGATATGTCTTTCAAGTGTTTTATGCAATTCTTATAATCTTAGATTTATATAACTCAGTGTTTGCAGCCTCGAACGGAAAATTTATTTAATGTGTATTGCAAGAGGTCGCTTTGGACATGAAAGCGAGATCTTGGTATACACAGATGCAATCAACATTTATATCGAGTGTATTTGCAATCGATATATCCAGTCGATTTCAGTTGGTTTTCCGTCACAAGTCTGTAAGGTACAAATGGCCTTGCCTCCCTCTCCCAACTGTAAAAAGAGGCCCTCACAGATGGTAGAGACGTTGACCGCGTTGTGAAGGTTTTATACTGACATTTACCTGTACCAACCCTACGTGACCGCATATCTCAGGACGTTAAGAGACCTAAATTGTCCGAGAAAGATCCACAGAATTATGGAGAGCTGTTGTACCGACAGGAAAGAATACATAAAGGAGTAGTCCTATTCAGTTGTTAAATAAAACTATTGAAAAGCATACGTATATCAGATATCCTACCTTCACGGCCTCAAAATATTAAATCAAGAAGACTTAGGTGAGCAGACCATGTGGCACGAATGGGAGAGGATGGAAGAAATTACAGGATTCTTGCTGGGAAACTTGATGGAAAGAAGCCTGCAAGAACCAACCTCATTTCTACGTAGTACAGCCCGCTAACTTCTTCTTACAGACCAACGAGGGTGTAGCGCCTGGACCCACAGCCAGAATAATTATTTGTTGTGTTGTCCTGTGTTGATTGTTGGCATCTCGGCCAGTGGTAAACAATGTCTGGTGTTTTCTTTGTGGTGTTCCTGTGCTACGACTGACTGGATTGTAAAGTGCTGTCAGTTTTCGTTGTCTAAAGCTTACGTATTTCAAAAATTTAATATTTTAAAAATGAAATCAAATTATCTACATTTCAAACTATATTTGTGTGTGTGTGTGTGGGGGGGGGGTTATGATGAATAATTATTTTGGGGGGATTTTGATGAACGACTTTGGGGGGATGCGTCCACGGCCTTGGGGGGGGGGGGGATGGGCACCCCTGATTACTGTGATGAATGATTTCTAATTCTAAAGGGCCGCTTGCTTGGAGTGCAGTGCATATCACCATGTGCGTTTTTCCTTCAGGAAAATATGAAAAATGTCTCGTTTTGTTGTTACAAAATTCTGTTCACCTTATTTTAGTTCTATTTAAGTAATGAGTGAATTAGTGAAAAATTAGAACGAAAGTTCCTAACAGACAAATTTTATTATCTTCTTAGAGGCCTGTCCTAAATTTTGATTCATTACTCACTGTAATAAATATCACAAAATATCAATACCAGTAACTGTAAAACCGTTACTTTCTAAAAGTAACTATTCAAACACTGTCAAATTACTTCCTTATGTCGCTAATATTTGGTAAATTTCAGGAAAGGTGTGACGTCACATCCGCTCCAAGAACCACTATCCTCCAGACACTGACCGCCCAGCTCCGTGGTTAGCACAGCGCGCTACGACTGCAGAGATCACGGGTGTTCTCTGTGAGTATCCCTTCATCAATTTCATCGTCATCGTCGCGATTAGCAAAAAAACAACAGAAAAGCGAAGAAAGATAAAGCAAATCAATCAATAAATCGTGACACCTCCAGATCAGGTATTGTTGCTGAACGAACCACTCTAATTTACTCAAATTTGTGTTTATTACTACGCACCATTAATAAATACACATTATCATTGTTACATTTCAACACTGCCCAGCACATTGGAACATGATGGAGTAGCAACATACATCAAGCGGGCGAACACCTTACATAATCAACGTAGACGATCCCGTAAATGAGTCTGAATAGGACAAGGAGCGTAGGTCCATAGTCGCTGCCCTGTCCTACCTTCTCACAGTCGCCAGGAACCTCCCGAGCCTTGAGTAGCAACCGTAAGAATACTCCTTCGAGGCTTCATGAAAAGCCTGAAAAATATATGGCAATATGGCATATATTTATTATTT
This sequence comes from Lepisma saccharinum, assembly GCF_977018435.1. Lineage (NCBI taxonomy): Eukaryota > Metazoa > Arthropoda > Insecta > Zygentoma > Lepismatidae > Lepisma > Lepisma saccharinum. Next base: position 39,159,162 of record NC_139237.1, read on the forward strand.
TCCCTACACAGCATTTTAAAATATTGCATTACGGTAATATATATATATCAGAAACAGTATTGAATAAATGAATCAGTTTTAAATCTTGAGTGTGAAGTTTTTAATAGACATCCTTTATTATTTTGTCCTCAATTTTATTTTACTAAAGGGGCTTATTCCCCTATTGTGTGGCGGGTAAAAATACCCCATGTGTTTATATGACCATAATATAAAAATCAATCAGTGTGTGTGTGTCCAGAACGGGAAAAATGTGAACATTCATGTACATGTTCCTAAAACAGTAATTCGACGACATTTCTCATTTTTGCTTGACTATGCATTCAAATGAAAAATGTAATTGCACCAAAATCCTGGCTCTGTTCATAACTAAATATAGTTATAAAATAACTCAATATTATGTTAAGTATAATTCTTAATTGAAGTAGTTTCCAGGGGTCTAGGTCTCACTTTAAACTGTAGGTCCAAACCAGATTTGTAGATTTATGTACTTGTAAAAGGATTTTACTTCTGCATTCGGTGAAACAAACTTCTCTGCTCTATTTGACGACTTCCCTTTAAAGCCTCTTACCCGTGCGTGAGAATACAATCTGATAGAAAAGCATTCCTTGTTCACATGACATGCGTGTGAATGGATTTGCATATCAGGACAATTGTTTACTACATCACCACATGGAAGGGGTCATTCCAATCAGTGTTGCTAGCGGTATATGGCTTTTGACCAGCATTTGTCGATTGGACGGTGAAAAAGTGTTCTTTTCTCGTGGTTGGTGGTATGGTAAAAACAAATAAAATGTATGTATCGAATAGAGATTCAATGGTAGCAAAACATGATAATGATAAGAGTCCAAGGGGGTAGAATAGATAGAATGTATGCAGTCAGTTTGTGTGTGTATTTTTGTTACTTTACGTCACATTTGTAACAATTCTTACATAATCGCGGCGATGAGAATAAGTGATGATTAGATGAAGTTGCAGTTTATGAAGGTACATTCCCAAAGAACATCCATGTTCAGGTCGAGACTCAAAATCAGGAGCTTCGGTGGTAGTATGTCATGTAGTTATGACACTTTGCCCCGATCCAGCTGCATAGTAAGGTTCGCACTAATGTGCATTTCTGTATATGTTATGTCCTTTGCTAATCAACATACGAAGTTAACATTACAAGCACGTGCATATACAAATCAAATTCTATGTTTTCCAATATAGTGCATATCATACACCGTGAAAAAGGACTCAACCATCTCTTGTATGAAAAACTGAATTTATCAATTTTAAATTTTCCATATAATAACGTATCAATCCATAGGATTGTATGTTTATTTTATTAAGTCTCTCTGAACGCTTCATGTTGACCAGGGCATTCACTTGTTTTTCTCTCAGCTGTCTCAAGCCTCTTAGGCATGTTTACAATGCATTGTGTTGTGCCATGCAAACCTCCTGAGCATTCAGGAAATAGGTAACACTTCTGGGTTTGGTGTCAGCGGTTTGCATGGTAGCAATTATGATAATAAACACGATTCGGCGATTCGGCATCGAGGAAGAGCTCGATGGCCAGGGAATATAGAGGTGAGACAAGCTGGGAAGAGACTGGACTTTGGGAATTGAGTTGGTAGAGAGAGGAGGTCAGCAAGGCAGGAGGTCGATAGTAGAAGCACGCTCTGGTCAACAAATAGGAGAGAAGCTCACAGAGGACTTCGCTATTTTATTCAGCTCAGAGACTTCAGTTAGACAGGTAATTATCCTACACCCAGCCATGATACAGGTTCAACGGTTCACAAAATCCAACGAGTTGCCATTGTCTTTTCAGTAGTTTAATTCCTTTGTGTAATTTGTACCTTTCGCATGCCAAGCAATAACTCGTCATGTCAATGACGAGTGGTCTCATCAAGAGGATGAATGATGAGTAGTTTACATCACCCCATCGATTAACTGGTTAACATTCTAGGTGCTCTTAAGATCCCACGAACTTTAAGGTTCGTTACGTGGTGGAGATTAGCGGGTCTTTTCATTTTTTCAGAAATGAAAAGAAATTGTTAGCCAGTCTAAATTAACCCCACCCCAAAGCTCGTTACGTGATGAAGATACGTGGGCCTTTGCATTTCTTACAGGAATGAAAAGAGTTTGTTAATCAGTTTTAAATTCAACCCCACCCCAAAATTTTGCTCATTTATTTAGCTTCGTTAGTATGTCCTTGCCATATTTTATTTTGAAAATACATAGGGCTTAAAGCTTTTTGCATTAATGGGGGGGAGAAGAATTTGTATATGCCATGATAGATGTTTAGTCTAACATGAGGATGAATTCGATTAAATTTATCGACTTCAAGCTGGGTCGATAATCAGCGAAATGTAGAATGCGGAGGAACTGCGCCCTAGCTCCGTCGCGGTTACCCACGTCGGGCTGGCGCTTTGGTATCAGGAGCGTCCGGCATTCCGCGTGGCGGAAGGTTCGATGTCGGATTTTAGGGAGGCCCATTTTGCCAAAAATGCGGCCGGCCCAGGGACGTCCGTGGACGATTCCCTATCAATCTGCTCCTGGTAGCTCTGTGGTTCACTCACGAACCCGGTACCATGGCTACGACAAATTCCCACCTGGGAAAATTTTACCATCCAGAATTTTAAATAAGGAATAAGGAATAGGCATTTAGATTTGAAGATTTCTTGCAGTGACAGTGATTTTAGAAAATTTTTTTTTATATGATCTTATGATCTTGGATACGAAAATTATTACAACGTTGGTTATGAGGATGCAGTAAGCTACAGTGAACAGTAAACGATTTTATCTTTAACATTTTAATTAATTAATAACGTGGATTAAAAGTGGATTTTAAAGTTATTTATGAATGAGGAAAATAAATTAGTGCCACCGAGTCAGAGTCAATCGGCACTATGGTGCATTTTAACGAGTCATGGCACAGAGGATGCTTGTTTGAGTCAATATTTTGTTTTTGTTATTATTATTAATTGAAATTCCTTAAAAGTTTAATTTAAATTTGGTTTAAAACTGACCGTAACTTGTAAATGATTTAGAATGGTTGAAGTATAACTGCTAAGACTATTGCAACGAGGATATTACATTTTATACATATATAGTTTCGGGAACGAATAAGGCCCCGAGGACCACTCATTTATATTCTTAATGACTGAAGTCTCCTAGCACCTCATGAAGGGAGCTTAGATTAAGGAGATAGTCAAGTTTATACGAGATAGTCACTTGCCTTATGTTACCTTAACTTACGCATACATTGCCTGAAAATTTTAATTCATGTTAATATGTAAAGAAACGAAACGCTAATTATATTCCTCGACACGCTGTACAATTATGTCCGCTATTACGCCAGGCGTATATAGTTAGAGTGGCGTACCGTGATTTAGGGTATAAACCGCCCGATTAATTAAAAGTTCTAGTTGAGAAGTAATAGATGTATAATTAGGCTGCAGTGACGAGAGATATCCGCACAGGTAAGCAGTAGTGACGAGAATGAATCCGTACACAGATATACATATACTTATATGCTTTAAGCAAAGTTAGGCACAGCCAACTTATTTTGAATAACTAGAAGAGAATTATGAGAGCATCACACGGCGTGGACGTTTCTCACATATTAACGAGATATTTTTTGTTAGTATATCTTTATATATTTTTTTTTTTTTTTTTCCTGTCCGAAACATTGTTTCGTTTGACAGTTGAATATTTATCCTTAGCACGTTGTAGCTTCGAATGTTAAAAACTTTAAAATGCAGATTGTTTTAAAATCTTAAAATATAAATATTGCAATTTTAGCTCCAAGTTACGGCATTTATTAAAGTGAAACAGGTCTAATATTTTAAATCCACTCGCGTGATATAATAATAATTTATAATAAAATAGCACTAATAATATGAAAGATTAAAAGCAGACTTATTATTTAATAATGTGCTTTAGGCACAAAAGTTTTTTTTTGCAGTATGTAATAATACTAGCTCAGCGAATACATCACTAGAATTTTATAGTTACTCTTCAGACGAAGGTATATGATTATATTAGCAAAGTTTAATTTTAAGCGCCAGTTATGAGAATATTTATATTATATGAATATGTAGACGTCGACGTCCAGATTTTATTGCGCTCCACTAACAAGTATTTTCCTTCGGATATTGGATAGCTACCGATAATCCTGGAAATCCATTCTGCCATCGCAGAATGATTATGAGTAAACCACAACGGTTTTAGTTTCTAACTTTGCCACAATAATATGCTAAGCATATTTTAGAATGAGTAGAGAGAATTAAAGATTCTTCAAGTTTTAGTGATGTTAGTATTTTAATGCATTTAAAGATCGCATAAATAATAGTTATTATTTTATTTCAGGTAGTCAGGAATAAATCAGTCTCAATTTTTTTCCTTACCTTGTACCTTAGTACGGTTCGATTGATTTCAAAGAATTTAAACGTAAAGTTAACACCTGAAAGTAAAAATAAGATAAGTTTGCAGGGAAATTTAAAATAACATAAGTTAAACAGTGCTAATAAATTTAGAGAATAAATAAATTATATTAAATAAATAAATTACGCAGATAATTTGAGCCTAGAGTCAGAAATAATTAAAAGTTGAGTTAAACTATTTACTAATTAGACTAGGCAGGCTTAAAGTACGTGTTAGCTTTGAAGAACTGTTTGTTTTAATTGCCTAAGCAACATGAAAATCATTGCGATTTTAGTTATTTTAAACGGATTACTTCCACACGTAAAAGCTTCTAATTTTATTTATCTGTTGAACAAGTCCTTTGACTATCCTTATAATATAATTACAATTTTATTATTAACAACATTTATTATTAGTATTTTTATAATTTTCATAATCTGTTATTTTCAATGTCACCGCAAGAAATCTATTACTTATGACCATGAGTGTACCAACGAGTTACAGTTAAGCAAACTTAATAATGATCCACCGTCCATTGAGCAGATTTACGACGATGTTACACCAATTGTTGAAGTGGTACCATTGAAAACAATAAATCCGCCACTGCCGCCTCCATTGCTTCAGTCCATTATTATTCAACCTAGGGTACAAAAAGAAGTTCAGGTTGCATCCAGAAATAGTTTAGTCACTAAAGACGACAGTATAGATTTGCCGACGAATATTTTATCCGTTAAAGATAGAGTTCAGAAATTTGCCGTAAGCAAGGATCCTAATTTTGTTCAAAACAGTCGCAAATTGGAAAGTGAATTGCCTATTTCATCCTGTGTTCAGCCAGTTGTAAAAGTTAAAGAGTTATTTGCGAATCAGTCACCAGTAAAAGTTGAGAAAGTTTCAAGTGTTACTTTAAAAGCGGAAAGTAAGCCAGATTTTCAGGTTCCCGAACCTGTTGTATCGTTTACAGATCATATTTTTTACGACTTCACGTTCGCCTAGAATTTTATATTAATTACGATTTAAATTTTAAGTATAATTTATTCATTTTTTATGTTTCATTGTACTTTATGCAAGGTTTATTAGTCATTTAGTTTGCTAACAGCTTCCCAACTGTTGTTATTTTACCAGCACGGAAGTGTTCTAGTAACACGCTTTCGCAAGCGCAACGAAGTTTTTTTTTCATCCATTTATTACGTCATTTTGAAGACCTTGACTTTATTTCGAACTCCCGCAGCGCTTACTAGACTTTGTTCGTAGTAAGTTAAAGTTTTGTAAACAGTTACGCTTCATTCAATGTATCAGCGAACCATCGCCTTGCATTTTCTCTCTCCGTACCTTTGCTTGTTGCCCAAAGCAACGATTTTTTTTCGTTCGCTATCCCGAACGGAACCCGAACTTCCCCGAAGTCGCCGATCACGGCAGCGAACTTGCCAGAACTTTCGTTGTCGCCATAGAGAAATTTTCAGTTACGTCCAGCGACCACAAATGCAACCTTGCACAATTTAGAATGTCTGGTATCAGCGAATTCCTTTTCTGCACTCAAGCGCTCTCCTGAGTACTTTGGAAGCTTAGAAAACACTTAGCATTGAGATTACATCAGCCAGGGGCGGTCGTCCATTAAAATTTTATGGGATCAGTTTAGTTACGCATATAGCCATTAGAAGTTGATTTTCACGATAGAACGTTATGTCAACAATGTTAGGGATATTTTGTTCTACATAGGTAAACTTTTGCCATAAAACGTCGCATTTATGCACTTCAGACTAATCACGACCAATAATTTTACAACGAAACAACAAGACGAATTTTTTTGCGTTTTTCTCGCAAAATTTTCCCGTTTTTTTTATAGATATATTTATAGTAAGTAAATTTTTGGGAAATTGACGCATTTTTTCATTAAAATCAGGATAAAGATAAACGAAATTTTGATAAAATCAGGGAAATTTCTACAAAAGGGCAATTTTAGCACTTTATGCACTTAGAGTAATCAAGATTATTAGCAACATGCCAGGCTAAGCCTCGGTGATTGGCACAGGCATGTGCAGCAGAAGTCGCCACGGCATCGTTAGCCTCTCCAAATTTAAACAGAGTGGTTTACCACAGATGTTATAATTTGAGAAATTATTATTATTAGTTATTATTAGGAAGTTTAGTTTATCTACCCAATTTGCACCTTATTCGACAATGCAGCAATAAATTCATTACTTCTTACTGATTAACTTCATGTTAATGTTAGTACAGTAGGTAATAATTATTAATTTCTATTTATATTCTAATATATTGCATAACTATTCTCTATTTATTTTGTTTGAACATACCTAAGGGATTGACACACCATTCTTATACAGGTCAAGTATACCTTTCCGCGGCGGGTCTGTTTACATGACCAAGTGATTTGAGGTATACGGCGGACTCAAGAAGTTTTGAGTGGTTAAATTTCTTTTGTTTAAAGGAAATTTGAAATTGAGAAAGTTTTTTATTATTTTTATTGTTTCAAATTTGAATTTCACCTTTTAATTCCCTGATGCTATATTTTGTTACCACCTGGAGTTTCAACGAAACTCAGAAGTAGCGTTTACTGAAAATTTTGTTTTACATTGCATATTTATGAACCACGGCAAATTGCACCGGCCTATTGTTTATTAGGAGGCCATTAGAGGCTTGCCAAAGCAACCTTTTAGATACTAACAGCTTGCTTTGCGCAACACAGATTTTATATATTTATTTTAAGGGTTCACGACATAATAATATTTTTTTTAGAATTTAAACAGAATTTAGAACACGCTTGCAACACTTATTTTTGTTTATTAATTCTACATTTTGTAATTTTGAAGTGAAGTCTATTACTGACAATAAATTATTTCAGTTTATCAGAACACGCAATGGTATTTTAATATCAGGTTCAGGTCAATTTATTGTTATACAGAATTTGAATAATAATTTGAACACGCACAGATCAGTTCAGCTTACCGAAGGCCAATCTTTATTTTTTAATTATCAGGATTTTTCGCAAATTATTGTGGATCAACAAATTTTACACACAAGAATGTTAGCTTTCGAACAAGTCAAAATGAAGGAAATTGAGTTACTACCTAATATTCCCAAGAATTTATCTGATTTCACTATTCCCCAATGGACTTCGCTTGAACTTGCTTTAAAACAACTTAATCAATCAATTAGTAAGAACATTTCATTTCAAGAATTAGTTCTAAACCCTTTGCCCATGTCGATATTAGTTTTTATTATTTGGAATGTGTTATTAACCGCAACCCTAGGATATTATTTTTATAAACATTATCAGCTTGCGAAACAGATTAATTCAGAGCAGCGCAGTAATAATTAATAGGTTAAGGCAACACATTAATCATGGACATTAATATTTTTAATTACGGTTGGATATTTTATTTAAATTTTCCTTATTTATTTTCAAAGAGTTATGGCAATTATTTTATCAATTTATTTTAATCATATTTTATTTTTGATGAGACAATTTAATTTAATTTTAAAAGAAAAGGCAGTGGAAATTAGTTGGTTTTGTGTACATGCATACTTGAATTATATATACCCATCCTATTGCAATTTCCTTTCTTTGTCATAATTTTTCCCTTTTAACCTAACCTGTCTATACGGAACGCCATGGACAAGCAATGCCTACACCATCCATGGGCATTTTTCATGACGGACATCCGCAGGCAGTCTACTATTACCAGGCAGAAAGACTGAGTATCATTCTACGAGGGAGACATGCAGACATTTTAAGTACTATTTCAAGAAGAGACTCGTCACCACCAATTTGAGGGAGACATGCAGACATTTTTACTTATTACTGCACGGAGACTACCTTTTACAGGAAGGATGTACAACCATACATTTCCCAGTATAGCGGACTACATATTATCAACAACACCTAGTGATGGAGCTAAATAAAATTCCCCTCCACACTGTTTGCAGTGAAAACAACAACTTTTCCCCATCTCCCAAGTTCTACGGGTAATTTACTACATTTTTACATTGCCCCAATGCAGTCAAGACGACAAACAATCCACAAAGAAGAGGAAGCAGAGAAAACATACACTTTACAAACAGCAGTTCCGGTCACAAACAATAATTACAGAATTGTGCTACAGTGTTTCTACACATACACATGTGAGCTCCTATCATGTGTATCTATTTGGTCATTTACATGCATTATGGGAAACAGTACTTTTCCATAGTCCTTATATACATTTTCAGTTTTGTGTCATGCATAAGAACTAGTTTTATATGCATTTAAGTTTACATTATACTGCAAGGAAGCTACAAGCATCAGTGATGTCAATTGACCAGTGCATCAATTAGTGCCTAATTTTTTTTACGATGAAATTTTGCACTTTGAATAATAAACGGACATGCAAGCAATAAAAAACAGAATTACAGCACTTTCGAACATTTTAGAAAGCATGCTCTAGTGTCAATATTTTATGCATATGCTTATTGCATGCAGATATTAGTGTGATATATTTTTTTTTTTCCTTCTCACCAACATGGAATATTGAAAGCGACACATTTGTTCGCAGAACATTTATTTGATATTTAAACTCAAGCACATAGTTTTGTCATTTGGAAGATTATTAATTTTGTGTGCAGTCATACAAAGGTATTCACCAAGCCATATATATGTATACAGTGTACAGTTTAATGTAGAAGAGAAAATGGAACGCTATAATTAAGTTTTTACCAGCGACAGTTTTCAGTGTAATTCACTATATGCATTGAATATTGTATAATACTACCTTGGAATGTGCAACATAGTCGTGCAAGTTCATATATTCAACGATTTTAGGAGTACAGTTGGCTACGCAGTTCGTAAAACATACGCACTTTGATATGATCAGGTTTTCACACGGACAAAACAGTGAGATGTGACAATGTTTTACATGCTTACTTACGTGTACTTACTTGTGCACCTTTTTTAAGGTATTTTTTTTTACTTTTGAAGAGTCCATATCAAGTGGCAATATAAATAAACATTGTGAATTTCGTTCTATCTTGCAAAGACGCTCCAGTCAGCCGTTGGCCTAGCGGAAGACACAGAGTCGTTATCGCGTGGCGAGGGATCACAGACTCTTGACTAGGAGCAGATTAATGAGCAATTCTACATGAAAACATTACGTACACGCACATGTGATACATTAAGAGTTTTTTCGCTTAACGACACGAACGTTTGTGATTTCTAGTCCTATAATAGTATATATTATTGTTTTTTACATCGTATAAACATACGAATTTGTTAGTATTAAGGGTATTATTCATTTTAGAGTTTAGGGAATAAAATTTTTTTTTTATTCAGGCTACGGCAAACAACAGACAAGTTATGTTTTGGTGGATTTATTTATTTTGTATATTTGGTTTTTTAAGAAAATATATGGAATTGGCGAACCTGAGTCATGTCAAGCTTTGCGATTTGACTTTTAAATTTTCAAAGGAAAATTTTTCCTAGGCGGCGCGAACGTATCAATCCATAGGATTGTATGTTTATTTTATTAAGTCTCTCTGAACGCTTCATGTTGACCAGGGCATTCACTTGTTTTTCTCTCAGCTGTCTCAAGCCTCTTAGGCATGTTTACAATGCATTGTGTTGTGCCATGCAAACCTCCTGAGCATTCAGGAAATAGGTAACACTTCTGGGTTTGGTGTCAGCGGTTTGCATGGTAGCAATTATGATAATAAACACGATTCGGCGATTCGGCATCGAGGAAGAGCTCGATGGCCAGGGAATATAGAGGTGAGACAAGCTGGGAAGAGACTGGACTTTGGGAATTGAGTTGGTAGAGAGAGGAGGTCAGCAAGGCAGGAGGTCGATAGTAGAAGCACGCTCTGGTCAACAAATAGGAGAGAAGCTCACAGAGGACTTCGCTATTTTATTCAGCTCAGAGACTTCAGTTAGACAGGTAATTATCCTACACCCAGCCATGATACAGGTTCAACGGTTCACAAAATCCAACGAGTTGCCATTGTCTTTTCAGTAGTTTAATTCCTTTGTGTAATTTGTACCTTTCGCATGCCAAGCAATAACTCGTCATGTCAATGACGAGTGGTCTCATCAAGAGGATGAATGATGAGTAGTTTACATCACCCCATCGATTAACTGGTTAACATTCTAGGTGCTCTTAAGATCCCACGAACTTTAAGGTTCGTTACGATAATAATAATAATAACCAATAGAAGCTAGTTAAGAATGAGGAACATTAAATACTTGTATTTTAAAATTAAATACGATGTTACGGTTACGGCTTGCTTCCAACTCTAAAGCGTCATATAATATGACACAATTAGTTCATGTTAAGTTTATCACGAAATAATGGGCTAAATTTTGGAAATTGTTAATGTGAAGTAAAATCCGCTTGAAAGATTTGAAAAAAGAGGTCAATAAATGAATTATATCCGTAATAGGTCTAGGTCTATCCTTTATATAGTTATGTACACAAGTGTCAAAAATTAAAGCAACAAACAGAAATCCTTTCCTCGTGTGATTTTTTTTTATATATAAATTTGGCAAGTTTAACCTGTTGCTATCGTGACTTTTTTGTTGATAAATCCTGGCACATTAAGGAAGGTTAGTTTATTTTCTATGTTAAACCAGTTGTCTATGACATCATAAATATCACCTGATCGTATTATGTGGTCAAATGGACACACGGGAAAGAATTTCCGTTTGTTGCTTTAATTTTGGACATTAGTATAGTTTGTGAATGGAAAGCGGGTAAATGTATATGAAAAGTGTAAATAGTTGAATCTTTACGTAAACGTTCCTTGTAACAATGTGGAAACCATACAACTTCCAATAAAATAAATTGCATAGAATACAGTGAAATGATTCCAGGTAGAAATTTTCCCAGCAATGTTCCTTCACGGGATGGTTCTCAGCCTCTAATAATAAAAAACACTAAGTTGCTGACCAAGGCAGTTTATTAAGATGATAAAAAACACTTAACACGTAACGTTTCAACCTTGTATCAGGGTCTTCCTCAGACTAGTGACCCTGCTATGTGTATGTAATATTTCTGTGTCTCGTATGTTTTATAATTTTAGTTTAGTTCTTCGTCTGAGGAAGACCCTGATACAGGGTTGAAACGTCACGTGTTAAGTGTTTTTTATCATCTTAATAAACTGCCTTGGTCAGCAACTTAGTGTGTTTTAATATGGAAACAAGGCTTAATTATATTATAATAATAAGTATCTGGAGTCAACCCTGTTGGGTAAATGCGCTCAGAGAGTGGTGCTGATTACATCACTTTCTCGAATTACCGAGCAGGAACTTTCAGTGAAAATTTGTATTTGCATGTAGCTACACTATGTGTCGTATCACCTATATATCACCTTACTAGCATTTCAAATTATTAACACTTTCTACTCACAGTCTTAGTTCACTCTCGCAAATTGACGCATTTCACGTCAAAGCAACCCATAGACAGATTCCAAATGGTTTACTTTATTTAACTTACTGCAGGAAAAAAAATAGCACCTGCCAACCCTGATTCTTCACCTTATTCCAGGCTATTTTTACAGGAAGTGTTTGGAAACACTATTAACATATTTCTCGTTTCAAGAATTAAAAAAACAAGTTCGAGACGTTGATTTCTATTTTCAGCGACTTTAATTACATTAATACAACATTACATGCATATTCACAATCGAGTGTGGCTTTTGCAAATTACTGCTTTTGCTTTCAAATCTTATTTTCTTATTTATTATTTGCAATGGCGGAGTACACAGGGTTTTTCTTCTACTCAACCATTTTTACAGCATGGTAAAAGTAGTTTTCTTACAAGCAGAGCTCGAAATGGACCGGAGCGGACCGAAACTGTCTTTCGGTTCGTTTATTTTTTTTATTTTTTCTGGCCTCCCCGAAGGCGCAGTGGTAGCGTCGTCGCCTTGTAATCAAGGGGTCCCGAGTTCGATACCCCGTGGAGGCACATAGTGGCTCGGATCTCACTTTAAACTGTAGGTCCAGTGGTGGAGTGGTTAGAACAGCTCGCTACAACGCCAGGGGTTCCGGGCTCTAGTCCCGGGTAAGGCATGGGTATTTGTGTTTGTCTGTCCTGAGAAAAATCGAGCAAATAGTCCAATAGATATGAGTGAAAGTCGTGTGAATGATGAGGAATAATTCTGCATAGGGGTATTCCTTTTAAAAAAATTAATATTAAAAAAAAGTCCAGATTAGCCTTGCTGTGCATAAAGTGGACTTAAAACACAAACTCATTTTTTCTTCATATTAGATATTTCAGTACATTTTTCATTTTCAGTATGAACTAAATAGTCAATACTCTTTAATAGTACCTGAATTTAATACCCGGTGGAGGCACATAGTGGTTCGGATCCCACTTTAAACTGTAGGTCCAGTTCTGATCAGCCTTACAGTGCATAAAAAGGACTTAAGAAAACACCAACTCAACCAACTCAATCTTTAATAGTACATAATATAGAATTCATATAATGCTCCTTCTATACATGGAGATGTGTTGTTGCGGCAGGGAGGCTTAGCAGAGTATCGTAACGATCCGTAGTATCTTTTACTTATTATGGACAACGAACTCCAACTTCCAGCCATTCAACCATCGTTTTTCAATCGGGAAATATTCAGAAACATCACAGGAAAGCAGTGCCAGACAGTACTGAAGCTCTTCCTGGTCATCAGCGGTATACGGACGAAATCCAGGATGAGGCTACAGTCTCGACTGTGCATTTGTTTAGTAAATTGAATTGCAATAAATGTCTGGGAGGCAGAGAGTTCGGGGTGAGTTCGAATTCAGTTATTGAGGAGCAAGTTACGATTGAATAGAGAGAGAGGAGGAGGTTCTAGGGAGAGCGTGTTAACGCTAGTCGCAAGTCAGACTCTACGTACAGTCACAAGCATAACCTCTCCCAGCAGATCTTCAATTGGAGTACAGAGACAGGTATATCCTTACATTACCCATGCTGATCCAGCATGAAACTCAAGTGTCATGTGTTGTCATTCAAGCGTGTAAATTTAGTACCTCTAGCGCCTTACCAACAAGCTCACCACGAGCAGAGAGTGCTTTACCATCAAGGATGAATGATGATGATTAGTGAGCTACATTCCCAAAAGATCCCCCCATTCCAGAGGGTGTGACGGTATGATGGAGTGCTGGAACTGATACCAGCACACCATTTGCAGAATTTCCCTTTTTTCACCAATTTTCACTTTTCATTCCTTTCGTGTCGTCCTTTTTTCATTACCACAATTAACCCAAAAAATAGTTACAATCCTTGATCATGGGCAAGATTACAACATGGAAATATTTTTCACTTGCACAAATTGATTTTTAATAAGTTTTAAGAAGACAAAGTGTGAAGACAAGGAAACGTACACAATCGAATAAAAAATGTTTCCCCTTTTGCGCGAACTGACTACCATTCACGATTCACTATTTCCGCCTGTTTGAATTTTAAAAAGAAGACAATTCTCGAAGCCTCGTGCCCATAGTATTTTTCATTATTTGTTTTTATGTGAATATTTAAATACTAACTCTTATTAATTTTAATACAGCAAGTCATTTCACTTGTCGTTGATCTCGTTACTGTAGTCATCAGGGACAAAAAAGCAACATGTTTACGAAAGTAGGTAAATCGTTCCGTTTCGTGAAAATTTCTATTATACGCGTAAGCATAAGTAATAGGTATAAAGTGTAGAAGTGTTGAGATTATTGCGTAACAAGTTTATTCGTAGGTATAATATCGTAGTCACACAAGCACAGACCCATGTATAATAAAAGATTTTATATACGTTGCAATGCAAATGAACAAATTAATGCCTGACTAAAATTATGAACACACGCTTGAAGACCCTTAGACACCCATACCAGCAATATAAAATTTAAGAATGAAATAGAAGTTTTGAAAACTATGCACAAACGCAACATTAACACGTGCACACAATTAAACATACGCACTCACACACACACACACACACACACACACACACACACACACACACACACACACACACACACACACACACACATATATATATATATATATATATATATATATATATATATATATATATATTACATATACGAGGGGAGATTGAAAAGTTTTGAGCCTCACATGGAAGGAGTGATGATAGGTAGTTAAAGTTTTGGAGGTTGTAAGGTTTGAGTTTTAGAACACTCTGTGCTAACTTTTATGAAATTCACATATTTTCTTCTATTTTTTGTCAGGTTAATAATGAATGAAGTGTCAGAGAAGAGAGTGGCCGACAGGGCCGTGATTCGGTACGTCTGTCGGAAAGGCCTCACTGCACAGGCTGCTTTGGTCGAGTGTGGCTTCACCGCACTTCCCCATCCACCTTATTCCCCCGACCTGCCAGTCAGATTTTCATCTTTTCTCTTCTATGAAGAAATCACTTCGAGGACGTTACTTTCACTCGGACGAAAGCGGTCATTCAATGGTGTGAGACTCAGGACAAATCATTCTACCAGATGACTGTAAACAAATTGCAGCACAGAATGCATAAGTACATTGATCTGGGGGAGTGATTATAGAGATTTTGTGATTATGTAGAGAAATCACGATGAGAAACTGTAGCTCCCTGTGAGGCTCAAAATTTTTCATTCTCCTTTCGTATATACAAGGCACATGTCAAAGAAAAGGGTCCATAATTTATTACTTGGTACTGGCAACACTGACGAAGCTGCACCTGCACGGAAGCATTCTTTAGTATTCTGTGCCTGCAACAGAGGTATATTTCTCAGTGTGGAGGTGCGTACGTGCGAGTAGCATGAAGTTGAAATGGCTGCTATAATAGAAAATCCCCCCAAATGCGAAGTAAGGTCCGTGATTAGATTTCTCAACGCAAAAGGACTGAGTGCAGCTGACATTCATCGAGAATTGTGTGCGAGGTGGGTGCCAAAAATGTTGACAAACACTCACAAAGATGAAATAATGAAATCAGCACGTGACATTTTGGCCCGCTGAGAGAAGGATGTTTTCTCACATAGTGACTGGAGACGAAACCTGAATATCGCACGTCACTGGTGAGTCGAAGTAGCAATCAATGCAATGGTGTCACTCCGGTTCACCGAAACCGAATAAATTCAAGCAAGCACCTTCACATCGCAAAATCATGGCAACCGTGTTTTGGGACCAAAAAGGTGTAAACTTCGTGGAATTCCTGGAACCGGGACGAACCATCGGACCAGACGTGTATTGGCAAGCACTGTCTAATCTGAGACGTGCCATCCAACAACGCCCGCCCACACACAGCTGACCGTACTGTTGCTACAATAAAAAAAATACGATGGGAACGTTTTAATCACCCGCCATACAGTCCCGATTTTGCCACAAGTGATTAGTTTCTGTTCCTTCACCTCAAAAGTGGGTTGCATCGCAACGTTTCGATGATAGTGAAGTTCTCAAGGCATCAGTTCTCGACTGGCTGAGATCCCAGGCGGCAGATTTCTACGCAGATGGTCTACTTGAACTTGTTCCACGATACCAAAAATGCTTGGAGCGTCATGGTGACTATGTAGAAAAATAGCCAGGGTATGCACTTGTATAGCATCAATTTTTTTCTCGCCTGATATTATTATCTGTAATACCCAATCGGCCCTTTATTTTTACATGCCCCTCGTATATACACACAAAGAAATATGTGACGTAGCACATAGTAACCTGTCTTTAAAAGTTTAACCTAACCTAAGTACAGTCACCGGGAAAAAAATGGACACTTATATTCTTATATCCTTGCAAGATGTTATGTGTGTTGCCTAACTCTACGCCGATAAGCAGATACTAGTAACAAATTTTCAATTGCAACTTCTACCACCGCCGTATAGTTAGGCAACACACATAATGCCTTGTAGGGAAGCCCTAGGTATTGTACCCACGTAGAGTCGGGGCCCTCAAAACAATTATGCAATTCCTTCATCCCTTCAAAAAATCTTTTAAGTAACCTCTTCCTTGGCCACAAGCACATACAGCCTGTTCAAAAAGTGACTCAACCTCATGGGAAATCTCATAGGTGCTGAATAACTCTGCATTCACAGAAAATTGGCGTTTGGTGTGCCATATCACGTAGTCGGGTGTTCATTACATTCCTTGAAGAGACAGTGACCTCTGAACGATATGTGACAATGGTTAGAGAATTTGTTAACACGTTTTCAGCTGAGAAGTTGGAACGCACATGGTTTCAACAGGACAATGTCACAGCCCACACAGCTGGGAATACAATGTGTTACTTGGAAGAGTGTTTTCCGGAACAACTGATCTCAGTGGGGTCATTGCTACCGCGATCTCCAGATTTATCGCCTTCAGACCTCTTCTTGTGGTATTATCTCAAGGACTCCGTCTACGTTACTCATCCGCACAGTATTCCGGAATTGAAAGACAATATTCGTAGCTGTGTTGGTAACATCTCACAGACAACATTGAAGAGCGTTTTCAACAACATGGTTCGTCGTGTCCACTTGTGTGAAGAACAAAACGGCAGTCACTTCCAGCACTTAATGTAATAAGAAATGTTTACCCATAAAGTAGCGTAACTTTTTGAACACCGTGTATTAATTTGTATGTTCAAAACAAGCAGATTTAGGTAAACCTTCTCTTTCATTACCTTTCATATTCCAATTTTGAGATATACCTAGGTACATACAACTCGTACCCTTCAAACATGCCACTGTTATTGTATAATTTTAAAAAAACAAAATAATTTTGGTAATAATTTTGTAACAATAGATTTAATTTCAATGATAAGTGAAAATAATGTTTGTGCCCTTGAACCATAATTGAACAATAATTACAGGTATTGTTCAAAACGACGATTGTAACTATGCAACTACAATCACAATTCATAATATTTTAATCTAAATGGCAATATGGGTACATGTTATGGCAAGTAGATGGGTAATTTAGCTTTATTATTATTATTGATAGTAAATATTTCTTTTAAAAAAATTTACTATTTTGTATTAGAATTTGTGGAATTTTCCTTGGCCTGCCTGTATGCATGCTCCTGTGATAACATTTTGTATCGCGGTTTGTTTTGTTTAGCGTTAAAGGTACTTCATCTGAAAGATTTCTTGAAGTGATTCGCACTTCAAACTGTAGGTTCAGTCTCGATTAGCCTCACTGTGCATAAAGTAAACTTAAAGCACCAATCAATCAAAACTTTTTGACCACTATTTTTTAAGAACCAAACCCGACTACAATCGTCCAGATCCGTGTACCCAGGACTTTTCGGATTTGCTAACCACGAAAGGAAAGGGGGATTCTTGTTAATCGGATGGAAAATCAAACTGTGGGACCGTTCCCGATAAGGTTTTTCCTACCTGTTCACTCTACCTTATCCTTTCTTCCACCACCTGGTTATTGCTCCCTAATACCCGTTGATCAGCAACTTACTTTCAATTAACCAGGAAGATTGATTTGATACTGACTTAGCATTCTTTGAATGCTTGAGAGAGTAACGGCCGACGAAGGAGGTTATTGCTTTTGGCTTGCTACTTTTCTCTAATCAGGGGAATCTGTTACGATATGATCAGACATAAGAAGAGTTGTGAATCTCAACCAACAACCAGCCAGACCAATCCTAGAAAAGGACAAGCAGATATAGTTCCAACTGATGGTCTTGAACCAAAACAAAGTAGATTTTTGGCTACACCTAGTGCAACAGCTTTTGGTGGTCGACTCAATGATTACTCCTTTGAATCAGAGCCACATTGTGATATCAACAATTTCTTGAAGAACATAAAATCTTCAATAATAGAACTCCTGAGAAATGAACATAAAAATACATCTATTAAGTTTAATACTACTATATCCTCTGAATATGAGAAACCTGATGAAACACATTATACATTTTGCCATTGTTCCAAGACCCAGACTCTATATTTGAGTGATATAGATAATTTGGAATAAATCTATGCCCAGCTTATAGACACATTAATCACTAAACATGAGGAAATTGAGGCCAAAGGATCTGGGTGGAAATTATGTGCGAGTCCACACAAATTGGAACTGAAAATAAGTCAGTTCTCACCTCTTTCTGCTTCTACTTATGTCCCTCTTCCAGTAGATATTCAGAATGAGAAACCAGTAGACAATATAAAAAAAATTAAGATAACAAGTGTTTTCTGTGGTGTGTCTTGGCAAAACTTACCAAGTTTTTTGGAAAACAATCCAGAGCGTGTTCATCATTTTATACAGTATGAGACAAAGTTTATGCATGCTATATCAGGTATCCAATATCCTGTTGCTATATCTGATATAACAAAATTTGAAAAAAAAAAAAAAAAGGCAAAAGAATTCTTCTTGGCAATCAATGTGCATGCTTATAAAGAGAATAATTTTGTATATCCCCTCAGAATAAGTGCCAACAATGATGATAATGCTGATGTCATGAATTTGTTACTTATTTCAGATGACAAAAATTTCCATTACTGTCTTATTCGCAATCTCTCTCGTCTGGTTAGAAGCCAAGTAACTAAAAATCACGTGGAAATCAAAATTTGTCATAGATGTTTAACAACATTTGATAATTATGTTCAACAGAACTATGTCAAATTCAATAATCCAGAAATTGCTGACAAGAAGCTTAAAGAGCACAAACAATACTGTGGTGAGAACAAACTTGTGCGTATGATTATGCCCAAACTAAAAGAGGTTGAGAAATTCAAACAACACAAGGCCCTGTTGGAGCATCCAGCTATAATAATAGCAGATTTTGAGGCATTTCTCAAACCATTCAACTGTTCAGACCCTGATCCTGAAATCTCTTCGACTATATCCTATCAGCTCCATGAGGTTTGTAGTTATGGTTATGTAGTTGTGTGGTGCAATTTATTAAAACCTAATAAGCCTTATATAGAGAGAGGACGGAATGCTGTCAAACACTTTTTCCAAAAAAATGAAGAAAGAGGTAAGAAAAATTGGTATGGTATTATCTGTGTCAAAACCAAGAGTATCATTATCTGCTGCTGAGGAGCAATTACGTGATGCTACTGAGATCTGCCCACATTGCAATTCATATTACACAAATGAAAATAAGATAGTTTATCACCATTGCCATTTCACGGGAAAAAATCTTGGCGTCTTGTGTAATAGCTGTAATCTCAAAATACAGAGAGACAAATTTGTCCCCATATTCTTTCATAATGGCAGTGGCTATGATTTCCACCATTTGGTTAAGCATCTCAGTTATACAGAGAACATAGAATTCCTAGCAGAGAATCAAGAGAGATACATTAGTCTCAGCAAAACAGTAAAGATTCCTGGTGGTGGCATTATTAAGATGAGATTTCTAGACTCCATGAGATTTCTCTCTGTTGGATTGGATGCTCATGCCAGGAAACTATCTGATGACCAGTTCCAAATTACAACCAATAGTTTTCCTGGCTTAGGCATAAAACATATTAGACAAGAATTGGCCTATCCATATGAATATGTGACTGACCATACTACGTTTAATGATGAATCTCTTCCTTACCTCAAAGAATTCTACAGTTAACTCAGAGATGCACAAGAGATGAGGAAGAAATTAGGGTGTAGGACATTGGGAGACTTCCATGAAGCCTATCTAAAATTGGATGGTATGTGCTGATGTATTTTAGGCTTTTAGAAAATTGTCTATGAATATCTATAAATTGGACCGAGCACACTTTTACAGTCTCCCAGGGTTAGCTTGGTCAGCCATGTTGCTCAAAACAAAAATCCAACTGGAGCTGATTTCAGACGTAGACATGCATCTTTTTATAGAAAGAGCTATACGCGGGGGCATGGTACAAAAAACACAAAGATATGAAAGGGTCAACAACTTACATATGACAAAAGAATATAACCCAAATGAACCCTCCACCTACATATTCTATGTTGATGTGAATAATTTGTATGGTTATTCCATGATGCAAAAACTCCCCTATTGTGGTTTTGAGTGGATAGTTCCCGCATTAATAGATATACAAAATTTTGATGATACTAAGTATGGTTTCTTTGCTGAGGTGGATCTTGATTTCCCTCATGAGTTGCACAATTTGTTTTCTGACTTGCCACCAGCTCCTGAGTTTAAGTGTCCACCAGAATCAAAACAGAAGAAGCTTCTGATGACCCTTGAGTCTAAAAATAGATATATTATTCACTATAAGAATCCCAAATTTTTAATGCAGATAAAGGCTCCTATAGTGCAAATCCGAAGAGTTTTCAGATTCAAGCATTCAGAGTGATTAAGGGCTTATATTGAAACAAATACAAGACACAGAACAGATGCTACTTCAGATTTAGATAAGGATTTCTTCAAATTGATGAATAATGCTGTCTATGGTAAGATCATGGAGAATATTAGGAAGCATGTAGATGTAAGACTAGTCTCTGATCCAAAAAAGTGTAATGAGTTGGTGACAGATCCAAAATTCAAATTGCGTACAATATATCATGAAGATTTGTCACGTTTTCAAATGAAGAATCCATGTATCAAATTTACCAAACCTATCTATGTGGGAGCTACAGTTCTGGATATGTCTAAGCTACAGATGCTCGAGCTTCACTATGATACAATGAAGCCTTTTTATAAAGATGACCTTTCTCTTCTGTATATGGACACAGATAGTTTTATATATCATATCAAAACACCTAATCTCTATGAAGACAACCAGAAGTTGTTTAATTATTTTGACACATCTTCACATACTAGTTTTGATATACCTTTCAACAATGAAAAGGTGCCTAGCAAACTAAAAGATGAGAAAAGTAGTGATATTATTAAATAATTTATTGGATTACGAGCAAAAATGTATGTAATTAGATCAGAGAAAGACACTATTAAAAAGACCAAGGGAGTGGGTAGAACTACAGTAAAGAACAATCTCTCCTTTCATGATTATTACGTTGCCTCAAAACTAAGTATCCCAAACTGAGGGAGGAGAGGAGAATCCAAAGTGTTGATCATATATTAACCACAAATAAAATAAGAAAAATTGGTTTAGATTCAGAGGACGACAAGAGACAGATTCTCTCATGTGAGATACATACATTACCATGGGGTCACTATTGCCTGGGAAATGACAACCAATGTGATATTTGCCAATAAAATATCCATGAATCTGTTTGGATTTAGAAAACAAGCTGTGGAAGTGCCTGTTCAAATAGTCTCACCAAATCTCACTGATCTCTTGTCTAAACTAAATGGACTGCTAATTATTAACTTGAACAGTATCCTAACAGAATACAATGATGATACGGGTAAAATATTTTATATCTTCAATAACAATCTAAATTATTACAATTTCCATATTAGTGGAAAACTACAATTCATCATAAATCCAGAGAACAAGGGTGAGATAAAAATATTTACTCGGAGTAATATCTATCGTATTAAATTTGATAAGATTAATGCTATCACCACATATTATATATCTGCAAATGATTGTCTGTATAAAGAGTTGCGGGGAGATTATGATAAACTTATACCTCTGTTTTTGGAGTTGAAAATCACTTATCCTAAAATAAATAATCATTACCAAAATGCCTAATGATATTTGACATATAAAAACGAAATATACAATTTATTAATAACAAATAGAATTATTACATATATAGAAACATGATACAACAGCAATAATTATAAGTCTATTTTTTCTCATTAAAAAATTAAATTTTAAAAATGCAGAGAAGATAGTTTACTAATTTATATGCTTCCTCAATATTTTCTAATTCTAATCTGTTCTTAATATCTGCAATAATTGGATTTTGTTTTCTTATGTATTCTGAATTATCCATTTTACATATACTCCCAAATCTTCTATAACTATTCCCAAGATTTAATAATGCATCTATGCCGTTTTCATTGAATAAGTACTTAAATATTTCATATAATATTTTATTAGGAAGATTTGTTAACATGCTTATATTACCTAATTAAACCATGTTTGCTTAGGAAAGGCTGAAGACTCAGGAGAAAACAAAACAGAATTATTCCAACTTCCCTTGCATGATATAACATGTTTTTCTATTCTTTGTAATGATAAATGACTGTGCGTGTTTTGAAATAGCTGCCAAGGTAGAAAGTCAGTACTTGGCAGCTCGTGAATTGTCAATACTCCAATGGACTATGTTGTACCTTAAAAGCAGAAAGAGACCACAGGGTATGTCAAAAGTAATATTCACTTTCTTAACAAAGCAGCTATAGTCTATATATTCCAATAAGCAAGGGACTATGTTAAGTAGAAATTATTTTTACAAATAATAGTATTTCAGGAAGTAGAAAATAAGAGATTTAAAAACACATTAACAATATCCAAGGAATTATATAGGTAGAAACTATGTTTATAAATACCTATGTTTTCACATATTTTATATTAAATGAACATGATCCATCTTAAATTGTATGATCTTAGAGTAATATGGTAGTATATGGTCCTCCCCCAAAAATTTAAAGTTAAAATTCAAAAAAAAAAAATTTCAAATTTTCAGTTTTTTTTCAAATTTTTCCAATCTTCATTTTTTTTTCAAATTTTTCAGAAACTAATTTTGTTTCTAAGACTACGACAAACTTATATCTTTGTTTTTGTGGTTGAAAATCACCCATCCTATAGTAAATAACCATTACCAAAAGGTGTAATGCTACTTTTGGTCATACAAAACACAACAATCACAGGATAATCCCTTTTATGTAATCTTCTCTTACCAGACTGAATGTCTAGACAAGATATAGTAAATGAACTACACAGACCAGCTCGTCGTAACAACAAACGGACATCTGTGGTAACAAAAGGAATCTACGATCAATGACAGTCAGATCTAATTGAAAGGAACATAGGAAATTTGAAAAGTTTGCATAAGATAAATCAAGGTTTTAAGTATTTGCTCACTGTAATAGCCACTTTTAGTAAATATGCTTGGACTGTTGCTCTGAAATCTAAAGCAGGGCTTGTGTCACGGAGGTCTTTAAATCTATTTTTGAGCAAGGCAGAATACCGCATTACTTAGAGACAGACAGAGGAATATGGACAATTCTATATTCACCAAATTAATGTACCAGCATAATATTTAGCATTATTCCACATACAGTGATTTGAAAGCCAGCATAATTGAAAGATTGAACAGAACACTAAAAAATCATATGTGGAAGCAGTTTACTTTGCAGGGTACCTATAGGTGGGTAACAATTTTATCTAATCTTGTTCATAAGTACAATAATTCTATACATAGAATTAAACACCATTTTGAAAAGGGTTCCACTAAAAATTGCAGCACAGAGTTGTTCACTGTAGTTCAAGTCTTACCAGGGAACAGGCATACATATACAGGGTGTATCAAAAAGAATCATCCGATTTCAAAAGGCTATATTTAGGAAACCAATGAACATAGAACCTTGTGAGTAAGTTGTAAAATACGTGTTGGAATATAAAATTTTACTTACAATAGGTTTTATTTTGTTGCAGATAGGTGCCTTCTAGGTGCAGTTGACTCACATTTGTTGAAGCAGAGCACGCAGAATGCTTTCTGTTGCTGGGGGTTGCCATCTTGATGTGGACTAAAGAGTGAGCTGCACCAGGAAGCCACCTACCCTCAACAAAGTAAAACCTATTGTAAGTAAAACTATATTCCAACATGTATTTTACAACTTACTGCAAGGTTCTATGTTCATTGCTTTCCTAAATATAGCCGCTTGAAATTGGATGATTCTTTTTGATACACGGTGTATAATAAAAGACAATTGCAATGAAATATTGAAAGGAAGATTTTATGAAGAAGAGCTTAGCAAAACTACAGCGCCTTGAATAACGTAGTGTGGAAAACGACCGAAGAAACTGGTTCCCGAGACGGATGACAACATAGATACACAGGTACTAATTTTCTTATGAAAGTAATGCGACTTTTTGGTATATATTGTGCAGATTTGTTTGTCTTGAAAGGCGGTACGTGAATTGATGGAAACAGTTATATTTGTGGAGTGATTTGCAGTCACGAAATGGCATTAATTTGAAAAGAAAAGTAAAATGAAATTAATAAATAAATAGCAAGCGTAACACATGAAAAAACATCGCAATGTGATTCCGGACGCCAGGTGTTGGGTTGTGTACTAGAGTTTATTTTTCTATGTTATTAGAATATATATAGTATCCTGAGACTTATTTCATACCGAAGCGACAAACCACAAGTGTCGCTTGGACGCGAATGAAGCCTTTCGAACCGTAGGGACACAAGCTCTGACTGCACCGTTTCCTTAAGGAGATTTTAGATCAAAGCGACACGCGACAAACGAAACGGGGATTTCACACCAAAGCGACACAGTTCTTCTGTCCAAGGCAACTTTCATACCGAAGCGACACGCGACACATGTCACTTAGAAACGAGCCAATCAAGAGCAACATTTCATGATTTCACATCGTAGCGGCATGACGGGCAGCACAGGCCAGCGTTCGGTTGGTAAAATCCTCAAGCGATAACTGTCGCGTGCCGCTTTGGTGAGCAATCTCCCTAAAACAAGACACTCATTGTATCGCGCATGCGCGAACAACAAACCACGGAAACACTTAGCAAGCTATTGAGGAAAAGGGCCCAGTATGAGCGACAAGCAAGCGACAAAGCGACACGTGTGGCTTATCATGTCGCCTAGATCTGTTGTTGTGACATCCGGTTTATCGTGTCGCCTAGATCTGCTACTACATTAGCAAACGCTTGCTAATAGACTGAAGACACCATGTTGCTTGTCACTTAGTTGGGAAATCCCCCTGTGGCGCGTTGCTTCGGTGTGAGCACCCTTCCTTTAAGGAGCTTTCAGACCGAAGTAACAAGTAGCACGCGAATACGGCATATGAACGTATGTCGTTTGCTGTTTGGACCCTCATGCGCAATGAATGCTATTTTACAGTGTGGAAGTGTCTGTGTCACTAGCAGTGGCGAAGCGTCCTATGAGGCCAGGAGGCCGGGCCTACCCTCGCCATTACTCTTTTAAAGGTGTATTTACTTATTTCGTCAAAACATATGTAATGCAATGGAAAAGTTTGGAATTTTCATTTATGATAATTACAAAAAAATTCTAACCCTGTCCAGTATATGAACTTTCCACGGAGTGAGGCACATTTGCTGGGGCCTCTTCTCTTCACATTCCGTCCTACGGTCGTATATGCGGGAAGCCTAATCTTACGAGTACTGTACGTATGCTTATAACGTGCTCCTGAGGCCGGCCTCGCGGTGTTACCCACTAGGACGAACAGCATATCAGCAACACTGCATTTCCGCCAGGGTTGGAAATTTGTGGTGTACCGGCATTTTTTATAAACATTAGCCTGTGTTCGTGCAGAGAGACTTCTATTTCATTGTACATTCTCCATATTTTGTAGGAAACTTAGGTTTTCCTTCCTTTCATCGACAAGTGTAAGTGAAATTGAAAATTACGGAGTACTGTAGTTCTGACTTCGTTTTCTGGTCAGAGTGCTGATGGTCTTGTCGATTCACCCAACACCGTAGCGTAAACAGAAAGTCTAAAGAACTTATATTTGTAAGGTAAGTCTTCATACCAAATTACGTAAATTAAAATGATAGTTACGCCTTATATTTACAAAGTAGTTTTACTTTCACTGGGAATAGAATAATTTATTTTTATCGTAAACGGGGATTCTCCCGCTCGTTCACCCTCTGGGAAAACTTGCCTCCTGCTCACGACTCTAGAAGGGAGCTTGGCGCTTGGCTCGGAGCGCGAGGTTCGTGGCGGTAGAGCTTTGTTTTTGATTGGTGTCGTGTGCAGCGATCACATTTATGCAAGAAGTAATAATAATAATAATAATCCTTTGCGCAACAGCCCATGAAGGGCCTGGGCATACCTACCGACTGCCGGTCTCCCTCCCACACTTTCTCTCGTCACCTCTAAGCGTGGAGATCTTCAACCAGTATTGGAATAGTCGGGGGGTCAGCCCGACGTATCCCCAGCCGTTATAGTAGGTCTTCTCGACCGGATTACGCTCACTCACTCGGAGCTTCCCAATTTCCTCACGATGGTGGGTTGCCACCGGTCCTATACGTAGGCCGAATAAATTCCGACCAGAGCCGGATTCGAACCTACGCCGTCCCGCAGCGAACGATCTCAAGACGAGTGAACGCCTTAACCCGCTCGACTACGGAGGAGGACTTTATGCAAGAAGTGCTGGACTGAAATGCAAGAACAACAAGAACAATCGAGTTCTTAATTGAGTGAAGATGTAATCATGGGTAAGGTAGGACCCACTTTTGGTCTTTCATGTTTCCTTCTTATAACAATCATTTCTAAAATGTTTTCAAGTATATTTTCCTTTGCAAGTAGCAGTGGCAAGTGACAGCAAAATATTTTAAAAAATTCAAAGTTGTTGAAACGTTATTTAATGCGTTAACACTGTCGTTGAATAAATATTACAAGCAGATATTTTTTTATGCAGCCGACACAAGCGAAGAGGTAGGCAGTTTCGTTTACCCTGAAGGGATAACAAGAGAAGAGGGCGGCAAAATAAAGTACAATGCAAGGGAAGACTTTTTTTTGTGTTTAGGACAAAGAGGGTTATGGGGTTATTGCGCGGGCCATGTCTATTTCAGGTCTGGCGGAACAGGCCAGTGTTGTCACATTGGATTGGCAGAAAAGAGCTAAATTGCGCCTAAAATTGGGATTCTATTCTCTCAAGCAACTACATTTATTATAACCTGTTTATATGTTACATAGTAACCTGTCGTGTTGCCGGGTCCCAAAAAAGGATCCTATGTTCTGTTATCACGTAAAGGTGTCTACTAACCCAAGGGGTAGAACAAACTAGGATGCGAAGTATACACACTGAATGAGAGAGGTCACCTTTACTTATGTTTTTTCTTGAAAGCCCCGTAGTCGTCATCCTAACACGTTACGAAGCCAGGTGACCTAATTGTGGTCATGTCAATGTTTCCTGGTCATCTTTAATTCATTCTCCATACATTCTCATCGTCACGATTAGCATAGATCAGAACAAATGAGACGAAAATATCCAAAATTTAAATTATGTTTACTTGCACATACAGGTGTCAGAAATTCATTTATTTAGAAAGCCAAGACTGGAATTAACTACAACCATTCCTTTAGTTAGACAACAGATAACAATGGTGTTTTCCTCGGTGCGAGGAAGTCTTGCTACAAAATCTAAGTTGGCAGCAATAGAACATACCAAACTGACAGTCGCTGAAAGTGCGGAATTCTGTCGTCTGCTCACGGCACAAACGTCAGACTGACTGGGGTTCTTCTAGCCCTTTTCACCTCAATTGCAAAATAAATAAATAAATTTAGAAAAAAGTGATGAATTGACAACAGGGCTCAAGCACTATTCGTTGGATTTTCGCGATGTCTCATGATTGGTAGTTCTTTCTGGAGGTCCGTGCATAAATCAGGGGTTGAAAAAATACAAACAAATAAAAAAACAGAAATGAACAAAAATCTAGATCGATGACATCTGGTGGGTGGGGGAGAACGTCTAAGACATAATTATCGTGCTGATGGCCGGTAACAACACTTTTGAAAACTTCACGCCACTGGCAAGTAAAGAAGCGGTCTGGAGAGACATTGAACCACTCTCCATGACATAGCCCCCCCTCCCTTTCTTTTTACAGATTTAAGCAACTAATGGAAATTATTGCACTTCTGTGCCTACCCTGCTAGGAACTCTACGCTTCGCCACTGGTCACTAGTCACATCAGTGTGACATCCCGTGTCGCTTGTTCTATTGGTCTGAAAGTTTCCTTACACTCAAATCAATGGTACTAAGGAAGTTTTGTGAGTTTCCCCTTGTCGTTTCATACAATCATCATTATCATCATCGCTGCGATTAGTTTAAAGCGGAAGAAAAGAGACCTTAATTATCAAAAATACAAATGCTTCCGTGTGTATGTCTTTAAAAGATATGATGATGATGATAATAATAATGAACCTAATTCATACACAAAAATTTAGTTACCAAGAGCATTCCAAGCGTATTTTTTCTCCCGTATTATTAATGAAAGTATAACTATCACGACCTGGTTGACTGTCTAGAATGTTCGTTAATATCTTCGCGACCACTGTACCAAATATGATAGCAATTATCACATTCATAGAAGTGCTTCATGTAAAAGAATCAGACGTTGCAGCGAAAACTCCATTTACTTCCATTATAAGCAGACGAATGTCATGCAGCTGTACCGACACCAGCGCCTCTAGTGGTACCATATTCGAGTGGAACCAGCCAGAGAACCCAGGACAGTGCCGTTTTCCACACTACGTTTTTCAAGGAGCTGTAGCAAAACTAAATACCCAGATAATATCTTATTGAAAAAGTATTACGTAAAAATACAATAACCTATTAGTAAAATGGCTGGGTCTTCCAGAAAAAACTTGGATCAACACAGACGAGGTAATTCTATGACAGCAACATGGAATGTGATAAGACGTTTTCCTGATTTACAAGAAACTAAGAATAAAATAAATGGTGAGTTGCTACCTGACAATATTAGGTGCCTCATTGTAGGCGCGTCTGGTTGTGAAAAAACTACACTTCTTGTAGATAATTTTCTGCTTGCTCTCAATTGGTTAGATTGGAAAACAGACACTTGTGTGTTTTCTCAAAAAGTTTGGAGCATCCAAAATACCAGCAGCTGATGGAACTGTATGAGGGACTGTCCATATCAAAAATAAAACCACTTGATCACTGTCTTGAAAACTCAGTTGTAGTTTTTGCTGGTGTAATTTTGGAAAATCAAAATGAAATTCGTATATTTTTTTTTACTCAGGGCCGTCACAGGTGAATATACTGTTTTTATCTGGATCAGACTTATTCCAAGATTCCCTAACAGTTACTTCGTGATAATACAAATCTAGTTTGTTTGATTCGTCAGGACCACACCGATCACATGTATATGATGACTATGTGGGAGGAGATTTAAACTACAGTCAATTTTCGAAATTCTGCTCTTCTTGCTGGAACAAAGATTATTTTGGATATGCTACAATTTATATGACTCGAAAACCAAATAATGAAAAATACAGAAACAAAATCAACAATGTTATAAATGTTGAGACAATATGAGATACGTTGTGATGTTATAATTAACCTCTAAACAAAATGGCAAAACATAAAATTGAAGACAATCTGAAATTGCGTGACTATCTGGCCAAAAGATTTAAAGGCTGGAAATCCGAAAATCGAGGATACTATGAACAACACAAGACCAGCCAATTGTTGATGCCATTAGCAATCTTGGTAGAGAAATTAAGGGTGTCACAGAACAAAATAAGGATCTCATAAACGAGATGGTACCTCTTGCTGCTAGAAATTATGCAGATTTTCCTGCTACACCAATATCCAGTATTCACACTCCTCTAGTACCCCAGCAACCACCTACTAAGGCCATAGGAGCACCGGAGAAAATTGAATTGGGTCCCTTGGCAAGAGAATACCTAAGTACTGGGAAATTAATGTACCGAGTGAGTAGTTATGGAAATTATTGTTGCCAGCATTTTCCTCTCTTCGACAAAGATAAAGTGTTTTGATTGTATCTAACCATGGCTCAATGAGCCAAATCGTGAGATTGAGATAGATTTGAACGTTGGAGACAGTTTTGTACACCCTCACAGGGCTGATTTGTATATTAAATTTGAAGTGGTGAAAAATTAGAATGGTGAGGCATTTCCCTCTGGTACAAATATAAAACTAGCAGATAATTTTGTGCCACACTTGTTCTCTCAAGTGGAAATTAAAAAACATGGTACTGTGATAGATAGAGTAATCCAGGCATTACTTCTACTGGCATAAGAACACTGAAAATTTCCAAAGCAGATGCAACCTATTACCAGGCAGGGGGATTTGAATCAGAAACCAAAATCCTGACAAAAAACCACACAGTGCTGTTACCCATGCTTCTACTGCAAGGTTTCTTCTCAGACTACAAGGACATCATATGGAAAGGTGGTTTGAGAGTCACTTTTCGCAGGGCAGCCAATGATAATAATGCTCTGATGCGTTACAGTACCTTGAATGTAGATGTTACAGCACTCCCCAACACCTTACTTGAAGCAGCCAGGTGTATCATCTAGACCATAGAGCTGAGGATACTAGTGGAATACGAAACTAATTATGCTCTCAAATACAAAACAAATATTCTGAAAAATCCACAAGTTCCTATTGGATTTTACACTTATCGGTATGTCTAAAAACCAGCCTCTGGTGTGGATTACGAATTTGATGTCATTAATCAATTCAGAAGTATACAGTATGATATGTCACATTTTGTAATTGTGTTGTTCCGGACTGGGAGAGAAAACACACAGAATAAAGATTCCAGCAAATTTGATAATTGCACAATTAAAAATATTTATCTTAAAAATGGACAAAATTAGATTTTTCCCCGTGAAAATTATAATCTTGATATAGCACAAGATGACTATCTCAAATTATATGAAGCATACACTCCAAACAAAAGAGTAACTGAGGGAAACATAGATGTATACTATACTCCCAGTGAATTCAAGGCACACAGGCCATTGTTTGTCATCAACACGTCAAAAAGAAAACAAGTGGTGGTTAATGGTAGAACAAATATCAAAATTGTGTGTGAATTCTATGAGCCTCTGCCTGACAACACTTTATGTACTGTTATTCTTATTGCAGAGAAGACTTTTGTATATGATGTGAAGAATGAGAGAGTCACAGAACAATTTTAGTTGTCCAACTTCCTTAATATATTAGAGTAGACTAGACTAGTCTTTCACATAGGATACCTGAAAAGTTTTCTTAATATTAGTAACCAAAATAATATCTAATAAATTACCTTAGGTATAAGCAAAGCAGAATGCCCCAAAAATTATGTTTACTGTTTTATACGTATCTAAAAAATTACCTTTGGTATAAGCAGCACAGAGTCTCAAAAATCATTAGTAATCAGTAGTTGTCATATTTAAGAAATTATTTTGATACCATTTTTCAAACAAGACTAACCATCTAGCAGTGGAATTGTTTGCAGCATAAATTAAATACACTCTTAACCAATCAACGGGAAGTCACATGACCCTGAGAGTAGAATATTCCCAAGCTAGATATTTAAGAATTAAGCTTTTGTGTTAATCATCTTAGTACGAGAATTTAGAATTCGTAGCATGATTAGACAATTTGCTACACCTATGAATAAGCTAAATACACCAGAAAATATGAAAATATAGCTGAATTTTAGCCAAAATAGGCTATAGTATCAAACAGCCTTGGACAAGGTCGGATGGTGAAAGAAAAAAACTATTCTACTCTAGTACAGTGTTGGAATTTATTAAATATATGAAATATTAATGTTTATTGTAGGATATATTAATGTGAATATTGCTGGGTAGGGAAGGTCCTACGTTTGCTCAACAGCCACTGTTGTTATGCTGGGGTAAACTTGATCAGCTTGCCACAGAACAATTACAGTATTTGCAGTAATCACTGAGATTTACTTATGTCACTTCAGGCAAATGTTGGTATGTAATGAAGCTAGTCTTGATAGCCAGTATGTAGGTATGCAGATTGTAGGTTTGAAATATAATACCATTAACAATTCTTTATTTTGGACCTGCAAAATTATTCCTTAAGCTTGTAGGTTAGGTTAGCTGATAGGTATTTCAAGTGCTTTCTGCAATTCTTATAATCTTAGATTTATATATGTCAGTGTATGCAGGCTCAAAAGGAAGAATTATTTAATGTGTATTGCAAGATGTCGCTGTGGTTATGAAAGCGAGATCGTGTTACACTCAGATGCCATCGACATTTACATCGAATGTATTTGCAATCGATATAACCAGTCGATTTCAGTTGGTTTTCCGTCGCAAGGGTGTAAGGTACAAATGGCCTTGCCTCCCTCTCCCAACTGTAAAAAGAGGGCCACAGATGTTAGAGACGTTGACGGCGTTGTGAGGTTTTATATTGACATCTACCTGTACCCATGGGCGTCCGAAAGGGGGGGCAAGGGGGGACCGTGCCTTCTCTGGAAATTGTCAACCAAAAATTATATATTTCACACATATAATTTCATTTCAGCCACAATAATATGTGTTAATTATTGCACGAACATGGTAAATTCAAATTTAAGCAATGTTTTTTGAGGAAACAACGCTATTACTGGGAAAAATGTGCCTTGTTTGACTCCTTGGAAAAAAATACCTTCCTTGCCCCTTCCTGGAAAAAATCCTGCGGACGTTCATGCTTGTACCAACCCTATGTGGCCACATTTTCAGGACGTTAAGAGACCTAGATTGTCCGAGAAACATCCATAGAATTATGGAGAGCTGTTGTACAAACAGGAAAGCCTATATCAGATATCGTACCTTCACGGCCTCAAAATATTAAATCAAGAAGACTTAGCTGAGCAGACCATGTGGCACGAATGGGAGAGGATGGAAGAAATTACGGGAATTCTTGCTGGGAAACTTGATGGAAAGAAGCCTGTAGGAACGTCAAGACGAAGATGAAGGAATGACGTTAAGGTGGGCCTGAAGAAAATCGGTAAGGATGGAAAAGATTTGATTAATCTCAGAGAAAAATGTATTAAAATAGTAAAGGTGTAAAATTAAAGAATTTACGAAATGCAACTATCATATCGAGTACGTACCTTCAGAAGCTGGGTCTGTAGCTAATAAATAAATTTGCAACAGGGATGTAAGAAGTGTGCTTCTGATGAGCCACCTAAAAGCTAAGGCCAACCTCATTTCTACGGAGTACAGCTCGCTAACTTCTTCTTACAGACCAACGTGGGTGTGGCACCTGGACCCACAGCCAGAATAATCCTTTGTTGTGTTGTCCTGTGTGCTGAGTGTTACTTTACAGTCTCAGCTTTTAATCTAGATAAAGATATCATAGTCCTCAGAGATAGTTTAGTTTTAGTTTTAGACAACCACACGTCCCTATTAGAGTTTCTGTCCCGGTTTTTTAAACTTAAAACGGAATCCCAAAATGTCCCTTTTTGTGACAATCATTTACTAAAATAAAATTATTGAAACAATGCATCTTCTCTATTATTACTGTAATGAATGATCTATAATCCTAAAGGACCGCTTGCTTGGAATGCAGTGATTATTAGCATATTATGTAAGTTATTTACACAGTGTATCAGATGTCCCTTACCAACCCTTGTGAAATCCGCAGTAATGTATTTTCATGGAATTTGATATGGGCGATACCTAATATACCTAGGGGACACCTTGTGGAGTATGTTCACGCGGACGGCCGCCATCTTGGTTCCGCCATCTTGAAATCAACTTTTTTATTTAAAATGATAGGTTGGTCATGTGATACATGACCATAAGCTAGAATTTCGTCAGGATGTCAAATATGAAATCAGATTTCATGTAACTTCATTTGATTTGGTGAAGAGTTATTGGGAACTGAAAGTGATGTTTACCTGTTTGTTGCAGGTGTTGAACCATGCCGTTAACAACTGAGGAACGCATCCAGATCATCAAACTGTGGGGTGGGAGAAGTACCCGTGCAGTGGCTGCCGATTTCAACCTGCCTCATCCAGAACGTCACCCTGTGTCGCATGTCGTAGTGGCAAAGTTATTAACCAAATTCGAAGAGACGGGCACGGTCTTGGACAGACCGCGTAGTGGACGACCGCGGACAGTCACGGATGAAGCACAAGCTACGGCAGTGTTGGCCACCTTCTCGACGTCACCGCAGCGAAGCACACATCGTATATCAATGCAATGTGCTATGAGTCACAGTTAAGAGTACCGGGTGCTACAGAGGCACAAGTCGCATGCGTATAAGGTGCAAATACAGCACCATCTCCCCGAGGACGATCCAGATCGCCGCGTGCAGTCTTGCGAGTGGGCTATCGCGCAAGTACGCTAAATCCAAACGTCGCTATGCAGATACTCCATTCCGATAAAGCGAACTTCTACGTAAATGGGGAG
Organism: Lepisma saccharinum; assembly: GCF_977018435.1. Taxonomy (NCBI): domain Eukaryota; kingdom Metazoa; phylum Arthropoda; class Insecta; order Zygentoma; family Lepismatidae; genus Lepisma; species Lepisma saccharinum. The sequence goes on from NC_139237.1 coordinate 39,193,459, forward strand.
GTGAATGGGCAAAACATGGGCTATTGGTCGCCTGACAACCCGCACGGACAGATCCCTCCAAAATGACCGGTGCAGGGAAGATTATGGTGTGGGCAGGCATATGGGAATACGGATAATCGGTAATTTTTTCATTCAAAGAAATTTAAATGCGGGACGATACCTGGGGATGCTACAGGAACAGATACTGCCAGCTCTGATGTCGGAAGATGGTACATTTCCCAGGTTTTTCAACAAGATGATGCGCCTTCCCATTATGGACTCCAAGTGCGTCAGTACCTGGATGAGCAATTTCCTGGGGCATGGATTGGTGGACGTGGGCCCGTTATATGGTCTGCCCGATCACCAGACTTAACGCCAATGGACTTCTACCCCTGGGGCCACGTTAAGGCTATGGTGTATTTTTCAATAATTTTTGTCATCTGGATCCATTTTTAGTGATTGAAAGAATAAGTTACCTTAGGGATAACAGCGTAATCTTTCTTGAGAGATCATATCGACAGGAGGGGTTGCGTCCTCGATGTTGGATTAAGATATCATTTGGGTGTAGCGTTTCAAATTTGATGGTCTGTTCGACCTTTAATTTCTACATAAACCAACCTGCCTCACGCCGGTTTGAACTCAGATCATGTAAGAAATTAAAGGTGGAACAGACCATTAAATTTGAAACGCTGCACCCAAATGATATCTTAATCCAACATCGAGGACGCAACCCCTCCTGTCGATATGATCTCTCAAGAAAGATTACGCTGTTATCCCTAAGGTAACTTATTCTTTCAATCTCTAAAAATGGATCCAAATAACAAAAATTATTGAATATTAAATAAAAAGAGTTTTAGGAAGAATGTTATGTAAAATGAAATACGGGCTGAAGATTTTGGTGTGAATATTCGTGATCTTCGTCATGTGGAACAACTAATCATGGCTGCCTTTGAGCAAATTTCACCAGATACCTTGCTTGGTGTCCACAGATATTGGGAGAAGCGTCTGCACAAGTGCATTGCCCAACACGTACAACATGTGGAGCACATTCTTTAACAGGTAAACATCACTTTCAGTTGACAATACCTTTTCACCTAATGAAGTTACATTAAATCTGATTTCAGATTTGACATCCTCATGAAATTCTAGCCTATGGTCATGTATCGTAGCGTTCCAACATGAACGCTGGGATCTTAAATAGGGATGTAACTTGCCCCTCCCGATTAATACTATTGATGGTAGAGACAGCCCTGAACGGGCAGGTACAAATATCTAACTTATCATTAAAATAGACTCATGATTCGGTTTAGACTGAAGTGAGCAATGCGAATGGCAGATAAGGGTGTAGACTAGCTTACCCTGTTCGGTTTAGAAATAAGACCAGTAGCTCCTGCTTCTCCGATGATTCCAGATTAAAAGACCCCGTGTCGCTCTCATGCGCACCTATTTAAACCCTCGCTTGGCCTCTCGTCACCTCTTGCCAAAGGCCAGTGTTCTTACCATTTCCTGTGAAAGGCTTACCCAACACATTTCTTGAGCAGGAGCTGACAAGGTCTGCCAGGGTCAATATTTCTTAATCTAACAGGGTATGGTACGACACTCCCTCTTGCGAGACAATTTCCAAAATTGAAATTGTAATCATTAAAAGTTTAAATTGAACCTTCTGCCATTCACCAACATTTAAAAGGTATTTTATTACATGAAAAAAAAGGTTACATAAAATAAAATAATAAAAGTTGGAACCCTTCACCGAAAATTAAATGGAACAAAATTAAGCTCAAAGCTTGACTATAGAAAGAAAGTATTTTGGTTACATTTAGCCACACGCTGGAAGAGTCTTGTGTAATCAACAATGCTGACGTTTGGTCAACATGCGATAGCAGGTGTTGTTCACAGGTCCGTGGAGTCAGCAGAAAGTTCAACACACTGGATCGTAACTCGAGACATGCGAATGACTTCTGCGTTATGCATAACAACTCGGGGAGATGAGTAATGGCCTCTGACCAAGTGCTAACTAAGCGCCGAACGTAAGCCGTGAGAAACCTTGAGGTCGTATGCTCGCAGTCTTCCGTCTCGTCAGGTTGACAGTTCGAGGTGAGAGCAAAAAGACCGTGGTAAACACCAATCTCCACTGGACTGCGCGGCATTGAAATGGACGCACTGAAGCCAATAAAATAAACAACACACGCAGTATTGGCTACCCGCAACCACACGAAGAGAAGAATATAAGTGAAGAATAAATTTTCACTTGCGATTGACGTTCGTAGCACACTATGTGTGCACACTATGACCTACGCAATCAGAAGGCAGGGCAACCCAGACACACGCAAACCCCAGAGTCCTGGGGTACTAAGCACTGTTCCGGGAGATGCACGGTCCTGGACCGAACACAATTGCACTGGGGGACCGGGTTCGAATCCCGGTGTGGAGAGTTCAGGAGTACAGTTCAGCAGATGAAAGCATATTGACAGTGGGGCGGGCGAACACAGAGTAGTCCATGGAGAGCCACTCCAAGTAGCGTTTGCAAGCCCCAAAATATGGGTTGTCCAATGGCGAACACTGGGGGGTATTTATAATAGGCCTCCGAAAGTTCACAACAGACGTCATTCTATATTTCCGGCACACATCCATCGTATGGCGACACATTTCGTACGCTGGTTGCATACGAAAACGGAAGGTGTACCGTGCCGTTGCATACAGTATGCAAGGTGTCCGGGGGTTGCGACGCCTCGGTCACCGCAGGAAGGGGAACACTAAACATGGCCACTGGTAGGATAAAACTGTTCACACGTGGCCTGGCAGGTTGCTGATCCACAGGGGTGGGGTCTCAACACATTTGGGTCGTTGACTGTACCCGGAAAGTTCCAATATGTCGTGAAGTACACTGCCTGGCCTTACAGAGCAAAAAGGGGTGATGTACATGAAAGATGCTCATGTTTCTTCTTAAGGGGGTTAAAGTCGGGGGGTTGGGTTGCTCTGTAAGATGAAAGTTCTTTGGATGGTTTCTGACGATGTTCAGATCCTGGGATGTCACGTCGGGTAGGATTTTCGTTGCTGCTACGCTGGTCCCAATTGTTGGTAGATAATAGGAACAGGGGCGGAGACGACCAAAAGGGGATAGGTCATCCTGATTGCCGTGAATACCGAAAATGCATAACAGCAGTAGGGGCGTCTTGAGGGGAAAATCCCTGGCGATGTCAGCTCTCACACCGGTGACATACACTGCTGGAATCCAAAGGAGGCTGGTGAGCTCCAAAGCCGTCAGCAATGCGTTCTTCTTCCGTCCTCAAAAAAAATTCGCTGGACTATTTTTGAAATTCCTTGAACTCGTGTAATTTCCGAACAGGGTAGGAAACAGGTAGCACATTGGAAAGACTACATTACTCTCAGTCAGTGAATATTTAAAATATATAAAAATGTGGAAAATAATCTTAATTTTATAGGCAAGTAAAAATCATGAGTAAAAATAAATAAACTAAAAATAAAATAAACTGCCCAATAAGTGGTATAAAGTATAAAACAAAATTGGAATGACGGCTAAATAAAATTAAAGGCAGAAAATGTACTTTGACGCCTTAACCCTGGAACACTATTAAAATGAAAATATGACTTCATCCAAAGGAATATATGTATACATTGACTAAATTATACAGCCCCTGGCTTCTCCCAAAATATAAAATAACATGCACATAAACTAAGGTTAGGACACGGCACTAAATGCCCTTTGTCGGCATATGATCAATAGCTATACAATAAAGAAGGGACAATAAAATAAACGAAAATATCTAGGATTAAATATTGATAAATATATAGAAAGTAATATGTAGATGGTATAAAATATATCCCGTGGTATCAGAAAAGTAACCCGACGAAATCCATTAATATCATGTCAGAAAAGTCAAAGCATAGTAAAAAATAAGGAACTGACGGAAAAAAAATAATTAACCCAAAATTTGGTAACGTCACAGCTGTTAAAACGGACCTAGCCACAAGTAAATTCTGGATCACTAAGATATAATAAAAGAGTAGATGACATGGCTCCAATGAAGTTAGGATCATTATTTACGAAAGATACATAATAAAATGGATGAATAAATCAAGGCGACATAGTGACGCACTGTTAACGCTCACTAGTCAAGGTTGGTTTGCGCTTGCATACGCCTGACGCATAGCATAAATAAACAGTTAAAATGAAGTTCCAAATTAGTAATAGGATAACAGTAACGGGAAAATGGGACAAAAATATTTCATGAAATTTTGGTTCGTTCGCGATTGACTGATTCAATTTCTCCATGGCCAGGCGAAAGTCAGTCTAATCAGGAAGAATGACATTTGAAAAATTCACAGGGGTATTAAAAAGTGGAGAAATTGCATGAAATCACATGACCCACCTATCATTTTAAATAAAAAAGTTGATTTCAAAATGGCGGAACCAAGATGACTGCCGTCCCCGCGACATACTCTACAAGGTGTCCTCTAGGCCTATTATGTATCGCTCATATCAAATTCTATGAAAATATATCACTGCGGATTTTACAAGAGGTGGTAAGGGACTTCTGATACACCCTGTATTTATTTATTTAGTTTTCAAACATAATTGAAGGGCCAGGGGGAAAAACGATGAATGTTCATTAGTAGATAGTAAATATGCCTTTGAGGCCAATTCTGATTTCTTGACCAAACGACCACAAAAAGTTGAAAAACTCACTTTCTCTCCCTGTTCCGCGCCTCATTATTGCGCTGACGATGTTTCACGGGCGCAGAAAAGCAGTGATGAGTGAAAGATGAGCTCTCATCCTCTCATCCTCTCATCTTCTCATCTTCTCATCTTCTCATCCTCCAAAATGTTTGTAGATCGTGACCTTTGTAAACCTCTCTCGAGAACGATTTGCCACACACATACAGACACACATACACACATACACTCACTTTCTCTCCACGTTCGGCGCCTTATTTATTGCGCTGACGATGTTTCAGGGCGCAGAAAAGCAGTGATGAGTGAAAGATGAGCTCTCATCTTCTCATCCTCTCATCCTCTCATCTTCTCATCCTCTCATCCTTGAAGGACCAAATGTTTGTAGATCGTGACCTTTGTAAACCTCTCTCTCGGGAACGATGTGGCACACACATACACTTATTTTCTCTCCACGTTTCGTGCCTTATTTATTACGCTGGCGATGTTTCAGGGCGCAGAAAAGCAGGGATGAGTGAAAGATGAGCTCTCATCTTCTCATCTTCTTATTCTCTTATTTTTGAAGGACCAAATGTTTGTAGATCGTGACCTTTGTAAACCTCTCTCTCGGGAACGATGTGGCACACACATACACACGCGCGCGCGTGTATCATTTTCTCTCCCTGTTCCGCGCCTCATTATTGCGCTGACGATGTTTCACGGGCGCAGAAAAGCAGTGATGAGTGAAAGATGAGCTCTCATCCTCTCATCCTCTCATCTTCTCATCTTCTCATCTTCTCATCCTCCAAAATGTTTGTAGATCGTGACCTTTGTAAACCTCTCTCGGGGGAACGATGTGTCACACACACACACACACACACACACACACACGCGTGCGCGTGTATTGTGACGCAAGCAAACAGACAAAATAATAATAATTGTTGTTTTTTAGGATTCCTGGCCCCCTGGCGTGGTGCCCAACCAAAAAAGTAAAGGTTTTCCCGTATGGCCTTCGAACGTAGAATTGATTGACGTGCGGGCGAATCTCTTCTGGAATGTTTTTCAATTCGTACATCTGACCATACATGCTATTCATCATCAATTTAGCTGTGTTCTGTTTGGCGTCCATTTCGAGCAGTTTGCCTGGCGGTAAAGTCTTATTGTTTTTTTTAATTTTTTGATTTTTTACGCAAGGCCATGATCTTGCGTATGCACGTGGCGTTTAGCGTGTCTCGTGAAAAATACACGTGAAGATCAGCTTCCGTACAACCGGCTGGATTTGTAACGCTGCGATAAACATCAACTTCCGTGCCGGGCAGAACGCCTGTTCCGGCGTGGAATTTGCGCCACTCCCAAGTTCACGTTGAAAGGGGAGAGGCCAGCTGCTACTTTGGCCATGCACATGCCCCCTTAACTTGCCCCGTAGGACATGTTCTGTTCTCTTACGAGAATTAATATAGTTTGTCATAGAACCCTCCAATTCATGACTTAGCAAAAAAAATCTGTTTGCGGATTCATCACGTACGCCTATATGTGAGAAAAAGTATGAATAGAACCTATGCTCGGAAATCCAAAATGGCGACCGGAAGTGGGGTTATCTTGGAAACAGTAAAACTTAGGAGAAATCTGTTTGTAGTTTCATCATGTACACCTATATGTGAGAAAAAGTATGAATAGAACCTATGTTCGGAAATCCAAAATGACGACCGGAAGTGGCGTTATCTTGGAAACGGTAAGACTTAGGAGAAATCTGTTTGCGGATTCATCACGTACGCCTATATGTGAGAAAAAGTATGAATAGAACCTATGTTCGGAAATCCAAAATGGCGACCGGAAGTGGCGTTATCTTGGAAACGGTAAGACTTAGAAGAAATCTGTTTGCGGATTCATCACGTACACCTATACGTGAGAAAAAGTATGAATAGAACCTATGTTCGGAAATCGAAAATGGCGACCGGAAGTGGGGTTATCTTGGAAACGGTAAGACTTAGGAGAAATCTGTTTGCTGATTCATCACGTACGCCTATACGTGAGTAAAAGTATGAATAGAACCTATGTTCGGAAATCCAAAATGGCGACCGGAAGTGGGGTTATCTTGGAAACGGTAAGACTTAGGAGAAATCTGTTTGCGGATTCATCACGTACACCTATACGTTAGTAAAAGTATGAATAGAATCTATGTTCGGAAATCGAAAATGGCGACCGGAAGTGGGATTATCTTGGAAACGGTAAGACTTAGGAAAATTCTGTTAGCGGATTTTTCATGTACACCTATACGTGAGAAAAAATATGAATAGAACCTATGTTCGGAAATCGAAAATAGCGACCGGAAGTGGGGTTATCTTGGAAACGGTAAGACTTAGGAGAAATCTGTTTGGTGATTCATCACGTACGCCTATACGTGAGTAAAATATGAATAGAACCTATGCTCAGAAATCGAAAATGGTGAGTGGAAATAAGGTTATTTTGGAAACGGCAAGACTTGGAAAAAATATGTTTGCTGATTCATCATGTATGTCTATACATGAGTAAAAATTTGAATAGAACCTATGTTTGGAAATTTGAACGAAGCGAACAGAGAGATCGAATATGATGTGGACGTAGGCGACGGGTTTGTTCATCCTCACAGACGGACCTCTACCTTCAATTCGATGTGGTGAAGAAAGAAAGTGGAGACGCGTTTCCCGCAGCAGCAAACTTGATACTTGTGGACAACTTTGTGCCTCACCTGTTCTCGCAGGTGGAGGTGAGGAAACACAACACCGTCATCGACAGAATAGATTATCCAGGCATCACGTCGACGGCAGTGGGAACTTTGAAATTATCCAAAACGGACGCAGCGTACTACCAGGCCGGGGGATTCGAAGCGGGAACTAAAATATCGACGAGAAGTCACACGGTGCTCTTTCCCATGCGTTTGCTTCCGGGATTCTTCTCGGACTACAAGGAGATTATGTGGAAGAGAGGACTGAGAATCACGTTTCGAAGAGCTGCCAACAACAACGATGCACTGATGCACTGATGCGACGCAGTTCAACAACATACAGTTCGACATGCCAGATTTCATCGTAGTGCTTTTTCAGACTGGGAGGGACAAAAATCAGGAAAAAGATTCCAGGAAGTTCGACGACTGCAAGATCAAGAACGTTTATCCGAAGAACAGTAGAAACGAAGTGTTCCCGCACGAGAATTACAACCTCGACGTGACCAAAAACGATTACCTCAAATTTTACGAAGCGTTCTCGGCTTACAAACGCGTGACCGAGGGAAGCGTGGACATGTACTACACGCCCAGCGAATTCAAAGCATGGAGACCCATGACCGTCATCAACACATCTAAGAGAAAGAAGGTTGTGGTCAACGATCGAACCAACATCAAGATCGTCTGCGAGTTTCACGATGCCTTGCCCGAGGATATCCTATGTAGTGGAACGTGGAGAGAAACCTTGGTGATTTTTTCGAGTAAGATGTTGGCAACACTGCGAGAAAATAAGGCTTATGCCTTACAAGAGCAAACTATTAAGGCGAGCCTCACGGAGCCTTATTTTCGGTCGCAGAATTCTCCATTTGGGTCTACTAATGTTGCCAACTCACTAGGCCGTATCAATATTGCGCGCTCAAGCATGATTTAATTTTATTATATTTTCAGATTCACCACAAAACAAGGTGTTGACAGGCAGTGCGTATATATATTGTAAGAAGATGTTTTATTATCAACCTCTACTTCTTGCAGTACATCCTGGACACAGCGTTGCAGGTTAACAAAGGATTTTTGGTTAGTATATATTTTTTTTCTTAAAACTGTTCGGTTACTCGCTCGTTCCTGGCATCATACACAAAAGTTTTCTCCGCGATGAGGATGACGCTACACAGAGTGTCGGCAGGCAAGGCATCGTGGAACTCGCACACAATCTTGATGTTGGTGCGATCGTTAACAACCACCTGCTTTCTTTTAGATGTGTTGATGAGGAACATGGGTCTGCGAGCTATGAACTCGTTTGGATTGTAGTACACGTCCACGTTACCGGAAGTCACTCGTTTGTAAGCTGTGTACGCCTCGTACAGTTTCAGGTAGTCCTCTTCTGCGATGTTTAGGTTGTAGTTCTCACGTGGGAAAACTTCGTTCCTGCCATTTTTGAGGTAAATGTTCTTAATCTTGCAGTTGTCGAACTGGCTTGAATTTTTCTCCTGATTGTTACCTCTTCCTGTCTGGAAGAGTACGGCTGCAAACTCGGGCATGTCGTACCGAATGTTGTTGAATTGCGTGGTTACGTCAAATTCGAAATGATTGCCGGAAGCAGGTTTTTGCACACACTGGTAGCCATAAAACTGAATGGACACTTGAGGATTCTTCAGGATGTCGGCTTTGTACTTGAGAGCAAAGTTTGATTCGTATTCTACCACTGGCACGCGCAGCTCCATGGACCTTACAATACACTTGGCAGCGTCGGGTAGTGTGTTGGGAAGCAAGGTAGTCCCGTCCGGGCCCAAAGTGCTGTATCGCATCAGTGCGTCGTTGTCGTTGGCAGCTCTGCGAAAAGTGACGCGCAAACCACCCTTCCACATGATCTCCTTGTAGTCCGAGAAGAAACCGGGCAGCAGACGCATGGGAAACAGTACTGTGTGACTTTGAGTTTTTGATTTTTGTACCTGCTTCGAATCCCCCTGCCTGGTAGTATGCTGCATCGGTCTTGGAGAGTTTCAGTGTTCCCACGGCAGTCGAGGTAATCCCGGGTAGTCAACCCTATCGATGACGGTGCCATGCTTTCTAACTTCCACCTGCGAGAATAGGTACGGCACAAAATTATCTACGAGTCATAGGTTTGCGTTGGCAAGAAATGCTTCGCCGTTGTCTCTCTTCACTACATCAAACTTGACGTACAAATCAGCTCTGTGAGGGTGAATGAATCCATCCCCGATGTCCACATCGTATTCTATCTCTCGATTCGCTTCGTTAAGCTTGGCAAACGTGCGACGGTTGGGAGGGAAGGACTGCAACTCGTAACTTTCGATTTGTTCCATGATGGCTATTTATTATATGTTAATCTCCACGACGGCAGTGGTCGCGGCTCCTGCAAAATCAACCACCTCCCCCTTTTTGTTTGCCACTGCTAATTCTATGTTGCCTATGCGATTACGAGATACAGGAAAGTATATCGGTGGGGAGGGTGTGTAGATAATTGGCTCCATGAACTCAGAGTTTGGTTTGAACGTAGCGATAATACCTGTCTGCTTGTGACTCCCTGGGATGCCGTCAGAGGATTTGGTGATCATACCTTGATTATTTTTTTACAGAGCAGTTCGGGTAGGTTGTTATTTATAGACCCCACCCTATTTTTTTTTTGTTTTGTGTTCATGGCGATGGTCGTACCTAATGCGGCGACCGTTCGCCCAGCGAGATGTCTCTGCTGACGAGTCTCCCGAAAGCTGCGTGCTCTAACTTTCTGTCAGCATCATGACGTACATCGAGATCGGTATTGGTATTGTAGGCAATATCGTGATTCTTGCATGCAGCATCCAGGGGATTCACACCCTTGTCGCCTCTTTTTAGTCGCTGTTCGAGTTTGGTACCGGGGCCGCGGTACTGGTAACCTGGCAAGTGCATCTTGAAGGGTAGCTTGTTGATGATGTCGTTCACGAGACCTCGACCTTCGGCCACGTTCCAAAATTTCGGAGGTAGGGTGTTGATGATTTTGATGAGGTACCCTATGCCTTTGTCGTCATTCACAATGAAGTTGGCAAGCTTGGAGCTAACCATGTCCACAATTCCTACCTTCTCGTTGCGAAAGTTGCTGTTGCCTGCATTCTCCTCTCCTGCAATAACCAACAACCTGTCTATGAGCTTGCGCACGTCGTCAACCCACACAAACTCTTTGGGCAGGTTGTTGTAGAGTTTGACGCCGCTGCCTGTTTTGACCTGGTTCCATATCGGCTTGATGAGGTTCTTGTATTTTTCGCCGCTGCTAGATTTGACGCGATTCTGCGTAGCGTCGTTGTTTTGGTACAAGGCATCCGTCATGATCAAAATTTCCTTGTAACTTTGGTAATCTTCGTCTGTGTAATCTCTTGGCTGCTTTTTTTTTGGTGATGAGTTCCCACAGTCCAACCGTACCGGGATACCTGTTCCAGCTGTTTTTCTCACCCAAATTGACTTTCACGTTGTCACCCTCGAACGTGACTTTCGATTTTCCGATTTTCCAAACCACGCCCTCGTTGAGTTCCATGGTTGGGTACAATCCGAAAACCTCGTTTTTTCTCGAACTAAACTCAACGGCCTGTTGATCAATCAATTTTCGGAACGTTGCTCTTCTTGCTGGAACAGTGACGATTTCGGATTCGCGACGATCGACATGACGAGGAAACCCAACGACGGAAAATACAGAAACAAAATTAACGACTTTCTAAACGTTGCAACGTTTAGAAAGTCGTTAATTTTGTTTCTGTATTTTCCGTCGTTGGGTTTCCTCGTCATGTCGATCGTCGCGAATCCGAAATCGTCACTGTTCCAGCAAGAAGAGCAACGTTCCGAAAATTGATTGATCAACAGGCCGTTGAGTTTAGTTCGAGAAAAAACGAGGTTTTCGGATTGTACCCAACCATGGAACTCAACGAGGGCGTGGTTTGGAAAATCGGAAAATCGAAAGTCACGTTCGAGGGTGACAACGTGAAAGTCAATTTGGGTGAGAAAAACAGCTGGAACAGGTATCCCGGTACGGTTGGACTGTGGGAACTCATCACCAAAAAAAAAGCAGCCAAGAGATTACACAGACGAAGATTACCAAAGTTACAAGGAAATTTTGATCATGACGGATGCCTTGTACCAAAACAACGACGCTACGCAGAATCGCGTCAAATCTAGCAGCGGCGAAAAATACAAGAACCTCATCAAGCCGATATGGAACCAGGTCAAAACAGGCAGCGGCGTCAAACTCTACAACAACCTGCCCAAAGAGTTTGTGTGGGTTGACGACGTGCGCAAGCTCATAGACAGGTTGTTGGTTATTGCAGGAGAGGAGAATGCAGGCAACAGCAACTTTCGCAACGAGAAGGTAGGAATTGTGGACATGGTTAGCTCCAAGCTTGCCAACTTCATTGTGAATGACGACAAAGGCATAGGGTACCTCATCAAAATCATCAACACCCTACCTCCGAAATTTTGGAACGTGGCCGAAGGTCGAGGTCTCGTGAACGACATCATCAACAAGCTACCCTTCAAGATGCACTTGCCAGGTTACCAGTACCGCGGCCCCGGTACCAAACTCGAACAGCGACTAAAAAGAGGCGACAAGGGTGTGAATCCCCTGGATGCTGCATGCAAGAATCACGATATTGCCTACAATACCAATACCGATCTCGATGTACGTCATGATGCTGACAGAAAATTAGAGCACGCAGCTTTCAGGAGACTCGTCAGCAGAGACGTCTCGCTGGGCAAACAAGTCGCCGCATTAGGTACGACCATCGCCATGAACACAAAACAAAAAAAAAATTGGGGTGGGGTCTATAAATAACAACCTACCCAAACTGCTCTGTAAAAAATAATCAAGGTATGATCACCAAATCCTCTGACGGCATCCCAGGGAGTCACAAGTAGACAGGTATTATCGCTACGTTCAAACCAAACTCTGAGTTCATGGAGCCAATTATCTACACACCCTCCCCACCGATATACTTTCCTGTATCTCGTAATCGCATAGACAACATAGAATTAGCAGTGGCAAACAAAAAGGGGGAGGTGGTTGATTTTGCAGGAGCCGCGACCACTGCCGTCGTGGAGATTAACATATAATAAATAGCCATCATGGAACAAATCGAAAGTTACGAGTTGCAGTCCTTCCCTCCCAACCGTCGCACGTTTGCCAAGCTTAACGAAGCGAATCGAGAGATAGAATACGATGTGGACATCGGGGATGGATTCATTCACCCTCACAGAGCTGATTTGTACGTCAAGTTTGATGTAGTGAAGAGAGACAACGGCGAAGCATTTCTTGCCAACGCAAACCTAAGACTCGTAGATAATTTTGTGCCGTACCTATTCTCGCAGGTGGAAGTTAGAAAGCATGGCACCGTCATCGATAGGGTTGACTACCCCGGGATTACCTCGACTGCCGTGGGAACACTGAAACTCTCCAAGACCGATGCAGCATACTACCAGGCAGGGGGATTCGAAGCAGGTACAAAAATCAAAACTCAAAGTCACACAGTACTGTTTCCCATGCGTCTGCTGCCCGGTTTCTTCTCGGACTACAAGGAGATCATGTGGAAGGGTGGTTTGCGCGTCACTTTTCGCAGAGCTGCCAACGACAACGACGCACTGATGCGATACAGCACTTTGGGCCCGGACGGGACTACCTTGCTTCCCAACACACTACCCGACGCTGCCAAGTGTATTGTAAGGTCCATGGAGCTGCGCGTGCCAGTGGTAGAATACGAATCAAACTATGCTCTCAAGTACAAAGCCGACATCCTGAAGAATCCTCAAGTGTCCATTCAGTTTTATGGCTACCAGTGTGTGCAAAAACCTGCTTCCGGCAATCATTTCGAATTTGACGTAACCACGCAATTCAACAACATTCGGTACGACATGCCCGAGTTTGCAGCCGTACTCTTCCAGACAGGAAGAGGTAACAATCAGGAGAAAAATTCAAGCCAGTTCGACAACTGCAAGATTAAGAACATTTACCTCAAAAATGGCAGGAACGAAGTTTTCCCACGTGAGAACTACAACCTAAACATCGCAGAAGAGGACTACCTGAAACTGTACGAGGCGTACACAGCTTACAAACGAGTGACTTCCGGTAACGTGGACGTGTACTACAATCCAAACGAGTTCATAGCTCGCAGACCCATGTTCCTCATCAACACATCTAAAAGAAAGCAGGTGGTTGTTAACGATCGCACCAACATCAAGATTGTGTGCGAGTTCCACGATGCCTTGCCTGCCGACACTCTGTGTAGCGTCATCCTCATCGCGGAGAAAACTTTTGTGTATGATGCCAGGAACGAGCGAGTAACCGAACAGTTTTAAGAAAAAAAATATATACTAACCAAAAATCCTTTGTTAACCTGCAACGCTGTGTCCAGGATGTACTGCAAGAAGTAGAGGTTGATAATAAAACATCTTCTTACAATATATATACGCACTGCCTGTCAACACCTTGTTTTGTGGTGAATCTGAAAATATAATAAAATTAAATCATGCTTGAGCGCGCAATATTGATACGGCCTAGTGAGTTGGCAACATTAGTAGACCCAAATGGAGAATTCTGCGACCGAAAATAAGGCTCCGTGAGGCTCGCCTTAATAGTTTGCTCTTGTAAGGCATAAGCCTTATTTTCTCGCAGTGTTGCCAACATCTTACTCGAAAAAATCACCAAGGTTTCTCTCCACGTTCCACTACATAGGATATCCTCGGGCAAGGCATCGTGAAACTCGCAGACGATCTTGATGTTGGTTCGATCGTTGACCACAACCTTCTTTCTCTTAGATGTGTTGATGACGGTCATGGGTCTCCATGCTTTGAATTCGCTGGGCGTGTAGTACATGTCCACGCTTCCCTCGGTCACGCGTTTGTAAGCCGAGAACGCTTCGTAAAGTTTGAGGTAATCGTTTTTGGTCACGTCGAGGTTGTAATTCTCGTGCGGGAACACTTCGTTTCTACTGTTCTTCGGATAAACGTTCTTGATCTTGCAGTCGTCGAACTTCCTGGAATCTTTTTCCTGATTTTTGTCCCTCCCAGTCTGAAAAAGCACTACGATGAAATCTGGCATGTCGAACTGTATGTTGTTGAACTGCGTCGCATCAGTGCATCAGTGCATCGTTGTTGTTGGCAGCTCTTCAAAACGTGATTCTCAGTCCTCTCTTCCACATAATCTCCTTGTAGTCCGAGAAGAATCCCGGAAGCAAACGCATGGGAAAGAGCACCGTGTGACTTCTCGTCGATATTTTAGTTCCCGCTTCGAATCCCCCGGCCTGGTAGTACGCTGCGTCCGTTTTGGATAATTTCAAAGTTCCCACTGCCGTCGACGTGATGCCTGGATAATCTATTCTGTCGATGACGGTGTTGTGTTTCCTCACCTCCACCTGCGAGAACAGGTGAGGCACAAAGTTGTCCACAAGTATCAAGTTTGCTGCTGCGGGAAACGCGTCTCCACTTTCTTTCTTCACCACATCGAATTGAAGGTAGAGGTCCGCTCTGTGAGGATGAACAAACCCGTCGCCTACGTCCACATCATATTCGATCTCTCTGTTCGCTTCGTTCAAATTTCCAAACATAGGTTCTCTTCATATTTTTACTCATGTATAGACATACATGATGAATCAGCAAACATATTTTTTCCAAGTCTTGCCGTTTCCAAAATAACCTTATTTCCACTCACCATTTTCGATTTCTGAGCATAGGTTCTATTCATATTTTACTCACGTATAGGCGTACGTGATGAATCACCAAACAGATTTCTCCTAAGTCTTACCGTTTCCAAGATAACCCCACTTCCGGTCGCTATTTTCGATTTCCGAACATAGGTTCTATTCATATTTTTTCTCACGTATAGGTGTACATGAAAAATCCGCAAACAGAATTTTCCTAAGTCTTACCGTTTCCAAGATAATCCCACTTCCGGTCGCCATTTTCGATTTCCGAACATAGATTCTATTCATAATTTTACTCACGTATAGGTGTACGTGATGAATCCGCAAACAGATTTCTCCTAAGTCTTACCGTTTCCAAGATAACCCCACTTCCGGTCGCCATTTTGGATTTCCGAACATAGGTTCTATTCATACTTTTACTCACGTATAGGCGTACGTGATGAATCAGCAAACAGATTTCTCCTAAGTCTTACCGTTTCCAAGATAACCCCACTTCCGGTCGCCATTTTCGATTTCCGAACATAGGTTCTATTCATACTTTTTCTCACGTATAGGTGTACGTGATGAATCCGCAAACAGATTTCTTCTAAGTCTTACCGTTTCCAAGATAACGCCACTTCCGGTCGCCATTTTGGATTTCCGAACATAGGTTCTATTCATACTTTTTCTCACATATAGGCGTACGTGATGAATCCGCAAACAGATTTCTCCTAAGTCTTACCGTTTCCAAGATAACGCCACTTCCGGTCGTCATTTTGGATTTCCGAACATAGGTTCTATTCATACTTTTTCTCACATATAGGTGTACATGATGAAACTACAAACAGATTTCTCCTAAGTTTTACTGTTTCCAAGATAACCCCACTTCCGGTCGCCATTTTGGATTTCCGAGCATAGGTTCTATTCATACTTTTTCTCACATATAGGCGTACGTGATGAATCCGCAAACAGATTTTTTTTGCTAAGTCATGAATTGGAGGGTTCTATGACAAACTATATTAATTCTCGTAAGAGAACAGAACATGTCCTACGGGGCAAGTTAAGGGGGCATGTGCATGGCCAAAGTAGCAGCTGGCCTCTCCCCTTTCAACGTGAACTTGGGAGTGGCGCAAATTCCACGCCGGAACAGGCGTTCTGCCCGGCACGGAAGTTGATGTTTATCGCAGCGTTACAAATCCAGCCGGTTGTACGGAAGCTGATCTTCACGTGTATTTTTCACGAGACACGCTAAACGCCACGTGCATACGCAAGATCATGGCCTTGCGTAAAAAATCAAAAAATTAAAAAAAACAATAAGACTTTACCGCCAGGCAAACTGCTCGAAATGGACGCCAAACAGAACACAGCTAAATTGATGATGAATAGCATGTATGGTCAGATGTACGAATTGAAAAACATTCCAGAAGAGATTCGCCCGCACGTCAATCAATTCTACGTTCGAAGGCCATACGGGAAAACCTTTACTTTTTTGGTTGGGCACCACGCCAGGGGGCCAGGAATCCTAAAAAACAACAATTATTATTATTTTGTCTGTTTGCTTGCGTCACAATACACGCGCACGCGTGTGTGTGTGTGTGTGTGTGTGTGTGTGTGACACATCGTTCCCCCGAGAGAGGTTTACAAAGGTCACGATCTACAAACATTTTGGAGGATGAGAAGATGAGAAGATGAGAAGATGAGAAGATGAGAAGATGAGAGGATGAGAGGATGAGAGCTCATCTTTCACTCATCACTGCTTTTCTGCGCCCGTGAAACATCGTCAGCGCAATAATGAGGCGCGGAACAGGGAGAGAAAATGATACACGCGCGCGCGTGTGTATGTGTGTGCCACATCGTTCCCGAGAGAGAGGTTTACAAAGGTCACGATCTACAAACATTTGGTCCTTCAAAAATAAGAGAATAAGAAGATGAGAAGATGAGAGCTCATCTTTCACTCATCACTGCTTTTCTGCGCCCTGAAACATCGCCAGCGTAATAAATAAGGCACGAAACGTGGAGAGAAAATAAGTGTATGTGTGTGCCACATCGTTCCCGAGAGAGAGGTTTACAAAGGTCACGATCTACAAACATTTGGTCCTTCAAGGATGAGAGGATGAGAAGATGAGAGGATGAGAGGATGAGAAGATGAGAGCTCATCTTTCACTCATCACTGCTTTTCTGCGCCCTGAAACATCGTCAGCGCAATAAATAAGGCGCCGAACGTGGAGAGAAAGTGAGTGTATGTGTGTATGTGTGTCTGTATGTGTGTGGCACATCGTTCTCGAGAGAGGTTTACAAAGGTCACGATCTACAAACATTTTGGAGGATGAGAAGATGAGAAGATGAGAAGATGAGAAGATGAGAAGATGAGAGGATGAGAGGATGAGAGCTCATCTTTCACTCATCACTGCTTTTCTGCGCCCGTGAAACATCGTCAGCGCAATAATGAGGCGCGGAACAGGGAGAGAAAGTGAGTTTTTCAACTTTTTGTGGTCGTTTGGTCAAGAAATCAGAATTGGCCTCAAAGGCATATTTACTATCTACTTTCATTCGAGACAATTTGCCAGGAAATGAAAAACAAAGTATTTCTTTTCATAAGTGCGTTAATATATGCCAAAATAATAATGCGTTTTTCAGGCACTTCTCATCGTTTCCCAACCAAGGCCGTTCTCATTCTTATAGTACAGCTTCTGAACTATCAGATGGCGTTGCGATCTCAAAATGGGCGAAAAATCGACATTCATCGTTTTTCCCTCTGGCTCTTCAATTGTTTATGACGAAATAGTTTTATTTTTAAATGTGTACATTTTGCCGTCCCGTTTTTCGTCCAGGAATATATGAAAAATGTCCCGTTTTGTTGTTACAAAAATTTGTTCACCTTATTTTAGTCTATTTAAGTAATGAATGAATTGGTGAAAAATTAGATCGGAAGTTAACAACAGACAAATTTTATTATTTTGTTTGAGGCCTGTCCTAAATTTTGATTTATTACTCACTGTAATATCAATATATTTTTAAAGTACCAGTAACTGTAGAACAGTTACTTCTAAAAGTAAGTATTCAAACACTGTCAAAATGTCTAAATTCACATACTCCCTTATGTCGCTAATATTTGGTAAATTTCAGGAAAGGTGTGACGTCACATCCGCTCCAAGAACCACAATCATCTAGACACTGACTGCCCACTTCCGTGGTTAGCACAGCGCGCTACGAGGCCAAAGATCACGGGTTCGAATCCCGACCTGGGCATGGGTGTTCTCTGTGTGTATCCCTTCATCAATTTCATCATATCATCACTCATCCTCATCGTCGCGATTAGACAAAAATGCAGAAAAACGAAGAAATATAAAGCAAATCAATCAATAAATCGTGACACCCAGATCAGACACGAACCAGCAGTCACCACAAACAAGGTATTGTTGCTGAACGAACCACTCTAGTTTACTCAAATTTGTGTTTATTACTACGCACCATTAAT
The DNA here is from genome assembly GCF_977018435.1 of Lepisma saccharinum. Lineage (NCBI taxonomy): Eukaryota > Metazoa > Arthropoda > Insecta > Zygentoma > Lepismatidae > Lepisma > Lepisma saccharinum. The sequence goes on from NC_139237.1 coordinate 39,211,938, forward strand.
AAATACACATTTTCATTGTTACATTTCAACACTTCCCAGCACACTGAACTATGGTGGAATAGGAACCTACATCAAGCGGGCTAACACCTTACGTAACCAACGTAGGCGATCCAGTAGATGAGGCTGAATAGGACGAAGAGCGCAGGGAAAGCTACCAAGGAGCAGAGGTCCATAGTCGCTGCTCTGTCCGACATTCTCACAGTCGCCAGGAACTTCCCGAGCCTTGAGTAGCAACCGTAAGAATTCTCCTTCGAGGCTTCATGAAAAGCCTGAAAAATATATGGAATATATTTATTTCCCTACACAGCATTTTAAAATATTGCTTTACGGTATACTATATATATGTGTGTGTGTCTGTGTGTGTATATATGTATATATATATATATATATATATATATACAGAGCGACCCAGACACTACCTTTTTCTCGAGAACGGAAGATCGTATCAAGTTGAAACAAAAACATGCACCATTAAGTTGGGCCCAATGAATCCGGAGAAAGTATTTGCAACAGCCCGAAAGCCACCCTTTGTGGTTTTTGTGGGGGGCACATGCCCCGTTCGTGCAATTTTTAAATGGGAAGGGTATGTTTGGAATGCAGATTCGGAAAGGCGGGGAAAAAATACGATTGTCATATGAAACATTTGTCTGTACCACATACCGTTTTCCGTGTAAAAAATTGTTTTGCAAAAAAAAGAGGAAGGTGAGCCAAAACGAGTATACCGAGCTCAACAATTAAGATAAGTGCAGCACCATAACAGTTTTGGAATGTGCAGGACACAAGCTTTCCAACGATATGCTACATGATGATTACGAGACTAAAAAAGAATGAAACAGCGTGACCTAAAAAAGGGGGTCTAAAGTTAGGGAAGTACTCGAAAATTTCAAATGACAAGGGGGATCGAGTAATAAATAAAGATCACAGAAAACGAAACGTGAAAAGGATGCGAACATGATTTTGTAATCCACTGACCGGTTTCAAAATGGCGACCAAAACAATTCCGACCCCTGAAGTTGGTGTTCCAAAGTGAGGAATTACGTAAGTAAATAACAAAACACAAACACTGGACAGAGTACATAAGATCCTGTACAAAGAATGCCAGCTGTTTATTCGTGACAAGGTTTCTAAATGGTTACTGGTTCGCTATCATTGTCAGACCATGCCACCCGTCACATGTAATGTCAGTGTACTGAACGTCCGGGTGAGATGTTTGCGGTTTCGTAGTAGTACATGCCTCTGTGAGTGTACAACATGCAGTGAGTAGAACTTCAGGTCCATTGTATACGAATAGGAATAAGCATAAGCCCACGTGTTGGGTAGGCTGCAGTACACAACACAGCATGCTGGCCCAGTCGACAAATTACAAAGTACGCCAATTGCCGGTGCGTCCAGTTCCATTTGACTGCACGTACGCTGTCCCCACTACCCTGTTCAACAAAGGCAATCGGGAAGTATCACGGGTCGAAGTGTGACGAGCTCTCCTGCATAGCAGTCGGTTCCAGTGTGCTTCCACTGATAACGCGAATACGTCCCTCCAATCTTGGTCTCATTCACCGTTGTCTGTTACAAGTGGTTGCATCGTCGAAGGCATTGTGTGGTACCTCAGGACATTCTACAGTGCATTCCTCGCGGGTAGTGTGCATTTCTGTACTTAATTTGCAGTGGAAAATTGTTAAATGTATACTAATAATGCCTTTCACGAACGAAGAAGCATTTGATATGCTCATGGTGTTGGGTGAGTGCCAACGAAATAGTTCTGCTGCTGCTCGTGTGTATACTGCAAGGTATTCCGATCTGGAACATCGTTCAAGACATGTTTTTCGCACCCTTGCCGATCGTGTACGCAGAAGGGGCAATGTTCAGCCTTCTACCAGTCACAAACATGAACGCATTGCTCGGCCCGTTCGAGATGAGAGGTCTGCTGGTGTACTTTCAGCCTTCCATCTCAATCCTCACGTGAGTATCAGGCAAGTTGCTCGTGATTCTGGTGTCAGCGCAAGTACAGTGAGAAATATTTTAAAGGATCACAGATTTCATCCGTACCACGTGTCCTTGCATCAAGAGCTACACGGAACTGATTTTCAAAGCAGGCTAGACTTTTGCATATGGTCTCAAGCTCAAGCTCAAGTGAATGCAAATGTTCGATTCTTTGACGAAATGTTGTGGTCTGACGAGGCTACATTTAAAAGTGATGGTTAGGTAAATCGGCACAACATCGGCCTCTCAAAACCCACGATGGATACAAGAGGTTGATCATCAACGTAGATGGTCTGTGAATGTGTGGTGTGGAATCATCGGCGGACGAATAATTGGACCTCATTTTTTTCAAGCGAGGCTTACGAGTGTTGTGTACCGCACATTTCTTCAAGAACAATTGCCCAGTCTTCTCGAAGACGTCCCCTTACACACCAGAACACACATGCGGCTACAACAATATGGCTGCCAGCGCCCAGCACATTTTGAGCTGACAGCAAGGAATCAGGCGAATGCAATGTTTCGTGGTCGCTGGGTAGGTAGAGGTGGGCCTATGTCCTGGCCTCCTAGGTCACCAGACAGACTTAATATGTTTAGATTATTACCTCTGGGGACGAATGAAAGAAATCGTTTAACAAAATCACCCTACAACGAGGAACGACATGATCGAGCGCAGATTAGTGAGGCAGAAGTTATTGCAGCACACAATGATTTCAGTGTCCGTGTGCGGAAATGCATTGAGACCGAGGGAAGACATTTCGAACATCTACTGTAAGTTGGTAAATGTGCATCACACTGTGTGCTTTACCTATTCTTCTCGTTTTTGTTGTACATTGCTTTTTGATTACTCTTTCGTTTTCCTTATCATGATTTCAGTTAGGTCTATTTCTCTTGTCAAACAGTCAAACAATGGTTTGGCAATCAATTGTGAGAAAAGGACCTTTTTCGTTGGCGAAGCAGCCGTTAAACACGCCAACGAATTCCTTATTGTGGGTGACAGTAAACAATTCGTTGCCAGTCCTACGCCTGGAGAAAATGTGAAGGACGATCAAAGTTGCAGCTCAAACAAAGCCTGCAGTAGTACGGTATTTCAAGAGCGAACCCATTACCATAATTGTTTGTACAATCTTATGTACTCGGTCCAGTGTTTGTGTTTTGCTATTTACTTAGGTAATTCCTCACTTTGGAACACCAACTTCAGGGGTCGGAATTGTTTTGGTCGCCATTTTGAAACCGGTCAGTGGATTACAAAATCATGTTCGCATCCTTCTCACGTTTCGTTTTCTGTGATCTTTATTTATTACTCGATCCCCCTTGTCATTTGAAATTTTCGAGTACTTCCCTAACTTTAGACCCCCTTTTTTGGGTCACGCGGTTTCATCTTTTTTTAGTCTCGCAATCATCATGTAGCATATCGTTAGAAAGCTTGTGTCTTGCACTTTCCGAAACTGTTATGGTGCTGCACTTATCTTAATTGTTGATCTCTGTATACTCGATTTGGCTCATCTTCCTCTTTTTGCAAAACCATTTTCTACACAGAAAACAGTAGGTGGTATAGACAAATGTTTCCCCGCCTTTCCGAATCTGCATTCCAAACATACCCTTCCCAATTGAAAATTGCACGAACGGGGTATGTGCCCCCCACTAAAACCACAAAGGGTGGCTTTCGGGCTGTTGCAAATACTTTCTCCGGATTCTTTGGGCCCAACTTAATAGTGCATTTTTTTGTTTCAACTTGATACGATCTCCCGTTCACGAGAAAAAGGTAGTGTCTGGGTCGCTCTGAAACACCCTGTATATAGAGCGGAGCAAAATTTGGAACAAGAAAGAAAGTTACACGAGAACTTGAAATATCTAATAACCCTGTATGAAGCTGACCGTGAACGTTCAAGCGACATGACAAGACACCGGTAAACTCGCAAGAACAGCTCAGGGAGAGGATTTAAACAGCTGGTCAACACATCAAGGACACCATCACATCACGAGTTAAGAGACCAAATGTCCGTAAAAACCTACGTGCCTGCATTCGTAACGGAGGTGCCCACTTTGAGCAAGACGTGTAATGTTCTTTAATTGTATTGTTCATTGATTCCATTCACATGAAGATGAATGAAGTATTATTTCTTGTACACAAATGTGAATGTTAGCAACATTTGTACCTTGTTGGATAGCAGATGACACGTGGAAGTAATTTAAGTAATTTGTACGCTTCGTGTCATACCATTTTTGCTATTAATACGTTCCAAGTAAACTAAAAGTGCATTTTTTTATCATCACTTGTAAGTTTAGACCCACGCGATACTTACATGTGATCGTTATTTGGGGAAAACTTTTTTTCCAACGAACCACTTATTTGTTAGCTATCAGAAAACGCTGAAATAAGTTCCATACAATGAGCAGTTTTTTTTTCTCAATTCATCTTTTTATGTGGAAAATTGTAATTTTTTTTTAAAAAAACAATAGAAATTCGATTATCTTGAAAACTACTAATTTTCGGACGGGGTATCATATGGTCAAATTTATTGCAAATTGTCTCTACTTTAACCCATTTCAGGGAATACATCTAATTACCAGTCACCCTGTGTATATATAATATTTATAATAAAAATAATATTTACTATTATATTCATGTATGTAAGTTTGGATTTGTTCATTATATAGACTGGACGTTTACTGCCTAAATGTACTTCATGATTACGAGGTTATCTCCATATGATTCTTGTAAGGAAGGGGTCCCGTGTTCGATACCCAGTGGAGGCACATATCGGTTCGGATCCCACTTTAAACTGTAAGTCCAGTCCCGATTAGCCTTACTGTACATAAAGTGGACTTAAAACACCAAATGAACCAATCAATCCATATGATACGCTTTAATAAAGGCATTATCTTATTCTCATTTTATTCCTGGGAACTGCCGCAAGTTTCGTTGTTTCTATTGTTTCTAGTGGCCTATTTCAGTATTGGAAGACATTTGAAGGGTTTGGTGCAGAAATGGTGTAAGCCAAAAGTTGTGTGTTTTTTTAGAGAATTTGACTGAATGTTACAGGTACATTATAAATCAACTATGAATGTTATAAAAACTATTTAATGTACTGAGGGTGGTATTTTATCATATAAATCTTTTCACTTTACATGAATATGAAAATCCGTAATTAAATACCAAAATTGTGTGTTACACAATTTTTGCACCATACAAAAGCTGGAACATAATTGGTGTATTGCACATTTTTACAGTGTAACAGCTGCATATAGCTCTAAGTAAAGAAGTATTCATGTAGTGCAACAATTAAGTAACCCACAATATTTTAGTATTTTTTTTTAAAAAAATACAAAAAGTACACCTACTTAAACTAATAATGAACATGTGATTGTTATATTCCAATTCTTAACAATCTGGTACAAATTGGAATACATAATAAACATTTACGACAACACTGACACTGCTACATTAATTTTACTTTTAAAAATAACAATAAAAAAGTAAAAGTTTGTAAAGGTTTTCACCAACACGCAAACAATCATTCATTTTCGCCTTCACTGAAAGATATGTATGTGTCGGACTCATCACTTCCTGCCGCAGTGTTATTAATATCTTCGTAAAATTGATGGTACACGGGTGGAATATATTTCAGCATCTTACTTATGTGGATTTTTCACTTCAGATAACGTTAAAAGTGGCACACGACCTGGGTGTTCAATTTGACGTCATTTCCTGGTTCTTTTGCAATTACAGAGTTATATTTCATGTCTTGATTTACTGTCTCAGAGAAACCTAACCTAACATTTCCAACAACTTTCCCGTCTTTCCAGTTATTATTATTTCATGGGATTAGTCCGACACTATTTTGGATGCTACCGTTGAGTTCAGGCACATCTAAAACATAAGGTTTGATCCAAAACATGATGAAATAGCTGAAAGGTTTATTTTTAGACTTTTTGCGGCCATATTGGCAGCCCTATCTAATTTATTTTTTATAAAGTGGGTGTCTTTAATTTCTTTTTATCAAAATACAGTTATAAACTGCAAATTAGGTGAAAATATGATGTGATGAATGATAAATAACTGCAATAAACTAACAGGTTTCAGGTTTTGAATCTTCGTCATGACCGCCATTTTGAAGACGCCATTACAGATAAACGAAGGTTAAAAAACTTGGAGTCTGGGGCGTTTAACGTTCGGGAAGTAATGTAGTATCCGCCCCCAACAGGGCACGTTCTCCGTCTGAAGTGAAATATTCTTCCATTATTCCTTGCTTTCCAACGGCACTATATAGATCGCAATTTCCATAAAGAAAATAATACTGGACACTTACAGTAACAATAAACCTCAAGTACATAATACAATACTGGAACATGTTTGGTATTGCCATAACGATATTGATATAAAGGCAGGCGCGGTTGGCTGTATAGCGCAAATGTGCAGTGAACCCCCAGTAATATACAAAATAAACAATAACTGACATGTTCATAAGCGTAGAGTGGCAAATTCTCTTAGTGAGAAGGAGAAACCGCGGGCCAGAGCCACTCAGCTCCCCGTTTCGTGCAAAGCCTCCGCTGAACCTTCGCAAGGCAACCCCTACCATGCTAAAAGCATAGGACGGCTAGCAGAAGCTCGACGCGTACATATGGCGAAAATACATGCAGTCTGATACTCCAGGAAGGTCGTCGCGTCAAAACGGACATGCGCAGTTCGAAGGATCACCAAAGAGCTGGAGTGAACCACACTCTTCTCTCTTCCAGTGTTGCACTATGTGTTTCAATTTGAATTCATTTGGCATTCTCTTTGTAGTCTTTATATTTTACAAGACATATCAGATTAATGAAGAAGGTGTAATATATATGCAGAGGTGACCCCAAACGAAAGCTAGATGTAAAGATGATGGGAGAAATAAGATAAATATGATAGAAAACAACTTGCCTACACACTCAGAGTTTTCTTCTTTAAGATGGAAACACTGCAGGTGGAAGGAGCCGAAAAGTCAAAAATAGCGCGACGACGAGGGGTCGCTTATCGGACAAGACTTAAACAACCTTTTGGTCTTCTTACGTCAGACTAAATGCTTTCGTTGACATGTTAGGCTTTTTAGGTTTAGTTGTCTTAGAATATATGCACTGCAATTTTCGGGGCTTTACCGTGCTTGACCAAAAGTGTAGTATTTACTATTTATTCAAGCCTAACCTAACAATGAAGGCATTTCGCACTTACGTCAGAAGACGACCAAAAAGTTGTTTGGGTTTCGTGCGATCAGTTATACTCTAGCGCGAGAGGGTGTTCGAGAGGACGCGCGCGATTGACTTTGTTACGTGTCATTGTCTCCATACTTGTTAGTTTGTTTTGAAGTGCGTGGGTGGTGATTGAAATATATTTGGCGTGGTGATACGTTGAGTGGAGTGAGGTGGATTGTGTATTGGAAGGAGTGTAGTTGTTGCTGTGTGAGAAATTAACATATTGCATAGAATAGAATCGAATCGTTTTGATTTAGCCGATTACTGATACATACTCATTTTAGCAGGCAGAGATTTGTATTTTTAACCGTAGGTTCAGGATCCAGTTTCAATAATATAGTCTATTTGACAGTGGTGGGACCAGAAAAGAGTTGACAAGAGTGGAAGAGGCAAAATTGAGGCGAGAATATTTTCTGAATTCTGATATACCCCTTAATACAATACGCGTACCATACGAAAATCTTAACTTAAAATGATCGCCCCCTACACACACTCTCCTTGGTACTGTTACTGTTATCTGAACATAAAGCAAATTAACTTTGTCAGTAATCTACCGGCCAAAATTTGATAATTTTTCCAGTACTATCTCTAGGAACCAAAGCGTGTAGTGTCTCAAAAGGTTTAGATAAGTCCACTTTGCATAATTTTGGTGAATCCCCAGGAAAATTATGCACGAGCCGCGCCTGTATAAAGGTAAACATACATGCTGAACTATATGATCTTCTGTCGCAAATACTATGAAGTGACATAATGACAAACTGTCAGAGCATCATATTTTGACCCTGAGATACAAATAGTCAAATCTAAGAAACTATTGCAAGCAAGATTGTCTTGTTTTCAATGCGGCAAGGATTCAAATAACGTGACATAATCCGCTACTCTGACTACAGGCAAGGTATTGTGACAAAGGGACATCAAATCATCATATTTGTCCTTTGGAACCTTAGGAGGTTCAGAGTACAATTTACATGGTAGTTGCCAATTTGGTTTACCTTGCAGTCGTTATTTCAGACTTAAGGATCTGAATGACTCCACCAGAGTCTTTTGCACCATCGCCTCTCACATTGCAGTCCAGTTAACAGAATCTCCCTGATCATCTTTTCTGATGGATAGTATGCGAATATCACATGCCATGGTCTTGCAATAGAGGAAGTCAGAAGTCTGGAGAGTGTGTACGATATATGGTTTCTTTTCCTCGCAAGGCGGAAGACTGGGATAAGTTGGGAAGGCACGTAGAGATCACCAGCATTATAGCTGTGCTAATGGCACTATGTGCAGAATCTTCCTCGTTCCGCCCGTGGTAAGGTTTAAAAAAAAGAACATTGATCTTCTCAATGTTTTCCAAGCTCGATACTGTGTGCAAAAACATGGTTACTACAATGGAATTCTTATTTTGTTCAGAGCATCCATCCGCAAATAAAGATACTTCTTTCATATTACGTGCGGCATTGAGATATTCGAGCTACATTCTCAAGCAAGTGGTGATTTCACATGATCCTCTTTTTCCCTGTCCTTCATGCCACGTAAAACAGTGACACATCCTAGTTTTGAGGTCGTTTAAAGTGGGATCCGAACCATTATGTACCTCCACCGGGAGTTGTTGTTCGAGTAACTCCAGATACGCAATTCAGTTTTGCGACAAATGCTTACTTTTTGAGATGCGTCGTCACTCATGGAGACCGTATCGTCTCATCCGTTGAGTTTTGCGATACGCCACTACGGTATTTTGTAGATGGTACCAAGAGGAAAGCCCCGGTGGACTTATGTCAATTTACCATTTTTTTTAAGATACCCCCTTTTGTCTCGGTAGGGACGATATAATTGTTAGAGCGTGGTGTTCTAACACTCCTAAAAAAAATGTTCCAGCTCGTGAATGTGTGAGATTTCTACCTCCACATTCACATGGCACGGTGATATGGGCACGGGGAACTTTACCTTACTCTAAAGTTACCTTGGACTTAAATCGAAGGAATTTCCTATGAGCAACCTCTTTCTCTTCAGACGTTTGCACCATCTTATTCTCGAAGCGGGGTGAAGAACCCTCGTGGTTCACAGCGGCCGTCGAATCCTTCTCTTTGGAGGGGACCAGGACGTTTTTCTTCGTCCTGTCGGGTGCCTGGTCTCCTTTCATTCCGGCGGGGGTCCTGCTCTCGTTCCAAGACTGTTCGAAGCGGGTGAGGAGCAAGATGGCGCCGTACTCCATCAGTGCCAGGAAGATGAACACGATGCAGATCAGAATCCACATCTCCATGGGCTGCATCTTCATAGAGCTGGGAGAGGTCAGTCTGCAATACAAAATGTCTTGAGTTACACAGTCCTACAATTAAATAATGAGACTAATTTTATGTTGGCCCACGTGTGGATTTTATCCGTGAAGCAAAGTGTTCATGGTATAGTGTGGTCCAACCTTCAAATACGCATTGAATTTTACAGATTTGAAGAAAGACAGTGTTATTTATGGGCTAAAGAACAATAAGTGTTCAGTGTGGAAAAAAGAAACATTTCCAACATATTCTTCTGTCTGAGTTTAACATAGGGGAAAAGGCAGCGCAGGCGGCTCGAAAAATTTGCCCCTTGTACAGGGAGAATGCCAACAGGGAAAGCAGGGAAAGAAAATGGTTTTTAAAAAAGTGCATTTTTTACTTAAGCGTTTCTCCACGTTCAGGAGGACCATCGGACTTTAATGAAGACAGTTTGAATGCTTTTATCCACGAGGATACACGACTCGAGAATTAGCAAATGTGATGAACAGTGACCATTCAACCATCCTGCAACATTTGCATTCCATGGGTAAGGTTCAGGATACCGCACGCTTTAAATGAAAACAACCAAATCAGCGAGTAGGCCAGGACATCAAGTGCTGCGACACGATAATGCACACCCACACTCGGCTAACCAGGGGCGATTCCTCTATGTAGGAAGTGAGAAACTTTCTACAGTTCATTCTATACTTATTTCCAGTTCTCTACTTTTTTAGGAGATTAATGCATGTTGTAAAAATATGAGCATAATGTACGTACAATTATCTAGGTTAGCTACTGTCAAGAGTTGCCTGCTCTCGGTCGCTCCAGCCGCTGCCCAAAGACGATGGACATATAGGTTTCCCTGCCGCTCGCTGAGGAACATCGGCGGTCATCCTATAGACAGATGGATGGGGGTGGAAGAGGCAGTGCAAGGGAGGGGGAGAAGGTTGCGAAGATCAGCGAGGGATGAGGAACCAGCAAGTTTTTCCTCAATCAGCGTTGCCAACCCCAGCTAAATGGTACTAAACCTAACACAGTCTGATGTTCGTTGGCGCCTAGCATCCTGGATTTGAGATAATGGTAGAAATCTATCATAATCCGCAAGCGCGAGTCCATGGGAGAAGGAAATCGAATTGAAAGGAAGATGTTTTCAGGAAATAAAAATAATATTATGTCCAAAGTCGAAAGTTCAAAAGTCGAGTAGTTACAGTTATCCGAAAAAAAAAACTAATAATAAATTCTAGCACAATTTAGAAGCATTTAGCATTATTTCAGAGTTTAAGCAGCACTTTTTATTATCCTCAAACCACAGGATAGCAAGAAGGGGGACAGAAACAAAATTATTGCAAAATCTGAAATATCGTTAATGTTATTTTCGTGTTTTTTTATATAGGTTCGCATTTAAATATTTTATAGTTCAAGGAGGCAGGGGCTCCTTGCTCTACCTTGTGCATGGACCTGCAGCAAACATTCTAAATGCAATGGATAGTACAAGAAATACTGTGACTGTAATTGAACGCGTTTTTCAAACCTTCCTCGGTTTACCATAACTTATTCCTACACTCCAAAAAAGCCACGAGTCGTCACTGAAGCTAACATGACAAAGCTGTTATCCAGGAGCTTGGTTGAATAGTTATTCCACATCCTCCTTACTCCCTCCAATCTTACGCCCTCGGATTGCTACCTTTACAGCTCTCAATCCATCAATCTTCAAGGAAGCTCCTATGGTGACGAAAGTGCTCTTCAAACTTGGCTTGACGACGCTTTTAACCCCGAATGAGCTGATTTCACCAGGCGTTGAATTGAAAACTGCCCCAGCGTTGGTAGACAGTCATAGACAATGAAGGAAAATATATTTCTGATTAATTTATGTATTTTGTTCATCTCAAATTAGTGAAAGAAACGCTACGAAGTTTTGCATCAAATCAATACCTTACGAACTTGCGATGTACATGCTGGGAATAATGCTGCCATGTGGTGAGGGAGGTGTAAAGGTGTCATTAAGTAATCGCTATGGAGCAGCGAGTGAACATCAAGCTTCATGAAAGACATTCGGAAAACTGCTTGCAGGAATATACATTTATTTTACTCCATCGTTGTGGAGGAGGAAACAGAGCTTTGTTTTCTCTATGGTTCCTTCTACGAAACAACAAATCGCAGAATGTAAGTCTCTAAATTAACCAAAAGGCAATACAATGCAGCTCTAAACATCAAAGGTGAAGGCAATGTTGTTCTTTCTATGGCAGCAAATGTATTTGTTCCAGAGGGTGAAACTGTAATTGTTAATTACAAGAGCTAGGATTTGTATGTAATTACATACTCTGTTCCTTTCTAGATACATGTCTTCAACACGAAAATGTCAACGAATTATGTAATTGACATCATTTGGAATAAGTTTTATGTTACATATTTTTACATATTTGCCAGGATATTACATATTTCACATATTTGCTAATTTACTTTACATAAAACAACATAGTTCTGTAATTTATTCCTATCTTGATCCTTTTTCCTATATTTTCGATCTCTGAAACATGATGAAGAAAATGTGTAGCTCATGTGATGTCATATTTTCTAATCAATGAGATGCCTAGTGCTTACGGTCACCTAAAATTGACTGCAAAGTCGAAAGAGGCTGAAGACCAAAACAAAAATACTGGAACTGTTATTTATCGAAAGATGCTGGAGATTCTCCCCCCCTCCCCTTTCTGGTTACATATTTTCGTTTCGCTTTTAGGTTTAGGCAAAGCACCTAGAAACTTGGCATCGGTGGGCAAGAAAGCTGCTTTCCTGTACGTAGGGAGTTCCATGTTCCCTTGTACAAAAAGTACAAAAGTAGCTGTATGTATTTTCATTCGATTGTTCTTTCTGTAGACGCTTTTTTTTTACAATTTGTGTCGAAAGTTACGAAGAGCTATCATACATATTTATATATTCTACAATAATTTGCGATGTGAAAGGTAATTAATAGTTGACAAAATTGGTTTCTTACATATGTGCACGTTGCTGTGCTTTTTGAGTTTATAAATTTGATACAAATTTTAATTTGAACAACTTATGTCTATACAATTATGTTGAATATTTTCAAATAAAATAAATATCTAGCAGAATTCTTGAAATTGCTTGGATACTCTATTATTATTAATATTACATATCCTTTTGTTTTGATAATACATATTTAGGTACATATTTTATCAATTATTGTTACATATTTATGTACATATTTTGTACTTTGATATTACATAAAAATCCGGGCTCTAGTAATTACTATTGTAGTGTTCTGAATGAGTATGAAATGAACTGACCATGTCCGACCTTAGCATCCTGAACAGGACAGATCGTTTTTGCTCAACGGTAATGCATGGTGCCAGCGAACAGGAGTCGTCCAGGTATTTCTATCCCATAAAAAGTGAGTGTTGAATACTCCTCTCTACTTTCCCCATTTAACCTCCCTGAGATTATTCCCTGTTCCCAAAAAGTGAAGCTGCTGCTGAAATTACGCCCTTTTCATATATACAGGAATATCCTAACGCCCAATCTTCAAGTCATACCACATAAGGATTTGCACTTGTCGTTTCGGTCGTTGCCAATTCCTGCATTGGTGCAGGAAGGGTGTGCTTTGAATAGTATTTTTTTTCTCCTTCGGTTGATAATGACAGCGTCATTACTTAGTATAAATTCGTTATGCAAGAAGAAGGAATTGCGAACCATGGACGGTGCATGAAGCCGAGAAGGTGGTGCCACAAGAGAAGATTGAACATCAAATGGATAGACAGACTATCAAACGACACGTGCACGTAGAATGTGAAAATTGATCGTCCAGATAAGGTGCAGTAAGGAACACTGTAGAAATATGCTAGAAACATACAATAACACTAACTTCGTGTTATTGTATGGAAATAAATATTTAATGGAGACTGACTTCTCTTACGTCACACTACTCCCACACTATTATAAATAATATATTTAAAACCATGGTACAGTAGGTATGTAACTTCTCAAATACACTGCTCGCCATTAAAATTGCAACACCCAGAAGGAAAAGAGATAGAAACACGAAACTTGGCAAATATGTAGTTCATAATAAGATAAGAAAATGATTACAGTTAGAGCTCGGTGGTGTGACATGTGACACGTAGAACATGGTTGCATAACCCCAAGGAGCTAGTAGCGTGTACAGCCTCCACGGGCGGCAATAACTGCTGCTACACGGCGAGGCATGGACAGAATGAGTCTATCGATGTCTGCTTGCGGTATGGCGTCCCAAGCGGCTTCCACACGGTGCCAGAGGTCTTCAACATTACGTGCCGGAAACCTGACTTGGGCCAGCCGGCGACCCACCATGGACCAGACATGTTCAATTGGCGACATATCCGGCGAACGTGCTGGCCAAGGGGCACGTGGTTAGCTTCCATAAATGCAAGGACATTCCTTGCAACATGGGGGCGCGCGTTATCCTGTTGAAAAGTGGCATTATGCAGTGCATGGATTAATGGGACAGCAACAGGGGTGAGAACCTGTGTGATGTACCGTTGGCTGTTCAATGTCCCTTGAATGCGTACGAGACGCGAACGAACACCTATAGCGATGACACCCAATACCATGATACCCAATGAAGGCCCTGTGTGATGATGCATGATGCAGGCGTCATGAAGCCTAGTGCCATGGTGCCGCCACACGCGTGTACGTCTATCATGATGTTGTATACAGAAGCGGGATTCATCAGAGAACACTACAGCATTCCACTCCGCCATCCATGCACGACGGTCTTGGCACCATCTCAGACGCAAACGTCTATGCTCTAGCGTCAGAGGAATCCGCGACAGTGGGCGCCGGGAAAAAAATTCCCCGGTTCGCCAAACGACGAAGCACGGTTCGTGGGGACACTGGACGTTGTAAAACATCCCGTACTTCATGTGCAATCCTCGTTGACGTGGCCGTTCTGTCTGTAAGGGCCATGCGTATCAGACGTCTGTCCTCTCGTTCCGTCGTCCGACGCGGACGTTGTGAACCTCTACGTCGCTCTACAGTGCCTTCTTGGACCCACTGGTTCCATACACGGATCACTGTGGATGCATTCCGTCCTACACGGGCACCGATCTCACGGTAGGATAATCCGCATTCACGGTATGCAACAATTCGGCCGCGATCGAACTGGGAAACCTGCTGGAATCGCTGCCGTATTCGACGACGTGGCATTGCTGACCGATTTTAACACACTACGGGGTGGGAAATAACCTTTTGCTAGGGGTCCACAGTAAAAAGTAACAACAATTAATAAATTATGGTAATACCAAATGTTTACTACGACAATTGTGGTTACAAAAACAAAATTAAAAGTTAGTATGTCCGCCGTTTGCTTCTCTCACAGCACGAAGACGATGAGGGTAGGAGCTCAGAAGATTCGCAAACAGTCCGTATTTCAATCCATGTCACGGAGGACTTGTTCCAGATGTGCAAGGAGTGTTGGCCGGGAATAGCGGTCCGGTCCGCGTTCCACTATCAGCAAGGACTCAGCTGCGTCCTTCAGAATAGCCCCAAAGTGCTCCTCTGCATTCAGGTCCGGTGATGCACCCGGCCATTCAGAACTGCTGAAGAAGTCAATGCCACTTCGCCGAAGAAGGTCTTGGTTTTAGCATTTGCCTTGAAGCAAGGGGCTTTGTCGTGAACTAACTTTTAATTTTGTTTTTGTAACCACAATTGTCGTAGTAAACATTTGGTATTACCATAATTTTTTAAATGTTGTTACTTTTTCCTGTAGACCCCTAGCAAAAGGTTATTTCCCACCCTGTACACTCACACCCATGCACTTTCACTGCTCTTCTGCACCTATCTGACCTGCTACAGGTACCACTTACCAGATGGCGTGGCAGGCGCACATGACGCATGACGGCCTTGAACACCTAATTATTTCCCTCTGCACCTCTCCTCTACACACTGTGCACATTTCGTCCGATTCCTCCTTCTGGGTGTTGCATTTTTAATGGCGAGCAGTTTATATTACGCCAATTTTTCGTTACTATTGAGTAAGCTTCTTAAGGCTTTTTTCAGTTCTAACATAAATTTGTAAATTAGATTGATTTATTTTCTATATTTTATTTCGCTTTTTGTGCCAATTTTTGGCTAATTTACGAAGATCGGAATGAGTGATGATATGATAAAATTTATGAATGGACACTCACAAACATCCATGCCCAGGACGGGATTCGAACCCGGGACCCCTGGAGTCGTAGCGCGATGTGCTAACCACTATGCCACGGGGCCGGCTTGTAAATGAGAAGATAAAACGCTTCTTGGATATATTTTCTTGTAACTTTGTTATATATGAATATTAATAGCTTGAATAAAGAAAACTGAATGTAACTTGTGCATTTTAAATATAGTTTGTACGTATTTTGTTGAATAAATGGATTCTGATGTCAATATATTTTCACTAGTGCCATCTATACTATGGTAGATCTTGTTTTGTCATTGCAAAAAAAATCAACAAAGAATGTGAATCATTCTGAAGTTTTGCCCTTGGCAATGACAAGCGCTTCGTTTTCCGTCGATTTCTCAACTTCTTCCCATTTCTACTTCCCGTGAACGCATCGTGCTATGCGATGTAGTAATCTCACTGTGGCAGTGCTCACCTCACGGAAGTGAACATAGTGATGAGCGAGAGAAGGTTGGTGACCAGCAGCACCATCCTCCCAGGCACCGTCTCGGGCTTCACCAGGAAGCTCACCCAGGACACCACCACAAGGAGACTGGACGGCATGTAGACTGCCAGCAGATGCCTCGTGAAGTCCCGAGTGAAGTTGGCCTCCAGGAACAGGACGTACGTCTCCGCTGAAAGCAGGAATTCAATTTCAATTTTATTTAGAAAATCTGAAATGATACGGTGACCATTTTAAAACAATGCAACAGCATGCCTTGTGCCAACATGCTGGAAACCATGTTAAGATTTACAGTATTTGCTTTTGAAAGGGCCCGGTTTTCGTCTGCGAAGGTTCAGGCTTCGAATCCAGATCTGGCCATGTTCCTTTGTGAGCTACTCCATCATTCTCACATTCAGCATTCATTTCATTAGTAGAAATTGGCCTATAGAGACAGAAAAGTCACTAAAATACGAACCCCACCGTATGTAGCAACATGCCACGAGATCGTACGGAGATTGTCACAAACTCGATCATTTATGGAGGAGGTGTGATCAGCGCCTCGATCCGACAGCTTTTATCTCGCACCTACGCATTTATTACAGGCTGGGTGAACCCCTGTGCTGGAAAAAAAATCCTACCTCAAATCGCCTACCCCGGCAATCTAACCATACGTCTACTGTATAGCAATCAGGCGCCCTACCGACTTTTAAAAATGGAAAATCCCTAAGTAATAGTTTACCTGCCATTATCTTTCTCTGCTTTCCTTACATCTATTTTATCTATTTTCTCATTCAGGGCAAACACAGACAGCCATGTCTTACACAGGATTCGAACCCGGAGGACCTGACGTCGTACAGCGCTATGGTAACCACTCAGCCACTGAGGTCTACTGAAACACTGCGCGACTCAAAATGCATATAAGAAACTAGAAAAAAATTAAGATACGAGCGGCGATATCGTCAGCCTACAGGGTGGAGTATAACGTTACGAAACAGCAGGTTCCAGCAATTGTTACCAGATCATCACTCACCTTCATCGTCGCGATTAACCCAGAGGTAAACAAGATATATAAAATAACCGAATTACGAGAAACACCCAAGCCGTGTTATTCTTTTCCTAGTATGACTAACATTCTGGAAACCCCAGTCCGGGTCCGATTGCCAATAATTCATCTGCAAAGAAGCTCTGGGACTCATGCAGTCTTTCATCTACCTACCATGCGGCACAAACTCCGAATGGACGGTCCCCTTCCTGTTGAAGAACACCATCAACATCACTTTGAAATAGATCTGCTCATTCGTCATTCTCGATTAAGGTTCGACCCAATCTGAAACGTCTGTATCATTTGTAACACTGTGTTGGACTGAAACATTCCTCACCATAGGCTTCACGTAATATACCGTACGTCTCTTTGAAAGTTTTCTGCAATTTCACACATACTCACTGTTCTTTCAGTTCCTTGACGGAAGGATAACTCAAAATCGGCGCGGGCGCTCAACACACCTGTACTAAACGCGATCTACTGCGTTACTGTGGTTAGCAACAGCTTTGAAACTGGGCCAAGTTAATAACTAAGGACACCGTTAGGTACCACCACTGTCGGTCCTCTTCAACGAATTTATAAACGAACTTTACAAAATGAGTTCGGTTTCTTTTTGAACAGACCTTGTATATACAGGGTAATTCAAAATGAATGGTGCAACTTTACACAGTTATTATGACGTTACTATTTATGATAGAAAATCAGACACGACATCAACATGAAGAAAAATTGTGGAAGTTTTACTCACATGACCCACATTACAAAGATTTAACATGGGAACCACGTGTAATGCGGCAAACGTCCAAACGATAATCAAGTACATCCTATGCACCAGACAGCAAGTCATTGTCCATGGTTTCGAAGACACTAATAATTCACAGTTGTAACTTTGGTAAATCTTTCGGAAGGGTGAAACATGTGCTACCAAAACACATGTGGAAATGTCTTTGCACCATTGTGAGTGAATCAGTTGTTGATAGTTCCAACACACAATACACCTTCTACTGGGCACTACCTATTTTGCAACACTAGCTATCCTGGTGGAACAGCGGCAAAGCAGCATAAGCCTACTTGGTGAGAAGAAAACTTCCAGAGTTTTTCTTTATATTGAGGCCTTGTTTGATTTTCTATCATAAATAGTTACGTCATAATAACTGTGTAAAGTTGCAGCATTCATTTTGAATTACCCTGAGTAGTTGAGGAACGCGATAGTGGATGTTGCTATTTAATATTCGCAATTCATTTGCACGGGTGTTAATTAATTTGCACGGGTTTTAATTAATTTGCATGTACTTAGAACTTATTTGCACGTACTTAGAACACTTTACATTTATGTATTTGCATGTTTATAACTTTTTATGAATATATAATTATTTATTTTATGAAAAATATGTATATAGAAGGTAATTAGAGGTACTAAACGCTATTCATATGGTTTTATATTCATTACTACAAAGTATGTAATGTATAAAATGTTAATATTAATGTTTATAGTATTGAAAATAAGAGTTTTTGGTTTATGAACCGCTATGAACGGTGGTAATGGGTGTAGGTACAGGTCCAATTACGAAAGAAGACGGTCCCGGTACTCGAACCCGCGATATGTAACGGTAATAAACGGTTAGGCTTATAGTGTATACTACGTATGTAATAATGTATGTTATTATTGTATTAAAGACGATGGTACGACACGCCAGACAGAAGACGGTGAACTCCGCTCTGAGGGTAGACGAGAAAGGAATTTGGGGGAGTGTGCGTTCAAGGTCAAATGACGTCAGAACGTCAGAACAAAGAAGGAACCTGATTCACCAATCAGAGAACGCGTCGGTAGATTTTCAGAACCGGTTTTTCCAAGGTTAACCAGTACGCAATAACAGGGGAAAGCTATGCAATACTGTAGGGCAGGGGAGGGATTCAACCAGACAACAAAGGATGTCTGGAATGCGCAGCAAGGGTCAAATCTCTGAAGCTATGCGTCGCTTGTAGAACTGGTTTCCGCCGCCAATTAATATTCCGCTCAGGGTTGCCCCAAGGCACAGGACGCTTTAGCGCAGGTTTTTTTTATCTGTACTATGAAGAAGGGAGAGCTATCAGGGACGGGGCCTACAGTTTTCACCATTTGCTTTTATCACGGGGTAACGAACCTAGGACCCTTTGATTATTGATTTAGGTAGTAAATGTATGTTACTGTGTGCTATTTAACTTAATTTTGAGTTTATTTTTTACCAAAATTTGACTTTATGTCAAACATTTTCACAGCTTATCCTTATTTTTACCAAAATAACACTATTTGTACAATTCAGGCAACATTTTTTATTAAATTTTGGACTCACAAAGACATTTTTTCAACTTTTAACCTATTATTTTACAACTTTATGTTGTTGTTTTTTACAAAAATAACACTATTTATACTATTCAGGAAAGACTTTTAGTTACATTTTCGACACACTAAGTGTGTGTTCTCAACTTCTATCTGTTTATTAGGCTTATTATTACTCAAATAACACAATTTCAGCTGTTCAGGCAACATTTTTTATTAAATTTTGGACTCACAAAAAGACATTTTCTAAACTTTTAACCTATTATTTTACAACTTTGTTAATTTTTTACCAAAATAACACAATTTCATCTGTTCAGGAAATACTTTTTATTAAATTTTGGACTCACAAAGATATTTTTTCAACTTTTAACTTATTATTTTAAAATTTTATGTTAATTTTTTATCAAAATAACACTATTTATACTATTCAGGCAACATTTTTTATTAAATTTTAGATTCACAAACACATTTTTTTCAACTTTTAACTTATTATTTTACAACTTTATGTTAATTTCTACCAAAATAACACTATTTATACTATTCAGGCAACATTTTTTATTAAATTTTGGATTCACAAACACATTTTTTTCAACTTTTGAATTATTATTTTACAACCTTATGTTAATTTTTACCAAGATAACACTATTTATACTATTCAGGCAACATTTTTTCATTAAATTTTGGATTCACAAAGACATTTTTTTCAACTTTTAAATTATTATTTTACAATTTTATGTTAATTTTTTATCAAAATAACACTATTTATAATATTCAGGCAACATTTTTTATTAAATTTTGGACTCACAAAGATACTTTTGCAACTTTTTAATTTATTATTTTACAATTTTATACCTATTTTTACCAAAATAACACTATTTATACTATTCAGGATATACTTTAGTTATATTTTCGACACACAAAGTGTGTTTTTTCAACTTCTATCTGTTTATTTCACAAGTTTAGGCTTATTATTACCAAAATAATACAATTCAATCTGTTCAGGAAAGACTTTTAGTTACATTTTCGACACACAAAGTGTGTGTTCTCAACTGCTATCTGTTTATTTCACAAATTTATACCTATTTTTACCAAAATAACACAATTCAATCTGTTCAGGAAAGACTTGTAGTTACATTTTCGACACACTAAGTGTGTGTTCCCAACTTCTATCTGTTTATTAGGCTTATTATTACTCAAATAACACAATTTCAGCTGTTCAGGCAACATTTTTTATTAAATTTTGGACTCGCAAAAAGATATTTTCTAAACTTTTAACTTATTATTTTACAACTTTATGTTAATTTTTTACCAAAATAACACTATTTATACTATTCAGGCAACATTTTTTTATTAAATTTTGGACTCGCAAAGACATTTTTTCAACTTTTAACTTATTATTTTACAACTTTATGTTAATTTTTTACCAAAATAACACTATTTGTACAATTCAGGCAACATTTTTTATTAAATTTTGGACTCACAAAGACATTTTTTTAACTTTTAACCAATTATTTTACAACTTTGTTAATTTTTTACCAAAATAACACAATTTCATCTGTTCAGGAAATACTTTTTATTACATTTTGGACATACACACACACACATACACACACACACACACACACACAGAAAGAGAGAGAGAGAGAGAGAGAGAGAGAGAGATAGAGAGGGGAGAGAGAGAGAGAGAGAGAGAGAGATTTTTTCCAAGTTTTACAAGATTATTCTCCACGTTTACTCAAATAACACAATTCAAATGTGTTTTGAATTAAATTTTGTACACACGAAGTGTGTTTCGTCAAGTTTTACCCTTTATTTTTCGATTTTATGCTTATTTTACCAAAGTAAGACCTCTTAGTCTATTCAAGAAAGAGTTTTCAATTATATTTTGGATGCAAAAGTATGTTTTGGCAAGTTCTACCCTTTTATTTTACAAGTTTAGGCTTATTATTACTCAAATAACAACGAAATTTTGTTTATTTTAGAGTTTTCTGAGTATTTTGTTACTGTTGTACTAGGTAAAAGTTTTCTAAATATATCAGATAGGGCTCTGTATATTTTTGTTTTTGCTATTTTGGAGATGATGCGATCAGCACCACTCTCCATCTGCTTTTTTATTTTATGTACCCTAATATTATTTTAGTAGTTGTATTTACAATATAACCAGTGCGAGAAAGGAAGAGCTCCCCTCATGCAGATTTGGCTACACTTAAAACAGGCTCAACATGCCCATATGAGTTTTTTGCTCAAGTGTGGAACCCCGCCTAATCCAAGATTTTTGTAAAAATGCCCTCAAATATTTTCTGAGAAAGGAAGAGCTCCCCTCATGCAGATTTGGCTACACTTAAAACAGGCTCAACATGCCCATATGAGTTTTTTGCTCAAGTGTGGAACCCTGCCTAATCCAAGATTTTTGTAAAAATGCTCTTCGGAAAGTATGAACCCCCCTCAAGCAGATTTGCCCATACTTAAAACAATGCCAGGTTCCCATATGATTTTATTGTTTATAGTGTGTTTTTTCTGTCAAAATCCCAGGAATCTTGAATTGATATAAAGCTCATAGGTACTGGGTCTTAGAACCTAGTGGAGTGTGGTGCATGGTTTTAATTGCCTTGTAATCGGGAGGCTCGGGTTTGAATCTTGGTAAAATGTGAAGCCTCTTCTGATTGCAAAGTGTTAATATTGTTGCCTTGTAAACAAGGGGCTCGGGTTTGAGTTCTGATAAAATGTGAAGCCTCCTCTGATGGCAAAGTGTTAATATTGTTGCCTTGCTGGGAATCACCCAAGCCTAGTTATTGCTGTTGTTTGGGTATAAAAGCACCAGCTCAGCCATTAACTGCTGTTATATTTTTATGCAGGCAAAATTGCCCGATCAATACAATGGGAGAGGAGCGAACAAACATAATTAATTGCTTCTATGTTCTTTATAATCTTTTGATCAGTCCCATGTTTCGGCCAACAATAAATTATTGCATGCCTGGGGGATTATATTTCTTGTATGTCAGCAGATATAATCTATATTGTGTCTTTTCAGAGAGAAATAACATATTATCCATCATCAAAAAGAAATTAGTAATTGCCTTCTTTCTGTATGCCTAGGAGATTATATCTGTTGGCATAACCTGCACTGTGCCTTTTCCGAGGGAAATTACATGTCATTTGTCATGGGACTCAAAGAGAAATTCTTATCTACACTGTGCCCTCTTTTCAGGGACCATCCATCATATTGAGGAAATTTCTAGTATTGGCTTCTTGGATATTGTCATGCAAACTGAATTGCGTTTAGGTTTGGTCTTGTCGCAATAATATAAGCCCAAGTCTGTAACTTACAGAATAATTATTGCAATATTTCTGTATTTAAGCTTTTGGCAGATATGCTGTGTTATTTGGGTAGGTAATATATATAAAAGCTTTTCTGCCACGAGCAGAGGTGCTATAAAATTTGGGTAAGTAATATATTTTCTGACAGCAAAATG
Organism: Lepisma saccharinum; assembly: GCF_977018435.1. Lineage (NCBI taxonomy): Eukaryota > Metazoa > Arthropoda > Insecta > Zygentoma > Lepismatidae > Lepisma > Lepisma saccharinum. The sequence continues at coordinate 39,234,857 of NC_139237.1, forward strand.
TTGGTATTATTGCTTTGTAATCAAGGGGATTCTGTGTTTGAATCGGCCCTCTAGAATTGTTCTGTGACTCTCTCATTTCTTACATCATAAACATATGATTTTTCTCCTATGAGAATAACACTACATATGGTGTCATCAGGTAATTCCTCATGGAATTCACAGATAATTTTAATGTTTGTCCTGTCATTCACCACAACTTGTTTTCTTTTTGAAGCATTGATTACAAACATGGGTCTCTGTGTTTTGAATTCATCTGGTGTGTAATACATATCAGTATTGCCAGTAGTGACCCTTTTGTATGCTGTAAATGCTTCATATAATTTAAGGAAATCATCCTTGGAAATGTCTAAATTATAATTTTCTCTAGGAAATACCTCATTTCTGCCATTTTTAAGATATATGTTCTTGATGTTGCAGTTATCAAATCTACTTGAATTTTTTTCCTGATTATTGTGTCTTCCATTCTGAAACAATACCACCACAAAATCCGGCATGTCATATTGTATACTGGAGAATGAATTTGTAGCATCAAACTCATAATAAGTACCAGTTGCGGGCTTCTGTACACATTGATATGTATAAAATTGTAAAGGTACTTGTGGATTTTTTATTATATCTGCTTTGTATTTAAGAGCATAACTGGCCTCATATTCAACAACTGGGATTCTTAGCTCCATAGTCTGAATAATGCATTTGCCTTCATCAGGTAGGGTATTGGGCAGAGCTTCCCCTGTAGAGTTTAATGTGCTGTACCTCATCAAAGCATTGTTATCATTTGCAGCTCTTCTAAATGTGATTCTTAAACCACCCTTCCACATAATATCTTTGTAATCTGAGAAGAATCCTGGCAACAGGCGCATAGGGAACAGCACTGTGTGGCTCTTGGATAATATTTTATCACCAGCCTCAAATCCACCTATTTTGTAGTAAGAAGCCTCGGTTTTGGATAATTTTAGAGTGGCCAAAGCTGTGGAGGTAATGCCGGGATAATCCACTCTGTTTATAACAACACCATGCTTTCTGATCTCAATTTCAGAGAACAGATGCGGCACAAAATTGTCCACCAATCTTATATTTGAATTTGCCGGATAATCTGTTCCATCGAGCTTTACAACATCAAATTTGATGTATAGATCTGCTCTGTGGGGGTGTATAAAGCCATCTCCTACATCAAGATCAACCTCAATTTCTGTGTTGGGTTGATTTAAATTTGCAAATGTCCTCCTGTTTGGGGGGAATGATTGTAGCTCATAACTCTCAATATTTTCCATTTTCTTCTTGTATGTATTTTTATTTAAATATTAATCTCTATGATTGCAGTTGTTGTGGCTCCAGCAAAATCAACTAATTCTTCTTTTTCATTAGTGACCATCAATTCAATATTATCTATTCTATTATGGCACACAGGAAAATATAATGTTGGGGATGGAGTGTAGATGATTGGCTCCATAAATTCAGAATTAGGTTTGAATGTTGCAATGATGCCAGTTTGTTTGTGAGTGCCTATACCATTTGATTTGGTGATCATACCCTCAGCCACATTACAGTGAATATTTAGAGTCTCTATGGCTAAGAATTTAGGTATATTAATAGCAGTGTGTTTGATGGCCGCTTCAAGTTTTGTGTTGTTCTCAAAGCCTAACAGCTCTCCTATAGTACCCAGATCCACTGTTTCTGTAGCAGATACAATCTCTACTCTGTGAGTGACAGAATTTTGACTTAACACTACACCTCTGGGTAATTGAGCATTTAGAGTGGATAGATTATATTGCCCTGGAGTGATGACAATTTTTTGATCCCCTACTGCAATTTTGTTGTTGTGGTGTGTAATATTAGGGATCAAGTACATGCCATAAAATGCTCTGAGAGCTATTGTTTTGGGATACACGATATCATCATGCAATTTGAGTTTCAATATTGAATTTTGGCTGGTGAGATGGAATACCCCCATGATGTTTTAAATACCACAGGGCCTTTTGAAAATTTTCAATTGATGGTTTATTTATTTGAGACATATATCTAAGAACAGATAAACACAAATGTCCGCAATTAACATCTTTGAAATTTTGAACACGGGCATTATTGTAATAAAGATTAGGTGATTTTAGATATTTTATTAAATTTTCAGGTGGAACACCTCCAAATGAGTCAAACACAAATGCCTCATTTTTTAAATATTTAAGATAACAGATCCAGTGAGTGCCCTGATTTTTGTATTTATCCAAATTAACAATGCCACACTCTTTGTTGAGTGGTTGTTCTGGTAAAGAATCAGACATGTACACACCTCTAAAATTTTTGATGCCCAGTGGCTTGATTAAAGCTTCAATATCTTGGTTTGTAAGCGGCTCTTGTTTTTTTTTAAACTTATTCATGGCTCTCTTAACACCTTTGCCTTTTTTCTCCATGGCCAGGTTATGGCGCCTCTGCTCATCTAATTCTGCCTTATTTTTCTTGGCATCTATTACTGTTTTTGCTATGGCAGCTGATCCCCCAGCCAAGCTCCCAACAGCCCCAAGTGCTGCTAAGATGGCAGGGATAGTAAATATGAATCCCCCCACATGTGATTTTTTTTCTTGATTGCTGTAATTTTTTTAATTGGGGGTACTAAGCAACAATTTCATACCATGTCCCTTTGCAATACAAGAATTTTTTTTCTTGCGCTGCTTTTTGGTCAAAAGGCTATCAATAGGCCCAAGAGATTTGAGACCTGCATAAGGTATTTGATACATAACACCCTTGGCCTTCATTGTAGGTTTATTATATACATATTCACAACCCCCACCCCAGTTTTTGTTTGGTGCTCATAGCTATGGTGGTTCCCAATGCTGCTATTTTTTCACTTAAAGAAGCATCTTTGCTTACAAATCTACCAAATGCAGCCTCTTCTAATTTCTTGTCTGCAACATGTCTCTTGTCAAGATCAGAATGTGTGTTGTATGCTATGTCATGGTCTCTACAAGCAGCATCTAGAGGATTAACACCAGGATCACCTCTGTTTAATCTATGGTCCAGTTTTGTGCCTGGACCACAATACTGATAGCCTGGAATGTGTAGTTCAAATGGCAGCTTGTTTATAATGTCATTAACCAGGCCCCGACCCTCAGAAATATTCCAAAATTTAGGTGGTAGAGTATTAATAATTTTTATAAGATATCCAATCCCCTTAGTGTCATTCACTATAAAATTAGATAATTTGGTGCTTATCATGTCCATAATTCCAACCTTTTCATTGTAAAAATTGTGGTTGCCAGCATTTTCCTCCCCAGCTATCACCAATAACCTGTCTACAAGTTTCCTGACATCATCAACCCACACAAATTCTTTAGGCAGGGTGTTGTATTGTTTGATTCCACTGCCAGTCTTGATCTGTGACCATATGGGCTTGATTAAATTATTGTATTTTGCCCCACTGCTAGACTTGACTCTTTTTTGTGTGGGATCATTGTTCTGGTATAGAGCATCTGATTTTATTAATATTTCTTTGTAATGTTCATAATCTTGATCTGTATAGCTGCCAGGCCTTTTCCTAGTCATCAGTTCCCACAACCCAGGTGTGCCGGGATATTTAACAAAACCACCTCTTTGTCCAAGATGAGATTCTGAATAAACAATTATATCATCTCCCATAAATGTTACTCTGAAATTGCCAATTCTATGTATGATGCTACCATCACGCTCTGTGTCAGCATATAAGCCAAAGACCTCATCTTTGTTGTCTTTAGGTGTGCTTAAATATTTTTGAGCAAGAAGACCCAATTCAATAGGATCCTGAGTAGCTTCAATTCTTCGAGGAGCAACAGGACTAGGTGTATGAATACTGGAAAGTGGGGTGATTGGATAATCTAATATGTTCCTTGCAGCTACAGGTACAAGCTCTGTGATCAAATTTTGATTTTGCTCTGTAACAGTTTTGATATTTTTACCTAATTCACTAATAGCATCAATGATAGGATGTTCTGTTTGTTTGTGTTGTTCATAAATTCCTCGGTTCTGTGATTTCCATCCCTTAAATCTTTTTACAAGATAATCTCTTAATTTAAGATCATCAATGATTGGCCTTTTCATGGTTATTTATATATGTTTCAATGCCTAGAAAATTGTTGATTTTATTTCTGTATTTGCCACTATTGGGTTTTCTTGTCATATCAATTGTGACAAACCCATAACTGTTTTGATTCCAGCACCTACTGCAAAACTTGGAAAAATCATTGTAGCTCAAGTCCCCACCTACATATTCATCATGTATGTGTTTGAGGTTGGTATGATCTTGATGAAACACACATATAAAATTGCTGTTGTCTCGGATCAGCTGCTTCGGAATTTTAGAAAAAGTCTGTGCCAGGTAGAAGCAATCAATGTTTTTGTGTCGGCCCTGTGTAAAGAAATTTCTAACCTTGTTTTGATTATCCAGTATAATGTCATCAAACACAACAACAGAATTATCGAGACATTCATGAAGTGGCTTAACATCTGATTCAAAAGTGGCTATATCCAATCCATCATATAGCTTCATCAGCTGCTGATATTTTAATTGTTCCAAGCTCTTAGAAAAGACATACAAGTGCCTGTTTTTCCAATCTAACCAGTTGAGTGCCAATAAAAAATTATCAACCATTAGTGTAGTTTTACCACAAGCAGATGGCCCAACAATAAGACACCTAATATTATCAGGCAGCAAGTTGCCATTTCTCTTATTCTGTTGTTCAGGTTCTGGCAGCCTTTTTATAACATCCCAGGTGCTCATATTATTATTTTGTTTGCATCGATCCAGCTGTGTTCTGGAAGTCCTAGCCATTTGACAAATAACTTGTTGCCTTTTCTGCGGATGATTTTTTCTATGAGATATGTGTCAGGCTGTTTAGTTTTGCTGAGCTCTTCTTCATAGAATCTGCCTTTGAGAATTTCTCCTCGATGATCCTTTATTATATATGTGTTAAGGGTCCCAGGTTTAATTTGAACCACTGTAAATAATTCAGTGCTCCAGTTTCTTGTAAAGCCTCTTTTGAATAAGTGCTTATATTTGCTGATTCTTACTTGATCACCCACCCTGTATTTGGCCTTTCTTGTTGTTGGCTGGTATCTAGGATAATAAACAGTCCTGATCAATTTTTGCTCATCAGATGAAGTTACTTCAGAGGGTTTCATGTTGATTGTGGAATGGACCGAGTTGTTATATTTATGTAGAAGTTCTGAAAGAATATTAATCCATTTATAATTACCTTGGAGGGTAAATTGTTTATACATAAGATTTTTTAGGGTTCTGTTGAATCTCTCTACAATTGAGGCCTTGAGATCACTGTAACTCGAATAATGTTTTATTGCCTGGCTTTTAATAAATTGTTGAAACACAGAATTATAAAATTCTTTGCCATTATCTGTTTGCAAATAGCGCGGTGATCTTCCACTCTGATTGATGATTGTCCTGAAGGCTTCTGTAACACATTTTCCAGTCTTGGATTTGAGTGGCACAGCCCAGGCAAATTTTGAAAATGTATCTATTACAGTGAGTAGATACTTGTAGCCCTTGTTGATTTTGTCTAAGTTTTCAACTGTCCACTTGCCATTTCAATTAAGTCCCCTTGCCATAAATCATCTATGCCTTTTGTGACTACTGGCAGTCTCTTAAAATTATGTCTGGCTTGTCTGTGTAGTTTATCAACAATAATTTCTCTAGACATAATATGAAAACAAGAATATTGCAACTATGGGGTGTTCAGCAGCTGATACTGCAGGATTTTCTAAATACAGTTTGTCTCCTATTTGTATTTTAAATTCCAGAGATCCATCATCTTCAACATATGCTGTTTCTAATGTATTGGGATCTGTAAAATCCTCTAACTCTACACTGGTGATTTTTACTTTGTTGTCAGCATTTGTTATTGATAAGGTGGGGTAGTGGTGTGCCTGTGGTTGAAGCCAATATTTGATCTTGATTGGTCTCAATGTGCCCCCAACAAAAAATTGGTAATAAAATTGTGCAGGGGACAGCATATATATTTTGCCACCTGGTGTAAATGGAGAATCATATTCTTTGTTGGGGATGCTGTACAATTCAAGAATTACTGTATGTTTTGGATTCTCGATTATGCCTGTTATTTCTTTTTCTGCTGTTAGCAATCTGCTTGTTACAGATTCAAGGTGCTCATTGATGGTCCTAACAACATCATCATGGCCTGGCTTGATTTTTATGTCCACAATAAGTTTCTTGTATTGTTGCACAATCTCTTGAAGCTGGGTGGCAAAAACGGACAGAGCATTTGCTTGATTGGATTCCATGGTCCCTAGCTGTTGCTTGATATTAGCTACAATTTGTTGCAAATTTTCAACAACTGCCAATTTTGAATTTTGAGCAGTAAGATCATGGACCTGTCTTCTGATATCCTCAAACAGGGCATGCAGTTCATTAATATGTTGATTGGTTGGTAGAGTGGCCACTGTCTGAGTGAGATGTTTGATCTCTGCTTGAATATTCTTGATATCTTCTGAATTCAATATCCTATTCACTGCCCTCTTAATATTTTTAAGTTCCTGTGATGTAGGAAGATTTGATACTGTATTTTGCAAAGATTCAAGTGCCAATTTTACATTGTTTAATTCAGAAGCATCAGCCACATTTTGCATAGCATTTTGGAGCAGGGCTATATCTGCCTGAGTGGGTGTGGATTGTTGTAAAATTTCAAGTTTTGTTTGAATATCATCAATCAAATGATGAAAATGAGATAGTTCAGATTCAGTGTTGAGGTTTTCAAGCTTTGTGATTTGGTGCTGGACACTAACAAGAGTATCTACAATACCGGGCACGCGAGATTCTAGAGTTTCTTGTACATTTGCCAAATCACCTTGCACTGCTGCTATTGTACCTTCAAGATGGGTTATGGTACTTTGAATTTTTCCAAAATCTTCATATGTTTCAAGTTGCAGCTTAATATTTGCAACACTCCGAGTTATTGCACTCAAAGCATCAGAAGATGGCAAATTGTTCATAAAATTTTCAAGTGTCTCAATTTTTTCTTTAACCTCGGCTATGGCATTGTTCAAGGGGTCCAGATTAGGTATTTGGAGTGATTGAATCTGTTCTTTTAGAGTGGAAATCACTAGATCAAAATCTTCTTGTGATTTTATGCTTTTGACAATTGTTTGGAGCTGTGCCTGGACATTATTTATTTGCTCTTCCAATTGTTGTTTCAATTGCTCAGAATTGGTGGCCTGGGTCTTAAATTTGGCTTGAAGAGCTGCTACAGCTTCTTCTAAACTTTGAAAATTATCTAATGTGGCCAAATCAGTATATTTTTGAAGCAACAATTTGAGTTCAGAATCAATTTTAAGAAGAGGGTCCATGCATTGTGATTGTAAATTTGTAATTTCTAATTGAAGACTGGCATTGAGTGTGGTTTGTAAAGCTTGTAAATCACTTCTTAATTTCTTGACTCTGACATCAAGCATCAGAATCTCATCACTGTGATCTTCATGCCTTGTATGGCCAAATATATCATTAGGCATTTTTGTTTTAGTGGTTATTTATTATAGAGTATCTGATTCTTAATTCTATAAAAAAAGGTATAGGCTTGTCATATGACCCCGGGACCTCAATATATAAGCAGTCACCAGCAGAAACAGTATAAACAGTGCGAGAAATCATGTTTGAGTGCTTAATTCTATAAATATTTCTCCCTACTGAAATCTTGACATCACCCTCAGGGGTTGTAATAAATTGTAATTGCCCACCTACAGGTAATTGGTAATGATTTAAATTATTGTTAAATATGTACAATATTTTACCTGTTTCTTCATCAACATCTGTAAGTATGCTGTTCAGATGAATAATTAACAAGCCACTTAGTTTAGATATTATATCAGAAGAGGGTTGTGGTGTTGGCAGCTCCATAATAGCCTGTTTTTTGAACCCAAATAAGTTCATAGGCATGTTTATTTATTTCAAATCATGCTCTGTAATTGGGCATTGATTGCCATTTTTCAAATCACAATGCCCCCAAGGTAAAGTATGTATGCCACATGATAAAATGCATCTCTTATCATCATGTGGGTCCAGAGCCACTTTTCTTACAACATTTGTAGTCAATAAGTGATCCACACTCTGAATTCTATTTTCTGATGTTCTGATTGTGCTACATGATTTGAGACAATTTTTATAATCTTCAAATTGGAGCTCTTTTTCAACAGTTACTCTGCCAATGCCCTTAGCTTTTTTGGCAACAGCACCACTACATGTTTCAAAACTGTACATCTTAGCTCTTAACCCAGCAAATGCCACAATAACATCACCAAGTGTCTCATCTTTTAACTTGCCAGGCACCTTTTTGTTGTGGTGTTGAATCTCTGTATGTTCACTGGTATCAAAATATTCAAACAATTCAGGCTGTGCCATATCTTGATAAACATCTTCTGTTTGAATATCAAGAACAAAACTATCTGTATCCATGTACATCAATTTTACACAATCACCATAAAAAGGTTTCAACACATGATAATACAATTTTAACATGTGTAATTTGGCCAATTCCAATATCACAGCCCCTACATAAATAGGTTTATCAAACTTAATTTTTGTTTTTTTTTCATGTTGAAAAGTGCCATATTTTCATCATAAATTCTTCTATAATTGAAATTAGGCTTTGCAACCAATTTTTTGCTCAGGCTGGGGTCAGTAATTATTTTAACATCGGTATGTTTTCTGACATTTTCAATAGTTTTGCCATATACAGAATTGACCATCAATTTAGACAAGGCCTTATCAAATTGGCTCATTGCAGATGTTCGAAGCTCTGTATTTGTATTAATATATGGCTTCAACCATTTTAAGTGCCTGAACCTCAAAACTTTTTCAACTTTGCTCACTTGAACACCAGGATGCATCAGGAACTGGAGGTTTTTGTAATATATAACATAACCCTGTTTTGGCTCCAGTGTCATCATGAGCTTCTTCTGTTTAGAGCCAGGTGAGCACTGAACCTCGGGAATTGGGGGCAGATCAGAAAATTTGTTGTGTAAATCATCAGGAATTGTCAGATCAACCTCTAAGAAGAGGCCATAGTCACTGTCATCAAAATCCTTAAGATTCTCAATATTAAAATCTCCGACCCATTCAAGCCCTGCATATGGCAGTTTTTTCATCATGGCATAACCATAGAGGCTGTTTGCATCTACATACAGTATATAATTTGATGGCAGTGCTGGATCATAATCAGAAATATATTTGTTATTTGCTCTGGCATATCTCTGAGAACATTGCACCATGCCTCCTCTTATACATTGTTCCATAAACAGATACATATCTTGATCCTGGATCAGATCCAATTGCATTTTAGTGTTTAAAAACATTGCAGACCATGCTAGGCCCGGAGCACTGTAGAAATACATTGGATCCAGCTTATAATTTTGCATGGAAGATTTTCTGAATGCCTGAAGTATATCAGCTAAGAGAGTGACATCAAATTTTAAATAAGCCATGTGATAATCACCAAATGTCTGGCATTTTAAATTGTTCCACATCAACTGGGCATGGTGATAATCATCATCAGTGATTCCAGATCCTCTGACTTTGCTGTAAAATGCTTGTTGTGGTGGCAGAGCACACTCATCAAATTTAGAAAAATCTGTAACATAGTCATATGGATATACACCCTTCCGCCTAATTAATTTCAGGTCCTGATTTGGAAACATGGTACATGTGATTTTGAATTGATCATCAGATAATTGAGTGGCCAGTGTAGCCAGGCTAGCTGATAAAATTCTGTAGGAATCAAGAAATCTTAAATGAATAGGAACACCATTAACTTTAATTATTTTGCTAATAGATATATATTTTTCATCATTTTCTGCTAAAATATTTAAATTCTCCTTGTCAAACCCCTCGTATCTGATCAAATGATGAAAATCATAATTGGATGCTCCATGGCAAAATATGGGGACAAATTTTGGTCTCTGGATCTGAATATTGCAGCTATTACACAGGGCCATTAAGAATTTACCATCTGTATGAGAATGGTGTTTCACCTTGATATTTGTATCTGAAAATTCAGAATCACATACCGGGCATTTTTCTGCATTGTTGCAATCTTCAATCTGTTTCTCTGTTAAAGGCAACATGGGTTTTGATTTTAATAAAATATTAGATGCTATGTAATGGCACTCATTTTCTATTCTACGTGCAAATTCTTTGATGGCATCTGCTCCCATGTATAAATCTTCTTTACTAACAACCCCATCCTGTACAACCACATAATAAAAACTGGAAGGTTCATGTAACTGGTATGGTGTAATTGAAGGTTCATCAGGATCTGGGCTACAGAATGCAAGAGGTTTGAGGTTTGATTCAAAATCACAGACTATATATGCTGGGTGTTCCAACAGGGCTTCAAACTTTTTGAATTTGGCATTTTCACTTGGCTTAGGCATAAGTATATGAACAGGTTTATGATTCCCACAGTATTTCAGATGCTCAATTAACTTGTTTTTAGCAATTTCTGCATTTTTTTCCCGAACCCCATTCACCATTTTTTGACCATCAAATACAGACAAACATCTTCTGCACAACTTGAATATTCTATTGGATTTGTCTAGTTGTGTTCTGACTAAAGCTTCAAGATTATGTATCAGAGTGTAATGATATGTACCATCCCCTTCAATTAAGAGCAGATCAATCGGAACAGCTGAATCATCATCAAATGTACTGATTCTGAGGATCTATCAAGCAATTGCCACGGCCAGTAGAACAAATAAATACATTAATAGATAATTGTTTTCCATTGATATTCCTGGCCTTTTTTTCAAATTTATCAATATTCTGAACAGACATTGGATATTCTAAACCCTCCATTGCCTCATCAAAATCATTTTCATGTTGTTTATAATAAGTTATTCTCTCAGGATTCCTTGAAACTGGATACAAAGCAGCTAAAATACACCACAAAAAGCATTTCTGGTCATTATTTTTTATATTAACCACGGCTGTTTTGTTTTTGATATTGGCAGGTAATAGCACATAAGTGGAACCTTGTAATGGGCAAAATTCAGAAATATTAACATATAACTTGTGTGGAGAACCGCATAGGCTCCATCCAGACTCTTTTGCTGCAAATTCAGAGTGTTTAATATTCAATTGATCTATCAAACTGCTTATTATTTTGTTTGAATTTGCATTTGAATATACCGGTACAGTTTCTGTTATGTGGGGCTGTGTAAATTTTGTGCCATTTGGCTTCTTTATTTGTGTAAACAATTTGAGGGACAGCTTATAAGACCCATTTTGTGCATTTAGAATTGCCTGCACATCTGGATTTATACTGTTCAAAAAATTCTTAATACCACATCTTGGCTCTGATACAAACCGGTAATCCCTTAATTGGCCATTAAAACTGCTATGGATGGGTTCATAGCGTGGCTGCTTTGCTGGTCCAGCATTAACAGGTGTTTCATGCTTCCTTTTCAGACCAGATGTAGATGGTTGTGTTGATGACTGTGCAGAGCAAGTACCTTTATGTTTATATGTGAAATATTCCAGATTATATTTTCTATGGCATTTAGGGCATATTTTTGTGGGAGTTCTGCATTTCTCTGGATTACAAATCTTTTGGTGTCTGGCCCAATTAGAGCTAAATATATTTTTATGGCATTGGTCACAATATTTTTGTTTTGGCATATTTCTTGTTGTTTATTATATAAGATTTTCTGGGCTTCAATTCAAAACTTTATACTTAATAAAAATATCAGTTAGGTTCAGCTGTGTGATTTGTATATTTAGTGTATATACTTAATATTAATATTATTAATATTATTATTAATTTTTATCCTCGGTTTATTATAAAATTTTTTTTGGGTTTTAAATCAAAACTCTATGCTTATCTTATAACAGGTTGTAAAGCCAATAGCCTACAAGTGGAAAAAGAGAATAAATATTCATTCACACTGACCTAGCACAAATACCTGCACAGACATGCATGTCTAGAATGGCAATAACCTTGTTATGTATTGATTTTTGTATAACAGGCTGGGACAGATATAAGCCTGACCCTAAATAAGAGTGGATTACAACAAACAAGCTGGATGTAACAAATATCAGGCAAAATATTGTTCAATATACCAGAAATATGAATAATTATATATTAAAACAAACAGGCCTGTAAGTATGAGAAGCACTGTAACAACACATCTGTTCTCTTCAACCACTCTCACAATAGTGGCTGATGCAATTGTTTGCACGCAAAGCTTCATTACTCGGGAAGCAAAAATCAATACATAACACAGTGCTAGGTCATTGCCATTCTAGAGGGGCTCTGCATATAGATAAAAAAAATTGAACCTGGCATCCAATTGAACTTAAACCTGAAGTAAATATGTATATGTGGGTATGGGTTTTAGCTTAATTTCAGGTATAGCCAAAAAAATATCAATTTTTGACAAGTTTATGGACAAAAATCCGGCTGATGCAATTTTTGTAAGTATGGGCAAATCTGCTTGAGGGGGGTTCATACTTTCCGAAGAGCATTTTTACAAAAATCTTGGATTAGGCAGGGTTCCACACTTGAGCAAAAAACTCATATGGGCATGTTGAGCCTGTTTTAAGTGTAGCCAAATCTGCATGAGGGGAGCTCTTCCTTTCTCAGAAAATATTTGAGGGCATTTTTACAAAAATCTTGGATTAGGCGGGGTTCCACACTTGAGCAAAAAACTCATATGGGCATGTTGAGCCTGTTTTAAGTGTAGCCAAATCTGCATGAGGGGAGCTCTTCCTTTCTCGCACTGGTTATATTGTAAATACAACTACTTATTTTGAGGCTTAGTGAATTCTAGAGCCTATTTATGCAGGAGAGAGGGCTTGAAAATTTTGATCTCAGATAACCCACAAGTATTTGTCAGAGTATTTTAAAGAATATTTTATACTTATTATGGGCCACTAGAATATCTAAGCTTGCTTAATTTTAATGCCTGTAACGCTGTTATTGTATTTCTAGCTAAGGCTTACTGGATAAAGTACACGAAATGTTTAACATTTCGACTATTTTCCAAATTTTTTGTGTAACGAAAATTATTGTGTCTATAAAGACTGAAATTCTTTTACCGAGGGGTCCACAACTGGACGCTTACCAACATTGTTTCTTTTTTAAATATAACCATTTATCAATATATTGACAATTCACAGGACAAGACTAAGTTCACACACGACTGACTATATGAACCATAGGTCCACTTGCTAAACTTTTTTCTATGCTAGAAGAATAATTTAGCCTTATAGCCTTTTTCAAGGTATTTTTGAAGTATTACTGGTGTTTGGGTGCATCAACATTTGGGTTATTTCCATTTGGTTTATTATACGAGGCTACAATCACTATCTGAACACTGAAATCCTCTGATTGAAACTAAAAGGTTAGGCTGTAACTAGGGACTTAGTATGTATATCGACAATTTATAGGACAACACGAACCTTACAAAGGATTGTAGGTGACGTAGGACCAGACGCCAGAGCTTTGTTAATCTGCAAGAAGCACTTACAGCTAATATTACGAGGAAATGAGGTTGATTTTTACTGTTTCACAAGAATGCTATCTTTTATACACCCAATATTTGCTTTTTCAAGTAACTACATGTGCCAGAAGCACTTACAGGCCAACTCTAACTAGACTTCGATTTATATAAATGTGGCAAGAACTGTATTTCTGAGGAAGTACGCAAAAGCAGATTACCCGATTAAAGTATCTGAAAAACAGATTTTTCTATGTAAGTATATTTTAATGACTGGATTATTTAACAGATCAAACAGGAGGACTGCAAAATTCATTAAATGTAGTTCTATAGTATAGGTGGTTTCAGAGAGATAAAAAAAAACAAATATAAGATTTCGCTTTTTTTTTTTTTTTTTTTTGCTTCTGAGGCTAATTGCGACGCTAAGGGTAAATGGCGAGGAAATGTAACGGAGGAGAAACAGTCCCAAAAGTTATGGGCTGCATGTAAGTTAATACCACAGAGATATTACAGTAGGTGTAGGTTCTACCACCAGAACATTTCTATTATAATAATACTGGTTATGCTGTACTGTTAGCTAAAGATGCTGATATTTGAGAAACTTAAAAGCTTATTTGCAAAATTTTAGATAAATAATAATCTGTTAGACTGTAAACATATTTTATATCCATTCTGCAAAAGATCCGATGACAAAATTTAAAAATTGTTATCGCCCAGACATGGACTCGAACCCTGGACAGATAGGTTAAAAGCCTAACGCTATACCAACTAAGCTATCTGGGCACAAGGTATTATTTTCTTGAAAAGTTAGTTATGTTAAGATATATATTGAAACACTTGAGAACACTCTTGGTCTGGTTCGACAGAGAAGGAGACAACATTTCCAAATTTTTACAGACTGGGTGTATTTTTCCACTATAGAGGCCTTCACTATATGTAATTCGAAACGCTAAAGTTCAGCTAACTTCCAAAATTGAGGTAAAGATTGTGTTTGGCGAGATTAACAAGTTACAATTATATCCAGTTACGGACAAATAAAGCTAAAACTCTCAGATTTACTGTACTAGCCAAGTTTTAGTAACATTTTCCTTCACTATAGTACTAATACCAAAGAAATAGATATATTTTATTTATAATTTGACCAAATGTACTAGTATGTAATTCACAAAGTTAGGTAAAAAACGGTATTTTTTTAAAATATTGTTGCTGCCTTCAAATTTTATGTTATTTAGCCACTAACAACTGGTTTACACTATTTGACATCCTTTAAATAGCAAAAGAAGGAATTATTTGTTTAGTATTTATACTACTTTATATTTATTTAAGAAAACAATTCTACAGTTTAACTTAATTTTTAACAAATTGTTACTAATTTATATATCAAAGTTATGTTATTTAGAGTGTATGAAGGCGTATAAAGTTAATATTTGTACTTATCAGTGCAACTAACAATTATATTTTACACACAAAAGATAATGTATACAGTTAAATCACTTGAATCAGAGAATAATATTTTACAGTAATGGATTCATTCAGCACTAGTCAGTACTTTTATGCATCAGAAAGTTTTTTTTAAATTTTCTATTATGCATGCTATTTTGTGCTATTCTTAAAATGTATTTCTAAGGCAAACTGGTTTAATTTTCTACTTATAATGGAAAGTTGACATAGTTTTCGCACAATGCTTTGTACATTTGTTATATTCACTACTTACAATGCAAATATTATGCTTATTTAATGTATAACTAACTAACTCTCTAGCCTTCTTAAACCCGAAGGTTCATGGCTGCAGCAACACATGCCTTTCATCTGTTGCTGTCCTGAGCAAGATCTATATACTTCTCTCCATCCCTACCGATTTCCCTTAGGTCCATCTCAATGTTGTCCCTCCATTTTGTTTTGGTCTTTCTATTGGTTTTTTACCATCAGGTTTCCCAACAAGAATTCTGTATGCTTTTTTTTCCTCTCCCATTTGTACCACATGATCTACACATCTAAGTCTTTTTGATTTAATTATTCTAATAATATCTGGACATGAATACAAATTATGTACTTCTAAATTATGTAATCTTCTCCACTCATCTGCTTTGTCATCTGTTTTAGGCCCAAATATTTTTCTAAGGATCTTATTTTCAAATACTCTCAATTTATGTTTCTAGCTTATACTGTAGTTATTATATTTTTTCTATCAGCTTATTTTGAAATTAATATTATTAGGTATAGTCTTTGATTTATAACTATATTGCTTTTTTATCAATTTAACTAAGAGTATATGCAGACACACACATGTGTACACACTTTTATGTAAATAGATATGCCTTTTTTCAATATTTTAGCATGAAGATTGCACTTTAGCTATTTAAGCAAGGGTAGGAAATGTAGGATTTCTGAGAATTTGTTGCAGGATTTTGTTGTCCAAGTATAGATGAGAACTGAGCTGAGAGACTGCTTTGAACCTTTTCATGAGAGTTTGCATGTGAACTGTATGCAAATTCAGCACTATTGACTGTGCATGCTTCTAAGTTTTGCTGTTATTTTACATCAAGTCTGTGAGACTGTAGACAATTTTCCCTTTTGAAGTAGTTTTTATTGATTGTATTTGTATATGTTTTAGGGACTTAGCAGTTTTATGTTATGAGGCAGTTTGGTGTAGAATATTTTTACCGGATTGTTTTGAGATATTGAGTGTCTGCTGTTTTACTTGTAATTATTTTCCTTCTTGTGTTGTGTATTTGACTATATTTTGTCCAACTTTGTAGTATTTAGAATAATTGTTATTGACTTGTAGATGTAGGGAGTAATAAACCTTTGCAAGATGCCCTATACTTTAGTCTGAACATTATTCTTAGTGTTCACTTTTGAAGCCTTAGTATTCTGGTAGTATTATTAATGTAGAGGTAAATTAGGCTAAAATGTAGGCATTTTTCTGATAAATTATACTCACTTAGTTGTTTCAGCAGGTAGAAGTTGCATGATGGTTTACTGCTGATGATGTTCATTTGCTCTTCTTATGTACTACGTATGATGTAGCTTACTTGAGTAATTGGAATTTTCTACTGAAAAAAGGATTGCTTGTCTATTTTATTCCTATGTTGTTGAGTTTGTCCATAAGCAAGCCATGTTTTTACTCTATCCTATGCCTTGGAAGAATCTAGATATGTTGTGTTTGCAATTTTATGTTTCTCTAAGGTTTCAGCTATGTAGTTTTTTAAACTGTGCTATGGGTGTGACTATTCATTTCTCTTTCTGTATCCCATGTTGGTTTCTGTGTATTCCTCTTGCTGCTTGAATTTGACTTAGGATGTTTGCTTTTTTTCTTAGATCTTTATTTGTTTATTTGTTCACTATTTTTTATTTTTTAATATTCTTTTACATAAAAAATTCAAAGTACATTGTTAAAGTCAAAGTGTGTTAAAATTCAATTTTTCAAAGTTAAAGTTTTAAAAATACAATTTTCTAAAGGTAAAAGTTATAATAGTATATTTTTGTTAGTAGAAGTTTTTATACAAGGGCAAATTATTTTGTTGTTAATGTAAAATTTGTTAGTTAATGTAAAATTAAAGTAATTAAAAATCATTTTTTCAAAGTTAATGTTCTAAAATACAATTTTCTAAAATTAAATGTTATAATAGTGCATTTTTGTTAGTAGAAGTATTTATACTAGAGTAAATTCTTTTGTTGTTAAAGTAAAATATATTAGTTAATGTAAAATTAAAGTAATAAAAATTCAAAAAATAAAAAATAGCCTAATTTACCTCTACATTAATAATACTACCAGAATACTAAGGCTTCAAAAGTGAACACTAAGAATAATGTTCAGACTAAAGTATAGGGCATCTTGCAAAGGTTTATTACTCCCTACATCTACAAGTCAATAACAATTATTCTAAATACTACAAAGTTGGACAAAATATAGTCAAATACACAACACAAGAAGGAAAATAATTACAAGTAAAACAGCAGACACTCAATATCTCAAAACAATCCGGTAAAAATATTCTACACCAAACTGCCTCATAACATAAAACTGCTAAGTCCCTAAAACATATACAAATACAATCAATAAAAACTACTTCAAAAGGGAAAATTGTCTACAGTCTCACAGACTTGATGTAAAATAACAGCAAAACTTAGAAGCATGCACAGTCAATAGTGCTGAATTTGCATACAGTTCACATGCAAACTCTCATGAAAAGGTTCAAAGCAGTCTCTCAGCTCAGTTCTCATCTATACTTGGACAACAAAATCCTGCAACAAATTCTCAGAAATCCTACATTTCCTACCCTTGCTTAAATAGCTAAAGTGCAATCTTCATGCTAAAATATTGAAAAAAGGCATATCTATTTACATAAAAGTGTGTACACATGTGTGTGTCTGCATATACTCTTAGTTAAATTGATAAAAAAGCAATATAGTTATAAATCAAAGACTATACCTAATAATATTAATTTCAAAATAAGCTGATAGAAAAAATATAATAACTACAGTATAAGCTAGAAACATAAATTGAGAGTATTTGAAAATAAGATCCTTAGAAAAATATTTGGGCCTAAAACAGATGACAAAGCAGATGAGTGGAGAAGATTACATAATTTAGAAGTACATAATTTGTATTCATGTCCAGATATTATTAGAATAATTAAATCAAAAAGACTTAGATGTGTAGATCATGTGGTACAAATGGGAGAGGAAAAAAAAGCATACAGAATTCTTGTTGGGAAACCTGATGGTAAAAAACCAATAGAAAGACCAAAACAAAATGGAGGGACAACATTGAGATGGACCTAAGGGAAATCGGTAGGGATGGAGAGAAGTATATAGATCTTGCTCAGGACAGCAACAGATGAAAGGCATGTGTTGCTGCAGCCATGAACCTTCGGGTTTAAGAAGGCTAGAGAGTTAGTTAGTTATACATTAAATAAGCATAATATTTGCATTGTAAGTAGTGAATATAACAAATGTACAAAGCATTGTGCGAAAACTATGTCAACTTTCCATTATAAGTAGAAAATTAAACCAGTTTGCCTTAGAAATACATTTTAAGAATAGCACAAAATAGCATGCATAATAGAAAATTTAAAAAAAACTTTCTGATGCATAAAAGTACTGACTAGTGCTGAATGAATCCATTACTGTAAAATATTATTCTCTGATTCAAGTGATTTAACTGTATACATTATCTTTTGTGTGTAAAATATAATTGTTAGTTGCACTGATAAGTACAAATATTAACTTTATACGCCTTCATACACTCTAAATAACATAACTTTGATATATAAATTAGTAACAATTTGTTAAAAATTAAGTTAAACTGTAGAATTGTTTTCTTAAATAAAT
Organism: Lepisma saccharinum; assembly: GCF_977018435.1. Classification (NCBI taxonomy): domain Eukaryota; kingdom Metazoa; phylum Arthropoda; class Insecta; order Zygentoma; family Lepismatidae; genus Lepisma; species Lepisma saccharinum. The sequence goes on from NC_139237.1 coordinate 39,253,676, forward strand.
ATAAAGTAGTATAAATACTAAACAAATAATTCCTTCTTTTGCTATTTAAAGGATGTCAAATAGTGTAAACCAGTTGTTAGTGGCTAAATAACATAAAATTTGAAGGCAGCAACAATATTTTAAAAAAATACCGTTTTTTACCTAACTTTGTGAATTACATACTAGTACATTTGGTCAAATTATAAATAAAATATATCTATTTCTTTGGTATTAGTACTATAGTGAAGGAAAATGTTACTAAAACTTGGCTAGTACAGTAAATCTGAGAGTTTTAGCTTTATTTGTCCGTAACTGGATATAATTGTAACTTGTTAATCTCGCCAAACACAATCTTTACCTCAATTTTGGAAGTTAGCTGAACTTTAGCGTTTCGAATTACATATAGTGAAGGCCTCTATAGTGGAAAAATACACCCAGTCTGTAAAAATTTGGAAATGTTGTCTCCTTCTCTGTCGAACCAGACCAAGAGTGTTCTCAAGTGTTTCAATATATATCTTAACATAACTAACTTTTCAAGAAAATAATACCTTGTGCCCAGATAGCTTAGTTGGTATAGCGTTAGGCTTTTAACCTATCTGTCCAGGGTTCGAGTCCATGTCTGGGCGATAACAATTTTTAAATTTTGTCATCGGATCTTTTGCAGAATGGATATAAAATATGTTTACAGTCTAACAGATTATTATTTATCTAAAATTTTGCAAATAAGCTTTTAAGTTTCTCAAATATCAGCATCTTTAGCTAACAGTACAGCATAACCAGTATTATTATAATAGAAATGTTCTGGTGGTAGAACCTACACCTACTGTAATATCTCTGTGGTATTAACTTACATGCAGCCCATAACTTTTGGGACTGTTTCTCCTCCGTTACATTTCCTCGCCATTTACCCTTAGCGTCGCAATTAGCCTCAGAAGCAAAAAAAAAAAAAAAAAAAAAGCGAAATCTTATATTTGTTTTTTTTTATCTCTCTGAAACCACCTATACTATAGAACTACATTTAATGAATTTTGCAGTCCTCCTGTTTGATCTGTTAAATAATCCAGTCATTAAAATATACTTACATAGAAAAATCTGTTTTTCAGATACTTTAATCGGGTAATCTGCTTTTGCGTACTTCCTCAGAAATACAGTTCTTGCCACATTTATATAAATCGAAGTCTAGTTAGAGTTGGCCTGTAAGTGCTTCTGGCACATGTAGTTACTTGAAAAAGCAAATATTGGGTGTATAAAAGATAGCATTCTTGTGAAACAGTAAAAATCAACCTCATTTCCTCGTAATATTAGCTGTAAGTGCTTCTTGCAGATTAACAAAGCTCTGGCGTCTGGTCCTACGTCACCTACAATCCTTTGTAAGGTTCGTGTTGTCCTATAAATTGTCGATATACATACTAAGTCCCTAGTTACAGCCTAACCTTTTAGTTTCAATCAGAGGATTTCAGTGTTCAGATAGTGATTGTAGCCTCGTATAATAAACCAAATGGAAATAACCCAAATGTTGATGCACCCAAACACCAGTAATACTTCAAAAATACCTTGAAAAAGGCTATAAGGCTAAATTATTCTTCTAGCATAGAAAAAAGTTTAGCAAGTGGACCTATGGTTCATATAGTCAGTCGTGTGTGAACTTAGTCTTGTCCTGTGAATTGTCAATATATTGATAAATGGTTATATTTAAAAAAGAAACAATGTTGGTAAGCGTCCAGTTGTGGACCCCTCGGTAAAAGAATTTCAGTCTTTATAGACACAATAATTTTCGTTACACAAAAAATTTGGCAAATAGTCGAAATGTTAAACATTTCGTGTACTTTATCCAGTAAGCCTTAGCTAGAAATACAATAACAGCGTTACAGGCATTAAAATTAAGCAAGCTTAGATATTCTAGTGGCCCATAATAAGTATAAAATATTCTTTAAAATACTCTGACAAATACTTGTGGGTTATCTGAGATCAAAATTTTCAAGCCCTCTCTCCTGCATAAATAGGCTCTAGAATTCACTAAGCCTCAAAATAATATTAGGGTACATAAAATAAAAAAGCAGATGGAGAGTGGTGCTGATCGCATCATCTCCAAAATAGCAAAAACAAAAATATACAGAGCCCTATCTGATATATTTAGAAAACTTTTACCTAGTACAACAGTAACAAAATACTCAGAAAACTCTAAAATAAACAAACTTTCGTTGTTATTTGAGTAATAATAAGCCTAAACTTGTAAAATAAAAGGGTAGAACTTGCCAAAACATACTTTTGCATCCAAAATATAATTGAAAACTCTTTCTTGAATAGACTAAGAGGTCTTACTTTGGTAAAATAAGCATAAAATCGAAAAATAAAGGGTAAAACTTGACGAAACACACTTCGTGTGTACAAAATTTAATTCAAAACACATTTGAATTGTGTTATTTGAGTAAACGTGGAGAATAATCTTGTAAAACTTGGAAAAAATCTCTCTCTCTCTCTCTCTCTCCCCTCTCTATCTCTCTCTCTCTCTCTCTCTCTCTCTTTCTGTGTGTGTGTGTGTGTGTGTGTGTGTGTGTGTGTGTATGTCCAAAATGTAATAAAAAGTATTTCCTGAACAGATGAAATTGTGTTATTTTGGTAAAAAATTAACAAAGTTGTAAAATAATTGGTTAAAAGTTAAAAAAATGTCTTTGTGAGTCCAAAATTTAATAAAAAATGTTGCCTGAATTGTACAAATAGTGTTATTTTGGTAAAAAATTAACATAAAGTTGTAAAATAATAAGTTAAAAGTTGAAAAAATGTCTTTGCGAGTCCAAAATTTAATAAAAAAATGTTGCCTGAATAGTATAAATAGTGTTATTTTGGTAAAAAATTAACATAAAGTTGTAAAATAATAAGTTAAAAGTTTAGAAAATATCTTTTTGTGAGTCCAAAATTTAATAAAAAATGTTGCCTGAACAGCTGAAATTGTGTTATTTGAGTAATAATAAGTCTAATAAACAGATAGAAGTTGGGAACACACACTTAGTGTGTCGAAAATGTAACTACAAGTCTTTCCTGAACAGATTGAATTGTGTTATTTTGGTAAAAATAGGTATAAATTTGTGAAATAAACAGATAGCAGTTGAGAACACACACTTTGTGTGTCGAAAATGTAACTAAAAGTCTTTCCTGAACAGATTGAATTGTATTATTTTGGTAATAATAAGCCTAAACTTGTGAAATAAACAGATAGAAGTTGAAAAAACACACTTTGTGTGTCGAAAATATAACTAAAAGTATTTCCTGAATAGTATAAATAGTGTTATTTTGGTAAAAATAGGTATAAAATTGTAAAATAATAAATTAAAAAGTTGCAAAAATATCTTTGTGAGTCCAAAATTTAATAAAAAATGTTGCCTGAATATTATAAATAGTGTTATTTTGATAAAAAATTAACATAAAATTGTAAAATAATAATTTAAAAGTTGAAAAAAATGTCTTTGTGAATCCAAAATTTAATGAAAAAATGTTGCCTGAATAGTATAAATAGTGTTATCTTGGTAAAAATTAACATAAGGTTGTAAAATAATAATTTAAAAGTTGAAAAAAATGTGTTTGTGAATCCAAAATTTAATAAAAAATGTTGCCTGAATAGTATAAATAGTGTTATTTTGGTAAAAATTAACATAAAGTTGTAAAATAATAAGTTAAAAGTTGAAAAAAATGTGTTTGTGAATCTAAAATTTAATAAAAAATGTTGCCTGAATAGTATAAATAGTGTTATTTTGATAAAAAATTAACATAAAATTTTAAAATAATAAGTTAAAAGTTGAAAAAATATCTTTGTGAGTCCAAAATTTAATAAAAAGTATTTCCTGAACAGATGAAATTGTGTTATTTTGGTAAAAAATTAACAAAGTTGTAAAATAATAGGTTAAAAGTTTAGAAAATGTCTTTCTGTGAGTCCAAAATTTAATAAAAAATGTTGCCTGAACAGCTGAAATTGTGTTATTTGAGTAATAATAAGCCTAATAAACAGATAGAAGTTGAGAACACACACTTAGTGTGTCGAAAATGTAACTAAAAGTCTTTCCTGAATAGTATAAATAGTGTTATTTTTGTAAAAAACAACAACATAAAGTTGTAAAATAATAGGTTAAAAGTTGAAAAAATGTCTTTGTGAGTCCAAAATTTAATAAAAAATGTTGCCTGAATTGTACAAATAGTGTTATTTTGGTAAAAATAAGGATAAGCTGTGAAAATGTTTGACATAAAGTCAAATTTTGGTAAAAAATAAACTCAAAATTAAGTTAAATAGCACACAGTAACATACATTTACTACCTAAATCAATAATCAAAGGGTCCTAGGTTCGTTACCCCGTGATAAAAGCAAATGGTGAAAACTGTAGGCCCCGTCCCTGATAGCTCTCCCTTCTTCATAGTACAGATAAAAAAAACCTGCGCTAAAGCGTCCTGTGCCTTGGGGCAACCCTGAGCGGAATATTAATTGGCGGCGGAAACCAGTTCTACAAGCGACGCATAGCTTCAGAGATTTGACCCTTGCTGCGCATTCCAGACATCCTTTGTTGTCTGGTTGAATCCCTCCCCTGCCCTACAGTATTGCATAGCTTTCCCCTGTTATTGCGTACTGGTTAACCTTGGAAAAACCGGTTCTGAAAATCTACCGACGCGTTCTCTGATTGGTGAATCAGGTTCCTTCTTTGTTCTGACGTTCTGACGTCATTTGACCTTGAACGCACACTCCCCCAAATTCCTTTCTCGTCTACCCTCAGAGCGGAGTTCACCGTCTTCTGTCTGGCGTGTCGTACCATCGTCTTTAATACAATAATAACATACATTATTACATACGTAGTATACACTATAAGCCTAACCGTTTATTACCGTTACATATCGCGGGTTCGAGTACCGGGACCGTCTTCTTTCGTAATTGGACCTGTACCTACACCCATTACCACCGTTCATAGCGGTTCATAAACCAAAAACTCTTATTTTCAATACTATAAACATTAATATTAACATTTTATACATTACATACTTTGTAGTAATGAATATAAAACCATATGAATAGCGTTTAGTACCTCTAATTACCTTCTATATACATATTTTTCATAAAATAAATAATTATATATTCATAAAAAGTTATAAACATGCAAATACATAAATGTAAAGTGTTCTAAGTACGTGCAAATAAGTTCTAAGTACATGCAAATTAATTAAAACCCGTGCAAATTAATTAACACCCGTGCAAATTAATTAACACCCGTGCAAATGAATTGCGAATATTAAATAGCAACATCCACTATCGCGTTCCTCAACTACTACCCTGTATGTTTGGAATCACTGATTTCGGTCGAACGTTGCATTCTTACATTGTGTGTAACATGGTGGCTTTCTATAATATTTAGTTTGACTACAAGTAAAGACTATAAAAGAGTAGTAAAGCCTATACAATCATGAAAATCTATCAATTCTATACCAAGGCAACTGTTCTGCTGACTACCTTGAGGTATACAAACAAATGTTTGAAAGTCATCAGAAGATGATACTCAACCTCCTTTATAGTGCACCAGCTCCCTGCCCTGCTGAGAGATCTCCATGTAGAACGGATAGAGGGAGTCGCTCTCGCCTGTCACCCCGCTCTCCGCCCAGAAGAAGTTCACCTCATCCGCCGTCAAGAACTCTGCAAGGTAAGACATGAGGACAGACACTTAGGTAAACTTCCCGTTCCATCACGAGACGGTGCATCTACATTTCGAGAGAATAGAATCTATATTTACCTCGCCTTCCTTCTTTTCACGATTACATTGCGATACGGTTATCGCCTTTTCGGTTTATGGTTCTGTATGTTATTTCATCTCTTCACGGTTTGTCAAGGTGTGTTTTAAGTCTAATGAGTACTTCCATCGGGAATCCTGAATCCCTTAATTAAAAATATGATACCACAATTTCTTCCTGGAGGTCCTTTTCAACGGACAAGGGTATCCCTACTCCAGTTCCTCTCTCGCTCTCTCTCTCTCTCTCTCTCTCTCTCTCTCTCTCTCTCTTCATGTGGGTCCCAGGTTCGATACCCGGTGGAGGCACATAGTGGTTCGGATTCCACTTTAAACTGAAGGTCCAGTCCCAATTAGCCTTACTGTGCATAAAGTGGGCTTAAAACACCAAATCAATCAATCTCTCCATATGTATGCATGTGTGTGGTTTGGTTCCTTCCTGTGTGTGCGTCTTTCTGTTTCACTGTTTCTGACTTTCTATTTTCACCCTTTCTCTCACTATCTGTATGTGTTTATCCTTTTTTTACTTTATCTGCCAAGCTGTTACTACCAATTCCTAAATAGGAATTGTAGTTTTCCTGGAAACGTGATTCGAACAAGTGTTCTCGGGTTGGCAGCCAGGTTAAATCGGCGTTAGCTTTCAACGTTTCGAGCTCATACATTGCTCAGAGAATGTGATTCCTCCCTCTCTGTTACTCTCGCTGTCTCTCTTTCTCCTTCTCTCTCGCTATCTCTTTTCCTTTCATTCTCTTTCTCTTATTCATTCTTCCTTTATCTGTATTTGTTGCACTCTTTCACCCATTTCTCAACTCTATCTAGCTATTGTTACCTTGTTCTCCTCTTCTCTTCATCAGTTACTCTCTCTCTCTCTCTCTCTCTCTCTCTCTCTCCCCTTCTTCCTCTTTCTCTTCCTCTATTTCGTTCACTTTTCCTCTATCTTTCTTTCTCCCTCCCTCTCTCTCTCTCTCTCTCTCTCTCTCTCTCTCTCTCTCTCTCTTCCTCCTTCTCTTTTCATATTTTATTTTATTTTATTGAACTCAACAGGTACATACCTAATTACAGAGCCCATATGAAGGATACATAGTAAATACAGTTACATATACAGGGTGTTGCAAAATACCTGTTACAACGCTTGGGAGGTGATTCGACAAGTAAAAACAAGGACAAAATGCCATGTGAAAAAATGTCGAAATCGGCACCGTTTTCAAGTGACAGGCGTGCGAAAATCGCCTCACACCATGTGTAAAGCACAATAACTCAAGAAGGAAGAAAGATATCAATGTCGGAATAAAATAATACAAAGAAAGTCGTACCTGACGAATACAATGGTGCATCAATTGAGGCCCAATGTAAATTGCGCAAGGGAGCTCTCAAAGAAAGTGGGGAATCCCCTGATGGAAAATATAGGAAATTTACTACTATTTTCTACATAATGTTGAAATCGGAATGTAGCCAGTAAAAAATGACGACGTATGTCCACATGTCCCACTACTGCAGGGACACCGTCCCACACTCGGGAAATAGGAAATTCACTCGAAAATGATGCTATGCCGTCAAATTACGCTCAGATTGATTTCAGCTAATTGATACAGAAAGCCCCACTAGAGGCGCTGTGAGTGTAGGTCACCTGTTACGTATTAGTTTTGGTGGATACTACGTAGAGAGTGTAGTCGACCGTTGTTTTTCTTGTCTTGTTCTGCGTCTCGCAGCGTGGAGTTTAGTCTGGCGTGTGTGTATGGCGTTGGATTGCGCCAAGGAATATTGTACGTAGAGTACGCATTCCCGTGTTCATTCTCGGTTTGCAACAACTGCGTGGACACCTGTGTGACATTACGTGGGTGCTAATCACGGTAGTTGTGATCCGTCACTCGGAGGGAAAGTGCCCCTGTTGCTGGGCAGTTCTCGTACAGGACAATGGTGGACTACTCTACCCACGAGCTTGCTGATATGCATCTCGTTTATGGAGAGGCAAACCGAAACAGCCGTGAAGCACGGCGTTCGTATCACGAACGTTTTCCCAATAGGCGGTTACCAGCACATGCACTCTTTCAAAGACTTGATGCTCGACTGCGTGAAACTGGATCTCTACTACCCCGTAGGTGGGATTGTGGAAGACCCCGCACTGTGCAATTTGAAGAGGACGTGTTGGACGCGATACGAGACAGTCCTGACACCAGCACACGTGTCATTGCTCGTACTCAACAAACCCACCATAGCAATGTGTTCCGAGTTCTTCAGGAGGAGAGATTGCACCCATACAAATTGCATAAGGTGCACCACTTACTGCGCATGGACTTTCCCCTACGCATGGATTTCTGCCAATGGTACGTGCAACAAACTCTTGCCATTCCAGATTTCCCAACAAGAGTTTTGTGGACCGATGAGGCAATATTCACCAGGGACGGCATGTTCAATAGCCACAACAGCCACGTCTGGGATATGGACAATCCGCATGCAATCATTGTGCGCCATCATCAACATAGGTTCGCAGTGAATGTGTGTGGTGTGGCGTAGTAGGTGACCACTTGATAGGCCCGTGCATTTTGCCCTCTACTTTGTGTGGTGGGAATTATCGGGTGTTTCTACATGACGTATTACCTGAACTTTTGGAAAACGTGCCACTGGCAGGTAGACAACGTATCTGGTTTCAACACGACGGCGCCCCCGCACATTTCGACCGGGGAGCCAGGGCCTTACTCAACGATATTTTCGGCGATCGTTGGATTGGCAGGGGTGGACCTTTACCGTGGCCACCTCGTTCCCCTGACCTCACACCATTGGATTTCTTTGTGTGGGGAGAAATGAAAAGGCTCGTGTATGAAACCCCTGTGGAAAGTGCTGAGGATCTCGTTGCTCGTGTTAGTGCCGCTGCTGGGACAATTGTTGACATGCCAGAGGTATTTGCGCGTACCAGACAATCAGTGCTTCGCCGATGCCATCTTTGTCTTGGAGTCAATGGCGGACATTTTCAACAACGTCTCTGACACCGCATAGTGTTCTTTAGTGAAAGGTGCGACTGAAGATGCTGGATATCGCTGTACTTCATACCGTCGATCTGCATGTGCGGAGGTTGTGCGCTTCTCAGTGGAATCCCTTCCAGATGTGCTGTGCCTGGAAATGTTACATGCCATTGTGTGCGTTTTCTCGCCATTCTCCGTCTTCATTCCTTCGAGGATTACCCACTTTCTTTGGGGAGCTCTCTTGTATTATATGCACAGCCTGACGACATGTGGCCATTGTTTAACTTTTGTTTTTCGTACTGCAAAGTAGTGTGTCAACATTAAGGGATTGAAAACGTTTTTCTATGATTTTACCGTATTTTTTTCCATTTGGGATGGTGTCCCAGCAGTAGTGAGACATGCGACAAATTGGTTTCTTTTCTTCTTCGTACCGCAATGTGAACCGTGTACAACAGGAGATTTGCAGTTATTTTCCTATTTCCCGGGTGTGGGACGGTGTCCCAGCAGTAGTGGGACATGTGGACATACGTCGCCATTTTTTACTGGCTACATTCCGATCTCAACATTATGTAGAAGATAGTAGTAAATTTCTTGTATTTTCCATCAGGGGATTCCCCACTTTCTTTGAGAGTCCCCTTGCGCAATTTACACTGGGCCTCAATTGATGCACCATAGTATTCGCCAGGTACGATTTTGTTTGTATTATTTTATTCCGACATTGATATCTTTCTTCCTTCTTGAGTTATTGTACTTTACACATGGTGTGAGGCGATTTTCGCACGCCTGTCACTCGAAAACGGTGCCGATTTCGACATTTTTTCACATGGCATTTTTTCCTTGTTTTTACTTGTCGAATCACCTCCTAAGCGGTGTAACAGGTATTTTGCAACACCCTGTATTTATGTAATATAGAGATAGAAATTATATATACACACGCGCGCGCAGTTTATCACACCATTTCATCATAAAATTATGTGTTTAAGCTTAGGTCATTGCTAGGGAGACAAATTTATGGTAAATAAAAACTGAGGAGAGCGGTAAATAAAATGTTAGATCAGCGGTATATACCAGCGGTGAAAGAAAAAACAGACTAATCTTATCGCTGCTACAGCTATCAAGTTCAATGAAACTGGAAGTTGAGTAGACGTTCGGGAGAAGAAAGGAATGAAGCTTGACAGGGAGCGAAGTTTTCGAACTGAGATTATGTTCATGGGAAATTCCAATTTGCAGCATCTTCCTGATGTGATCGAAGACAAAAACGTTCTTCAGCTGCAAGTGGTAAGAAACTTTAGGCAAAAGTTTCGTTACAAATCGATAGTTTGCGCGCACGACCTCGATTGCCGGTTTTTGCGTGTTTTATACTAAATTTGATGATATTTCACGGTTATTTCGCGAAAAAAGTGTTCACTTCGTGGAAAAGCACACATTTCGCATTACTTCGCGATTAAAACTCATCCATATTTCATCATTGGGGGTGTAGTTACGTCCAGAATGTTCAAAATTGCATCTTTTTTAATATTTCGCGATTTCGCGCATCGCGAAAATTTAATGTTCCTAGTCATTGCTATTGTGTTAATAGTGGCTTTACTGAGGTCCCTTAGGTTCATGGAAAAGATGTCAATGGTCATATTCTTGATTAGCAATTTATTGTAACTGGTGCACATTCTCCACAGTGGAGATTTCTTTACAATTTCAGATCTAGCCTTCTTTACAAGAAAAACTTCATTCTTGAGTCTAGTTTTCGACGACGGGATTCGCAAATTAATCTGGCAGAGTAGATGTTCAGCATCTATTTCGTGATTTAACAACTTCCACAAGAATACTATTTCCTGTAACGTTCTTCTGTGACACAGCTTTGTAAACCGACGTTCATATATTAGGTTGTCGTAGTGTTCAAATGTCGGGTAAACTTTCTGAAACTTGTATTTTAACAATCTAAGAAATCTTGATTGGACTCCTTCAATTGTTTCACTGTACTTTGCTGTGTCTGTATTTCATATGCATATTCGAGTTTTGGTCTTATATATGAATAATACAAAACTTCTAGTGCCTCAATACTCTTAAAATGTCTCCCCACTCTAAGCTCTATCTTACTTTCTCTTTCTGCATCTCTCTTTCTCTCTCGCTTTCTTTCTTTTCCTCTTTTTTCTGTTCTCTTATTCCCGCTAATACTATCACTCTCTTTGTCTGTCTTTCCTTCTCTCCCATCTTTTTCTGGTTCTCCTCCAATCTCTCAATCATGCTAAAGGCTCAGCTGGACCTATGGCAGACACCAGAGACGCCATTTTCGAGATTTTCCCTCCTCTCGAAACACCGCTATGATATTAAAGAATTTGAAACATTACATCTGTCTAGAAATTCTTCTAGAGCCTTCAAGTGACTCTTCGTGCGATTTGCTTTTGCTCTTGCCTTGATATTTGCAATAGTTTATTGGCTACGTAAGCCTATTAAACCTAGACAACAAGGAAGCAAGCAACACGAAGATTCACGTGAAAGCTGTAGAAATAATTCTAATCAGATGTAATTTTTCATATTTTGATATTATGGAACTTCTTCGAGAGGAGAGGAAATTTCAAAAATGGCTAAGCTTGCATGTGCCATAGGTCAAGCCGAGCCTGAAGAATTAGCACTAACCAACTCTTGCTTTGACAAGAATTAACAATTTTAACTTGCCTCCTCGACGGCCTCGTGGCAATGTCATCGCCTTTAACCAAGGGATCCCGGATTCGAAACCCGGTGGAGGCACATGGCTCTGTGGTTCCGGTCCCACTTTAAATTATAGGTCCATTGCCGATTAGCCTATCTGCGCATAAAGTGGACTTAAAACAATTCAAACAATTTTAAATCAATTTCATGTTTACATAGAGCATATTAAGAGCATGAATTTCATTATATTGTAAAATTTGACACACATGGAGCCGGCTTAATTTGACCAAAATGCTGATGGTCATGGGCCATGCACACACAAGACCGAACGAAAGGAAAATTCGGTACGTTTCGCGGACAGATTTTTTAAAACTATCTTTCGTCGGTATCACATTAACATGCAGAAAACCAAACAAGAGCCGAACGATCCGGAATATCCCCGAGTTTTCGAGTATTCTTTTGGAGTGTGCACACGAAGTCTACCCATTTCCTCGAGCTCCGTGTGCTCATCTCCATTTAAAACTAGGTCTATATCATTGCTACCGATTTTTTCTGGGTTAAGTCATGCCAATGTGGGCAGATTCCATGTGCACAAAACTTAAGATTGATTAATTATTCTTACCTGGGGATATTTTCCACCCGCAGGAGTGATAGTCCATTGGATACGATGAGAAATCCATCCAGCAAAAGAGGCGTAAGTTGATGCTGAAAAACGAAATGTCATCTTCAATGCGTTTTATTCTAATTACTTAGAACAAGGATGATCTACGAACATAGAGGGTCACTGAAAATTAGAGAAGATAATTTGGACAACGGTAGCAATGATAATGATGTCAGCCGAAATGGTTGGTAAAATAGCCTTTTTTGGTAACCTCTGAAAAGTTTGGTGGTGAAAGCTGGAGAGCAAAGTAAGTGCATGCCAAAAGCTGGACTTTATTACTTAGTGAAATGATGGCATATGGTGTAACTTATGCCTTATGTAAATTTAGGTTTCAAAGTAATGGGGAGCGCTGCTATTATTTAAAGTGATGAAAAATTATTGTTAGTTTTCACCGTATATATCTGGCGGAATTACCCATCTCAATTATCCACCTATGGTCGTATGAAATCGAGAATAAAGGATTCCCGGATAACAATGTTATGTCATCTTCACGGCGCTATAAAAAAGTAGCTCGGGAGGTAGGAGGGGCTGGTGCGACGCAGCCAATATAACAATATCACGTCACGTGCAAAATGTATACTCATGACAAAAGTTGGTCGGTGTATGTGGGCTGGAGACAGTGATTGCATCATAGTGGGGCATGGAGGCGGGCGCCGTCACAGTCAAACGAGTGCACGAAACAGCCAGATCTGGCTCCAAAAGAGCTAAGTTGGCAACAGTGCTCCGCAGGTGCGCTGAGGGAATAACCTCGCGAAAACCCTTCCTCCCTCCCTTTGCAGTAGCACTGACAGAGACAATTACACACAGGTAAAATAGCCAGGTCTGGCCCGGAAGCTCAGTTGATAGAGCCATACCATACAGAAACTTAGGCCGTGTCCCAAAGGTGCAAGACCGTGCTTTTAAGCGAGCATCCTCCGAGTATGGTCTTGGAATGCGGTCTTCAAGTCGTGGACTGGAAGTGTAAGTCTTTCGAATTGCACTTCGACTGCAGCGCCAAATACGATAGAACTGAGGACACGTTGTTTTCCTCGCGTTTTAAACACTCGTTTTTAACCATAGAATTGACATGGCATTTTCAAATGTTCGTACACATACATTTCCACACATTAGAAGAACTTTAACCAAAAACTTGTTGACCCATAACGCATATTTAACCCGTGTTGCTAGCTTTCTATCTCCGCGATTTAAAACAAATGAACAACGAGTGTGGATATCACGTGACCTAGTCACCAAGCATCTGCGCTGAGAGCTGCGTACTTGCGTGCTTCTGTTCTTGGCGCTTTCGAACTGTACTAGGTGACGTCACTTCCGCCAAAACCATACTTTAAGTATGTACTTTGCACCTTTTGGACAGAGCCGTTCAAGTCCAGGTCAATCCTGAACTTTTCGTCTCAGTTCTTGCTGCTTCAGTACTTGACCCAGAAACTTAACGAACAGCAAGTGTGAAGATTGAAACAGTGTAAATATTTTGATTAAGTTAATTGCCAGAAAAACTAAAAGCTACCTTTCATAAAGATATTAACCAAGCTCTAACATATTCGACAAACAACAAAGAAAATGGCGTATTAAAAGAATGTACATCGTACCTGACTTCATACATGACACTACTGTCATCGTGCACAATCATGAGAGACGACTGCAAGGGGTTGAAGAGTTCTGGATCCTGGCTGGGGTAGATGGTAAGGGCGGGCTTCCACAGGCGGGAGATCTCCCTCGCGTTCAGCACCCTGAAGGACGTGTTGCCATCCGACGCTGTCGCCTTGAAGCCCAACACCCGGGTGTCCCTCCACTGCAGGGTGACGAACCCCTGAATGCCCACCTCCTGTGAAAGTGCCAAGAAGCATTAGTTTGGTTCATCGCGTTCGCATCGCCAAAAATTTCGTAGGACTGTTAAGGTTGTTAATAGAAAAGTGAAGAGTATAATGGTAAACAACTATTACTAGTAATTAGTAATGCGATCTGTCTCATTTTTGTAACGGTTGCTGTATATATAATTTAAGGTGTTAGGTTTTATGTTACTTCATTACAAAATGTCTAAAAAGTGTATTCTGAGATTTTTAATGAATTAAAAATAAATGACTAAATTATACTACCATCTTAACATGACATATTCACGATTCTGACGCAAAGCAGACTGAGTATTAGATTACGTCAACAGATACAATACTTATCCATAGGTAGTGGTTGAGCATTTTACCGGTTCAGGCGCTAGTGTGTAGGGGTTTATCGCTTGCCATTCCAGAAAGTAATTCTATAATTTGTGAAAATTTGAATCTTATAGGGACTTGGAAGGTGTGTTGGCAAATTGCTGATGAAAGGAATTACATATTTAGGTGTAAATTGCTTATTTTTTTCTGTGTTGAATCCAGTGACGTTTCACCTGAACAATGAACCTACATTTGTAAAAGCCTACCTTAAAATAAATCGTTGTTGTGTGGAAGGAAATAGACAATAAATAACTTGTCCTTGTGTAATTCAGGCTGCTAAAGGTTAATAAAGTAACCTTACAATATTATTAAATTAGTTTGAACGATATGCGATGGTAATATTATCCCATCCGACAAATACAAGATACATTTTGTGATAATGCATCTCAATAGCAGACATAATTGCAAGGATACCAACAAGTTACTTCGTTTAAGGGCGTGCGATACAAGAGACCATAAAGAGCCCTTCATTCATTAGGGAAAATTGGTTTATTGTATTGGTCATTAGTTACACGTTCCTTCATTCACAACGGGGAAAATTGTCACATTTCGAGAATAACCAATACAAATGTAAAATGTCATATAATGTGACGAGGAATAATAATTTTTAGTGTGTTCATTCGAAAACGGTGATTCATAACAAAAAAAAAACATATCTGCCACAAAAATTACTTGAAATTGAGGGACCTGTTACTATTTAATTTTTTTAGGTACTCACTGCCCACATCGTTTTAACAGGGAACCACATATGTCGCATCAAGGGGTCCCGGTTTCGATATTCTGTGATTCTAATCCCACCTTAAACTTTAGGTCCAGTCCCAATTAGCCTATGTGTGCATAAAAGTGGACTTACAACAAAATTCAAACACTTCTCTGCACACCAGACACAAATTACATAATTACATATTTTTTTCTTTGTGTGTGGACAAGCAAAAATGACAAATCAGGATTACGATGTCAAGAATTTCAAGTTATACATTGTGTAGTTTTGACGTCACGTGTAGGCCTAGAGCACATATGCTTTTACATAAAATATGGCATTTACTACAATTTTCTAGTTTTCGTTGAGAAATTGTGGTACATTTATGCGATAAACATTCAAAATATGATTTCTTGAAGAAAATGGGATAATTTTATGTCGCGGCATTAGATTGTCAGATTATTTTCACTCATTTAAGCCATAAAAATCACACCACAGTGACTGCAGATAAGCAATTCAGGCTTGATAGACCTTCAGTGAAATTCGATCGGATATTAAAAAGAAGCACTGAAATAAAGGAAGGGAAATGAAGATCAACAAAAAATATTATTTCATGTTTTAATATTCAATATTTCATTGAATATTTCTACTTATTTATGTAGGCCGGTAATATGTATGTAATATACATTCAGTTACATTTCTTTAAGCCAGGACATGGGTCACAAATAACAAAACTAGACGGCTGGGCACCAAATGTTGCAGAAACTTCAACAAAATGCAAAACCACCTTAATGACTCCTGTAACTTCTACATTGCCTTTGACGTGCAATACGAGGGCTGCTGGAAAAGTTTCTGCAATCAATATGAAAAAAGACATGTGGAATTCTGGGAATGGCTTTTATTGTTTTTCACAGTATTCACACTTAAGATCGATACACTCTTGCATACGCTCAAATCAATTTTGAAAGCATTTTTTCCATTCTGAAGCTAACTCGTATTTTCACAGCAACTTTACAAATAATACCGCTATCGCACTGCCTGAAGTCAAGCCCATCACTCCTTACACACTCTCTCAAATCTCAACTAACTGGTTTGGTTTGGTTTGAGTTGCTGTTTTAAGTCCACTTTATGCACAGTAAGGCTAATCGGGACTGGACCTACAGTTTAAAGTGGGATCCGAACCACTTGTGCCTCCACCGGGTATCGAACCCGGGACCCCTTGATTACAAGGCAAAGACGCTACCACTGCGCCATGGGGGAGGCCCTCAACTAACTGCAATGAAGTCCACGAATTATTAAAATCTCTTTCATGTTCTAAAGCTAACGCTCCTAATGATATCCCTGGCATATTTCTACGACGATTAGCCCATATTCTATCCAAACCAATCAGCATAATCTTTAACAGATGTTTTTCCGAGGGTGTATTTCCTCTTGCATGGAAGCAAGCAAATATGGTTCCTATACTCAAACACGGAAACAAAACTCACGTTACTTCTTATCGTCCGATTTCCTTACTTCCTGCACTTGCACTACTAGCCGAAAAAATAATTTCCGATCGTATCCTTGCGCATGCTACTCCGTTCCTCTCTCCCACTCAACACGGTTTTCTTCCTCGTGCTTCGTGTGACGCAAACCTTGCTTGTTTGCTCACCAACGCTGTTAACTGCCTGAGTGCCAAGCAAGACATGGATGTCGTTTACTTAGATTTTTCTAAAGCCTTTGACTCTGTCCCTCGTACACAACTCATCCGTAAACTTTCAAACAGATTCAACATTCACGGTCCTCTTCTTAAATTACTCTCATCTTACTTGCACAATAGAAAGCAAAAGGTTATCATATCTGGTTGCTCTTCGTCGTGGCTCCCTGTAGTTTCCGGTGTGCCTCAAGGAAGTTCTCTAGGGCCCCTGTGTTTCACTCTTTTCATGGACGATATTCATGAATATATTTCTCCAGAATGCTCGATTTTATTGTATGCTGATGACTGTAAGTTATTTAGAAACATCGCTTCAGTTGAAGACACTTGTTCCATGCAAGACAATCTCACACACATTGAACGCTGGTGCCAAGACTGGAATCTAAAAATAAATCCCGAGAAATCTGTTTTTATGAGGTTTACCCTCAAATCCAATTTTACAGCACCATCCTATAGATTATGCAACAAAATCATCCCGTTCGTACAACAGCACAAAGATCTTGGAGTCATTTTCGACAGCAAACTCACTTTCAGCCACCACATAGATTACATAACCTCTAGAGCCATGAAAACCCTTGGGCTAATTTACAGATTTACAGATATCACACATGTTTCTGCCCTCAAAACCTACTTTACATCGTGCGTCGTACCTATTCTTGAATATGGTTCCTGTATTTGGTCTATGGCCTGTGATAGCAATATAAAGAGAACAAACAAAGTGGTAAATTTCTTTATCAGAATAGTCAAACATAGATGTCCAGCCCTTGAAAACTTTTCCAAACATGAAATTCTATCCACTCTTCAAATTCACGATCCATCCCTTCGCCGTCAAGTTTCAGATCTAACATTTCTTTTCAAAATCATGAATGGACAACTTTTCACTAACGAACTCTTGCCACATCTTCATATCCGGATCCCACGTACCAACAGCAAATGCAACAACTTCTTTTACACAAAAGCCTCGAGGCTATCCCTAGAACAAAGGTCATTTCTCTATAGGCTACAAACAAGGTACAATACACTAATTAATCCTCCAGGTTTCCATCTATCTAAGCAGGCTTTCAGAAATGCGTGCATCAAGGAGCTGAAGAGAAATTATTATTTGTTATACTCTTGTTATTGTTTTATTATTATTGTTTAATTTTTATTATTTTTATTGTATTATTCTTGTTACATATGTGTGCGTGCTTCTCATTTGTTAATTTCTATTTTTCTCGCTGTTGATATCCTGATATAAAATGGATCCTCTCTGTATTCAGGATTTCTCAAATAAATAAAATAAAAATAAATAGATACATCAGAAACCGCTGTTCGGAATGCGTCAACAGCTGCTTCAGGCGACACAAATCGCTCACAACGCATCTTATTTTTCATGTGTGGGAACAAAAATAAGTCATTGTGAAAAATCAGGTGAGTACGTACACTGAGTCATTAATTCGACATTTTTACTGAACAAAAAATCAACAGTTTGGTGTGCTGGCGTTGTCGTGGTGAAGAATAATGCGACGATTTGGTTTGTTTTACGCAATTCATTGATGACCTCTGGCAAACAAATTGTTGTATACCACTCAGCATTTACAGTCCTTCCATATTCTAAAGCTATTGTTGCTAGTTGCCCACGAGACGAGACTTTGGCCTGTCTCGTCTCGTGGAAATGCTGTGAAATGCTGTCTCGTCTCGAAAATATTCGTTTCTCTCGGGACACATGATCAATCTCGTCTCGTCTTGAATTTTTAAAAGCCTGTCCCGTCTCGTCCCGTGGGCAACACTAATTGTTGCCGCATGTCAGGTATAACCGAAGAAACAAGCAATCATTTTCTTGACATCACTCCTCGAACAACTTTTGTTGGTTTCGGCTCACTTTGAAACATCCAAACAGTGGATTGCTGTTTAGTTTCGGATTCGTATGAATAGATCCAAGTTTCGTTCCCTGTAACGATGTAGTACACCAAACTTGACTTGCCTCGGTTGAATTTTTTGACTATTTCTTTACACCAATTTACACGAGCCTGTTTTTGAGCTTCGGTTAAGTTGTGTGGGATCCAACGGCTTGAAAGTTTCCGTACGTTCAGATGACCTTGCAAAATCGTAGGTATTGCTTTCATATCAATGTTCAAGGATGCCTGAATCTCACAGTATGTCACATGCCTATCTCTCTGAATCATTTCACGCACAGCATCAATATTACTGGCAACAACAGACGTGGATGGACGATCTTCACGAAATTCATCACTGAGAGATGTGCGATCACGCTGAAACTTGGAAAACCAATTGTACACAGTCCTATTGAATGGTGCTTCATCCCCAAAAGCCAAATGATGTCGCTCGATGCATTGTTTTGGTGATAAACTACATTTGAAATCACAAAAAATCATTTCCCGAAAGTGTTCACGAGAAATTTCCATTTCTCACACGAAACTACTTCTTCAAACTGTTGTGATAAATAAACGAACAGGCTTAAACAAACAATCAAAGATAATTTAAACATAAAAAAGGTATATTCTTCCGATTTTTATAATAGCGGAACACTAGCGCCACTGTTGGTGGTAGTTTGCAGAAACTTTTCCAGCAACCCTCGTATACGCATAACTATAGTTACAAACCAAGCGAAATCAACTTGCACAAAGTTTATATAATAACGTATTTGGTAATACTGAGTGCTCACCTCTGCTTGCTCCTTAATGTTCACCTTTATTATTGTTAGAAGAATGCTTAGATTCAATGGGTTATCTGCAACAAAAAAACAAAGCAATACTTAGAAACAGTCAAGTGTCAAGTGATATATCTTACTTAACAAAGATAAGCATGGAGCGGGTGGGGGGGCAACATCTGCCGAGGCCCCCCAAATCTTCACTGTCAATTACTAATTCTTATTAACTTTAAACACACAGACACAGACTCAGAGAGAGAGAGAGAGAGAGACGCGGTGATCCAGTCATTAGGGTGTCTGGTTGATATGCGAGTGACCCGAGTTAAGGCCAAATCACAATGGATGATATTCAATGTGACGTCAGCGGCGGAGAGCATGATGGGAAATCTGGCCAAACCGCACGTGCTCCGGCACTCAGTCTGGCAAGCCATAGCAAACGTGAAGCGAAGCAAATGCTGCGTGCATGAAAATGACCCGATGTTTAACAATTTTAATTGTATTACTATTATTTTCAAATGAAGTTTCCTTTTGGTGAATTAATGCGTTGCGTATGTGTGTGTGCCATTGTTTATGTATTAATTGTGAGAGAACATCATACCTTTATACAGTTTCGTCGGTGGTTAAGATGGCGTGATTTTTCCAATCCGGGGTGAAATATTAATCGTATTTGAAAGGCAAGTACTGTGTTTATGGCTAGCGTTATATGACTTTATGTAACTTTTTACATCCGCATGCTTTGCAACGCGTGTGGTTGTTGTACGATCTCTAATAATGTTCACCGAAAATTTTAAATACTGCTTATGAATCAGCGGGTGCGTTCGAAGTATGCATATATTTGTATATACTTTTCAGCATAGCTTATATGCCTGTCTCATACACATGCGAAAAGTGACAGTAATACGTTACGGCCTTAAAAAATATAGTACACAATTTTGTACTTCCGAACATTTCTAAAAATATATAAAGTTTGTTTTAATTCACTTTTTTCAGAAATAATATTTTTAATTTTCTTTAAAATTTCCTCCAGCGGGAATCGAATCTCGGATCCTTTGATTACAAGGGGATAGCATTAGCCACTGCACTATCGGATACATCCGATTGATTCCATGAGATACAGGTTCCATAGTCCTGTATTTTTTTCATATGTTACATGGCTTTATACAACGTTGTTTTGTGGCAAATAGCAGCTTTTTAGATACTCTGGTCATTGTTGAAGTCTACGTTTGGTATATAATCTACTGTGAAAGTCTACATTTGGTTTATAATCGTTATATTTGTACTTTGAATCACTGCCACAAAAGCTGTGAAAACAATGCTTATCAAACGTGTTTTCAACACGCTCAGTCTGTGCTTTGAAACGTTTGCCGGAATCATGGCCGCGGGCGTGCTTTCGCGCAATGAATTGTGGGGGAAGTTGTTCGCTGAATATCATCCATTCGAATTGGATTTCCAGTAGGAAGGACCTAGTTGGCGCTGTTCTGGCTACCTAGCCGGAAATGATGGCTGCCTGGCTGGCTGCTTGACTGGTTTTGATGATTAGACCGTGTTCAAATTGCAATTGCCTTTCCTATGGACTCTATGGAACAGCCAATCAAAGCGAAGTTTGGCCATGTGAAGATAATCTGTGAGTTTGCTAAAGGAAAGTTTTTGTCTGTGGTTTCCAAGCGTTGTTTTCTTTTTGTTCGCTTCTTGATAAAAGAAAAAGTAACAGAGATGATGTGCATATTTAGGTATTCATACAAAGCGTTGAGATTTGTACGTGACAAACATGATTAGCCGATAATGAAAATCCTTATTATTTGAAGTGTATTAAATGTTTGATATATTTAGTTAAGAAAAATATTTTTTTTATGAAAGAAATCCTGCGAATCTCGTGAATGAATATACATACCTGAGTTCAGTAAATAGCTTGTTCGGTACGCACCGATTACTATATTTTCTTCCCATTTTTCTAGACCATACTTTTCTATTTTAGTTTTTAATAACTAGAGTAATTCTCCTGAATCATATGGGGAAGGTTTTACAGTAACGGACACCCAACGTTTATTGGGAATAATTAGAAAATGAGTAGGCGGAATATTGAAAGCAAGAGAATGGTACATCAAGATATTCTTTATTAAGAACAGGGAACCATTGCTAAAAAATTGAAACAAAAGTACAAATAAAATTGCAAACCAAAAAATAGTAACGTTTGAAGAAAATGAAAAATCGTCGTCCAGTACCGGACAGTCAATGTGTTAGCTTATAGATGAGTCGATAACATAAAGTAAATACCATCGACAATCTAACTGCAGTGATAATGCACATGCCTACAGTTTAGCATGTTCCTGCAATGTTCACAAATAAAGTACAAGATGCTTTCCTCATGTGCACGTTGGACGTGCGCCCAAGCATTACACGAGAGACATTCCACTTACACCCATTCTTCATTGAATGCCTCGCTACAAATGATGCATAGCGTTGTTTCTTTGTCATCAGAACTGAAGTCCAGGTGTTTTGTCTTCTTCATAAGTGGCATGTAATCTTCATCTTCCTTTGCTCTCCTTGTAGAAGTGCGTGATGTGTTTTCTCTTGTAAGTCTCGTTTACTTCCTCTCTTCTGGGTTTTCATTTTCGTCTTCTTCACAGATCAGTGAACGAGTGTCCTGGTTCAGAGGCAGATTTCTAGGAAAAAGACTGAACAGAAGAGAGATAACTGTGCAAGTTCTATTCTACAGATGAAAGACAAGGTGCTATTAACAAGCCCAGCAACATCTTTCTGTAAGATTGGTTTTGAACTACTTCTTGTCCGGTACTGGGAGACTGTTCGTTGTCCGGTACTGTACGATCGCCACATGACAGCACCTGGTCCAATGTTACATTGTGTGCAGATGCTATCGTGATTTATTTATCACCTATCACGAACTAGAAGCCTATATGCACACTTACCTATAAAACAAAATCTCCTGCTTATCTCTAACTGGAGGAATATCACCGTGAAAATAACTTTCGACACACACTTTTCCTACGAATTGCTTCAACCGTTCCCCTTTCCCACGACACTCCGCGCAGACTTGCGTGGCCAAACTATGTTGAACATTGATACATGAAGGTCGCACTGGTACCTGGCAACTGCTGTTCTGTAACGTCCGAAGCGAGAACTAGCATTGTCCTGTACTGTCGGATGTCCGGTACTGTAAGACTTTCCCCTATTCAAATCACTCGTTCATCTTTTTAAATTCTCTGCTCTGCGCAATGTCTTATGAGAACAAAAGTATACCGACAAATACGGTAACAAGCGTGTTAGGCGAGAACTAGCAAATGGGTAGCCAGTCCAGCGCCAACTAGTTCATTCCTACTGGAAATCCAGTTTCGTGTGATTCGGTCTTTAGATTCTGTACATGGGTGATTTCACTTGATAAACTTTCGCAGCGGCAGCTATGCGGTTTACACAGCCTCGAATGATTGGGTGCCTGAGGCTAACCCAGGTGGTTAAAGGTGATCGGAGCATGGTGATGATCACATCGCTTTCACAAGTGGACGAAAATATAAATATGTTGGGCCCCACCTCCATATCCCCTACCATATGACACTACGGCAGGTTGTGTCATGCAAGGAGTATAAGTATAGCTACTTATTTGTACTTGTCTTCTCATAAGACATTGCGCAGAGCAAACAATCTAAGAAGATGAAGGAGAAATTTGAAGAACGATTCAGGCAGGGGCGGCGCCAGAAATTTTCGACCGGTTGGGCAGAAGCTCCATATTGATAGATTAGGGTGGGCAGGATAAATGTAAGACCATATATAGTATATAATACGTATGTATGCCCCTCTCCCTTACACTCCCGATTTTCCTCTAACTTATTTTCCCTTTCCTTTTCTTGTTTTCCTCTTTATTTTTTTCTAATCTATTGTCGCATCTTGTTCCATTTCCTTACGCTTTGTCTCTGATGGACACAATTATTTCAACGAAGTGTTTACCCATGCGCAGCCATACATTCTAATCACTTTCTTTCATGCATGTTAATACAGTGAAATAAATGTGAATTAGGTTTAAGCTTGTGTTGCAAATACAAGGCACATACTTGATTTTATGTATTCGGGACAATGATAGAAAGTGCGATGGTGACAATCGTGAAGTTTCTCGTAATTTAAATGCATGTTCCTAAGCATAGTATTTCATCGTATGAGTTTTTGACTGGAAGAGTTTTCTTACTCCTTGGGGTTACTTTTCTTAGCTTACAAGGTTTGTACAACTGACAAATCTATCTGAATAATAATAATAATAATTCCCTTTATTACATTATTACATTACATACTGAATTTGCATTATCATATAATTTAGACAATTATCAACTATAAGCAACAATCATACACAAATATACAGCTATTCAATACATGTAATAAGGGGGGAACCCCCGAAGTAAGCCCGGCTCCTCCCGCCTACATTCGAGGGTATGGTCTTATTGTCCTGGTTCCTAAAAATATACCAGGACGTCAGTTGCTCCGAATTTGACGGTTCCCCCGACTTTATTTCCTCTATTTATTACTATTTGCATTTTAAAATAGGTATAATAATAATAAATTGTAATGTTATACAAGGAACATATACATGATATAATTGATGTACTTTATGTGATATTATTTCTGTTCTGGAATCCAGAACAGATGACATGACATTACATTACATAACAATATTAATAATATTATTTCAACAACATCATGAAGAACATCTTCAATAACATTCTCGATAACGTTTCCCTGGCAGTGAGACAAGCATGCATAATATTGGAGTCGCAGAAGATTCCGTTCCGGCATTCCAGAGCGGTTTGATGTACAAGATTATTTTCCTCATCAAACCCACAGAACCCAACTCACAAGTCCAGAGCCCCAGTCTGGCATACCAGAGCAGGGAGCCCAAAGAAAGGTCGCATCCTGCGCCCAGACTGATTGCTATTCATTAATTAGAAAGAAGAGATAAAATTAAAATTTTGGAGTGTGATATTTGTATTTGTATTTGAATTCTTTAGGGTCGTTACCGCCGCGTGCACAACTGCTGATCTGGCACACGTCCATGCAAGAGTGCAGCGTCTGCATTCCAGGGAGGGGACAAGGGATCACGACGGACAAGGAGCAATGTCCGTGTGAAGAACGATGCTTTATTGTCGTTGCTTCTCTACATTATAAAATGGCATGCAGGAGAAGCAATACACGTATGGTTGGTTACATGTGCATATTTTTTGAGGTAACAAAATGATTTAGGACACAAGGAATTAATCGAGTTGATCACCGTACCAGTAATAATTCATCAATTTTTCATAGATGACTTGGGTTGTATGGCGTGACCATTTCGAACACACTAGAATGTCAACCTCTATCCTGTGCAGCATACCCTGGAAACTTTATTCGTTCAGGGCAACCAGTCCCTGGCGCCTGGAACCACTGTCAAAGTAATAATTTATGAATTCATTAGGGTTTGTGTGTTGAGTGTCCGCATGTGTTTGTTTACGTCCTTTCGTTGCTTTCATGAACCTTATCGTAGTCATTATCAAAATTAGCAGGAAAATGACTTAAAATACAACAAATCAACCACAACTTACTCTTCCAAAAATTGGAGTTTCATTAGTTCATACCTCTTAGAAAGTTGAGGTGGTAGTTTTATTTGCACAGCGTTTCATTAGTGGATCAAGGCAACTAATTCCGTGAACAATGACGTTGATTTCCGAAAGTCTCAAATATTTGTCTCAGGCAATCACCCTCTTAAAATGGACGCATCTTCTGTGGTGATAAAATGACACGTTTAGTGCGAGTTCTTTCTGTATATTTTTTCTCCAATGGCATATCGCTGTCGCATTATAATGAAGAGGCCCTGTGTTCGACTCCCCCCTCCTCTGGTGGAAGCGCAATGCACGCTGGTTCGGACTACACGCTAAACTGTATGCTTAGTCCAGATTAGCCTATCTGAGCACAAAAGTGGGCTTAAAAACTAACTAACAAAATCGTCTTCTGAGTACTTTGTGACATAACTTTTTTTTCTTTACTTCAGCTGCATCTACGGATTCTGTTGACATTTTCGACTGATTCATGTGGCAAAATTTATGTGTGGAACGAGGATTTCTAAATAGGATAAGCCACTCATTACCAATTCTGTAGCTTTATCCATACATAACTGGTTTATTAAAAGTTATTCACTTCAGTATTGTAGTGAATATTGTGATTCTTTCTTATTAGTAGAACGAATATAAAGTTGATATTTCTCATACAATATTGATATTTAAAGATGACAGGTATATAAAAATTGTAATGAAAGAAAAGAAGGCACACTTCTGGAATTTCAATGCAGAGCTAATTAAGACTATCTTCTACACTCTAGCATACTTAAATCCGAAGATTTATGGCTGGAGCAACACAAGCCTTCAATCTGTCCCTATTCGGGGCAAGATCAATCCAATCTTTCCCATCCATACTGATTTATTTTAGGTCCATCTCAACGTTATCCCTCCATCCCCGTCTTCGTCTTCTTACTGGTCGCTTACCATCAGGTTTCCCAACAGGAATCCTGTAAACTATTCTTTCCTCTGCCATTCGTGTCACATGGCCTGCCCATCTAAGTCTTCTTGATAAAATTATTCTAATAATAATTAAAAAGTCGAAATAATGTATTGTGTTGCTGGAGGAAGTAACGCTAACGCGATGTTTTTATTTGTTTATTGGAGATTATTTTAAGCATACCCAGGCCGGGATTTATATACGTATGCGGAGGCCCGGAGCTTACAGAATCAAGACCTCACTCCAATCACCTCTACACAGTTTCAGTTATAATTTCTCGACAAGTTACATTGTGTGGTTCGTTATATTTTTTACCACATCCGAAGTACCTATTTTTTTCATTATGTGGTACTTT
Organism: Lepisma saccharinum; assembly: GCF_977018435.1. NCBI lineage: Eukaryota > Metazoa > Arthropoda > Insecta > Zygentoma > Lepismatidae > Lepisma > Lepisma saccharinum. Next base: position 39,279,811 of record NC_139237.1, read on the forward strand.
TCAAAGCAGTCTTGCCCAGTGAAGGTCCGAAGCTGCAGTTCTCAAGTTCACCCTAAATTCTGATGTAATCTTGATCATACCCTGCATAATTTTGAGCCTCCTAAGCCTACTACCTGCTTTTAATCATGGAAGTATTCATTTGATCACAGTTTTTGTTTCAATAGCTTTTTATGGGTTGATAATATCTGAACATTTCTAGCATAGATGATATTCACAAGTAAAATATACATGTTATGAACACCAGAATACACTTATTTATTGAAGCATTCACATATCTCCAAGTATATGTACTTATTGAATTTGATTGGGTGGGCAATCGGGTGGGCACAGGAAATTTTGTGTGGGCGCTTGCCCACCCGTGCCCACCCCTGTCGCCGTCCCTGGATTCAGGAGATTTACTGGAGTTATTATATATACATAAAGGTACATACATGCACATGCACACACAGGCGCACACACATTCCTTCCTTAAGACAACTGTCTGTTCCACATTTCCAAAGTTATAAAAGGTCAAAAGAACAGAATACACAAGGAATCAGACGATTTCATATCAGCTCCGGACGGGCAATCTGGCAGTCCTGGCAAATGTCAGAAGAGCTTTGTTCCAAAATCTACATTGCACAATACATTATTCGTCTGTTTGTGCACCACTTTTCGTGGAATGATCCAATTCATTTTTGTAAAGAAATACCTGTAATCATCAATGCAAAAGAGAATCTATTTTTTAAGGAAGACAGTTTTATCTAATCGAGAATAACTTTAAAGAAACTTGTTTGTTTTTAAAAATTATGTTACTTAACTAAGTTACTTTCTCAAATAATGAACTGTTACTTTATTAGGGAAAGAAGCTGCTCAGTTACTTTTAGGAAATAACTTTGCAAACACTTCCAATATTAGGTTGCACTTCAAGTTGAAAGTAATAAGAGTCGATAGTCTATAATACAGGGTATCTATAAAAGTACTCCTGGGCAAGGGCGGCGCAAGGGGGGGGCGAAGGGGTGCTTGCGCACCCCCTAATTTTCTTCCGCGCCCCCTTCAGCAACCCCTAATCAAGACCTATTAACTCTTACAGTGTCATATGTCGTAGTCACATTTAGCGCCAGAACGTTAGGTATTGTAGCGAGACCGCTGCTGTTATTGTATGCAACAGCCAAAGATTGAAAGAGAAACCGCATATATTTTCCTGTACTGCCGCCAGTCTCCATAATGATCAAAGGCTGTTGTCTTTTGTTTCGTCAGTAGCTATTCTTGTTAAGAATTGTTTCTTCTTTTTTTTTTAAGTGACCTGTTTGTGTTTTTCGATATTTACCTACAGCTCAGTGAGTTTTTTTGGCATTGTTGTTAAACGGTTTTATTGTCCGTCTGCTTGTTCCTAAAGTTCGCGAAAAAATGTTACAGTTCGTTGATGGGGATAGTGCGGCAGAAGGGGATTTTAACAAAGATGAAATTGCCGTGCACTTCGCGTATTGTCCTGACACCGCAGCATCTGGAGCAGACGGAAGATAGCCAGTGGCGCAACCACAGGGGAGCATTACCTCCCCACAACCTTGGTCGGAAATCAATTCCATGGGCAAGGGGGGGGGGGGGCTGGGGCAAACATTGAAGTAAAATAATAATAAAAAAGCAAGGCTAGCATAATCTAAGAGTAGCAGGAGAAAATGATACTCAAGGTGGAATTAGTTTTCATGCATTTCTTTATTTTTTCCTTCCAGACGGCCAAGAGCACCTGCAGGGGTGAGACACAGATAGGCATATGCCATCCACGATTTCAAGTTTTACGCAAATAAAATTACATTTCGTAAAATTTATTTCCTAAATTCGTAAAACTTCAGAGCAGTAGCTAGGGGGCGGTGAACAATCTAAATTAAAACGTTATAGAAGAGAGAATGAGGCGCCCTATTAAATAATATTGTTTCCAGTTTGCAATAGCTTGCAACTAAAAAATTTCTTCACTTCTGTAATGCATTGTAAACTGGCAGAGAGAGAAGTAATATCAACTTTGTACTTCAGACTGTTACTACAAATCCGTTCGGTCTTAAATTCATGAACAGTTGTTTGGATAAAAATGAGGGCGCACATTTGAGAGATTTATATTTTTTTTTTTCTGTTGGTTTGTTGTGAGGCGGATGAATTGATTATGTAATGCATTTAAATAATATGCATTAAAGAAACTTTGAATACTACACAATTTAGTGTTAACATGTTGCATATGTACTTTCTTATTTTTTTACGTCGCTCCGTGTTGCATGTGTGTAAATCACAAACACACACAAATGCTTTAGCACCGAGTTCTCCCTTTTTGCGTGATTACGAGGATAATAACGTATTTGATACTACTACTATTACTGCAATACTACTATTACTATAATAATAATAATAATAATAATAATAATAATAATAATAATAATGGCATTGTTGTTATTATTAGTGACACGTTTTTCCTGGTACTTGCCCCCCAGAAAAAAATTGTTTTTGTGCCACTGCTAAAACGTGCGTGCATATTTCATGCTATCATTATTTTGAACATCGCACCCTCTAAATTTTATTCCGCGTCCCCTCAGCACCCCCAGATGCTTAATCCTGGCGCCGCCACTGCTCCTGAGTTTTGAAGCTAAATATTTTATTAAAAACTGAAAGGCAGGAAAAAGTAAATACATATTTTTGAAGGTAATGTTATCAACTTTTGTTTACAATTTAGTAAATTCCAATGTGTGCCCCGTTTGTAGCACGGCACACATCCAAACGATAATCGACTTCTTGCCACGTCCTGGCCAATATGTCTGGGGTGATGGTTACCACAGAAGTGATAATTCTTTGCCTTAGATGGTTGACATCTTGAATTTTCTCCGCATAAACCATATTCTTCATATGTCCCCATAGGAAAAAGTCTAAGGGAGTAAGGTCCGGACTTCATGGAGGCCATACAATGGACACTTTCCTTCCAATCCATACTTCCAGTTTCTTTAAACGCCTTAAGCCATTAACGAATGGTTTTGTACGAAGGCTAAACACTACCATACTCGGTTCGAAAGTTCCGCTGTACAGTAATAACAGATCCAGTTTCTACAAATCATATCACACACTGCGCCTTTGGTGTGGCGTCGCCGTTGCACTGAACCACACTGACTGTGTTCGGCACGGCTCGGCCCGGCCACTTCAAGGTCAACGCTGCGCAGCGTTGCCAACCTTTGTTGGAATAAACTCCACCAAATGGCGTGAATAAAACTTGATGAGATACTGATTTCAAAGTAATTATCTAATCGGAGTTACCTAATACCGTTTGCGCGCTATCATTGTTTAAAACCCCGGAGTTATTTTATAGACACCCTGTATAATAAACCTTCCGCCCCTACACACACAATATATTCTAAAATACTAGTGTAATTCCTTGATGTAAAATTATGTTTCCTGGAACTTATCCTGATAATTACTTACCACCTTCCGTTGGAGGTAAATATTTATCGTAATCTGCTTCCAAGCGGATGGAATCTTCAGGTTGTGCAAACACAAAAACAATTACATATCTGAAATAAAACAAACAAAAATAATAAATAATAGATTTGCCTATTTGTATTTAGCTGAAGTTCATAGAAATGTAACGAGCGCCGTGTTCTATGTAATTATTTATTATGTATGAGATTATATTGATTACATATATACGTGCTCTTTATAAATATATTCACTGTAACTTACGTTAGAGTTTCTTCCCCATTCTATAATATTTAAAATTCCCCAAAATGCTTCAATTTATTTTATTTTCTAATAAATCGTTACAAGAAGTCGGTAGTTGGCATGTTTAGTTTCAGTCAGTGCTCGAAGTGAGGGGGTGTGTGGGGATGGTATCCCCCAGCAAATATTCGAAAAACATCCCCCCAACTGTTTCATTGCCATGTTAAACTGTAGGAGCATCCCCATCTAACCCTAAAGCACGACCAAACATCCCCCCAGGTAAAATTACCACTTCCAGAAATGGTTTCATTAGTACTGTAGTTGACATAATTTGTTATGAAAAATATATTAAAATATAGTTATAATTAGATATATTTAGCGATTATCATGATGACGTACAATAATGTGACTAAGATTGAAACTTGATTTCCAAGATAAAATCAGTTAAAATGCAACAAAAGCATTACCTTCCTACCACACCTCCCTATCGTAGATACAACTGCACCACTTGCTAGAATTTTGATAATTTATCTAGAAACACTTTTTCATTGTAAGCGAATGCAACAAGTTCGCCCACGTGCCTCTTGAGAGTGTTAAGTTTTACAGTTGTCGATAGAAAACCTTGTGTTACTTCAGTAAAAGCTTGCTTTTTATTTGAGCTCATTTGTTAACCACTAGACACTCCTGTGAACTGCTAGAAGCACTTTGATGCTGGAGTTATAGAGACGAGTGTTAGATTTTTAAAACGAATACACGAGAGTTAAAAACAAATTTTATTGAGTTCAAGCCAATGTTAGTAGAGTTTAACAATTACCCTACTCCATTCAGTACCTGACACTTATGCGATACCACGCCATATAAGGTGATGAGATTTCTGTATTAACACGCATAATTCATTATAGAATGCTTGAGTATGTTTATTTGAAGTCCACTATTTGCACAGATACGCTAATCGGGACTGGACCTATAGTTTAAACTGGGATCCGAATCACCATGTTCAACCACCTGGTATAGAACCCGGGGTTCCTTGATTACACGGCTACGATGTTACCACTACGCCATCGGGGAGGAGCATTAGAGAATGCAAACAAGAGCGTTTTTAAAGCAGAATATAGAAAAAAGGCGTAAATCCTCAAGGAATGACAGAACGTGCTTAACGAATTACTTAAAAGAACATGTCAGGTGAGGTTAAAATCATACAGCCTTTGGCACAAATAGCATCATGACTACTCATCATGCAATTTATATATAGGCTACAACGATTGAATTTAATCACGGATGAATACACCAAAGAAATTGTCTAAATTTTTAAGCGATTGTGAGCTCTGATTACATTATTGGTTAACGTTTCTTTATACGGTGTCAACCACTGGAACCTTTTCTTTATATCAGTAAATGGTACATAATACAGATTAGTACCTGCACGAGCGTAACTTAGTTCAAACCTCATGTTAAAGTGTTAATCATTATGTACATAACGTTTAAATTATCACATTCACTCTATCAGCAACACGAAGAATATTGGCTATTACCATGGTGTGAAAAGTATGTGTTCGTTTCATATTATACATATGTATTTCTAAATTAATAAATCCTTGTATTTTTAACATATAACCATATCCTAAATTATACACCTTTTTTACTTCGAAGTACATTCTGTCATCCACATTCAATTTTCGGTGCCAATAAGAAGTACAGGCAAGTGCATTTTGACAAATTTTTCAAATGTAGTAGATTATGAATAAAAGTTAAAAATAATAAAAAATACAATTTTACACAAGAGCTTTGGTGGAATGAAATAATGCCTCGGTCAGATTTGCAAGTTTTAAAATTACTAAGTCATGAGAAGTAATGAAATTACTTCCAAGTATAATAATATTATGTACTTACGATATAAACAAGCATAAAACTTTATAGTACATTTTTCTTATACTCAGAAGGTTTATTTCATATTGAGTTGGACACTTGTTTGTTTGTATAATATTTTGCCCCAAGCTTTATAGAAAAAGGTTGAAACAGACTCTACATGTCCAACAATTGAACACCACAAGTACGTCAGTCTTGGACCACAGCGGTATTTAGGTGCGAAAATCTATCTATCTATTTAGAATTTTCCATCTGTGGGGTGTAAGCTCGTATTTTAGACGGGTGTAAAGGTAAATTTAGAGCAAAAATTACTATAAGTTGTACACATTTAAGGAAGTGCTCATTAAAATTACGAACATCAAGGGTGTGGTGATAAATCACTGAAACCAATTAATAAAAACTTTTACAAGGTTCTCAACTGTGAAGAAAAAAAGTGAAAAAAGAAACATCGTTAGCACATCGCTCTACGACGCCAGGGGTCCCGGGTTCGAATCCTGTCTAAAATTCCATAACTTATGTTCCTTTTTTGCAGACAAGCTAGTAAACACAATATACGATTCAAAGTTGTTTTCCAGTATAGGTTGTAAGAATTGCAGTGTGCTGTTCATTAAATCCCCAACAATTATCTGAATTTTAGTGACAATGGTTTTATATTAGCAATGTTAATTGGGCATTATGAATTGTCTAGTGCTTTTAACTATACTTATTCTAATACTACGTTTCAAGACAGCACCACTTCTCTCGTCTTCAGGTGAACAAATCTTTTTGCCGTTTATGGACACAGAACCTACAGCAGACTTTTGATTTAACTACAAATCCTGTATACTAACCAACTACTCCACGGCACTCCGTGGACTTCTATATTACATCTTGCTCCACTTTTGCTATTTCTACTATTTGAGGAGGGGGACCATATTTGCTCATTGGTATGACTTATAGCTTTATATAGGCTTACCATACGTCCGGGATTAGTCCGGACAGTCCTGTTTTTTTTAGTGCTGTCCGGGGTGATGTACGAGATTGCAAAATGTCCGGGTTTTGAGAATCTGAACATGAAAATAGCTACCGGTATTGAATATTCACGACCAGGATTTATGACCAGCAAGGATAGATCGATTATAAGGATCGATTGATTATACTTATGATTGATGACCTGTTTGATGAACGTACGTACATTGTTGAAAAAGGTAATTGAAAACCAAAAGGTAGGTTGTGGTTCAAGTTCTGAAAAAGTGCCAGATACTATTGAAGAGGAGTGGCAAGCAATTTTTAAGATGTTTGAAAAGACTGACATTTCATGTGCCAACATTTCTAAAATGGTTGAGTTTGCTATGTCTGTCTATGCCTGGAACATCTGCTCCAGTTGAGAAAGTATTTTCAATTATGGGGAATATTTGGTCTGTAAAAAGCGGTAGACTTCTAGTATCCACTGTTAAACATCTGCTGAATGTTAAAATTAATTCAGAATTTTCATGTTGTGAATTTTATGATGTTATTAAACCAAACTAGCCATTTCTGAAAAAAGTCATGTCTAGTGAAAAGTGCAACTGAGTCAACTAACAGATAATGCTACCTAGAACAGAGAGGTTTGCTAAACATCAGAAAATGTATTATTCAATTAAACATTTGCAAATTAATTGATTGATTTTAGAAAATAATGTTAATATTTTTTCTTGTATAATTTATAGTTTAATGTTCCAATAAAATATTAAGGCTTTTAAGTAAATTCAATTTATTTTTGTAAAAAAAAACTGAAATTCAGCAGTAACGAGTTAATCGCAAATATGTCCTGGGTTGGACCCAAAAAAATATGGTAAGCCTAGCTTTATAGGCAATTGATATCAAGTGTGCTTCTTTGATTTTCCTTAGTTTCCAATTTGTTTGTTTGTGTAGAAGCCTACAGTTAAGTTGTTAACCACATGACATTCGGTGGAACAACGTAACGCACTACACAAGGAACCAAATTTGAAACAGAATTTCAAAAACAGTCTAAATATAGCTGACAAAAAGCTATTGTTGCATGTCAATAGAAGGTACACACTTCCCATTGTTCTAAAGGAACCCTTATCTATTTGTACGAAGAGAGAGTCTCTGCATTGTTGAAAGCCTTTCCGAAGTGTTTGCAAAACTCTCAAGTCTTAAATAAGACGTCTCCATAGCAACGGGTGGGGAAAGATAAAAGCATCCGGTAGCTTCAGGCTTGTCAAATCTAGAGATGTCAATATCAGGCTGATAGCGTGAAGAATAGTGGCTGCGATTGCGTTCCACAACTGGTGATGAACTACGATAAACTGGTGACTCGGAATTGTTGACCTAAAAATCGTCAAAAATGACCTTAAGTTATTTTTAAAAGTTACCTACAAAGTATTTCATCGCTCAATCGTCGTACCCTGTTTTTCAGTCCGTCCAACAATAGGTTTATAACCTTTCATTGTGGGCTCGTCAGATAATTAACCAATGATATCGGTGCAGAATCTTCAGACACAGAAGATTAACTTTTGTAACTCCGTACTTCGCAACACTGTAATATACATTCTCAAGTGTAATAATTCGGCTATAATGCACAAATGAATATAAAATAACGTGTTAATTTTTCTTCAGGGCAGAAAAAATTCGGTAAACTGTCACGAAGAAATTATGTGCGTCGTATTGCACTATTCAATTTTAATGTATATTCATAAGTATTCCGTCCGTCCTAATCTTACACTAAAGACAATTTACCTTCTAATAAAATGATTTTGAAAGATTCCCTCCTGAACTTACCCATACGAGAAATCAAACTCCCAATTCGCAATCATATTCCATACTTATTGGACCACCATGGCTGGATTTGTCATGTAAAATTGCTTGAATAATACGATTTGAAGATTTAAATTGATGAGAGGAAACAAGCAACGCTTTATTTGTAACTACCTGGAACATTAAATCTTTGATTCCTCCGTGTTGTTATTTTCGACCAGGACTATAAAAGACGATTAATATCTGTATCACACTGTCTGAATGTATGCGTGTGATCCTTTTCTCTGTCTCTATTCTTCGTGGATTTCTCTTCGTCTCTTTTTCGCTTTCTCTGCCACCCCCCCCCCCCTCTCTCTCTCTCTCTCTCTCTCTAGCCCGACCCTGTGGCCGAGTGGTTAGCACATCGCGCTGCGACGCCAAGGGTCCCGGGTTCGAATCCCGGTCGGGTATGGTTGTTTGTGAATGTCCATTTCATCATTTCATCACTCATCCCCATCTTCGCAAATTAGCCAAGAGGCACAAAACGCGAAGTAAAATAAACTAAATCACTCACTCACTCACTCTCTCTCTCTCTCTCTCTCCTTGCTCGTGAGCCAAAAATGCCTCTGCCCACCCAAACAAATTCAAGACGTAATTGTTTAGTAAAATATGAATGCTTCAATAAGAAAAAGTAATTTATTGTCTTGACTCCATGCACTTCACTCATTCACTGTTTTTGGATTTACACGAGTAAGAAAATGAAAATCGGTAGAAAATATGTTCATGAATAATACTGTCAAAGTTATCTGTTATTTAAAAGTTGAGTTGAGTTGATTTGGTGTTTTAAGTCCACTTTATGCACAGTAAGGCTAATCGGGACTGGACCTACAGTTTAAAGTGGGATCCGAACCACTTGTGCCTCCACCGGGTATCGTAATTGTAAATCAATTAAACTTTTTCCAATAGTTTCAAAGCGCTATGAACAAGAGAAGAATTGCTACGTAACTATCATGATCAAATGTGATGAATTTTTTGGTCTAAATTAATTTACACAATACAGTATTTAAAAGTATCTGTTTTCCCAAGTGCTAAGCATATTTCTATTGAACCCTGTCGAGCATCTCTTTTTGCCAAATGAAGATTTACTTCAGGAAGTGGTCGCTTCTGTAATGTCAGCGATTTTTCATATTTATTTTGAGCAAATTCCTTCATTTTTAATATTTTTCAGTGATAGCTTGTGTAAAAATTATCGTTTTTATGCAGGGAATGTTTAATATAGAATGAAAAAAATGTGCGTTCCATGTGTGTTTTAAAACTTTCATATTGAGGCATTAATTAAATACAAAGATTCATACGCACTTAACAATTTGGAAAACTCATGTGAGCTAAGTAAAAAGATCATTCAGGAACCAACACTCTTTCCAGTTAAAACTACCAATATTATAACTAGATATTCAAGCTCATTAATTTGAATTATGGAGAAAACAAATCTTCACTGTTGTTGGTTTACGTACCTTCTGTCGCCATCCTTAAATGCATATATAATGTACACATAATGTGTCTTGTATCGAAAGAAGAAACAATATATTTCGTTTCGTAAAGGATGTTAATAGTGATGGCAAAGAAGGTACTTAAAACTTGCGCAACTGTAAAAGTCGAATTTAGTAGGAACTTGCATTCCGAATCTAAAACGCTAAAATTACATTTTAGTTTCTTGAGTCTTCGTTTTAATTGATTGATTGATCGATTTGTTGTTTTAAGTCAACTTTATGCAGAGTAAGGCTAATCGAGACTGGACCTACAGTTTAAAGTGGAATCCGAACCACTCTGTGCCTCCACCGGTTATGCTAAAATTACGTTTCAAATATTTTTGCTGCTATAAGACGTACGTTTTTACAAGCGATATCGGGCCGGGCCACGCAGAGGGTGTACGTGGCGATCAGCCAATGGCAGGAGTGCAACGTTGCACAGTTAGGAAACTGCGGCGCGAAAGTTAAACGCCGTGTTCTGTATTTTTCTTGCGCGCAAGAAGTTTCATAAAACTCACCACTTTAAGGTTCATCATAAGATGGGGAAAGACATTTTGAACCTGACTGTCCAAGTCGCATGAATTTCCGTCGCCTACAGCCGGAGTTCGTTCCTTGAAGAAACACGGGAAATATCACGCCTCAACATACGCACACAATAAATAACCCTTGCATTTCCATTCCGTATGTTTTCTCCCTTGCCACAATGTTGACGCAGCTGAGTTGTTGTGTCAAGGGAAAACAATGGGAGTTAATTTCGTCTGGATATACACAATGATCCTTCATTGCGGTGGGCGTTCTCGAACATTGCGAGTATGGGTCAGTTTGAGTCCAGTGTTTTCGTAGCAAGGGTGATGTAAAATTATTCGCTTATCGTTCACTCGTGCGCCACAATGAACAGTTGCGAGAAGATTAAATACAGCCCTTTCGTGCAATAGTGTGTGTTCGGTGTGTTTTTATTTTATTTTAAATAACGTCACTCTCGAAACCTAGCACCAGTAGTACAGGAACAAAGGGTAAAATAATACATTCACAAGGGAGAAATATTATTTTTAAAGTGTATTCGTACTTAAAGGAATTGGCATCGGGAGAATTGCGTGCGAAAACAGTGTTTTCACATAGTAGAGACAATACGGCTAAAGCGTGTGGTGTAAGTTTTCATACTGTGTCGCGTATTGTAAAACAAGGTAAAACATATACCACAGAAACCGGTGAACACCTATTCAAATCTCCTGCGAAACATGCTAGAAAACAGAAAGGAGAGCGATGATGATGATGACCTGGCAGTTCCTCTACAATAAATACCTTCAAGCATCTTTCAGGTATGGTTTCTCTTATATGCTGCAGTGATATGATGTTATAATTCTGTGTAGAAATATTCACTATATTATTTCACTGTACTCATATATAATGTGCATGCATTATCAAAATAATTGCCACATCGCAAATTTTCTGTCTTTCCCTTGCGCTAGCAGTTAGTTTGGCAACAGCGCAGTAGCACTGTCTGCGTATTGGCTGAACTCATGTTCCTTCTAAAACAGTACGCGGTATGGACGGCTTCCCTCCGTGTAGCGCGAAGCCTTGGCCCTCTTCTAGGGACGGCGCTGGTTTTACATTTATAAACATCTTGTAACGTAATAACTTTCGCTGCCTTTTGCATTTGTAAATAATTTTTTTCACAAGTTTCATAACTTTAGCATGAATTAAACAGTACAACCACAGATAATGTAATAAATTAACTTATCTGTGGTACAACCCTGCTGTTACTTGTGTGTTCACAAAATTAAGTAGTAGGCTATGTGGAAAATGTCTTCTTAACTTGAAGGGATAAGACAATATATCCACTACACAAAGCAAAGCAAACAGCAGTCGACGGTGCGGGTGTTCCAAGATGAGCCCAACCCAACAAAAGTTGTTCGTGCAAGAAGCACTTCGAACCAAATGGTCGCCTGTTTTTTTTTTTTTTAGGAAAATGGACATGTGGCTACAGTGCCACTAGAGAATTGTAGAACCGTCAATTCTGAATGGTACACAACCATTTGTTTGCCAGAAGTCTTTGGGGAAATCAGAAAAAACAACCAGCGACGTAGGATCATTCTTCACCATGATGATGTGAGTTGTCACACATCAGTCCAAACAACTCAGTATTTGACCGGTGAAAACATTGAATTGATGGGTCATCGGCCGTATAGCTCTGATTTAGCACCCAATGATTTCATTTTGTTCCCGTACGTGAAAAATAAGCTACGTGGTCAACGATTTTCGACGCCAGAAGCGATTGATGCGTTCAAAATGCACGTTTTCGAGATACCTCAATCGGAATGGACAAAGTGCCATGAGAATTGGTTCAAACGTATGCAAAAGTGCATCGATCATCATGAAGAATATTTTGAAAAACAATAAAACCATTTTCAATGATACATATTTTTGTGTGTGTTATTCCGGATACATAAATAGCAACCCTCGTAATAGAGAGGAGAAAACCCTGAGCAGCAACAGTTCATTGAGGAGTCAAGACAGGCTCATTACCAGAGGGAGGGCTAAGGGGGATGAAGCCCCCTCCTGAAATCTTAGGAATATCGAATTTAAATAGTGTATAGTGAAAATTAATTTTACTTTCTTAGCAGGATTACCGTAAACATTTTCTGTAATAAGTTGTAATATAGTGAGAAATTCATCTTCAGGGCTTCTAACCTCACAACTTCTTCGTTTTTAAATGGTGGCTTCTGATTAAGGATGAGCCCCCTCTTCTTGGGAATAAAATCCTGGCTACGGGCCTGGACCAAGACCTGTCAAGTGCTTTTCAATAGGTGACTGCATCGAGTCCCTTCGCCACCTTTTTCTAGTGCGGGGCGATCAGAGAGAATTCAGATGAGAAATTTGATTAGAAGAATTTATGAAAATATTATACGCACGAGCATGTGTGTGTGGGAAAGAGATAGAGAAAGAAGGAACACAAGCAGAGGATAAATAAGAAAATGTACACCGGCAAAAGTATATGGGAAAAGGAATACAAACGAAGTTAGGGAAGAAGGGAGTAGAGGGAGAAAGAGAATGCACGTTAGTGAAAATCATCTATGCTTTGTATCTGCCCACACTAATTTATCAATATATGGATCCTGCCCACCCGGTTAAAATTTTCTGGCGCCGCCCCTGTTCTTGTGAAGCAAATATGATTGACATGAACCCAACAGCCGTGAATAAGAAATATGTTGTTAAAAAATAATAATAACATATTTATAGAACACCTAGAAATATCCATCAATAGAGTTGGCAGATACTAAATTGAAACAAGCAGTTTGTATCCTGAACGGGGCAAGGAGCACTTGCCCTTCCCCATGAAAACGAGTACTGAAAAATAAATAATTTGGTTCATTGCGCTTTTTTACGTTAGAAAATAACAAAATAAAAGTTATTTTCAAATATCTCAAAATATAGCAAAATCATCCTTCCTCCCACTGGGAAAGTGTTTCTTACCCCCTTTGGTTTTATAACACCCCTGTTACGAATAGAACATTATCTAGCGTTTATATTGGATACTCTTGTCATACCATATATCCTATTAACTTCTGTGTATCCATATGGATATCTTTTGTAATTTCAAAAGAAGTGTAATTTATTGCAACGTAACTAAGGATAACGATGATAATAATCTTTGCAGCTGCAAAATTCGCGAGATTTTCACCGTGGCAAAAAACGTTAGGGCTAAGGGTGTAAACCTGGATACCCTTGACAGTCAGAGTTATAAGGCGGCTGGACCTTTTAAAAAAAAGTATGATTCTCCAAAATCTGAAAACACACCTCTGTGTAGAATTTCTCCTGTAGCATTCTAGTGAATCTTTATAATGTTTACTTTCGGTTTTGTCTAGATAGTTACGATAATTTCGTGGAAACCTAAGCCTATTGCCTATCATAGATGTCTAGACAACATCGAAGCAAGGCACACGTAGATTCACTTGGATGCTCTAGAAGGAATTCTCAATATCAAGGACGTGTTTTGAGTTGTCCAGAGAGTCCCCCCCCCCCCCGAAAGACTTATGCAATACGTATGAAATTGAACATTGAAAATATACTTGTTTAGTATTTGTTGGTCATTTATTTCCGCCAAACTTATTGGATGGCAAGGATTAGATTGGGATAAGACGGCTTTCAATGACAGTGCCAAAGAAAATTTATGCACAGTAATAATAGTATGCATAAAACATTCATCAGGAACGTCACTTTTCGTCAACTAGATCTAACATCCCTTTTGTTATTCAATAAATATTCAATTCTTCATTTTTGACATTAATTTCCTTGCCAGGACAGTTGTTTCGGTACAGTAAGGTAGTTAATGAATACTTGCTGCTATATCTCTGTTCTTGTACGGTATTTTTATATTTTCGTGCAATAATATCAATCATAGGGGCCGACTTTAGGGGCACTTTCTGCCTCCCTTCCAATTCTTCAAGAAGTATATATATATATTATACATGAAAATATATATTGTGTTTGATCAATATTTATATGAAGTTGGTGCCTCTAATAACAATACAACATTAGGGCCTCCCCGGTGGTGCAGTAGTAGCGTCGTCGCCTTGTAATCAAGGGGTCCCGGGTTCGATACCCGGTGGAGGCACATAGTGGTTCGGATCCCACTTTAATCTGTAGGTCCCGTCCCGATTAGCCTTACTGTGCATAAAGTGGGCTTAAATCAATCTATCAATAATACAATATTAATTAATTTACATATTATTATGTTATATGTATTAACCTATTAATTTAAACATTTATATTTTTATTATTTCTAACATTTGGTTCGGACTCCCCCCCCCACACACACACCAACCATATTTCTAGATTAGTGCCCGCTAAATAAGTATGATTTTTAGCATTCAATGTTATCGTAGATGCATCTTCTAGTGATTCTTCATAGTCTAATCTACGTTTCGAAAGGGCGACTCTTCAGGTGAACAATTTCTTCTTATGCGTAGTCGATATTGGGAGATCGAATTTACGAGAGACCTGTCATTTTACTAAAACTATTTGTTTCCCCCTTTTGATGGAACCACGTGTAAAGTAATTGTTGAAGCTTTGTTGGGATTGTTGACGCGCAACGCAACAGCATCGCCCACGTGGCGCCTGACTGCTCGTGTCTGCAATTGAGAGCGTTTCAGTGGCTTCGGGGAAGATCTTGCTTCTCAGGCTTCAATTGATTTGGTCCCAATCAAAGGCCGCGGACAAACAGGCTCCGGCTGGAGGGACACAGAGCTTCATGGACGGACGACGGAGAGGGACGCTCTCCGGCTGGACTCGCGTTCGACAGTCTTCTCGCAGGTAATTAATCAAGTTTGTTACCTTCATTTCAGGCCGCAAATTAAGCATTTTGCAATGTGGTGTGTCATGTATTGTTAAATTAAGGTGTAAAAAAGGTAAATGTAAAGCCAGAGCCGGCTCCGCGCATGAGGTTCCCGTGCCCCAGGCCATTCCCATAGAGAATAAAAATAAAGTATTTATACTCATCGGCAAATACAATATTAAAAATACTTGTAAGCATAGGCGTAGCTAGAACTTTATATTTGGGTGCGCACAAGGAAGAAAAAATGAGGTCTTGTACCTTGTTAATAAGCATATTTTGCAACACAATCACTTGGCTCTTTAACTGCACTGATGTTTGTAAAGGAATATAAATTCACTAAATGACAGTGCTGAAAATTTCTGAATATATGTAGTAGAAAGAAATCAAATTGCATGGAAATTACACACTCAAAAAATGTTCATAAATGTTACAAACAAATACATCAAAATACACGTCATCTATAAGAAGAGACGTCTGTCAAAAGGTACAATGTTGTTAAACTCATCAATAACTTCATTTACATCAATAGACTAAGCTTTTTCTTGTTCCACAAATAGCAAGAGCAGGGTTTCCAATCTATCCTGCTTCTGAGTTGCTCTTAATTTAGTTTTAACTTGGGTAAGCTTGAAGAAAGCTCTCTCTCACACGTGCAGCTTGTGACAGGTATAGAAGAAAGGCGCTGCAGTACAGAGTAGAATGCAGTAAATATCTTCTTCCTCCAATGACTTTAAAAAATCGAAAATCTATAGACACCCGTTTCATCAGCGATAATGCACACGTTTGTACCAAGTAATGACATTTTTAACTTCTTACAAACTCCCGCTCTTATTGAAATATCTGTATTTAATTCTCTTTGATAAAGCAGCCCATTAGGGTGTGCCTAGGCACACCCGGCACACACCGTAGCTACGCCTATGCTTGTAAGATGATAATTTTGTTTTATATTTACTGTGCATGACTACGGGGCATGACTCACGAAAAATTAGCCAATTATTATAAAGATTTATACTATAACATTGAGCCTTGGCGAATGTAGCCATATTGATATCAGTGGTTTATGTTCAGAACTGAAAGTGTTCCGTGATCTATTACTTCAGTAAATTGAAACAGAAGAACAGTCCTACAATACATCGCCATTTTTCAGACTCATTTCCAAACATGTAGTACATTGCATTCAGCATTCAACCTAGTGCTACTATCAAAAGTTACTTGAGAAATGAAATCAACTATGTTGCATTGAGAAGAGAATTCCCTCGTCTCTAGATTACCGAAGCTGAAAGAAAACTTTGCATCAAAGAAGACAAGAAAAATTGAATTTTGGTAGATAAACTTATAGAAGTAGATCACAAATATGCCTTCAAGCACTACCCTGATTTTTCGACCCCTCAGAAAATCGCATCGAAACCTCAAAATCTCACTTTCTCTCCACGTTCCGCGCCTCATTTATTGCGCTGACGATGTTTCACGGCGCAGAAAAGCCGGTACGAGTAAATTCACTTTCTCATCCTTGAAGTACGAATGCACCTTATCGTAATTTTCCAAGTCCGGGACCAAATGTTTATATATCGTGACCTTTGTAAACCTCTCTCTCTCGGGGAAACGATGTGCCACACACGCGCGCCTCTCATTATTTTTTCCGTATTGTGACGCAAGCAAACAAACAAAATAATAATAATAATAATTGTTTTTTTTTTTTAAGGATCCCCTGGCCCCTATATAACCTCGCCAGGGGTGCGTGGTGCCCAACCAAAAAAAAGTAAAAGGTTCTCTAACGGCTGCGGTTATAGATTACCACACCTCTATAGAGTTTCACGTGTTTGTTTTTTTTTCTCTTAAACTTCCATGAAACTCTACAGAGGACCTCCGTAATTGCATGCAACGTGTACTAACGACTCTAGTGTTATTTTGATGTTGTAATTTTTTTTTTTTTGGATATAGAGTTTTATTGTGAGATAGATAAAAAAATTATGTTTATTATAATATTTTCTTGATGAAGATGGAAAATATGTGTGTGTGTGTTACAAAATAAAGTTGCATGCTTTTTTTTCTAGTGTGTGTGTATGTGTATATTTTTTTTTGATGTTCGACAGCATCTGAAACGATAAAAAAAAAAAGAATTTTATTGTTAATTTTCTCGTGTAAAAAAATAACAAAATTTTTTTGTGCAAATTCTCTGATTGTCTCGTGCTATAGTGATGAAAAAAAAGATATTGTAACTGATAACTGATGAAATTGACATTGTAACTGATCTGAACTAGTGAAATTCGTATTGTGCTATTGTAACTGATTGTGTTAGTACTAAAAATTTCTTATTGTGCAAGAAAAGATGTTAAAAACCTGTTAAAACTGCTCTGTGACCCTCTCGTTCTTCACGTCGTAGGCGAAGGACTTCTCTGCAATCAGGATGACACTGCATATAGTATCCTCGGGCAAGGCATCGTGGAACTCGCAGACGATCTTGATGTTGGTTCGATCGTTGACCACCACCTGCTTTCTCTTCGTCGTGTTGATGACGGTCATGGGTCTGTGGGTTTTGAATTCGCTGGGCGTGTAGTACATGTCCACGCTTCCCTCGGTCACGCGCTTGTAAGCCGAGAACGCTTCGTAAAGTTTGAGGTAATCGTTTTTGGTCATGTCGAGGTTGTAATTCTCGCGCGGGAACACTTCGTTCCTACCATTCTTCAGATAAACGTTCTTGATCTTGCAGTCGTCGAACTTGCTGGAATCTTTTTCCTGATTCTTGTCCCTCCCGGTCTGAAAAAGCACTACGACGAAATCTGGCATGTCGAACTGTATGTTGTTGAACTGCGTCGTCACGTCGAATTCCATGTGACTTCCCGACGCCAACTTCTGCACGCACTGGTAACCGTGAAAGTGAATCGGCACCTGCGGACTTTTCAAGATCTCCGCTTTGTACTTGAGGGCGTAATTTGTTTCGTATTCCACCACCGGCATTCTCAATTCCATGCTCCGGATGACGCATTTCGCTGCTTCGGGTAAAGTGTTGGCTATCGGCGTGGTGCCGTCCGGACCCAAAGTAGCGTATCGCATCAGTGCGTCGTTGTCGTTGGCCGCTCTTCGAAACGTGATTCTCAGTCCCCCCTTCCACATGATCTCCTTGTAGTCGGAGAAGAATCCCGGAAGCAGACGCATGGGAAAGAGCACCGTGTGACTTCTCGTCGATATTTTGGTCCCGGCTTCGAATCCCCCGGCCTGGTAGTATGCTGCGTCCGTTTTGGATAATTTCAAAGTTCCCACTGCCGTCGACGTGATGCCTGGATAATCTATTCTGTCGATGACGGTGTTGTGTTTCCTCACCTCCACCTGCGAGAACAGGTGAGGCACGAAGTTGTCCACGAGTATCAAGTTTGCTGCTGCGGGAAACGCGTCTCCGCTTTCTTTCTTCACCACGTCGAATTGAAGGTAGAGGTCCGCTCTGTGAGGATGAATGAACCCGTCGCCTACGTCCACGTCGTATTCGATCTCCCTGTTCGCTTCGTTGAGATTGGCGAACGTGCGACGGTTGGGAGGAAAAGATTGCAACTCGTAACTTTCGATTTGTTCCATTTTCACTGTGTGTATGGTTATTTATTATACGTTGATTTCCACGATGGCCGTCGTAGTGGCACCTGCGAAATCCACAACGTCTCCTTTCTCGTTCGTCACCACCAACTCTATGTCGTCTATGCGGTTGCGACATACTGGAAAATAGATCGGCGAAGAGGGTGTGTAGATGATCGGTTCCATGAATTCGGAACTGGGTTTGAAAGTGGCTATGATTCCCGTCTGCTTGTGACTTCCTAATCCGTCCGAGGATTTCGTGATCATGCCTTCCGCCACGTTGCAGTGTACGTTCAGAGTCTCTATGGCTAAGAATTTAGGAATGTTGGTTGCTATGTGCTTGATGCCAGCTTCGAGTTTCGTGTCGTTCTCGAAACCTAAAAGTTCTCCCATGGTGCCCAGGTCCACGGTCTCCGTCGCCGACACGATTTCCACTCTGTGCGTGACCGAATTTTGAGAAAGGTACGTGCCTTTGGGTAACTGAGCTTGCAAAGTAGAAAGATTGTATTGGCCTGGCGTGACGACGATGTGTTCGCTTCCGACGTTAATTTTGTTGTTGTGATGCGTGACGTTAGGTATGAGGTACATGCTGTAGAATGCACGCAGAGTTACGGATTTAGGATAGACGATGTCGTCGTGCAGCGTGAGTTTCAAGATCGAAGATTCGCTCGTGAGATGGAACACGCCCATCCTAGTGATGCTGTTTGAGGTTCCACAATGCTTTCTGGAAATCCTCGATCGTAGGCTTATTTATTTTAGAGAGAAACGCGAGCACGGAGAGGCAGAGATGACCGCAGTTCACGTCTCCGAAATCTTGAATGCGTTCGTCGTTGTAGTATATAGAGGTTTTGTTCGTTTTCAGATAATGAACTAAATTTGTAGGTGGAACACCTCCGAAAGAATCGAAAACGAATGCTTTGTTATTGTCGTTTTTGTGGTAACATATCCAATGCGTGCCTGGATTTTCTTGACCGTCCAAGTTGACTACTCCGCATTCTCTTCTTTTAACGGTTGAAGGTAACGAGTCGGACATGAAAACTCCTCTGAAGTGTTTGATTCGTAACGGTTGGATCAGAGATTCAATGTCTCGGTTGGTGAGTGCTGCTGTTTCTTTTTTTTAAACTTTTTCATCACGCCCTTCCCCCCTTTCTTCTCCATGGCCAGGTTGTGACGTTTCTGTTCTTCCAATTCCGCCTTGTTCTTCTTCGAGTCGATGACGGTTTTCGCGATGGCGGCGCTTCCGCCGGCCAAACTTCCAACGGCACCCAATGCTGCCAGGATGGCCGGGATGCTGAATATGAAACCTCCGATCTTTTGCTGTTTCCGCGAACGCTGCAAGCGTCTCAATTGAGGTGTGCTGAGAAGTAATTTGATTCCGTGTCCTTTGGACAAGCAAGAACGTTTCTTCTCGCGTTGTTTCTTGGTGAGTAACCCATCGAGGGCACCTAGATTTTTCAGATTGGAGTATGGTATCTGGTACACGACACCCTTGGGCTTCATGTTGATGTTTTATATATATATTTTTTTCACGGTATGTTATTTATATATATAAATGTTCTGAGATTTTTTCTCGTGTAATTTTTTTTTCAAGGTATGTTATTTATATATATAAATATGTTTCGAGATTTGTTTCCCTCTCGTGTAATTTTTTTTTCACGGTATGTTATTTATATATAAATGTTCCGAGATTTTTTTTTGTTTCGTGTAATTTTTTTTTTCAAGGCCTCGCAGCCCAGTTACACAAATTATATTACGTGCTTCGTTTTCTTGCCGAGAAGTTCTTTTGTTCCCTTGTACACGATTCGAGTTTTGTTCTCGATTAAAATAGATAGCTTCTCGTCGGATAACATGTTAGCGTATCGATCTGGTAAGAATAGACTGTATTGTCCGTTGAGCAACAGACGCACCTTGGGACCATACTGGGTAGAAACAATTGAACCGGAAGTTATCGTGTAGGGTTTGCCGACTTCCAATTCCTGAATTTTTACATACTCGACTGACAAATTTAGCATTTGTTTTAATGCTTGGACATCAGTCTTTTTTTTTTCAGTCGTCATATCGAAGGAGAGAAATTTTCAGAGTGTTAGAGAGAAATTTAATTGTTTTTTCACGAAGATTATTTTTTTTTCACGATGTGTGTTATTTATATATCAAGTTGTTTTTTTTTGACACGTATATATTATTATTTTTTTTTTAACAGAGGAAGAAAGTCCGTGCTTCGGAAAACGCGATGATGTGCGTAATAATATCTTCCGTCTCCTGTTTAGACTTGCACCAATCATCAGTGTATCGTCTTCTTCCCTGCCTTGCCTCGTGCAATTCATCTAACCTATCGTTTAATTTTTCCCCTGCAGCCGAAAGAAGTGTGTCAAGATCACCGCACCTCAGGCCGCTGATCTCCCGAAGACGGTCCTTGACGACCATTTCACACGGAATTCGAAATGCTGGCGTCGTTCTTGCTATTATCAAAAGTTTTCCTATATCTCCGTTTACTACCTTTTTGAATATTTTAGATAGTAGCTCAGGTGGCAAATCGGTTATATGAGACATGTTTTTTTTTTTTTACTGTATGTTATTTATACACCCCACCCAAATTTTTGTTTCGTGTTCATGGCGATGGTGGTGCCCAGTGCTGCAACTCTTTCTCCCAGCGACGCGTCTCTGCTGACGAATCTTTCGAAAGCTGCGTGCTCTAACTTTCTGTCTGCTTCGTGACGTGCATCCAGATCCGTCTGCGTGGTGTTGTAGGCGATGTCGTGATCTTTGCATGCAGCGTCCAACGGATTCACACCCTTGTCTCCTCTCTCCAATCTTTTCTCGAGTTTGGTACCCGGTCCGCAGTACTGGTAGCCAGGTAAATGCATCTCGAAAGGTAACTTGTTGATGATGTCGTTTACGAGTCCCTTTCCTTCGGCCACGTTCCAGAATCTCGGAGGCAGCGTGTTGATGATTTTGATGAGGTAACCTATGCCCTTGTCGTCGTTCACGATGAAGTTGGAAAGTTTCGTGCTGATCATGTCCACGATGCCAACCTTCTCGTTGTAGAAATTACGATTGCCTGCATTTTCTTCGCCGGCTATCACCAACAATCGGTCCACGAGTTTCCTAACGTCGTCCACCCAAACGAATTCTTTGGGTAACGTGTTGTAGCGTTTGACGCCGCTGCCTGTTTTGACCTGGTTCCAAATCGGTTTGATGAGATTCCTATACTTCTCGCCGCTGCTCGATTTCACCCTTTTCTGCGAGGCATCGTTGTTTTGGTACAAGGCATCCGTCATGATCAGAATTTCCTTGTAACTTTGGTAATCTTCGTCGGTGTAATCTTTCAGCTGCTTTTTTGCAACGAGTTCCCACAGTCCTACCGTACCCGGATACCTGGTCCAACTATCCTTCTCACCTAAATTGACTTTAATGTCGTTGCCTTCGAAGGTCACCTTAGATTTTCCAATCTTCCACACGACGCCACCCTCGTTGGTTTCCATGGTGGGATACAATCCGAACACCTCATCCTTGTCGAACTTCCCCGTGCTCAGGTAGTCTCGTGCCAAAGGTCCCAACTCGATTTTATCCGAAGACGAAGACGTGCTACCTATAGCTCGACGTCGTGCCGGTGCATCCTTCAGTTCGAACGGCGTCGAAGGAATGCTCGAAATGGGCGTGGGTATGGCGTAACTTTTAGCTGCGAGCGGTACGAGTTCGTTGATCAAATTTTTATTTTGTTCCGTGACACTTTTAATTTCTTTACCTAGACCGCTGATGGCGTCGATCACAGGTTGATCCTGACGTTTCTTCTCTTCGTAGGATCCACGATTCTCGGATTTCCAACCTTTGAATCGCTTCACGAGGTATTTTCGCAAGTTGAGATTTTCGTCTTCTTGAAATTGACGTTTTGACATTTTTTTCTACATACGTTGAAACGTTTTTGAAACGTCGAATTCTCAGCCTATACGTTCGGTTCTCCTAGTTTTCTGCTGTCACCCGCTTGAGACTATCCATTTTTTCTAACACTCACTTTTTGTTGTAATGGTTATTTTATATATGCTTGTCAGACGTTTGAAAAAAAAAGAACGTTTTATTTTTTTTAGATTCTCACGACCTTTGATTTTTTTTTTGGATTTTTTTCGTCTTGTTGCAAATCTGAAATTGTCCTCTTGTTAGCCTTTGAGACGTCTAGATAAACGTTTATTTTATTCCTATAATTTCCTTTCGTCTTCTTGAAATTGACGTTTTGACATTTTTCTATATACGTTGAAACGTTTCTGAAACGTTGAATTCTCAGCCTATACGTTCGGTTCTCGTAGTTTTCTTGCAGTCACCGCTTGAGACTATCCACTTTTCTAACACTCACTTTTTGTTGTAATGGTTATTTATATATGCTTGTCAGACGTTTGAAAAAAAAAAGAACGTTTTTCTTTCAAATTTTATTTTTTTAGATTCTCACGACCTTTTGATTTTTTTTGGATTTTCTACTTGTTGCAAATCTGAAATTGTCCTCTTGTTAGCCTTTGAGACGTCTAGATAAACGTTTATTTTATTCCTATATTTTCCATGGTTTGCTTTTCGAGTCATGTCGATGGTCACGAATCCAAAATCATCACTGTTCCAACAGTAGGAGCAGAATTGAGAAAATAGATTGTAATTTATGTCAGCCCCTACGTAATCATCGTATGCATGTTTTAAATTGGTGTGGTCTTGTCGAAACAAACATATGAAATTAGCGTTGTCGCGTAGCAGTTGTTTTGGAACCTTGGAAAAAGTTTGTGCCAGGTAGAAACAATCTAATCCTTTGTGACGACCTCGAGTGAAAAAATTACGAATCTTGTTTTGATTTTCCAAGATCATGTCGTCGAACACCACAACGGAATTCTCGAGACAATCGTCCAGTGGAATGATTTCAGTTGCGAAAGTTGCAATGCCCAGTCCCTCGTACAGTTTCAGAAGTTGCTGGTATTTCGGTTGTTCGAGACTTTTCGAGAATACGTAGAGGTGTCTGTTTTCCCAGTCTAACCAATTGGGTGCGAGGATAAAATTATCAGTGAGCAGTGTCGTTTTTCCGCACCCCGAAGGTCCTACGATCAGACACCGTATGCTGTCGGGGAGCAATTCGCCGTTCCTTTTCTTCGTTTGATTTTCCGAATCAGGTAAACGCTTCACGACATTCCACGCACTCATAGAATCACTTTGTTTGAATCGATCCAACTCGTGTCCGGAAGTCCCAGCCATTTCACCAAAAGTTTGTCACCTCTCTTACGCAAAACTTTTTCGATGAGGTACGTGTCGGGGTATTTAGTTTTAGAGAGTTCCTCCTCGTAGAAGCGCCCCAATAAAATTTCACCGCCACTGTCCTTTATTATATACGTGTGACGGTTTCCGGGTAAAACTCGAACCACGGTAAAAAGTTCCGTGCTCCAGTTTCGTGTGAAACCCCTGTCGAACGTTCGCTTTAATTTACTGACCCTCACCTGGTCTCCAATTTCGTATTTAGCTTTCTTTGTCGTGGGTGTGTACTTTGGACAGTAAACGCTAGAAATTAAACGTTGCTCGTCGGACTTGGTAACGTCAGCTGGCTTCATGCCTATCGTTCCGTGCCGTGTGTGATTATAGTCGTTAACGAGTTCCGGAAGAATGGTGACCCACTTGTAGTTTCCCTGAAGCGTAAAGCGTGACCACATGCGCGATTTCAGAGTGCGATTAAATCTTTCCACGATGCTGGCCTTGACGTCACTGAAGGTCGAGTAATGTTGAATGTTGTGTTTCCGAATAAACTTTTGGAATACGGCATTGTAAAATTCCTTCCCCTTGTCCGTGTGCAGAAACCGAGGTCGTCTGCCACCGCTTTCGCGAAAAATTGTCTTGAATGCTTCCGTGATGCATGTTCCTGTTTTCGCCTTCAAAGGTAGAGCCCATGCGAATTTCGAAAATGTGTCTATGACGGTGAGGAGGTACTTGTTGCCCTTGTTCAATTTATGTACGTTTTTCAACTTGCCGCTACTCATCTCCACGAGGTCGCTTTCCCAGAGGTCGTCGATTCCCTTGGTTACCACCGCTAAACGTTCGTAGTTGCGGCGTGCAGGTTTATGCAATTCTTGGACGATGGCTTGCCTAGACATTTTTTTTTAGAGATTACGTTTGAAGAGAAGCACCAGCGTGATGGGATTCAAAGAGGGTGGCACTTCGCTCGTGTTTTGAATGATCAGCTTATCGCCGGCACTCACGTCGAAAACGGTAAGATCTTCGTCTTCGTGTATTTCATATATGTTGCGCGTTTCGTTCCAACGTGCCAGAGGAATGTTTCCTGCTTTCTGGACACCACGATTCGATATTAAGGTCATGGTGGGAACGCTAGCTTTTCTGCCGTGAGACCAGTATGAAAATTCGTTTACCTGAATCGTGCCATCGAGGAGAAACTTGTAGTACGGATGATAAGGATGTAACATGTACAGTTTGTTACCTTCGACGAACGTGGAGATTCTCTGTTGATTGGGTACGCTGTTGATTTCGATGGCTTGCAAGGCGAACAATTTGGCGAATTTAGTGTCGACGCCGAGCAGGTTACTGTGAACGTGTCCGAGTTTATTTTCGATGGGCAGCAAATGCTCGACTATGGTATCCGTTACGGTAGAAAATGACGGTTTGATTTTCACTTCCACGTTCAACTGCTTGTAGTTTTCGTTGAGTTCTTGCAACTTGGCACCGAAAGAGGCCAGCGTCGATTCCTGCGTGGATTCCAGCACTCCAACTTGATCTCTGATGTTGACGACCATGTTCTGAAGGTTCTCGACTTGATTCAATTTCGAGCTCTTCTCGGTAAGATCGTTCACGATGCTTCGCATCTCTGTAAACTGCGTGTGAAGGTCGGCGACGCTCTGCGAAGTGGGCAGCGTCGACACCAGCGAAGCAAGTTCGTCTCGAATCTGTTCCACGTTCGCCGTTTCCGTTTCCAGTCGTTTCAGCATTCGAGATATGTTCCTTTTCAAAGCGTGCAATTCTTTGGAGGTTGGGAGATTGGCCACCCTACTCTCGAGATCGCTCAACGAACTTTTGATGTCGCTCGAATCGGATAATGCCGTCACCTCAGTTTTCAATTTTTCCAAATCTTCTCTCGAAGGCACGCTCGTCCGTAACGATTCCAAGTCACCCTGTATGTTGTCCAGTACGTGATGAAAATGAGCAAGATTGGATTCGACGTTTAAATTTTCTAAATATTCCATCTTCTGCTGAACCGTGCTCAACGTGTCCTGAATGCTCGTCAACGCTCTTGCTTCAGCGTGAATATTTTTAATTTCTTCGTTGATCAACTCCAGAGACGCCTGAAGCGTAGCGATGGTGGTTTGAATGTGTTCGAAATCTTGATAAGCCTCCAATTGAATTTTTATGTTCGCGACGCTTTTACCGATGACCTGCAGTTCGTCTGACGATGGTAGGTTCGTCATGGTATCTTCCAAAGTCTGCAACTTGAATTTGATTTCTTCCAACGTGCCGGTGAATTCTTCTTGTAATTTGGAAACGACGACATGCAAGCGTTCTACATCAATATCGTTCACGACTGTTTGAAGTTCAGAGAAATTCTTTTCTATTGCGGAAGTTCGTTCTTCGATTTCGAGTTTCAATTTTTCCAAATCTTCATTTTTCGATTGAAATTGCTGTAATTTGGCCAAATCATTTTGAAGCGAATCCACGCTCAACTGTACATTTTGAACGTTGTCGTAAGAAGGTACGTCGACATAATTTTTTATCAGCGTCTTCAGTTCGGAATCGATTTTCAGAATAGGATCGAGACATTGCGTTTGGAGCGTAGCGATTTCCGACTCTAAACTTTTGTTTAAGGTCTCCTGCAAAGCAATCAAATCGCTCCTCAACTTCTTAACTCGAACGTCCAACATGAGAATCTCTTCTGCGTGGTCCACACGCTTGGTGTTGCCGAAAATGTCGTTAGGCATTTTTGGTTAACGGTTATTTATAATAGGATAGACGATTCGTAATTCTACGAAGAGAGGAATGAGTTTGTCGTAATCTTTGAGGAGTTCCATGTAAAGATAATCTCCTGCAGACACATCGTACGTAATGTTAGAAAGCATCTTGTCGTGCTTGATTCGAAAAATATTCTTGCCGGTAGAAATTTTGATTTCGCCTACGTTTTCCGGATTCACGGTGATTTGAAGTTTCCCGTCGATCGGAATTTCGTAGAAATGTAAATTGTTATTAAAAACATAAAACATCTTGCCCACATCGTCATTCAGTTTCGTCCAAATGCTGTTGAGATGAACGATCAGTAAACCATTGAGTTTAGATAACACGGAAGGTAAGAGGTTATTGGAATTTGGTGGTGCACTTTCCATGTTGATCTGTTTGCGGAAGCCATAGAGATTCATTGTCCTTGTTAATTATTTAAATTTCTACACACTGTGCCTTTTTGCCATTCTTCAAAAACATATGGAGGAAAAGAGAAGAGAAGAGAAGATTTTATCTGCGGCGATGCAATTCAAAAGGCTCGAACCTGTGATTATGTCATTAAATCACGATGAAGAAGAAAAAAAGTAAGAGTTGAATTTAATGAGCCTCGGTTTGGAGCGGGCTTAACGACATAATAACAACTTGCAACTTTTCATCGCCCGAGGGCCCCTCTTTTCCTCCGTATATTTTGAAGAATGGCAAAAGACACAGCAGACTTCATGGCTATGGGGTTACAGTTAACACACGTCACATTTATCGCTTCCATTGCAGTGGCCCCACTCTCTCGTGTGGATTTGACAATCGAGAACACGTAGCTTGTTGTCTCTGGCATCCAATGCGACCTTTGTTACGCGCGTCGTGTACAAATCATGCAATTTACTTGCAATGCGATGATCGGTGCTAAGTTGCCTTTTACCATGAAAAAGGCATTCCTTGTAGTCTTGCATGCTAAATTTGCTGGTACTTATTTTTCCCACCCCCTTCGCTTTCTTGATCTCTTTTTCTTCTGCAATCTTTACACAGTACATTTTGGCACGAAGCCCCGCAAATTCGCTGATGTAATTACCAGCCGCTTCATCTTTGAACTTTCCTATGGTCATTTTATTTTCTCTCGAATGCAAGTGATGGCCTGATGGTAAGTTGCTAAAATCAAACAGATGCTTCATCTTAGTCAGATCATGTTCGAGGCTTGGTGTGTTTTGGATTAGAAAAATGAAGCTATCCGTGTCAATGTAACATATTTGGATGTTATCTCCATAAAAGGGTTGAAACTGATCGTAGTACGATTGGTACATGTGCAATTTTGATAGTTCAAGGACGGTAGCACCTATGGCAATCGGCTTGTTGAGCATCACTTGCTTCTTGTTCTTCTCGACGAATACTAGATTCTCGTCGAAAATAGTGAAGTTTTTGAAGTAGGGGGACGCGACGATCTTCTCGAATTTCTTTTCGTCCGTGACCAACGTTGCGTCGATGTAATTACGCACGTTTTCCATCGTCTTGCCGTAGATGGCGTTGTTAAACAGTTTGTACAGATCCTTGTCTGCAGGCGATGTCGATTGCGCTCTGCGTTGCGTGTTCTCGGCTATGTAGGGTTCCAGCCACTTGCTCTGTCGAAACTTCAATCCTCTATGAACTTTCTTCAGCTGCAAACCGTGACTTATGTAAAATTGGAGGAGTCGGTAGTGCAGAACGTAATTCCTCTTGTTCTCCATGCTTAGTATGAGTTTTGGCTCCGATGATCCTCCAGGTGGCTTATCTTTGGTGGGGGCCAGGGCCAATCCGTGATGTTTCTCGTGAAGCGTTTCGGGATAATCGAGATCCACTTCCAAGAAACAGCCCCATTCGTTATCTTCGCTCCAGTTGAGAAAATCCTCACAGGAGAGTTCCTCTTCGGTCATCCACGCGTAGTCGCTGATGGGAAGACACTGGGACATGGAGTGGCCGTACAGGTTGTTGACATCCCAGTAGACGATGTAGGTGTTGGGCTTCGATGCATCGTAACCAGGCGTATGAGGATTGTTTGCCTGAGCATGGCGTCGGGGACATTGGACGATGCCACCGCGTATCGCACTCTCCATGAAGGCATACTGTTCCTTCTCTGCGATGAGGCCCAGTTCCACGTTGGTGTATTTCATCATCGATTCCCAAGTCAATCCCGGCGTGGTGAAGAAATACGCAGGATCCAACTTGTAGATCGAGATGCATCTCTTGCGAAACGATTCGAAAATGTCCATGAGGAGAGTCACGTCCAATTTGAGATAGAGATCGTGATAATCACGAAAAGTTTGGCAATTGAAGGCCGTTCACACACTACGAGCGTGTTCGTAGTCCTCTTCGGAACAGACGTCCTCCGTGAGATGAGAATAAAATGCCTCCCGGGGTGGAAGTTCCGTCTCGTCAAATTTGTCGAAATCGTTGACGTACTCGTAGGGGTAGACGCCCTTGCGACGCAACAGATTCAAATTCTCATCTCTCCCCGAAAAACATATTTGCTTGGTGGCCACAAGATCTTCGTCGCCAAGTTGAGCTGCAAGGGTGGCCAGGCTGGAGGACAGGAAATTGTAAGAGTCAAGGATTCGCACTTCCACACTTCCTCCAGCCTGGAGAGGGATCCACACCCTTACAGCAATATACTTCTCGCTCGTTCTCGGAATAATCCTGATTCGAGAAGTTATGTTGTACAACTCCTTGACGAACAGATGCGTGTCGTACTTCTCCGTGTAGTGAAGAAACACGGCAACGAAATGCGACTCCTTAATCTTGAGATTGCACGAATTACAGATCGTGCTCAGGAATAATCCATTCTGGTGGTCATGGTGCACGACCTTGTGATTTTCGGGGGTGAAAGCCTGGTTACACTCCGCGCATCTTGTCGCCGCGTCATGTCTCCGCTGTTGTTCCGTCGTGAGAGCAGGTGGAGAAACGTAAGAGCCTTTCAGGCTGGGTGCAAGTTCTCTCGCGCATTCCGCTATCTTCTTAACAAAATGTTTTGCCGCATCGGGTCCGCAATACAAGATGACATCATTCAATTTTTCTCCGTAGATGGAGAAACTACAAGGCTCGTGGTGAAAAATTTGTATCGTGCTTGAGGTAGAGGGATCAGGGTTGCAAGACGTCATGGGAACTTGGAAGCTTTCAAAGTCGGCATAAAGGACAGCGGGATGGTGGAGAAGAGCCTGGTGTTTCTGAAATTTCATCTTGGTTCCGGGTTCCGGCATGACATCTTCGGGTTCTGCATTCACGGAGCCAAAACACTTGTACTGTTCTTTCATCTTCTTTCCCACGCGAAAAATTCTCAAGCATCGATCGCAAATTTCGATCTTATCGTGATCCTTGCTCATCTGTCTTCCTACTAATCGTGAGAAATTCCGTATCAAACTGTAACGGCCATCTACAAGCAAGAGTCGAATTACATTATTCTGGCTTCTAGCAGGTCTTAACACACGAATGTTGTCGCAATCGTCAACCCCAAACACAGAAATATTGATATCTTCTCCTTTTTTCTCTCTATAGTTTTTTTCAAATTGATTGATCTTATTCAGAGGCACAGGATAGGAAATTCCTCTCATGACATTCTTGTATTTCCTCTCGTATCGTCTGTAATTGTACAGACGTTGGGGGTTATTATTAGCTGGGTGTAATGCGGCGATGACAGACCACAGGAAACTCTTCGCATCATTACTTTGTATGTTCAACACGGCTTTTTTTTTAATGTCTCGTGCAACATTCTTTTTTTTTGTTTTTGTTTTTGATCGCTGCGTAACGGTTTGAAGTTACATACTCGAAGCTCTAACATGTGGCTGCGACCGCAAAGAGTCCATCCACTTCCTCTACCTTCAAACTCTTCTTGTTTTTGTCCTAAGTGCTCGAATAGCCGTGTCACAATTTCCTCCAGATCCTCGTTATTGTCATCGTGTAAGCCTTCGCACCCTACGTAAAAGCTGAAAGTGCTTGACTCGGACGAGACAACTTTCTCATACAGCAGGGTCAAGACGAGATGAATTTTAATTGCAACATTGACGAGGCAATCACGTAATTTATCTACTACCAGAGATTTCACATTGTCGAGGAAGGTGCTCGACTCACACTTTTCCTCGCTTCCCGATTTATACCTCATGATGCGTGCACTTTTATTCAAAGCACCGCCTTCATGCGCATCAATTCGAGATTTCTTTGCCGGCGGGACTACGACATCATGTTCCGGTAGACGACATTTTTTCAAATGCTTCGAGATGTTCGATTTCGAAATCAATTTTCCGCATTTGCGACATGCCACTTTCCCGCAAAGACCGGAGGGACCTGGTTGCGATTCCATTTTTTCCTCTGTTATTTATATATATACAGAGAAATTTTTTGGGGGGTTGTGGTGGTGGTGGTAGGGGAAAGCGCACTGAAACAGAAGGAAAAAAAAGTTGAAAAATTGCTAGACATTTTTTTTCCTTCCACACATATATATATATATATATATATATATATATATATATATATATATATCTTAGACGCGAACAGTATGTATGTATGTATGTGTGTGTGTGTGTGTGTGCACTGTTGTAGGAGGTGTGTGTCAATTTTTATGACTCCTCTGAATATGTGTGTGTCAGACGCAAAACAAAATATTAATATATCATGAAAAAAATAAAAACTTACCTTTCAAGAGAGATAGAGAGACTTCAAAATAAAAACTTCTAGTTCACTAAAAACTTCCTATGTATGTATACTGCCAGACAAACAAATTAAAGAATACTGAACTGCCACGATTGACGCTCACTATGATAATGATGTACAAAAGGAGAAACTGGTGCGTTATATAGGAACCCCACCCACTCGACCCCCCTTTTGGTTAAAACACAATATCCTAGCAATGAACCCCCGTTGACCGATTCACTCATGCATGTGGTACAAAAGAACAATGCTGTACTTTTTTTTTCAACAAAAGACTTTTGTGATGCACACAATATCCTGTGGGGGACAAATAACAATGAACGGGCGTTGACAGTTCCACCCATGCATGTATTGTCGACCTCTCTATTCCACGCCCCGTCAGGGTGTAGTATGTGAAACGGGCGATCCCCCCAGCACAAAACTCAACCATGCCTGAAAACAAAGCATCCACTTGTTTCGTGCTTGTGATTCCATAAAAATTTCCACGTGCAGCAATGCAGCTTGTGAATCACTCCAATATGCGGGCACGGAACAAAAAAAAAATAGGTGAGGTTTCGAAGCCACGATGAACGTTCAAACACACCTGTCGTCGTTTTTCAAAATTGCATTATTGTATGATGTCAGTTTTTGGAAATGCTTGCAATATATACTTTGCACGTTGCGTGAAAACAATAATTTCACCTCGGACGAAACAATTATTTATCGCTGTGCGAGCTCCGGGATGGCAGCTAACGTTTGAGTTGATGCTGCTCTCAAGGAATCGAAAATTGATTTCAATTTTTCCAAACCAACTATCGAATGACATTCGGTAATTTTGAATTTGCGCGAATGCTTCTGGGTCGGTTTGAAAAATAGTTTGGTCCGTGATGAAAATATTACATTGAGCGATGAAACACAATTTTTCCACGGGGACAAGAAAAGTTCTACCGAGCGTCGCTATCCACGCGAACATTAGAAATTGCCTGAATGCTTTGGGAGTTTTGCATAGGATTATCGATTTTCGTTTTAGAGAATAATCTATGTAAGATTCTAGCATTGAGAATGAACAACGTTGATTGAATTTTTGACAACATTCGCAGTACAAATGCAAATTGGTGATGATTTCGCCGCCGTCGCGCACCCTGGCGAGGTTATATAGGGGCCAGGGATCCTTAAAAAAAAAAAACAATTATTATTATTATTATTTTGTTTGTTTGCTTGCGTCACAATACGGAAAAAATAATGAGAGGCGCGCGTGTGTGGCACATCGTTCCCGAGAGAGAGGTTTACAAAGGTCACGATATATAAACATTTGGTCCCGGACTTGGAAAATTACGATAAGGTGCATTCGTACTTCAAGGATGAGAAAGTGAATTTACTCGTACCGGCTTTTCTGCGCCGTGAAACATCGTCAGCGCAATAAATGAGGCGCGGAACGTGGAGAGAAAGTGAGATTTTGAGGTTTCGATGCGATTTTCTGAGGGGTCGAAAAATCAGGGTAGTGCTTGAAGGCATATTTGTGATCTACTTATAGATAATGCCAATAAAGAAAGTTTAAAGTGAAAATGGAAGTTATAGATTATACTAGTTTCACGTTATATATTATGTAATATATAACTGTTTATTATTTAGGGAATCGACTTATAGAATGAGGAAGAGTCTATCAAGAATTTTCAGTTTTGACGGCTGTATGTACGATTTTAGGGGGGGATTAAATTATAAAATTTGCACCAAAATGTTAATAGATTACTCCCTATGAAAAATGTTAGAGGTATTCAAATCACTGAGATCTGGGATTTTTAAAATTAATCTGAACAATTATCGTTATACGCCCCGCGCATGTTATGTGCCCTAGGCCTTGCACCCTCCTAGTCTCGGCCATGGGTAGAGCTATCCCCTGTGCATTGCACCGTACCATGCAGTTTTAGGTAGGGCTCCACACTCTCTCTAACTCGGCCATAGTTGAAGGTGATGTGATGAGTACCATGCTCCGCCCTCTTAGGGGCTATCCTGAAGTAGCGGTTGATTAGAGGCTGAGTGAAAATCAGAGCCACTATATGGAAGGACCCTGGGAATCGAAGCTGGATCTCCGGTGTGGAAGTCAGAAGCCCTTCTGACCGGACAACACAGCAAATTCATATATTGCACTTTCTCTTTAAGGTGAAGTGAATCCATATTATTTTAACAATAAGTATAGTAAAGATTTAAATCACACAAATATCTTCCCCAGTCGTTAATTTTTCGTTTACATAGAGAAAAGTTTGCTTGGAATACCCAAAAATAATTTCTGACAACCAAATATTTGTTTAAGTAGATGACAAACAAAAGAATGTTCACCACAAGCAAATTATTTTAGGAATCGTGCACATTTGTTAAAAGTTATCAAAGAATTTCGTCAAAATTACCAAATTAGGAAATGCTACATGTTTTTGTTTGTAGGTACCAAAAAGCTTATCCAAATTTGTTTTGTTGATTCAAACAAATCAGTTTTTATTTGTTTGTTTTTTTAGTGTTTCGTTTTTATGTGTTCGGTTGCTTGGTTCATTATCACTTAATATTTTATTTTCCTGATATATTCCATAACTTCCCTCGTAAGTTATTTTGCTGGCAACAATACTATAAGTCAAACTGCAATGTTTGAGAAGCAGACGATTTCAGAATGAGTTTATCAAGAATTTTCAGATTTAGCGGCTGTATGTATGTACGATTTTAGGGGGGGCTAAAATGATAAAATTTGCACCAAAATGTTAATAGATTACTCCCTATGAAAAATGTTATGAAAAGTATATAAATCACTGAGATCTGGCTATATTCACATTAACAGTGGCGGCGATTAGTGGGGGCGAGAGGAGCAGTTGCCTCCCCACTCTTCGCCACTTTTGACCCCGCACTCGTATGCTAACCTTTATCTAAAAAGAGAAATATAAACCCTTTCCCCCCACAGATTTGAACTCCCCCCCCCGGTTTTGGAACCCAATCGCTGCCACTATCACAAAATACGATATGTCGTATATGATACATATTATGTCAACTTATAAGGGCCCAGTCCCTTGAAAAACAAAAACAGTTGACACAACGTGGCAACATCGCCATGAATTTTGTGCGCTTGTGGTATGCATTTTTTTTATTTTGATTTGATTTATTTTACTTCTCTTTTTGTGTCACTTTTGGCTAATTTGCGAAGATGGGAAGAGTGATGATATGATGAAATTGATGAATTGATGCTCACAAATATCCATGCTCAGGCCAGGATTCGAACCCTGGACCCCTGGCGTCGTAGCGCGATGTGCTAACTACTCCGCCACACGCAACCTTTTGTTTATGCGCTCCCAGCTTACGGCCATTAAAGTAGAATCCGAACCTCTATCTGCCTTCATCGGGTGCGTGGGTATTTGTTTAAACACTTTAAATGTTACTGTTAAGAGATATGTTTATTGCAGGTATGAGCTTATTTAATACCTTCACACACAATTACATCAAAATAACAGTAGTCTCTCAACTTAAATATATAGGTTCGGATTCTACTTTAATAGGCCCAGTCCCGATTAGCCTTTCTGTGCATAAAGTGGACTTAAAATTGAGGCTTTGGTTTTACGTCATTAAAACTGTAAATATATAATAAGGCCACATTTTTTCTTGGAGATAGATAGGCAAGTAGGAATGTGAAAAGTAGGGAGACCAAGATGGAATTTATCCAACAATAGAGCGGCTCTGGTGTTCACTCAGCCTCTAATAAACGTGTACCTGGGAAGGTAAAGGCGGCCAAAGTTCCTTGTTCGTTCTGGACTGGTTTCATTAGCGAAAGTTCAATAGTATTCTTGCAATAAATTTTTGAAAACCTTAAATTATTTATGAAAAACCTGGTATTTATTCTGACCGCATCGTATATTTCTGATCACAATCTTGAACAAAAGCTTTGCCCTAATCGCTAATCAGAGTCTTTACACATATTTAATTTCACATTAGCTTTTGGATACACACAAGAGCATTCAAAAAAATATTGTATCCCATTTCCAGCTTTCATACAGGTTGAGTTGAGTTGGTATTTAAAGTCCACTTTATGCACATTAAGGCTAATCGGGACTGGACCTACAGTTTAAAGTGGGATCCGAACCACTTGTGCCTCCGCCGGGGTCGAACCCGGGACCCCTTGATTACAAGGCGACGACGCTACCAGTGCGCCATCGGGGAGGCCCAGCTTTCATATATGCAACGACACCAGCGCCACAGCAGTAATTTAAATCGAGAATTATACGCTGATGATATAATAATTGAAATTGTATTGAAGAATTAATATTCAGTTATTTTCGTGAGAGAACAACAACTGGAAGTGAAATTTAAAGCAGAAATTTAAATGTCACTCTTAAATGTATTACGAGTCTGGATTATTTTGGACCACCCCACCTGTACCCTACTTTATCCCGTGTTCCTGTAGGGTTTTCATTTCATTTACCTTGCCAGGTGGAGCCACAGTTCTCAACTGGAGCCCAAGATGAAGTCCTTCATGCAGAGCAACGACAGGCCAACAGTGAGGAATCTGTAGTAAGCATTAGGCAGGCAGTGACAATGTACAGCAACCTGATGACTGTTTTGTAAGTATACTGTCATCAACTCTCTACGGAGCTTAGCAGTGTCATGTGACTGTGACTTGCTACTTTGTTATCAGTTCGTTCTTACACTTCTTACACTATGCTTCCATTTAAGTTATCCTCTTCTTTCTCTTTCTGTTTTCTTCTTACTCATCTATTTCTTCTAGATCCTATTTAACTCTCATTCATTCTGGGCTTACTCTTCTACTTTTCTTATCTTCCTCTTCATTCTCTCACTCTTATATTTTTCGGATTGTCAATCTTGTTTTTTTCATTATATTTTCCTTCTTGTTTCTAAAATAAGTTTCCTGTTGTCTTCCTACTCTTCTTTTCCTATTTCTTCTTTGCTCTCGTCTCCCTACTCTTATATTCGCTGCATTCATTTCCTGTAATTCAACTTCCCCTCATTCATTTCCCATTCTTCATTTGCCCCTCCCCTTCCATCCCACCAGTCACTTCTTCGTCTTTCCCTAATTTATTTTTCCTCTTCTTGCTTCCACTCATTCATCTCCTCATCTTCTTCTTTCACTTCAGTCACTTCCTCTTTATCTTCCCCCTCAGTCATTTTATCTTCTTCATCTTCCCTTCATTTATTTTATCCTCTTCCTCACATTCGTATTCCCCTTAGTCACTACATCCTCATGATCTTCTTTCCCTCAGTCACTTACTTTTCCTCTTGCCCTCAGTCATTTCATCCTATTTACGTTGCCCTTATTTATTGTTCTCTTAGCTAAACTTTTCATCAGTTAGTTATGAAATTCAAATATAGATGTCACAAGGTAGCACAAGTATGCTAGTATTTTGAGTGGTGGTCTCATCTCCAAGAAGTAACAGTATTTATCAACTTTTTTGCAACATTTCACACAGTTTTATAATTAGATATCAATCTTCAAATGTTTTTCTATGTATTGAAGTACGGCGACAGATCGGAAATACTGTTGGCTCAAGAAATTATATGGCATCTAGGTATAAGTTGACGAGGCCTCGTGTACAGAATTCGAAGCGTTTTACATACTCCTAGGACAAGTTTCATTTTATTGCGATCCCGGTCCTTTATCAATGTCAAAATAATGCTTCTTCAGGTCTGTAACAGATTTCGCTCACATAGATAAGAAAACGCATCATCTGAAACGCAGCATGCATAAAATCTTTAGTTCAGACCAAAGGTTTAAGTGCATAATCGAGAAGGATGCAGGAAATTGCATGAACTGGTGTATTAAACTGCATCTTGACAGAAAGAAATTCTCATATGATGCATTATGGCGTTATTTGTACGATATGCAAAAATGCATTAAATGTGAACCTGATTCTTCACAGAGGCCATAAAGCATGCTCTAATGCATCAATAGAGTTGATGAATTTAGTTTTCTGAGTGTAAGCACTCAATGGTCAACCTGTCTTTCACGTAGTACACCCTGGTGCATTGTTGCAGACTAACGAGGCTCTGGCGTCTGAACTCTAGCCAGTGTAATCCTTTGTGGTGTTTGTTATTACCAGAGTCCGAATTTTGATGACATGTTATCTTCTTTTCCTTATGAAGTATGTATAAATTGCTCTTAAGTATTAAAATCCTGAATATGAACCTCTCCTTATAAAAACATGAATTTTATTGGGCATTTTTCGTAATATTTTCTATTTTTTATGTTTTAAGTAATATTTTTTTCCAGTTTTACGTCATTTCTCGGTCAGTTTTCTCGTTTTACTTCTTTTTCTGGTCTCTCTTGGAGTAACTGGAAAAAAAGGTAATGTAATTGTACGTTACACTCACTCATTTTTAGCCAGGATCTGACATTTATCGCCTTGATGTCTGTAACAATGAAAACAAAAATTCTATCGCCACGTAATTGTAAAAACAAAGCAACATGCCGCTCGACATTACCTACTGCAATAATTTTGAATAAGTTAAGTATTTTACCGATTTTTATACTTACAATTCACGTACACATTGAAACTTCAATTATAAGGTTACAGAACTATGCCGTACTATCATACCCTGAAATAAAGACACAATTCTTAAGTAATTTTTTAGTTCATTTTATTGATATTTTCAGGTAATTTTAAACTGAGTGCATGCATTTTAGGTCATCAAAATTCTGGCCCTGTTTATGACCTATTCGTGCGTTCATTTATAATTGTGCTTTCATCAATTTCATCTTTTCATCTTGTAACTTTTCATTCTCATCTTCGGGATTAGCCAAAGGCAGAAAAGCGAATCAATATATTAATTCTTCATCTTCTTCTATCACTATAGATTATTATTATCATATTTACATTCATGAATGATCTGAATTGATATATCTAAAAATACGAGAAGCAGTGAATATCTCAATAGCCTTCTATTTCCACTGGAGATATAGGGCTGCAAAGGTGCATTTGTTTGACATTATAATATTGGCCCGTTGAATTAAGACTGAGCCAACGATCAAACTATTCAATATCTATTAATTCTTCAAAATCTATTGAAGACAGAAGGACAAGGATGGGATCACTAATATGTATCGATTACTAATTTGCTAAGCTATCAACTATTGTTATTGAGCAGTTCGTTAGAAGGAATTTAGCAAATGAACGACACGACTTTTTTATTTATCTATTTATAAACCTTCAACGCAATTTTTCAAACATCCGTGAGCCTTGGCTTACAGTTAAACAAAATTACAGATAATACGTGCCCCCGTTACGGAGTGGTTAGCACATCGCTTTACAACGCCAGGGGTCCCGGGTTCGAATCCCGGCCTGGTCATGGGTGTTTCTGAGTGTCCATTCATCAATTTCATCATATCATCACTCATCCCAATCTTAGGAAATTAGCCAAAAGTGGCACAAAAAGCGAAGTAAAATAAATATAATTAATCAATCAATGAAGATAACGTATAATAAGAAAATGAATAAAAATTATAAATAAATTATTATACTAAACTGAGTGCATGCTCATTCTAAATATAAGAAACCGTTTCTAATTTGAATGCAACTAGGAAAAGCTAGTTGTAATGGTAGTGTAGTTGACAGAAAAAGTGTTAATACTGTACCTCTGCTGGGATTAAAACGTCATTCCTTGATGGTCCTGCACATAGAAGTTAATGCTGTTCTTTCATATTCCCAGGATAATGGTTCTACTGAGGAACTCAGTGCAAGGAACGTATTCGTCATTTTTCATCAACGACACGGAATACAACAGCAAAAAACCGGATATGACGTACGGTAAGTTACGCATGCGTGTCTGTGTTGTGTTATAGTCACTCGAAATGGTTGTGAAGGGACTGGGAAGGCTATGACTCATTGCACGTAATTCAAACACCTTCTCGGTCAAGCGCCGTGTTTCGTCTTCTGACACAAGCGCGAAATGATTTCGTACTTAGATTAGGCTTAAGTCTCAGCACAAATACTCTACATTCAAGGACGTATTTAGAGGGTAGAGGTGGTTCAGGTCCCAGGTCCCCCCCCCCCACCGTAAGACTATGTACAGAATGAAATAATAAAAATGATGAAATAATAAAATAACTAAAAGAATGAATATATACTTGTTGTTTAATCGAAGGATATTTATTTCCACCAAACTTATTGGAAGACAAGGATTAGGCTGTATTGTGATCATACGACTTTGAATGACAGTAGCAAAAAAGATTTATGCAAGATTTGTTACTACTCATAACGTAACATTCATAAAATATCACCAGGATCTTTACTTTTCTTCAACTGGACCTAATATCCTTTGTCTATAGTCAATAGATAATCAATTCTTTATCTATTTGACATTAATTTCCCTGCCAGGGCAGATCCTTTTTTTACAAATTTTGCCGACCTTAACTACACCAGTGGCGTAGCGTGATTCTATGAAAGGTGTAAGGCTTCCTTAGATAAACCTGATCTGAATATTGGATAAAGAAAACCCAAAGATATTTTAACTAAATAGAATCTATTTGAATGTAAGTCATGCATGGGCATACTCAATTTCAAACACAAAATGCGCACACTCTATGTTAACAATAATAGCATATGTATGTATTACTTAATGAAAATTCTCATTTATACTGTAACTCGATCCGACGATCCTTTAGTCTGAACACCTCCATCACGTCGTCGTAGAAGCGGGAGTTTCTGGTCAATGTCTTTAGCAGCTCCTTTTCAATGGATATCGGTCCCAAGTCAGATTTCCTTGTGTCTGTGTGCTGCGTTGAAATGTATGAATCCTCTACAGTGCAGAAAACTACTTTTCCACGAACGAGCTTGAGGCAGGAACAGTGAGAAAGAATTATGTTAGTTTGTACACTTGTTCAACAGCTTCGTTCAAATGGGTAGTACGCAAGTACTCATGAAGTTCAAACACACTCTTTACTCGATATTCGGCTTCAGAATAAATTACCTGTAGCTCAACTTAAAACTGGTAGCAATTGACAAATTTCGCATACAGCTTAGTTAAGCACACAAACTCTTCTTCTGGAAAGGCCATGTCATATTTTTATTCTTATTATTCTTTTTCTTTCACTAAAAAGCCATTTGTGGGAAATGCGTAAGATACAATTTGCAAATGGAAATGCATTCGAAAATATTACTCATTATCATGGTTACGATATTTGCGCACATTTTGAAAAGCATATCAAGCAACATAGACAAAGGAAAAGGTAAAAAAAATCCAAAAAAATCTGTAAATCATAACGCTAAGTATTACGCGTATGCTTTTAACATTACGGGCAACTGGGATGCACGCGCCTAACATTGCGGCATTCCTCTTTTATCTTTAACTTCGCTGCTTCTAATGAAGGTAATATCCAACATTAAACCATCTCATTGTGAACTTAATAGTTAGTTTACACATTTAAAATGACACCCGTTTTGTTAGCTACACGGCCCGTAAAGCATTGTTGAAACAACACGGGAGTCGATTTTCTTGGTTCTCTTCTGACCGTGTAAACAGACGCAGCGGGGACAGAAATCTCGCCAGATAGCACCCACTCGTAATGCGCATTACAGTGCCTGAGAATCGGGGCGCCCTGTCATTGGTTGATAAGATACTACGTAAGCAAACACACCCGCCATGGACGAGTCCAAATCATTTCTTCCATTCACCTGCACCTGCCTCTCAAGAGGCCTTACAGAGAAACAACTCGAATCAAAACAAGTTCTCAATTGTTTCGTTAAAAGT
This sequence comes from Lepisma saccharinum, assembly GCF_977018435.1. NCBI lineage: Eukaryota > Metazoa > Arthropoda > Insecta > Zygentoma > Lepismatidae > Lepisma > Lepisma saccharinum. Next base: position 39,320,818 of record NC_139237.1, read on the forward strand.
TCTACTTGAAGTCTTATATTGCTATGTGTGTTCAAGTGATAAATACGGGAATGAAATACGTTTTCTTCAATAATTTCAGCTTGTAAGGTGGACTTACAAGCCTTACGTGGACACTACGCCTCTGAACTACACGTAAGCTAGATTATGAATACGTGTTGTTATATCACTATGCTTATACCGTCCACTTACCCATTCATGTAATAAAAATATAATATTAATTAATTTGAACATTATAAGTGATACTATTTTAATTAATTTTACATAATTATTTTAGGTTAGGTTAGGTTAAGTTAGTTAATAATAATAATAATAATGTTTTGAGACACTTGGTTTCGACCCCCTCTCCGAAACATATTTCTAGATACGTGCCTGACTACATTTAGTCTAAGAACGAAGTAGGTATAATGAATATATTGGAAGGTGGCCTTCGTTTAAGGTACCATTCCAAGGTTTGTTCCGAGTATTGAAAGAAGATATGCAATGTCATGAAATTCTTCTGACTACGCTGATATAAGTTACCATAAAGCTTACAGCATTGACCAGTTAAATTTTAACAGCCTGTTATTTCTAAACAACGAACGCAACCGTTTCTTAATTAAATTAGAATATTTTATTATGCATAAAGATAAATAATGATCATAAATTACTATTGTTTACACTGTAAATGAAGGGCTTGGTGAAAGAACATGACAAGCCACGTCCGGTAATTTTTTTAGTAGACCAATTTTTAACTTTTGAAAAATTCCAAAATGTGTATTTTTCATTTAATGTTTGTCAGGCTTCATAATTGTTGAAATAGATATTATGTCTTTCTCTGGTTCAAACGAATCTGTGTTTTAAGTGTGACTTTACTCAAAATTAATTAGTCTCTAAAATAATATGCACGGTTTGTGGCTTGTCATGTTCCGACTGAAAGTCTCGAAGCACCGATATGATACGCCACATTCTCTAAATAACTTTAATAACTATTACAACATTAAGCGGTTCCTTTTAGGTGTTATCTGTTCCTGGTAATTGTTGTTGTTACTTTACAAAGACATCCGATGAACTTCAGATTAAAAAGTCATCTAGTTGAGGCCTAAATAATTTTGTACCAATTATTTTGATCCCAGGAAGCTATGGAAATTACAAACACAATAGCATGATAAGTTACAAATTACTTTATTGTTTGCTTACTTGACTTGAAGAAAACAAATTATCATCTAATGGTCGATAGTAAATGTCCTCATCGTTATTGTCTGTAAAGGAACGGTAATCATCACTAAAAATAAGCAACAAAGTGTCAAAATAACAATTTCCTCCCGAGATTGAGAAACATGTCACTGCAAGACCTGATCTGACGCAGTGGCTTGTCATGTTCTTCTAAAAATAAAAGAGGAAAATCATCTGGGCAACATGACAGTCTGCATGGTGCTACACACTCTTAGAAATTTACTGAAATTGTTGGATACGGTAGCAATACACTATCTGAGCCGGAAAAAAAACTATTTTCGCCAAAAGTGTGGCTTGGCATGTTTTTGCACCAAGCCCTTCAAATGAATATTTTAAAACTGAGGATTAACACTTTAAATAGTCGCAGGTATAATAAGTGGTATGCTAACAAGAGTTAACATGATAGGTGGACTTAATTTCTAAAAATTCCTTTCCCAGGGCCTAACCATGTGGAAATCAGCATCGCAGTAATTCGGGATCCAAGGATACAAGAGGACAGCGGAGTAAGTTGATTCCATTCACACATTCGGTGTGTATTTTAGGCTGCTGTCGGATTTAAAATTATAGATTCTCGAGTTTGGACTCCAATTAAGAATTAACCAATAGACCTTCATAAAAACGAGTTACATCAAAATTTAGCTCATTCAATTCTTCGTTAATCTAAGCTAACCTTTTTTTTCAAACATGCTTTCTATTTTTTATAGCCGTGAGAACAAAATAGCCTTTTTTATTTTTGCAAACGATCGTTCTCTTTGAAATTCTTCAAATCAATAACGGGTTCTCCAATCGTTATGAAATTTTAGTAGGGTGCAGGCAGAACGGTTTCAAACACAAGTATTAATTTTCAGGTGTTCAAAATTTGTCAGAAAACAGTTGTTTTTTTTTTTTTAATTTTGCGGAACAACTTTTTCTTAGTATCGAGTGGTCCTACAAATACGATATTGGTATTGTTTTGAAGCTCTTTGCATCTGTTTTGAAAATGCATTATCATTGTCAATTCAAATTGCGAAACCGATTTTATACAGATTTTTATTCTGCGGAGTAAAGCTGTACGTGGAACGTGGCAACACCGCAATCATAGACTCCCAGCGCCAGCCCGCAGTTTCCACGGTTCAATGGAATGCAGTGTTGCCACATTCCGCAGACAGCTTTACTCGAGTATCTATAATTTTTAATCTGATAGTAATTACGTGGTGGTGTTCCTATTTATACGATTTTAGTAAGTTAGGCTGCGCTGCGAGACAAGTCAACCTTACAACTTAGGCATGTGAGCGCGGACCCGTCATTTTGTTATAATTTCTGTTTCATTTGTGCCACATTGATGGAATCATTGTTACTTTTGCCACCAGAGGTCAATAGAATCGGTTACGCAATGACGTAATAAGGAAGCCTCGGTGCGACCTCGCAGCCCTTCAGGCAGCGCATTTTGGATTCAGACCCAGGGAGACGAAGTTGTTTTCCTCAAGGTAGACACTTTGTGAAGGTGTCCAAGGAACCATGCCCTGCATCTGTATGCACGTTAAACTGGCTTGTTTAATGCACACGGACCTTGAAGTAAGAGCGCAGTGGAAGATTTCCACCTTAAAGGTTTACTTATTAGCTAAGGGGCAGCTATGCTATTCGAATGCATAGATACAACACTGTTCCAGATTATGCGAGCTTATTATCATAATGTGCAAGCACAATTAGACTACATAATTTAAGTTTGTTCGACGATAAACTAGCTGAAATATACGTATTGTCTTATCACTTGGGTCAGTTTGATGAATGTTCGTTTAACTAATTAATAATAATGAACTAAATCTGACTTTTGACTGCCAAGTCACTTCTTCACGTAGTATAGAAGAAAAAGATCATGAACAAAATATAATTGAGCGAGTTCGTGCAAGATCGGAACTTAAAACATTACGGAAAGTACTTATCTTTCTCCTCCATATCGTGGTTCCTCGGACACCTTCACAAAGTGTCTACCTTGAGGAAAACAACTTCCTCTCTCAGGGTCAGAATCCAAAATGCGCTGCCTGAAGGACTGAGAGGTCGCACCGAGGCTTCCTTGTTACGTCATTGCGTAACCGATTCTATTGACCTCTGGTGGCAAAATTAATAATGATTCCATTAATCTGGAACAAATGAAACAGAAATATAACAAAATGACGGCTCCCCGCGCACTACGGTCTATAAGTCAGAATAATAGTTCCGCTGAAAATGAACACCGATTTGTAACAAAACAGCCGAGGGCGTTGAGTCGTAACGACTCCTGACATCGCCATCAAAGGTTTCTAGCTTCGAGTTCCACCCTGGCATTCCTTGTGAATATACCTTCATCAATTAATTCTCATTTATTTTCGTAGTCGCGTTTATCCGAAAGTGGCAGACCAGCGAAGCAAAAACAGAAATAGTGAATACAAACAAAACTGTTGTTTAAACTAAAGAGAGGCGGATAACTTAGTACATTGATTTGTTCGATTTTAATTCGCTTTTCTGCCACTTCTGGTTAATCGCGAAGATGAGGATGAAATATGATAAGACGAAAAGTATGAAAGGACAATCACAAAACTCACCAGATCAGGACACAAGAGCCCCACAGGTCCAACTCGCCAGACCCTCACTAGTCTCCGAAATGCAGTCCAGGGTACACTACAGTGTGTAACATGAAAACCGTAACACTGGGTTTTCGGTATTGTGAAGCCTCATCGATTGAGATATTTTTGAATGCTTAATGTTTTCAGTTTGCTCCATACAGAAAATTCTACAAATTAATAACTTATAGGACGCAGCGGCAAAAAGTTTCAGAAATGCACTTTTGAGTGCGAAGAATATATAAGAAATTATATATGGGCCATAATTAGACGTCTGATGACTGATGCTATGTTAATCTGTCATTCACGATCAATATGGGTCATGTGCAGCATTTGATGGGTTTGGGAAAGGCGATTATATTTATGGCTTAAGTGAAAAAGTGCCATTTGAGGGACATGTCATCTTAGGTGGCAACACTAGGCGGTCGACATTTTGTCAACAGATGCAAGCAACATGTAACAAAAATATATCTCTCTACATACGGCCATATACATGGTCCCTTGATACAAAGGCTTACACGAAACGTTAAATACAACCTTGGTGACAATGAAGTTCGACCAGAAAGGAATACGTGATTAAATGCACAGAGGCATAGGCGGTGGAATGGGTGACCCGCAGAAGTGACGCATGTGTGTAAGAGGAGGCGTGTGAGCAGGCAAGAATCGTGATCCCAGCATGTTGCACCCAAGGTCACGTAAAGAACGAAAACGGGGAACTATACGCGTGACATTGAACTTCGACCAGGCACCAGACCCATACGGTAAATTCCAGATAGTGGCGCATTCGACGGAAGCATGACGTCACGGACACGATAAGGGAGTCCGCCGTATATAAGCGCGTGCTGTGCACCGAGGAACCGCAGTGCATCATCACCATGGCCAGGGGCAAACCTATTGACAACACCGTGAGGAGAAGAGTGGTGGAGTTGCAACGGGATGGACTCAGTGAACGGGAAATAGGGCGCCAACTGAACTTACCCAAGTCAACCGTCCACTGCATCATCAAACAACACCAAAATACGGGTACTACAGAGCCAGGTAAGGCCCCCGGTCGAAAACGCCTGCTGAGCGTGCGTGACCTACGGATATTTAGGCCCTATATCCAGACCAACAATCATGTTTCTGTGGTCGAATTACGACTGTGGACTCGAGAACGCTTTCACATTGAAGTGTCAAGCAGAACCATTCGCCGTTACCTATAGCGATGCGGTTACCGAGTGTACAAGGCGAAACATAAACCCTTCCTTTCCATGTTGAACAAAGGCAATCGACTACGGTGGGCACGAATGTACCGGGGATGGACATTTCGGCAGTGGAACAGGGTTTTGTGGACGGACGAATCCATTTTCAATGTTGTGTACGGGAAAATACGGAAAACAGTCATTTGTCGGAAGGAGGAACAGAATGAAGCAAAATGTTATGCACGTCGGGTACAGAAACCTGCGTCAGTGATGGTATGGGGATGCATGACGGCATCTGGGGTTGGCCCACTACAGTGGCTGCTCTTATCGCCTGCCTGCAGGAGGAATGGCACCGCATCGATGTGGAATACCTTGAACGACTCGTCCGCAGCATGCCTCGACGCATTGCCACAGTTATTCGCCGACGGGGCGGCGTCACACCATGGTAAACAGGATCCCCTCTAACAGTGGTCGAACTTCAATGTCACGTGTAGATGGACGAAAATGTTTTATTTTGTGTGGACACCATACATTGCTGCGTTGCAGCGGAAATTTATGTTTTCCTTTGTTCCATGTAGCCTGCTGAATAAAATATGTTCAGCATATGCATGTGTTCTCCTTCTTTCACAACGCACTCCTATATTTGTGACTGGTCGAACTTCATTGTCACTAAGGTTGTAGTTATCAGCTTTTAAAAATGTGAAGTGATACATTGTTTGCATCTCACGCGGCCGCCATTACATATGCACTCGTGACCTAGAGGTCGCTTCTGATTGGTTATGCTACGAAAAATGCTACGGAAATAGGACGGGTTATATCCTTGAGAAATGTCATAAAATATACCATGGCATCTGAGATGCCGTAAGATTTTCCGCTTTCCACAATAGCATTTTGGTCATGGCTTAAATGTTAATAAAATATTAAGGAAAATGCTTTCTTCTAAAGCGGGCTTTTAAACGTTCAACGCGCTCTTTGTTTTGCCAGGAGGTGGTGATCGAGATGTACCTCCAGGCGACATGGAAGGACTACCGCCTGGAGCTGAATAAATCGGCCTTCTCGCTGCCAGACACCCTGGACGACGAAGTCATGGGGAAGCTCTGGCTGCCCGACATCACCTTCCTCCCCTCCAGGACCGTGGTCGTCACCCAGAGCCTCCGCACCATCCAGATGCTGGTGCTGCACGGGGACTACAAACTGGAGCTGGAGATAGGGTGACCATTTCTATTTATGTTTGGTGTTATTCACAAGGTGATATTTGAAGGGAGAATTCAACCACAGATAAGGGTACCCCTATCTATGATTCGCCCTTCTGCTTGCTAATTTATGATACTTGGGGTGGAGGTGGGGAGTATAAATACAATTTATACAGGATGTACAAGAAGTGATAACGCAAACTCAAACGGTGTAGAAGCAAAACATTCTCAGTAAACAGATAATTGCAAATGTATGACTATGATCCTCCACTGACTTGATTGTTTGTACACATCCTATGCTTTTACGTGTGAGGTGCCATGGTCCTACTTAGTAACAAGAAACAGAATTAAAATATTCATCTCTCTAGACATTACTGTTGCTTTTATTTCCAAGAACTATTGCACTGTACAGTACGTTACATGTCCGGCAGTTTTAAACAAAGAAGCTTCGAAGTTTGCCACGCCATGTTTACTCAGACTATTTTGCTTCTACTATCGTGTACTTTTCACCTTTTCAGTTTGTACTATCACTTCTGATACACCCTGTATAATCCAAGAAAAGTTACGGTAATTTTCTCCACACTGGAAATTTGTCAAACACCACACTGACTATTCAGTGAGTATAAGTATTGCAGATATAAGTAACAGTAACTATTTCATGAAACGATAACTTTTTAAAACGATTAATAGTTTCTGTAAGTGTGTTAACTTTGTTATCTAAATTCCTTATACAGTTACCTTTCTTTACATGAAAGAAAATTTTGGATTGCATTAGATTCCTTATCTCTATGCTTCCATATTTAAACACTTCAGGTTTATAATAAAAATCGGTCGCCAGGGTAAGATTTCCTGGATGAAACATATTGTATGAATTGTATTCTCTCTGGATACAATTATATTTAATCTCAAAATACAGAGATTAATCCAATGACAGTTAAGTCTTGAGACTAGTCAAACGACAAACAGAACTGTCCACACAAAACATATAACAGATGGCATGAAAATAATATGAATGAAAAATCAGGCCTGAAGTACTTTTTTTTCCTCAGAACAAGGTAAAATCTCTTAAGATTATTTCTCTCTTTTATAGATGCAGCGTCACCTTATTATGTAACATGGATTTCAGCCTATACCCTTTGGACATCCAGATTTGCACCTGGTACCTCTATTCTTGTAAGTATGACTTCTCATTATAAAACCGCTTTATTTTATTAACAATTAGAAATGGGTGATGCTGTAGTGTTTCGTAATTTAGTAATGATATGTTTTTATGTAAAATAGACGTGCGGTATAATATTTAAAAAAGGCATTTTAAGATCTGCATTACCACTCACCAATCTCAAAAAAGCATATAGTATAGCATTGCCTTGGGGTGTGAAAATAGTCATTTCCAATATCCCGGGCCAAATAATAACAGTAATATCATGCTAAACATTCATGCAAATGCTTGTTACGCAAACATTAATCATCAGCAAAGTAGCAGATGAATAGACTTCTTTGTACTGCTGTGATCCGTCATTTCGCATTCCTTTCTTGACATATTTTTCTCTGCCAATATTTTCTCATTTTCATAGCATTGTAAAGTTGCCTATCTTGCGAAATTGTAAAAGAATTTAATCTAATTTATTATCACGTGCACATCATATTACTGACCTGATATTTTGACAACGTCGTACTTATAAAATTAATAATCATGTGTTACGGATCATCAGAAATGTTTTGATTCAATTTTGCAGACCGACACCCGAAAGAGGAGGTGGTGATGATGTGGAGAAAGGAGAACACCTTCTACAGGGTGCTCAGCCTGAACGACTTCCGGCTGCCTGACTTCCGGGTGGAGTTCAAGGTGCACCACGAGTATCTGGAGAACCTCCGGACACCAAGAGGTAGGTAGCACGAGTACTTGGTGATACGAAAAGGTATGTAATACGTACAGAATGACACCAAAAGACAGGTACATCGACTACAATCTACACCCCATATGGGTAGCTTGAATATTCTCACACAAAGAGGTAGGTTTAGCGAGAATCTTCTGACACCAAGCCGTAAATTGCACAAATTACGTAGAGGTACGTTGCTCAGTAATTAAATTCCATTTTAATTTGCATCAATCCTGATTCGTCTGAACACAAAGGTTAGTCGAGTACTTAAAACATCACGAATACCTGCACTCATAAAGAGGCAGGTTTGACGAGTACCTATGAATATCAGGAGGAAAGTAGCACAAGTATTTTCGGATATCAAACGGTAGGTAGCATGAGTACCTGCGGACATCAAGAGGTAAATTGCACTAGCACCTGCCGACATCAAGAGGTAAGTTGCACAAGGACATGCGGACATCAAGGAGTAGGATGCACGAGCACTTGCGGACATCAAGAAGTAGGTTATACCAACACCTGCGGACAAGAAGTAGGTAGCATGAGCACCTGCGGACATCAAGAAGTAGGTTATACCAACACCTGCGCACATCAAGAAGTAGGTTGCACAAGGACATGCGGGCATCAAGAAGTAGGTAGCACGAGCACCTGCGGACATCAAGAGGTATGTTGCACGAGCCCCTGCAGACATCAAGAAGTAGGTAACAAGAGCACCAGCGGACATCAAGAAGTAGGTAGCACGAGCACCTGCAGATATCAAGAAGTAGATAACAAGAGCACCAGCGGACATCAAGAATTAGGTAGCACGAGCACCTGCGGACATCAAGAGGTATGTTGAACGAGCACCTGCAGACATCAAGAAGTAGGTAGCACGAGCACCTGCGGACATCAAGAGGTATGTTGCACGAGCACCTGCAGACATCAAGAAGTAGATAACAAGAGCACCAGCGGACATCAAGAAGTAGGTAGCACGAGCACCTGCGGACATCAAGAGGTAGGTTGCACGAGCACCTGCAGATATCAAGACGTAGATAACAAGAGTACCAGCGGACATCAAGAAGTAGATAACAAGAGCACCAGCGGACATCAAGAAGTAGGCAGCACGAACACCTGCGGACATCAAGGAGTAGGTTGAACAAGCACCTGCGGACATCAAGAAGTAGGTAGCACGAGCACCTGCGGACATCAAGAGGTATGTTGCACGAGCACCTGCAGACATCAAGAAGTAGATAACAAGAGCACCAGCGGACATCAAGAAGTAGGTAGCACGAGCAACTGCGGACATCAAGAGGTAGGTTGCACGAGCACCTGCAGATATCAAGAAGTAGATAACAAGAGCACCAGCGGACATCAAGAAGTAGGTAGCACGAGCACCTGCGGACATCAATGGGTATGTTGCACGAGCACATGCAGACATCAAGAAGTAGATAACAAGAGCACCAGCGGACATCAAGAAGTAGGTAGCACGAGCACCTGCGGACATCAAGAAGTAGGTTATACCAACACCTACGGAAATCAAGAAGTAGGTTGCACAAGGACATGCGGGCATCAAGAATTAGGCAGCACGAACACCTGCGGACATCAAGGAGTAGGTTGAACAAGCACCTGCGGACATCAAGAAGTAGGTAGCACGAGCACCTGCGGACATCAAGAGGTATGTTGCACGAGCACATGCAGACATCAAGAAGTAGATAACAAGAGCACCAGCGGACATCAAGAAGTAGGTAGCACGAGCACCTGCGGACATCAAGAAGTAGGTTATACCAACACCTGCGGACATCAAGAAGTAGGTTGCACAAGGACATGCGGGCATCAAGAATTAGGCAGCACGAACATCTGCGGACATCAAGGAGTAGGTTGAACAAGCACCTGCGGACATCAAGGAGTAGGTAGCACGAGCACCTGCGGACATCATGAAGTAGGTAGCACGAGCACCTGCGGACATCAAGAAGTAGGTTAAACCAACACCTGCGAACATCAAGAAGTAGGTTGCACAAGGACATGCGGGCATCAAGAATTAGGCAGCACGAACACCTGCGGACATCAAGGAGTAGGTTGAACAAGCACCTGCGGACATCAAGAAGTAGGTAGCACGAGCACCAGCGGACATCAAGAGGTAGGTTGCACGAGCACCTGCAGATATCAAGACGTAGATAACAAGAGTACCAGCGGACATCAAGAAGTAGATAACAAGAGCACCAGCGGACATCAAGAAGTAGGCAGCACGAACACCTACGGACATCAAGGAGTATGTTGAACAAGCACCTGCGGACATCAAGAAGTAGGTAGCACGAGCACCTGCGGACATCAAGAGGTATGTTGCACGAGCACCTGCAGACATCAAGAAGTAGATAACAAGAGCACCAGCGGACATCAAGAAGTAGGTAGCACGAGCAACTGCGGACATCAAGAGGTAGGTGGCACGAGCACCTGCAGATATCAAGAAGTAGATAACAAGAGCACCAGCGGACATCAAGAAGTAGGTAGCACGAGCACCTGCGGACATCAATGGGTATGTTGCACGAGCACATGCAGACATCAAGAAGTAGATAACAAGAGCACCAGCGGACATCAAGAAGTAGGTAGCACGAGCACCTGCGGACATCAAGAAGTAGGTTATACCAACACCTACGGAAATCAAGAAGTAGGTTGCACAAGGACATGCGGGCATCAAGAATTAGGCAGCACGAACACCTGCGGACATCAAGGAGTAGGTTGAACAAGCACCTGCGGACATCAAGAAGTAGGTAGCACGAGCACCTGCGGACATCAAGAGGTATGTTGCACGAGCACATGCAGACATCAAGAAGTAGATAACAAGAGCACCAGCGGACATCAAGAAGTAGGTAGCACGAGCACCTGCGGACATCAAGAAGTAGGTTATACCAACACCTGCGGACATCAAGAAGTAGGTTGCACAAGGACATGCGGGCATCAAGAATTAGGCAGCACGAACATCTGCGGACATCAAGGAGTAGGTTGAACAAGCACCTGCGGACATCAAGGAGTAGGTAGCACGAGCACCTGCGGACATCAAGAAGTAGGTAGCACGAGCACCTGCGGACATCAAGAAGTAGGTTAAACCAACACCTGCGAACATCAAGAAGTAGGTTGCACAAGGACATGCGGGCATCAAGAATTAGGCAGCACGAACACCTGCGGACATCAAGGAGTAGGTTGAACAAGCACCTGCGGACATCAAGAAGTAGGTAGCACGAGCACCTGCGGACATCAAGGGGTATGTTGCACGAGCACATGCAGACATCAAGAAGTAGATAACAAGAGCACAGCGGACATCAAGAAGTAGGTAGCACGAGCACCAGCGGACATCAAGAAGTAGGTTATACCAACACCTGCGGACATCAAGAAGTAGGTTGCACAAGGGCATGCGGGCATCAAGAGTTAGGCAGCACGAACACCTGCGGACATCAAGGAGTAGGTTGAACAAGCACCTGCGGACATCAAGAAGTAGGTAGCACGAGCACCTGCGGACATCAAGAGGTAGGTTGCACCAGCACCTGCGGACATCAAGAAGTAGGTTATACCAACACCTGCGGACATCAAGAAGTAGGTTGCACAAGGACATGCGAGCATCAAGAATTAGGCAGCACGAGCACCTGTGGACATCAAGAGGTAGGTTGCACGAGCACCTGCAGACATCAAGAAGTAGATAACAAGAGCACCAGCGGACATCAAGAAGTAGGTAGCACGAGCACCTGCGGACATCAAGAGGTATGTTGCACGAGCACCTGCAGACATCAAGAAGTAGATAACAAGAGCACCAGCGGACATCAAGAAGTAGGTAGCACGAGCACCTGCGGACATCAAGAGGTATGTTGCACGAGCACCTGCAGACATCAAGAAGTAGATAACAAAAGCGCCAGCGGACATCAAGAAGTAGGTAGCACGAGCACCTGCGGACATCAAGAGGTATGTTGCACGAGCACCTGCAGACATCAAGAAGTAAGTAGCACGAGCACCTGCGGACATCAAGAGGTATGTTGCACGAGCACCAGCGGACATCAAGAAGTAGATAACAAGAGCACCAGCGGACATCAAGAAGTAGGTAGCACGAGCACCTGCGGACATCAAGAGGTATGTTGCACGAGCACCAGCGGACATCAAGAAGTAGATAACAAGAGCACCAGCGGACATCAAGAAGTAGGTAGCACGAGCACCTGCGGACATCAAGAGGTATGTTGCACGAGCACCAGCGGACATCAAGAAGTAGATAACAAGAGCACCAGCGGACATCAAGAAGTAGGTAGCACGAGCACCTGCGGACATCAAGAGGTATGTTGCACGAGCACCTGCAGACATCAAGAAGTAGGTAGCACGAGCACCTGCGGACATCAAGAGGTATGTTGCACGAGCACCTGCAGACATCAAGAAGTATATAACAAGAGCACCAGCGGACATCAAGAGGTATGTTGCACGAGCACCTGCAGACATCAAGAAGTAGATAACAAGAGCACCAGCGGACATCAAGAAGTAGGTAGCACGAGCACCTGCGGACATCAAAGGGTATGTTGCACGAGCACTTGCGGACATCAAGAAGTAGATAACAAGAGCACCAGCGGACATCAAGAAGTAGGTAGCACGAGCACCTGCGGACATCAAGAGATATGTTGCACGAGCATCTGCAGACATCAAGAAGTAGATAACAAGAACACCAGCGGACATCAAGAAGTAGGTAGCACGAGCACCTGCGGGAATCAAGAGGTAAGTTGCACGAGGACATGCGGACATCAATGGGTAGGTTGAATGAGTACCAGCTGACAGCAAGAAGTAGATATCACGAACACCTGCGGACATCCCAACCACTTATTTGTAGCAAAATGTTTCTGCATCTTTTCCAGGGGAGTCGGCCGGGGCTGTTCTGGAGATGATACTCTATAGGGACGTCCAAAATTATGTCCTGGTGACCTACTTCCCAAGCACCCTGTTTGTTACAATCTCCTGGGGAAGTTTCCTGGTGAACCCGGAGGTTGTGCCTGGTCGGATGGTACTCCTTGTGACCACCCTCCTCACCTTGGTCACCATGTTCAACTCCATGAGGTAAGTAAGTCCTCAGCCTCACTCGAAAGCCGTGGCGTGCACTTTGGCATGAAACTTGTAATATTGCAAGCCTTCAGTATCATTATGAAATGATTTCTTACGGGAAAAAATCTCATGAATTAACGTAAGATTAGTTTTTATACAGTTTTAGTAATGTAAAAAGTCAGAGCTCAAATGTGTTGTATACTTTATACAGAATAAATTGTGTTCTTAACTCCAGTGGCGACGATAAGTAGGGCGTCGGAAATTGCCCTGTAACATTCCCTGGGCGAACTGATACAGCGATCCGCCACTGTTTTGATGTTGGTGGAGTCTCTTTGGGAGTGGGGAACTACATTTCTACAAAAACTTAAAATTTAATAACACTGAAATGAGAAGTTTTATGTACGAGAACTGTTCTATTTTGTTCGCCTCCGAAGTTTCTGCGTTCAAATTCTCGCGTGGCGTGGGCGTTTTTTGTGAGTTTCCCTTCATCACTTATCATCGTGCTCGCGATGAGCCAAAAGTGCCAGAAAAAGCGACGCTAAATAACCAAAATACAAATATTTCCTCCGCAGGCAGACGGCACCTGGGTCCCACAGGGTGAAGCCCATCGAAGTGTGGCTCATCACATGCATCGTGTTCGTGTCGTGTACGCTGCTGGAGTACGGCCTCATATTGTTCAGGATGAGGAGGATCAACTCCTGGAAGGCTGGAAGGTCAGTGTCCGGAAGGAAATGGGCCATCCTCGCTGAACGCCAGGATGTACAACAGATGGCTCTGCCTTCGCACAGAACTCTAGAGAGAAAAATCAAGAAGGGTCCTGATCTTGTGGTGAGAGGAATTAGTGCATAAATTTAACTTTAATAATGCATATTCCACTTTTAAATGTTAAACCATAGTTTCAATGATATTGACTACATATCTCCATAATATAAATCCTCTTGTAACTAATAATTAAAAATATACTCTAAATAGACAACACGAAATTTTCCCACAAACATAGGCAATAGTTAGACTGGAGAGCAATGAACAAACCGATCTCTAACTACGCACTGGTAAACAAGTGTGTACAAACATGGATAAAAAATGGATAATAAACCTTTCGATTGTTTATTATCCATTTATTATCCATGTTTTTTACCACTTGATTACCAGTGCGTAGTTAGAGATCGATTTGTTCACTGAACTCTCCAGCCTAACTATTGCCTATTTTTGTGGAAGCAGGAAAAGGTTTATTATCCATTAGCCTAGACTCATCTCACGCAACAGATTAGTAGGTGCTGGGGCTCGCCCCGAGTTGATACTTTCCTAGAGATGAGGCCTTGCTCAAAAAAGGTTTACTATCCACGTTTGTTACCTACTTTCCTATAGCAGCAATACTTCAACTATGTACGGTAATTTCATCCTAGATTCGTTCAGTATAATCCCAAGTTAGATGATACTTTTAACATGCAACAATTTTGATAATATTCCCTGCATAGTAAGGGATGAAATTAAGTGCAATATAAAGTTATTCTGAGGGGCAGGGTGCAGAATTTTGCTAGGTTCAGTCTGTACAATGATACAGTGGAAGTGAATAGCTTAAGTTTCCCCCACACTTACCCAGTTTACATGCAACTTTCTAGGTGATAAACCACCTGAAAGTAAGCTTCTTAAATAGTAATGTTTATAATGAAGTGTCACAATGTCGTAGGGGAGGAGGGAATACTGAAATACTTGCTTCACTGCAAGGTGTTTTGTGTGTTGCCTAACGATAAGGGGACTATAATAGCAAACTTTCAATGGCAACTCCTACCACCGCCGTAGAGTTAGGCAGCACACCTTGCAGGGAAGCGAGTATTTCAAGGTGTCCCATTTTTACTGCGGGTGACTGTACATTGTACTTTGCTGGAGACTAACTATCCTCTGAGGCACCTCCCCCCTTCACCCCCGGTCTAGTATGTATTTTTGGTTTTAAAACCTTTTTGCGAGTAATGTTACTATTGATTATGAATATGACCTTTGAATTTTGCAGAAAAGAATTAATTGAATGAATGTGCATCTATTACAGGAGCTGAACAAACACGACAGGAGAAACTTAGATGTGGTGACTGAGGACTCATCACATGTGAAGAAGTTGAGGGAAAAGTTACTCAAGGAATGCTTAACACTCTGCTTCCACGATCTAGACTTGCTCTCAATTGTTTTGTTTCCCGTGTGCTTCTTCCTCTTCAATGCCATCTATTGGTCTGCGTACATCAGTGAAAGGAACAGAGTCATTAGCACCATTTCTCAATAATGCACGGCAGTAGCATATTTTTGGTTTACTTCGGTAACAGTTTTTATGTGTTGCTTATTAACATTTCTTTGCCGTATCTTGGCATATCACGTCCGGCACTCGAAAGACGATTTTTTACGTTACATTCAATATTCAGGAGCAGTTGCTCCCCCCCCCCCACACACACACTTTTTGCACCCGCACTATGCCAAACCTTATCTACCAAGGGGAAGTAAGTTTTGGAACCCAATCGCCGCCACTGTTCAGCAGACAATATGCGACTCAAAAGCAGCGTGAATCAGTTTCTTGCCCGTCTGGCAACACTAGCTTTTAATAGATGGCGGTCAAAATTCAATATGGCCGCCTGTTTCTAGATATATATATATTCCCCTAGAATGTCAAACATTACGAAGTTACCTAAGTAGATGTTTCATTGTACATTACAGAAAGAAACTTCGGCAGACGTCCCAAAACTGTCAAACACTTCATTTTACATAGTGCTCTGTAAAATGAAAATTAATTCATCATAAACATTATACTCCTGATGATTCCTATTAAAAAAGATTAGAAGACTTTATGGACATTCTGTGTGTGTCTATGAGCTTACACGCACATACGCGCACACACACACACACACACACAGTGTACGAATTAAGCCTTCCACTTTGGGGGGATGCCCACTCCGTGGCGTTTTTGTGATTTCTTTGGGGGGCAGTGTTTTGGAGGGTATGAAAATTTATATATTTTACCAGTTGGTTAACTTAACGATTACGTTGCAGTTGTAAGTACCTTAGAACACTGTTTCTAACCTAGGACATTAAGTCGTATGATAACAGTTACACCTAATTTAGAAACGGCATATTTACATTATGAAGCGGCCCAAATACTAACGTGAAAATACATAACGTAAATCCACTGCGTATTTACGCAAGTACGTTACGCCAGGTTGCCGAGACATACACTGCGACGTACATTTTCATGCATATATCCTTCCCTCGGAGCCCAATTCTTCCAAGCACAAGCTCAGGTAGTCCCGTACTACCTGCTTTCTACAAAGGGGGTCCCCAGGGACGGACCTTTCAGCGGTGGTACCTCAGGGATTATCGTTGTTCACAATAGCTCAGTCTTGGCCGAGGGAAGAGCAGGGCAATTATCTCCGCTGGTTTCTTCCAGTCCCACCCTGACCTTTCATCTCCAGCCGCCTTTACGCTTGTGTATACGCAGAAAGGTTAAGACCTCCTAAACTTTTGGGTCGTATGAAAATTACGGGGGTGCGTACGAAATTTACGATGCGTAACATCCGCAGATCCCCAAATACTGTTGGATATCTACATGTCGCGTGCAAAATTTAATGACTTCGGCAAATTTTACGCAGGTGTATGGGCCGCTTAAGAAAACCCCAACTCGTATCCAAAAAGAGTTATTGACTAGTAATACTGAAAAAGTTGACAATTTATATTGTCCGTTGAACTCAATGGCGGAGTGCGGGGAGAAATGTGTTCTACCTCCAAGGAATAAAGGTGATGAAATTAACTCTACTTGCCATTGCTTCAAGTCTCATAGTTTATTTAACAATGGGCAGAGCAAAGAGACTAAACTCTGTCCCCGGATTCTGTGGAGCAAAGGTGCAAAAAAGGGGGGATCGAGTGGGCAGAGCAAAGCAGTACACGTTGCTGTGAAG
Source organism: Lepisma saccharinum (assembly GCF_977018435.1). Lineage (NCBI taxonomy): Eukaryota > Metazoa > Arthropoda > Insecta > Zygentoma > Lepismatidae > Lepisma > Lepisma saccharinum. Next base: position 39,337,838 of record NC_139237.1, read on the forward strand.
GCTGGTAACTGCAGTCACTTTGCAACGCACCACGCAATCCCGTTCCCTCTAACCTGTGCATTGATGGAGCCGTCTCGCATCACTACTTGCGCAGAGACTAGTTTCGTTCGCTTGCTCCAGAGATCCCCGGGACAGTGTACAGTCTGGGAGCTTTTGCATAAAACCTTTGCACCCGACGACGAAACGAACAAGTATTGATTGAGTGATTGAATTGGTGTATTGAGTCCACTTTATGCACAGTAAGGCTAATACAGTAAGACTGGACCTACAATTTAAAGTGATATCCGAACCACTATGTGTCTCTACCTGGAATCGAACCCGGAAACATTTCATTACAAGGCGCCAACGCTACTACTGAACCATCGGGGATATCCAAAACGAACAAGTAAACATTGGGCTATTTAGAAAGTGGAACTTCATACGTGAAATAAGATACAATAGTTTTATGTTTAAATAACTGTTCCCGAGTGATTTTTGAGTGGTTGTTGTTCAATAGTTAAGAAATGGTATACTGTATGCTTTTAATTCCATTATATTTGATGGTGATAAAAACGAATTCTTCTGCCGGGGATATGGGGGGAATCCCCGGCATCTCCCTCGTTAATTCGCACACTGCACACACAGGCAAAAACACATTCTGTACCAATTTTGAGGTTTCATACCAGGAACAAGATTCACCCTAACAAAACCTATCCGTGGCAGCTGTAACCAGTCTGCTGCCACTTAGATAGCACAATCAAACGCTAATTATTATTTTAGAACTTTGTAATACTTTACAGGTACGAGTTAATTTTGCATGTTTCTTTATACTGCACCTTTCAAGACATATTTAGTCACTTTTAAATGCATTTGTGATAAATATGACATTACTTTTACAACGAGGTCACCATTAGACACTCCACTAATGTCTCACATCCAACCTTGTATTTGTATCTTTGAATTGCATAGTGTGTTCCGAAATATTCACACTTGAAAATTGGAATACCGATTATTCTTCTGCAAAGAAAATATATTTTGAAAAATCTTGGACTTTCTCCTCTTGGTGTTTCCTATTTTCAGTAATTATACCAGCCAATCATGTTTCAACTTTTTAAACACCATCAGTATTTAAACAAAATTATAATAAACAATGCATAAGGTTTGTGGTTTCAGCTCTATATATTTATGGATCAAAGTTTGAAACTGTAAAAATAAGTTTGTAACAACCTATACACGTTGTGTTAACATATGACATTATTTTACTGCATGCTGGAATGAATATTTATGTTACAAATCTTGAGTTCTATTTCATATAAAAATGAATCTCTTATCTCAATCTTTAAATGTACCATATGTGTCTAATGTATTTTATTGTGCATAATATTGTTCGTGTGCAGTCTGGAAATGTACTTAATAAATGGTTAAATCATGCTAATGTATAAATACAATAAATTTACTTTGTTTTCGTCGTGAAAAGTTATGTCGAAATTGGAACTGTGTTTAAGAGGTGTAATTGCATGAGAAGCCTGTTACTCGGTAATTTCATGCGAGATGTCTGTAGATTACGTAATACAAAAAATGTTGACTTGTGCAAGGTTTACCAAAATTCACGATCAGATATGAATATATTAGTATTATTCTAAAATGAAATGCAGTGCTAAATGAAAAAAAAAAAATATTGAATTGAACAAGTCGGAAAACCAAACACCAAGCACGCCACCGTAAAGAGGCTTTTGCATTCGGAGGAACCTATATCGTAAAACCTTACTCCTAACCGTACCATTTGGAATGACTGACTTCTTCCGGAAAGCAATCGAATTTTTACCACACAACGTAGGTGAAGACGATATATATTCCCCTCAACCCATGACAACGTCAAATTTCAATTTCCCTTGGTAGAGTTAGGATTAAAAGTTATTTTACCAAGAGAACTCTGAGCTTGTATCTATCACAATAATATTATATATTATTACATAACCATATTATAGTAGTACAATGCATTCTGTAAAATGATACGTACGAAGAAAGCAATACGATAGTAGGAAACAAGGAGATACGAGGGAATCCCAAATTAAGAATTTATGAAACTATAATTCCCAACAGTACTTTATGGGGCGGGTAGAAAACTTATCCCTTCCAGGTCTGTATCGAGGGGGGCGCCATGCACAGAAAAAGTCAATCAAAGGACAACAAAGTCACGATATGTGACAGAAATGTACACTTGGAATGTTCTGTTTTTCTAAGTAGTAGTAGTAAGAGTACGTTTCAAAAAAATGTTCTTCAGACACCAAGATATAACTGAAATATTCTTAAATATGCTAACCCTATACTTTTGTAATCACAAATGCAGACTACGAACCTTTAATTAGTTTTCTTTGTTTCCTCATTTCAAAATTTGTACGATGTAAATATGAAATATCACAAACCATGGTATAAAAGGAAACTGTCAAAGAGCGCACATAAAATGTTGGTGTTTGATAGTGCGGCAGGAGAGGGCGCCAAAGCACATTCCTGCCTAGGGGTCCAAAATATTCAGGGGCTGCACACTCCAAAACAAACATAAAAGTAGATTATCAGCAACACAGATGAAATACTTTAGAAGAGTGTCAGGAAAAACTGGACGAGATAGAGCCAGAAACACTAAAATTAAGGAGCAGCTTCAAATAGAATTAATTGAAGAGGTAATAGAGAGATGTGCATTAGGTTAGTATGGTCACGTTACTACAATGGCAGAAGAGAGATAACGAAAGCAAATTCTGGAAGCGAGGCCAGAAGAGGAAGAGGAAGACCTAGAATGGGAACAATATCTGTCAGAAATGGTTACTAAAAGAGGGAAGGCCGTATTGGAAGTTAAGAGAATGGCTCAAGATAGTAAAATGTTTAGTAGATGGTTGATGGACCTCGACAATACAAAGGGGAAGAAGAAGTAAGTAAATAAGTTGAAAGAGCGTAGGATTAATAGAGATTCAGGGAGATTTCTGCGTATAGTAGAAAGGAGGAGCTTTAATAGCATTTATAGTAAGACACAAAGATCTCGAATTATGGCCTTATATTATATATACCCGCATGGTCAAGGCGATGCACTCAGCTATTAGCGGTATGTTGTCCTCCTATCCGTGCCACTCTTTCAAGACTGTCAATGATCGAAAGTCATGCTGGAAACAAATGAGCTGAGGCTCTACCTACGTTAGGCAGTAGCATTCTGTTGGTTTCCCGGAGAAGCATCCTAATACCACGTCGGAGAACCGGCCTCTGCACCGCTGTTGATAAGGTCAGTAGTCTCTGTACTAAGCACAGCCTGCTGGATTCCCATTGTTCGCTCTTGATATCAACACTGGACAAAAGTGGGCCAATTCGCTTGAACCACGGCGCATTTATCAGTGTGTGCGCGTACATCATGGAAGGTGGTCAGCAAGGACGTGTTTTTTTTTTTTTTTTTTAAATAGGGCGTGAGTACCACAGAGATTCACAGACGATAGTCATGGGAGTATAGTAGGTGTGGAAGCGTCTGGAACCCCATCTTGGCAATGGCTCCAATACCATGAGCCGGAGACCAAAGTGCAAACAATGCAAAGGAAGCGCCAGGGTAGTGCAACGTGAAAGAAATTCTGGACATCATGCGCAGCTTGTAAGCACATGGCCACATGCTCACTGAAGGCATCATTACCATCGACTAGCTCGAACTGGGACTTCCATTAACAGCACAGCATATGTGGCGACTCTCCGAAGATGGGGCCAGGAAAGTGGGCGAAAGGTGTGCGTTTGTGACATGATAATGCGCGTCCGCATACCAGTAGGGAACCGACGGACTCCATTGCCAAGATGGGGTTCCTGGTGCTACCACACCAACCACACTGCCCTGGTAATCGTCTGTGAATCTCTATGATACTCATGCCCTCTTTCCAAAAGAACCACTTCGTCCAGTACTGTCCTTGCTGATCGCCTTCCATGCTGTCCGTCATCACACTGACAGCGGTGGAGGAAATGCGCCGTGGCTCACGTGGATTGGCCAGATTCTGTCCAGTGCCGACATTAGGTAACAGACCAAGATACTGACTACCTGTGACTGTCATGATAAGTCAAATGGCCAACTACGGGATACGGGGCATTCGAAAGTGTAAATCATTATGATATGCTCCTTGTAGCTTGCTTTATAAATTATTAATAATTTCCGTCCTTGTTTCTTTGTCAAAATATACAGTAACGTTAAATATTAAGTCTGTGTTTTCACTGTGTACAGTTGTTCCCTTGCAAACAGGCAGAAACCGTTACTGGGATGGACGACTGGGTGACATTTGGGGACATAAATCCACGTGGTAAACTAGCCCCGATTTCTCTTTACACAAATAAACAAACACAAAGGACAAATGAGATATCTTTCTATATTTTGCCGACCACGGTAACAGATGAAGGTGGGACTATGCGAACTTTAAACCTCTGGACGTACCACGCGTGCCACACCTTGTAGTGATACTTGGCCGCCAGCAAAGTCCACAGGACGTAAGTGAGGACGGGAACGCACACGAACACCATGACGAGCACCGCCGCCCAATAGGACTTGGAGACCTTCTCGGGGATCTTGACGTCGCGGTTCTGTCCGCCAAGTTGTTTGGCGGCGATGTAGCCGACGAAGGAGCTGAGGCCGACCAGCGGGAGGAGGACCACGGACACGAAGACGTCCATCGCGAGTCGCTTGCGGTGTCTAGAGTTCTCGGGCTGCCTCAGCCAGACGAAGAAGGACCTCAGACGGGTGTACCTGGGAAAGGCAATAGATGGAGTAAAACTGATCGATTAATTTGGGGAACACCGTACGTAAATTTCAAGTAGTTTGGCAGTACACCAAGAGATGTCTCTGTCTTACGTAGCTTTCACTTAACGATGAAATATGAAAGGCCTTTTTAGACAAAATCATTTTCCTTAGTATTTTTCTTAACATTTATGTCATAACCAAAATGCTACCGTGTAAAGTAAAACATGTTATGGCATTTCAGATGTCATGACATATTTCATGGTTTTTCTCAAGGATAGAATTCGTCCTATTTCCGTAGTATTTTTCGCAGCATAACAAATCAGAAGCGACCTCTATGTCACGAGGGCAGATGTAATGGCGGCAAAGTGAGATGTAAACAATGTATCACTTCACATTTTTAAAAGCGGATAACTATTCAACCGAGAAGTATAGCATTTCCTACAGAACAGTATTACGTACAAATCAATGATACTGTTTAAATACATAATTTATAAAGTATACATTACACATATGGAAGAATATTCTAGTTGTTTTAATTGTGAACACTCACTCACTCATCATAGATGGTAAAACTCGACGAGCCTTTCGTGCTGAATATAGGTGGCGCAGAGAAACGGCAAAATTTCAATTTACTTAAAATGCACGAATAATCACAGGAAAAAATATATTAAATGATGGATATTCATGTACATAATATGCCATTAACTATGACATTTACATGTCATTTTACATGTCACTATACTTCTTAAAGATTACATCAGAAAGATGAGTTCCATCTCGGCATACACATTCTGGAAGTCTGCTGTGGAAACTCTGGAATGCCCGCTGTATCATGTCTCGAGGAATATCAGTGATTTCTGCTGCAATCTTCTGTTTCAGTTCAGCAATGGTTCCAGGACGTGTGCTGTACATTTTACTTTTGAGATGTCCCCACAGAAAGAAATCGCAAACACTGAGATCACGGGATCTCGGAGGTCATGATATGTCACCGTTACGTGAAATGATCCGCCTTCCAAACAATTTGCGAATCGCCTCCATCGACTGTAAAGCAGTATGTGACGTGGCTCCGTCCTGCTGGAACCACATGTTGTCCGTGTCAAGATATGCGTCGTGCAACTTCGGTGCAAATAATGTTTCAAGCATAGCAACATATAAATCTGATGTCACTGTTGTTGCAATGCCTTCCTCACTTTCAAAACAATAAGGGCAGAAAATACCATGACTTGACACTGCACACCATACTGTAACCTTGGTGCTATGTAATGGACGCTCGTGAAGCTGACATTAACATAACCGCTAAGGTGGAAATGGGCTTCGTCAGACATCCACAAATTGTTAAGGAAATTGGCGTCCTCGTTAACCTTAGCCAACACCAATTCGCAAAACTTCTTACGCAACACAAGGTCTTTAGGATGTAATTGCTGCACAACCTGTAATTATAGGGGTGGAACTTCATTTCATGCAGTATTTGTACGCTTCTTCGACTACACTGTAGGGCTGATGCATGTTGTCGAACGGAGCGGCGAGGGCTCCTCTGAATGGCAACTCGAACTGCTTCAATATTCTCTGGTATACGTACTGTTCGAACTCCACCTGGGGGCTTCTTCTTCAACGATGTACCTTTTTCTTCGAAATTACACACCCATGTTGTAATCGCACGAGCCGATGGGATACGAGCATGACGTCCTAGCTGGTAATGCTGCCGAAATACCCTTTGCGCTGCAGTCACACTATCACCGTTGTTATAAAAAGCTTTCACAGCGAAAGAACGCTCCGAACCATTCGAATGCTGCATCATTACTAAATGGCAAAGCCTCCTCAATGATGTCGCATCGGTCTCGAACAAATGCCGGCGCTACATTGTTGCCAATTCCACATTCAAATTTTGCCGTTTCTCTGCGCCACCCTGTATGTATTATTATACATTGTAATCGCAAGAGCTAGCCGGAAAGTGACATGAGATTTCTTCCGTTTAAAGCACTATTTGCTACAAGATTTTTGGAAGCATTTACATAGCATTTATGCTAGTTAAAGGATATGCTCCCGTCTAAAGCAGGTCTTGACTGATCGATTCATTTGTGGAACACGGTGCGTAAATTTATATTAGTTTAGCAGCACATCGAGAGATGTCTCTGTCTTACGTAACTATCACTTGACGATGGAATATTTAGTACACCTATAACTTACAGTTATATCAAAGAGGAAACGAGAGAAAACCTGAAATATACGCGTATAAGTAGAAATACTAACTGATGTTATTTCTTTCTTTTAAATCCTGTAACAGATAACGTGCGAAGCATCTTTGGCAAATCGCCATACTTTAGCATTTCTGCAACAAGGGAGCATGATCTTCAATGGTCGAAACGCAATACTTTGCGTAAATTAAACCCAAGGCAAAGGACACATTTGTTTTATGTAGATGAAAACAGCTACTTGCAACATGTGTAAAAATATGATTGTCGTCTCACTTTCTGTTGTTCAATCAACCGTCTCTGGAGTTATCATACGAACTGCATTTGGTCCAATCTCTGTCACCTGTTCTTGTGCCAATCGGAAACTGGGATAATATCGTCCGATGAGTCGACAAGAGCCAATGAAATCCAGAATAGCAGCTCTTACTGTTTCCACATTATAGATCAATCGTCCCTCTTAATGTCTTAATGAGAAATATCCTCTTGCCGTCTTCACTGTAGTGGCTAGTGTGCTGTTTAGACGTTTAAGTATTCCCATAACGTGTTATCTCCCGAATTTGGAGTTGACTGTAGGTAGTGACAACGCAGCGTGGTTTCTGCCAAGCGTGGAAACAACAGCAACTTAGCCCAAACGCGGTTTAAAGACCAGAAGGTTTCTTGTATTAGCTACAGTTCCTGTCAATCATTATCAGGCTGTTGTCAAACTTATGTTTAGTGAACACATGGTGCATCAAAGTACTCTTGCACGAGCCCTTGACTAGTCAAGCAAATAGTATCAATTTGCTTGCCATTATTGTGTAATCTTGATTACTTCCTCCTCCGTGCAAGTCGCTCTCGCCTCTTCTCCCTCCATATGAATGAAGTAGCCAAGTGTTAAAATTCCCCTCACAAAGTTTGGGTGGTAACAGTTCGTTATATCGGAGACACATTAAAATCGAATATTTTGTGTTTCTCATGGTTCGTACTTACGAATTGTGTATTGCGGAACATAGTTGAAGGTGCCATTATGCATTTTACACGAAAATAACATCGATTTTTCACATTACGAGAAATTCTTTTGGTTCCTTTCTTCAGTTGCAGATCATACAATATGATACGCACAGCTGTGGATCATCGCGCGTCGTGCTTGTGTCTTGTCGATTTGGAGTGGGTATGCAGTTTTTCAACCTTCTTAACCGAAAAATACCTACTTTCGTGTTCATTATGTCATCACAAACCATTGACGGATAGCCCGAAAAACCATTCACGATAACCCCACGAACCATTGACGGATAGCCCCAAAAACCATTCAAGATAGCCCCACGAACCATTGACGGATTGCCGCAAAAAACATTCACGATACCCCCAAAAACCATTCACTATAGCCCCACGGACCATTTCCGGCAAGGTTAGGTTAGGTTGGGTTAGGTTAGGTAAGCATAGTTAAAAAACAATTCTCGTAAAAAAGGCACGTTTGGAAACACTGGGGAGACCGCGTGACTTTCGACGCTCGCGCCATCTGCAGGTACATAATGGAAACAACGGCATAATGTTGTCGCTTTGCACAAAATGCAAGTTTATTATATCAAAAGTGGTTATTTCTTGTTGTGCAGCATTCTACGGTGAGAAGATACCTCCACGAACTTTCAAAATGCTACAGAAACTCATTTCCGTAAGTAGTTTCTTCTGTAAAAATGAAGAAACGTGTCTCCGACATAACGAACTGTTACCGTTTGAGTTTTTAAGTTAGGATTGGACCTTCGGTTTAAAGTGAGATCCCAACCCCTGTGCAATGTGCCACCACCGGGTATCAAACCCCCAAGATTACAAGGCGATGAGGTTGCCACGCCATCGGGTAGGCCTTCCCCCCACCAAAAAAGTAAATAGCGAGTTCATATTGACAGTGAACAATGCACGAGCTGTCTGTGAGCAATGATGGCTGCCAAGGTCTTCCGGAAAACAAAATTAACGTTAACTGTACCAGGATAAAACGTCTGGACTTGGGAAATTTTGTAGTCAGAAAAAACTGCACTTCAACTGAAATTACAAGGGACAGTCAAATGAAACCCTTAATTTGTTTTTGTTTCTTATCTTGTAGATTACTGCATGTAAATTTGCACAAGTTTGCTGCATTTTACATTGCTAATCCATATATATTTTCAAGTCTGAGTTTGTACCTGTATACCTCAGGAAGAAGAATATTTGGAATCTATGTGCAGTCACTTTATGAGCCGCCGCGAAGGTCTTTCCATCCATCTGGGTGCGGTCTGAGGACATTGTCGAACTTCCTCGTCTATTTGTAAACTTGCTGGCGTGGTAAGCATGCATAGAGACATTTAATTTTAATTTGCTGTATACAAGTTTTAGATTTCCAGAGGGCACTGCTCTTCGCTGGTGCATGTGTATGCAGGAGGCGCCATATTTAAAATGACAGAAATGGTATTGTAAAGCTTACTTTATCAGTGTTGCAGCCTTGAAGAGGTTTTGTATATAACAATATCGATACCTCGTGTAAATTTGAGCTGTTTACAGTCTGACTTTTAAGGCTTTCATTTGACTCTCCCTTGTCGTTTTGCGCTTTGTCACAGATGACACCACTTCACCAGTGGGAATACGACACGCTTCTATGTATACGAAAATTGATTGGTCTTACTCTCTCTATGCTCTTTGCTACCTGGGGATCCTGGACACGGTGTACTTGTAGCTGCACAGCTCGCAGGAGCTTCTAGTGGCCTCCCCCAGCCACGTCTCCAGGCAGGTCATGTGCACGAGGCCTATGGTGCCTTTGCAGTTACAGGGCGACGTGAGCTGGCCGCTATCGCCATGGCAGATCCTGCAGGCGTTGCTGGAAGACGACAGTTGACTCGGAGACTTGTCGCGAGTGGCGCTGTTTGATGCCGCGGCCTCGCACTCCTCACTGCTCCTCGCATAAAGCGTATTGTTTAAGCAAAGAGCAGATCCTTCCACATCGGGCTCGATAGAAAGCGCGCTGGAATTTTCATTACGCCAAATTTCCATTTTTTTCCGCCTCAGAATATTTATGAAGAAAACAATACGGTTGTAGCTTTCATGGTTTTCACAGGCTGCCTTAACAATGACATGTCATTGTTGCAGTTATGTCACTTCTAGACTGAGATCAAATGCAATAACACCAGTACTCGGCAACTTTGGCTAGAAATCGCTTAAAGGTGGTGTGAGCCAATAAAAGAAGTTTTCTGTGCAGTAAAAAGTAGCAAAATATGCATGTAAATATGCCGTAAAAACTTTAAAACTATGAGCTAAGATGTGCGACAGAACAAGAACAGAAATTAGGAAGAATATTCTATTGATATTCTAAAAAAATACGATGATTAATTGATTTACTTTATTTTACGTCGCTTTTCTTCCATTTTTTTTTTTTTTTGCTAATAGCGACGTTGAGGATGAATGGTGATAAGACGATCACAATCATACGGACGACTGAAACGAACCCCACAGAGGATTATACTGGTTGTGGATCCAGATGCCAGAGTCTCGTTAGTCCGAAAAAGATGTACTACACGTTGAAAAGAAGTTGATATTTGGGTGACTTCCGAATGGATCATCCCTAGGAAATGCAGAGAGAAAGTAAAAGTGCCACAAAAACAAGATACAAAGACTCTAAAGTTATTAGTTTTACACTGAAAATTTTATATGAACCCTATTTACAACAATAGATGTTGCAATATACAACTGAGATTTTGTCAACACTTACAACAGCTAAGGTCTAACGTTTACACACACTAATCTGTAAACTGCGAAAGGTCTCTAAAATTAGCTGAAGGGAATTTCGTGCTGGCTACATTAGATATGGTTGGTTAATACGGGCTAATTTAGAAGATGTGCCTATGAATAGTTATAGCACTAGTTTTCCATTTGGAAAACTAAGTAAAGACCCTGACTAATTCTAAAACTATATATGCACTTTATAAGCAAGTGCAGGGTGTACTCAAAGTGTCTGACAAATTTCAATTATTAATGAATCAGAGACTAATGAAAATACAAATAAACTGGTGGCAATGATAGATAGATAAACTCAAAAAGTGTTATGTCCTGGATCAGTACACTTCTATGTGTGCTCCTTTTGTTGCACGGAGAATGTTAAGGCGACAAATGATTTCTCCAACTATTCAGTGGTGCATCAACTATTTCCTTTTTGCACGTTTTTACTGAATCACTCTGTATATGGGTTGTCGATTTCCTTCTCTGAAAAATGATCCTACTTTAAACCGTAGGTCCAGTCCCGATTACCCTTACTGTGCATAAAGTGGACTTAAAACACCAACTCAATCAATGATACTATCAAAAAGTTACAAGAAGTCGGTGCCGCAGCTGTAAACGGTAAATAATAATAATGATGAGAGACGGCTGATAGGAAACGGAACCTTTACTCAGCTCCAACATGTTTACATATGAAGAATTCAAAGCGTATCAAATAACAGTATCAAGAGTGTAGCTAGTGTTCATGTCAACCTGTTGAAGTTCTTGACAACGGTAACTTTTACCAGACACAGCCCCCATAATTACAAAGAGCCTTGCAATGGTCGATCACTACATAATGATAAGCGTTTGGCATGAGAAGATCAACGCCGTTGTTGTCAACAAATGACATTATTAGGCAGAGGCGAATCTATAGACTATTCCCTGGAAGGGGCACAGAATATGCTGTAAGCATGTGAAAAGATGTAAAAGGGTCATTCCATGTCAAATCAACCAATAATCTGAACCTTGACATCTCAGAAATTGATAATTTTTGGTGCAGTGGTAGTACCAGTAAAGGTGACGAGAAATGCCAAAAGTTCAGATTTTTTCGGCTCTTACTTTCTTAGTTATTGACTTTAAAAGAAGCAAAAATCCCAAAATTTGACGACATTTTGTAATCTTTAAACAGCTGTAGTTTAAAAACTATTTGACCTAGAGAGCTCATTGGTGTCATTCTCTTCTGCTTTTTATGAGCTTTAATTTCTTGTCCAAAAATTATAAAATAGACTAATATGAAGACTTCAACATCAACCACTCAACTTCAGTTTTGGTTTTAACATGGAAGTTAACAAATTTAGCAAATTTCGCACACATTACAATTAATTTCCATTGGAACACATTGCCGTTCCATTATGAAATTTTGCACACAAATAGTCAATTGATGTTATCAAACCATTTTTTTTAAAAAAAGGAAAAAAAAACTTTTTCGAGTGTTTGAAAAGTTACAAAATTCAAATACCACAGTCATGTTGCATTTAAAATTAAAGCTCATTGAAAGCAGAAGCGAATGTCACTAATTTGAGCTCTAGGTTAAATAGTTTTTGATCTACAACTGTTTAAAGATTCCAAAATGCGTCAAATTTTGGGATTTTTGCTATTTTCAATGTCAATAACTCTAAAACTAAGAGCCGAAAAATCTGAAATTTGGCAATGTTTGTATATTTGTCCTCTTGATAGGTGCAATGAATTAACAAAAAATCTAAAAAAGCTGAATCCTAAAGGTTCAAAAATCATTTTTATTGGTTGATTGGACATGGAATGACCCAAAACTGGAAATATAATGTGCAGATTTTAAGATGTTTTAAAACCAACATAAGCACACATACACACACAGACATACACACATGCGTACATACAACAATGTTTGCATACATTTAGGGTCTAGTATTCCTAAAAAAAATGTCAATAACAGGAAAAGATTGCAAAATGATGAACGAGTACTAAAAAAAAGTACACGTAAACGCCGCCCACATTCGAAAATAAAAAAAGATTTGGGTTCGAATCTCGGCTTGGCCATGGGTTTTCTTTGTGTGTGTCCCTTCATCAATTTTATCGTCTCATCTTCGCGATTAGCCAAAAGTGGCGGAAAAGCGAAGTAAAATAAACCAAATCAAGCAATCAATCAATGATTTAATTTTTGTTAATTAGCGTCGCTTTTTCTTATATTTGGTTAATTGCGAAGATGATACGACAAAATTAATGAAGGGACAAACACAAAGAACACCCACGCCCAGATAGGGGTTCGAACTCGGAACTCCTGGTGTCGTAGCGCGCTGTGATAACCACTCCCCCCACGGTTGGTTGATTTGGTGTTTTAAGTACACTTTGTGCACAGAAACAAAACACGTAACAAAACACACTTTTTTGTAGTTTCTTCAAATATATTCATTTAGCTTTTTGAGTTCTGAGATACATTTTTTATTCCAAATTATTTCATTATTCACTGCAGAGTACAACACATAGGACAAGAATGCACACTCATCACGGGTTCGAATCCTGGCCTGGATTGTTCATATGAGGTCCCTTCATCAATTTCATCATATCCTCACTCATCCTCATTTTCGCGATAACCAAATGTGGCAGAAAAGCTAAGTAAAATAAACCAAACCAACAGCAATATGAACGCGCGTTCTCTTGCCCAAATAAATACATCTGTATTTATGACTGTTAGAGGCCAAGAGTACGTAGTATATTTAAATAAAACACTACCAAAACGAGAGTGAGAGAGAGCCCGAGCACATATTTGTAATTTAATCATTATACATATATTCCATACTTGAAAAAAAAAAGAAAGAAAGCATAACATTATTGTCTGCACATAACACGTTCCCATTTCATAAATAATAAAACTACATTCCATATTATACACAACGTGTAAAAGGTTGTGTAAATAGAGAACATAAGTACTGCAGAAAATTTTACCATGAGTTCTTTAGAGGATTTACAAAACATCTATGAGAAACCAATCCCCTATCTGTCGTATAGGAGATAGACTGGGGGACCTGAAAGCCTGGGCTTTCAACCATTGGAGCGGGGGGCGAGCGGGCAAGGGAGGTAGAGGTAGAAATCTTCCTTTTCCTTGGGCCGGCCGTTTCTACCTGGAAACTGGTCAGGCGGAAGAAGAGCGAGCTAGGGTATCCAGTCAGCTGTCAGCTGTGCCCGCGGCTCACACCGATGGACGAGAAGCTCGTGGAAAAGAAAGTGTTGCATATGAACTGTGGCTTTAACAAGACAATAAATATTGTGATTTGAATATAATTCGAAATGTGAAATTGATTGACCTATCTCTGCTAGACTAGCTACTCCTCAGTGAACGTCACTGCACACCATCCATATATGTGTGTGTGTGTGAGAGTGAGTGTGTGGGGGGTTTATGATTCACATGAAGACACTCAGGTCCAGTTTGTGGTCAGATAAACTAATCGGGGCTGGACTTCAAAGTGAAATTCATTGTAGTGCCTCCACCAGAAAACGAACACAGGACGCTTTGATTATATAGTGATTACTAGGGCTAGGATTTTCATGACTTAGCATATTTTTCTTGGTAAGGGTGATGTGTTCCCTAAATATATAGAAATTCATATTGTGAAGAAACTAATTGAATTAAGGTGCTTTTTAAGGGCATATTTTGCCATATTTGACAATTTCTGCATGATAGAGCATATTTTGATGGATTTTCGGTCATATTCAGCATATTTTTGAATTGCAAGAAATATACAGTCATTTTCGAAGTGAATTCGTTCTTACTCGCATGTTTACTCGAGAGGTTTTTTTTTTGACTGCAGCAAAATCTTTTTCATTTTTATTTGAGAATTTAGAGAAAGTATTCATTGGGCATTTCAACTCAGAGCCCATAAAGTGAACTAAAAATAGTACGTATGTGAAAATATCTCAGCATTTAGATATTGATGTTTTAAACAGTCCAGTTATAAGGGCATATTTTTCAAATTATAGTGCATATTTTGTACAATTTTAGATCATAAGAGCATATTTTATTTTGCATATTTTGGTAATTTTTAGGTCATAAAAATCCTAGCCATAGTGATAACATTGGTAGATTTATGTGAAACAGAAGCAGTACTTACAAACTTTCTATCTTCGTTCCACGAAGCTTGTAATTCATTTCCTCAGTGAATACTTGACTCTAGGTGTCCATCAGTTAACGTTATTGCCTTGCAACCATTAAGACCCCGATTCTGTGTAGTTCCGTGCCGAGTTCCGGAGTGTCTAGTTAATACGAGTGTGGTGTCGAATAATGTATGTGTGCTGAACTTTGTTTCATTTTTTTACTATTTGGAAAAATATTGCTCGAACATATTTTATTCAATGTAATGTAATGCATTCAATACTTACAGTATTTCTAATATTTAGTCATCCTTTTTGGTAGGGGCACGACGTGGACCCGAATCCTCCCACTGAATCGGCCAATGGCTTCAAATAGTTCCACTCCTTCCAAAAAAGAAAGCTCGCATCTTGGTCGTAAATGCACGAAAATTATACGTCACGACCCCACTAAACTCACAACCACGAAATTGAGCGGAAGGCAGAAGTTCGCGCTGTTGCCACGTCGAAGCACAACCCCGTGTGTTCTGAGGTTTAAGAGAATAAATGATCTCGTTGTAGAGTTGGTCTTTATCCGTGTGATACAAACATAGTATTTGCTCGAAAGGTCAGAAGTCGGTCTGACGCTCGAACTTGTCAACGCAGCCCGGTTGACGTTGCCACTTAGTGCGCGGGAACCAGCGACTTTTGTCCCGCTCTCGCTTTGCTTTTCCCATATGTGGCACCAGCGCAATTCTGCCCGGTGTCGTCCTAATTGCGAACAGTCCTAATTTCGAACACATGCTGCCTGAACAAGAATAACCTGGCAGGGTTGTGTCTTGATTGCGAACACATTTTTCTGCCTTGGGACCTACAATTTCTCACACCTTCTGTGCCCTTTTAACGATTTTTTTAGAGACTCAGTTTCACACTTGAGACTGGTAAGTCTCTTGTGGGTCACAGTTGGAACATAGAAAATTCGACAGGATTAAAGTCGTCGACGAAGTATACATAAGATAATAATAAAAGTATGACTTATTTTCATACGACTACATACTGCACAATTCGTAACTGGAAATAGCTTCGTCAATTAATAATACAATTATTAACTTTACCTAAATTTCGAAACATATTACAGTGTTCTCAAAAATTGAGGAATATCACCAGTTTCCTTATACATGTTAGTGCTCCTTGCTATTCTTTCGTCCAATAAAGCATATTTCTTCTTCCGCATTAGACCTTTCAGGTTCACTTACATACTACGAAGCACGTCATTAGACTTTTCTGCCTCAGCTTAAGCTTTTCATAAGGTATTATACTCTTGAATGTGGCATACCTAGCTCACCGTTGATTTTGTGGTTCCATCCCTTCACTGCATTATTTGTCCGGTGCATTCTGTTGAAGCAGTTCCACATCCACTAAGAGGTTTTCGAGACATTAACACCGGAATGGAAGTCTGATTATGTTGGCAGACTGAAAGGCTTAAATAACCTTGGAGGGATTTACAGTAGAAGACGATGATAAGTAAATCGGATTGGCTATTTTTGCTGGGTCACTACCCTTATTTGTTTTTGAAAACAGGTTTATCAGCTCCATGTGTTCGAAATTAGGACATGAAATTATTTCTCCCTGTTATGTTTTCGCAATTAGGACTGTTCGCAATTAGGACACAACCAATTACAATGCCGGAATATACGCTGATTATATGCCACCTAAGAATTTGTCTACAAATTATTCTGCAGATGAAGATGTGCAAGATGATGACAATATATGTGTGTCGGCAGATTGATGTTTCTTCCTTTCCAAGTGAGTGTTCTTGTATTTCTAATTTTTGTGGTAGAATAAAGAAATTATATTTTTTCTAAAGTTCCCACCAATGAAAAAAGCATACGTAATCTAAATGGTCAGGTCAAGGAAAAGTATTAAAAGATTTATTTATATAATAATTTTGACAATGTTAAGTTTACTCCACGTCTTCCATGATTTAACTGAATATCAATTAGTGTTGCCCACGAGACGAGACGAGACGAGACTTTGGTCTGTCCCGTCCCGTCTCGTGAAAATGCTGTCTCGTCTCGTGTCTCGTCTCGAAAATATTAGTTTGTCCCGTCTCGTGTCCCGTCTCGTGTCCCGTCTCGAAGGGTTCTGTCTCGTCTCATCTCGTCCCGTCTCGTTTTGTCTAGTCTCGTCTCGTAAAAGTGATCCGGGATATCATGCCAACAAAAGTCAAAAGTAGCAGAAACACAATATTTTTCCGGAAAGTGGGATAAAGCTCCAAATAGTTTACCCATTGCGTGGTGAGAATAAATAAGGTTCGTTAATCACGAGGACATTAATATTAAAAATGCAGTTTGTTGGTTACTGATTGCTAGGTATCTTATGAAATCTACCTTGTGTTTTTTCTCGCTTCCATACAACTGTCTATGCATCGTACATAAGTGAGTGCTCTTTTTCATTACTGCTATACCTTTTGGAAGTCTTCAAATGTTTTCCACTAGACCTTCTTTCTTTCTGAATGTCGAACTTCCGTGCACTATGAAAATGTACATTTTTTCTTTAAATTCTAAGCTTGGCGCTGGGAGCAACAAAAAAGTTTTTAAATGTGTAGTACGAACACAAAAGACTATTTAAAATTTCAATACTTAGTATATTACAAATAGAAAGCATTTATTGTTCTTAATATTGTTAAACATCTTCTATGATATAAGTTTTAAAAAGTGTTTCTTTGTGATATTGTGCTGTTTCTTACGCTCAGCTTATGACGCACATATTTTGTTTGTTTTTTTAGCCTCTAAGTCCGGTACCACCACCGCTTGATCTAATGTATCCTTCGGCAGGCACACATCTAGAAACATATGTCGGGGAAGGTGTCCGAGCCAAGTGTTTCAGAAAAAATTATAATAATAACATTAACGACAACAATTAAGCAAATGTTTAAATTACTACATTAATATAATTCATAGGTCTATTCACTTGAATATGTAAATTAATTAATTCTATTATTGTTATTACATGCAATGTTACAAAGATGGTACAAGGATAGTAATATAACAGCACGAATATTAGCTAATATCTAGCTTACGTGTAGTTAAGATCGTCAAAATTTGCATAAAAACAGCTGTCCTGGCTAGGAAATTAATGTAAAAAAATGTGATGAATTGAAAATTTGCTGAATAACAAAAAAAGGATGTTAAATCCAGTTTACGAAAAAAAAAAAGTTCCTAATTAATATTTCTGTACATAAATCTTCATTGATACTGTCATGCAAAGCCGTATGATCCCAATAGAATCCTTGTTTTCTAGTAAGTTCGGCAGGAACCCTCGATTATGCTAAACAAATATATTTTTTTGTTTAGCTAGAGCAAGGCCCCAGGAGGATGCAAGAAGCCGTTCCTGCAAAAGTGTATGTTTTAAGAAGCGAAGAAACGTAACAAAACCACCACGTATGGAAGGCAAACCTGCATTTAGTTTATATCGCATATTTACAGAGCCGTGCCTCCTGAAGTTATAAAAATCCCAACTTGATTCTCTTAGACATGCTATAGTTGAAAAAAATATGTTTAGATGCACCAAAAGTGCATCATTATCAGATTATGCATATAACGTGTTATTGGAATCAACATATTTGTGTAAATTGGGGGCCTCGCCGATGGGGTAGTAATAACGTCGATGTCTTGTAATGAACGGTCCTCGCGTTCGATACCCAATGGAGTCACAAAGTGGATCGGATCGCACTTTAAACTGTAGGTCGGTTCGCAATTTAGCCTATTTGTGAATCAAGTGGACTTAAAAAAAAAAAAAAAAAAATATCAACCTTAAGAATATTCGAATCCACTAATTCACCCGCAGTCAAGTCAAATTTCACGTATCCCTCTTCATCCTCGTTCATAGATTTCCTGCAATACCTTGTGAATGTGTGTTGCATCCTACCAGGTGCGAGAAATGTGCAGAGTTATTCTTTCCCTGTACTGCGTTACTTCTTTTCATAACAGTAAGGCTAAATTCTCGTTTTATCTGAACTTTTAAAAAATGTGCAAAATACGTCTCTATCTTTAAACAACCACCCTTTCTCATGTATGTGTAAAATAATCCCACTCTGGCTCAGAAAACCTCTTCCTACGATCAAATGAAGGAAACAACTCTCAAGTCTCAACAATTATAAATTTATGCTTAAATTTCCTATCATTTATACAAACAGTAGCACACATCACGTCCTTTGGTGCAACACTGTCAACAGCTAATGTTACTTTCCTCGTCCTAATCAATTTACTTCCAACCAGTGACGGCGTCAGGGAAATGTGACTGTGGGGCGGGGGGCGGAAGCCTCGCAACAAAATATTGTAAGGGGGCAGTCACATTAAAACGTCCGAAAACACTACACATATATACATATATAATAATACTTATAATAATAATAATTATTATTATTATTATTATTATTATAATTATTAGTATATTCATGTATGGTGTTTTGTGTTTGTCTTTTATTTAGAGTGGACGTTTACTGCCTAAATTTACTTCTTGATTACGAGTTTATCTCCACATGATTCGTTTTAATGAAGACATTAATTCTTTTTTATTGGTAAGTTGCGTTGTCTCTAGTGGCCTATTTCAGTATTGGAAGACATTCATAATTTTATAATTCATCGTCTTTCTTGAAATGAAACTACTGATATAAATATTTAACTTATAAGATAATAATATAAATGACGAAAAAATGCTTCGAAGAGTTTAATTTTCTTGGAAAATAAACGTTACGTTGGAAGAAATTAATCTTCTTAAGTATTGGAAACAATGTGAGGCACTTAGTGAAGTGCTATTCCCCCGTAGGAGAATTCTGCTGTATGTGCTTTGGAGAACACATTGCCCACCCTTGGTACGTCCAGGACTTGACATTTCTTCTCAATTGCAAGAACAGCCAAATGAGGCAGTTTGCATCCAGCATCCTGTTTCGAGCAAGCCTTTTCAAAGATTTTAAGGACAACCATCTTCGTAACGCTGAAGAGTTTTGGGAAAAATTTGTGTTTCACCTTTCAGGGAAATGTTATCACAGGATAAAAAATCAGACAAAGGTTTCAATTATCTCATAATTCAAGAAATATTCTGACCCTGGCATTACTTACTCATACTCTACCATTCCAACGTATGTCTGTGCTATACAATTACAGGCACTTATGCAGTTCGTGGGAAGAAGTTCTTCGATTTTGATATGTACGAGAAAGAGCGAACCTGCATCTAATGATTGAAGAGTGGCAAATCCTAATATGCGTTCTTTTACCTGCCCGCGATATGTTTTGAATCAAATTTTAAGTGTAATTTGCATTTTAAGGTTCACGTTCAATACATTTCCAAATAATATCCCCTCATTAACTTCAAGAGTATCGAAGAAATTCCCTTTGTTAAGGTTTCCTCAGACTCATCATCTCGAAATTCAAGTCCCTGAATAGTAAGAAACCGCGATGAATCCACAACAACTGACATGTAGTGTCGAGTTTTCTTCGATCACCTTTGGTCCTGGGTTCGATACCCAGTGGAGACACTTTAAACTATAAGTCCAGTCCCGATTACCCTTACTGTGCATCAAGTGGACTTAAAACATTAAATCAACTAACCAACCAAATCTTGAATCAACTTTGAATGTCTTTTAATAATTAGCGTTGTCACTAACGACCACGATTAGAATAATTTGCCCGTACTACAGATGATGTCTTGTGGTCCTGAAAATATTCGTGATCTTTTAAAACCATCCACATTCAACACTTTTCCCAGTTCTTAAGACTGGTTAAAACTTAGGTTAATCTCGGCTATTACAGGACATAATTGAATGAGAAATCACCTATGCCCAGGTCGGCGCTCGAATCTTGAAAGAAAGTCACACACACATAGCTATATACGTATATACTAAAACAAATCAATATTTGTTAATCAAGTTGGTATTATAAGCAGGAAAGTGTTGCTCACGGGACATGTCCCGTCCCGTGAGCAACACTAATATCAATAACACAGTCCTTCTGATCGGACTATTTATTCCTCATGTGCCCCTCAATTAGCCACTGTAGGATTGATTGATTGAATCAATTGTTTTTTTTTTAGTCCACTTTATGCTGGACCTACAGCTTTGGGATCCGAACCACTATGTGCCTCCACCGGGTATCGAACCCTTGATTACAGCCACTGTAGGAGGCGGAATTTGTAACAAATGGGTAATATGATGTGAAAATAAAAGAAATAAAGATACACAGGACTTCTTTCCGGCTCAGAATAAAAGCACTGAAAAATATAGCAAGGAAAAACTGTACCCGTCAAGATGATGGGTTGGTACTATTTGGTAGCTAGGAAATCACCGTCCTCCTAGTGATAAACGTCTATAACAATAATTATACAACTCTAAGTCAGTCACTTTTAGAATGTAACTTTTTAAACACTGCTGTCGACTTACAAAAGTTTTGTTTGAAGAAACAAGAAGTTTCTCTGCTCAATTTCCACCTTAAGTTCTAAGCACATACAAGTTGTGACAGATGGACTTCTGTTATTGAAGGTTACACACATGACACGCTATATTTTTACCCCGTCAATAATTTACTGCAGTCTGAGTTTCGTACCATATCCACATCAATTATTACTACCTGGAGACGATAATCGATCAATCCCTGCGGGTTAGTTTCACTGGTCATAAAGCACGAGCATCGAAGGCTTACGGTTACTCATGGCCGGTGCCAAGCGATGGATGGAACTCTCACGGGCTCTTCTGACCACGTAAATATCTCTTATTTCTATAGTCCTAAATTAGGGATGCTATCGAGGCGAGATGAGATGTATTTTCTGTATTCTTGAAATTACAATATTTTATTAAAAAATATTTTTATTATGCAAAAACCTTAACTTGATGGGAAGATAGTGTGTAGAAATCGAGATTTTCGCCGAATTTCAAAAATTTCCCGAAGTGGCCTGGAAATGGCGACATTTCTTAGTCTCGAATGTCGGGATTATAAAACGTTTCTTTCCTGATCCCGTCCAACACTTCTTGTTACGGCACCTCAACATGATTTGAATGTCTCTGGTGAATACGTTCTGTCGTTATTTTGTTAGACATGGCAGTTGACTGCTGTTACTTACAGCCTGGAAATCACAGAAAACAATATTATTGGTAATGAAATATCGCTACAATTTCACCATTCGAATTACATGAAGTTATTCCAAATATCTCAAAAGAGGCAAAAAGCCCCCTTCAGGCCCGTACCCAGGGGAGGGGGCCATGCCTCACCCCCTTCGAGCCGTGAAATTTTTAAATGTGAACCTATAAAAAGCTACGAAAATAACATCGACGATTTTTCAAACTTGTAAAAATTTCAATTTTTTTCTTAAATAAATGAATGTGCTTGTTGTGTAGAGAGACAGTCTCCAGAAGTCTTCAGTCTGCGATATTGGGTACTTTTAGTTTTATAACCATTGATGCAAGGCTACCAGCAGTGGCGGCGATTGGGGGGGCAAAGAGGGCAGTTTCCCCCCACTATTTCCACTTTTGCTCCTGCACTATTGCCTCTTAATGCTAAGCCTTATCTAACCAGACCCGGTAGAGGCACATGGTGGTTCTGATCCTACTTTAAACTGTAGGTCCAGTCCCAATTAGTCTATCTGTGCATGAAGGTGGACCTAAAACAAATACTCAAACCCTTACCCCCCCCCCCCAGTTTTGGTACACAATCTCCTCTATTGGCTACCAGGTGGAAATGTCTCTCTCTCTAAGATCCTTCGTGGTGGGCTATGGATGGGTTAACTGCTCAACTCACATTTAGAATTCTTTATTGTAATAATAATTGCTAATATGTATAATTTAATTTATAAATATATTATTTTCTAAGCATAGGATCATCGTGGCTGTTCAATGGTTCTGGTATAAGAAAATAAAGAAAATTTGAAAACATTTTTCATTTGCGAGACTCAGAACTATCGGAATACATCTGGCCAGTATCGACGATTGGGTGGGGGGGTAGGGAGGGGGGCAAGGACATTTATTTTCTCTTGGCAGACAAGCATTAAGAGGCCACAGGACGGGGGCAAAAGTGGCAAGAAAGTCAGGGGCGACTGCCGCAAGGTTCCCCCAAATAACCGCCGCTGTGTATATTTATATATGAATACGGATCTGGCCCCTCCCTCAAAAAAATCCTGGGTACTGGCCTGGCCCCCTTGGACCTTGTAAACAACATATACGGCGTGTGACCGCACAAATGAACAGAACGTATAGAGGTCATTAAACCAACAACTTTTCTTAATGGAGTTTCCTTCTGATTGACTTCTGGTTTCGACACTAATCTAATTACTCGAAAGAAAATATTTTATCTGGAAATCAGCACAGGTTCACAACTGAGAATTATAATGGATTGGCCTTGGAATTACTATAAACAATATATATATATATATATATATATATATATATATATATATATACATATGTTTGTGTGTGTGTGTGTGTGTGTGTGTGTATATATGACTTATCGATACATAATCAGGTAGATATTGGTTTGACTGAAGATGTCTAGTTAGCGGTTTAGTCTTCACAAGTCTCGAAGGCGTGTTCTCGTTCTCTTCTCGTTTTTACAAGCCTCACTCGGTCTCTTTCTTATCGGCATCATCCCTGTCCTAAAGCGTTTAACTTACATTAAGTCTAGGGTTGTAGGGAATGTGTTGTGATTGTCCCTTCACCAATTTTGCCGACCTCCCTAGCGGCGTGGTTATCACAGCACTCTACGACGCCAGGGGTCCTGGGTTCGAATCCTGGGTATTCTTTATGAGTTCCCATCAATTTAATCACAATTTCACTGATCCTCGTCGTCGCGATTAGTCAAAAATCGCAAAAAAAATTATTCTAAATAACAGAAATCAAATTAAACCTTTCCCAATTTCATCTTATCACCTTTCATCCTCATTTTTTCGCTATCAGTGAAAAGTGGCGAAATAAATTAAAGCAAAACGATCGATTTTATATAGTATCGAAGAATTGTTTGCTTTGGCTTCGAAAATTAGCATCTCCTTTCTACTCTTTATGTTAATCCCGTGTTTGAGTTATTGGCAGTCCATGTTAAACACACGCCCGGCAAGGAACTCGAACCCGGATCTTCACAGATGAGCTAGCCAATCAGAAAGTACCATAGGCTCGGCCACCGAACGGTTAGTAATTTCCATTGCCTGCTGCAAAAATTCTGAACTGCTATTGTTGCTAACCAATATTATATGACACTAAAATGTCACTTTTCCACTTTACCTATAAAATCACAGCTTCTGAATCTATTATGTATTGCACATGACCATTGCTAGTTGAAAACCACTGAATAGTATGTTGCTAGTCAGAAACATCGAATTATAACACCTCCTTCCTCCGAAATTGTCATTCTGAAAAATAATTTTCTCTGGCTTGGGCCATTCATTAATTACTAGAATTTGGTGTAAACTCATGTAAAAATA
Source organism: Lepisma saccharinum (assembly GCF_977018435.1). Taxonomy (NCBI): domain Eukaryota; kingdom Metazoa; phylum Arthropoda; class Insecta; order Zygentoma; family Lepismatidae; genus Lepisma; species Lepisma saccharinum. The sequence continues at coordinate 39,362,021 of NC_139237.1, forward strand.
TCTTATTGGATTATGCTTTATAATGCAGAGAATCCTGTGTAAATTTCTATGTTATAAGCACTGAAAAATTTTGTTGCGTCACTTTTGAAACACCCTGTATATTTCAAATTCGTACTGTTTTATTTTTAAAAAAATAATTTATGTATGTGTTGTAAGCTACGAAGTTGGCACACAAGAAGACTAGAACGGACTATTTGAGACTTTTTTTATTTATTTATTTATTGAACTCAACAGGTATATATACCTAATTACAGAGCCCATATAATGAATACATAGTGAATACAGTTACGTATATAATATAGAAGTAGATGAAAAAATATAATGAAAATATATTTTAAATTATTAATTTTATATATATATATATACATAATACATACACACACATACACATAAACACACACACACATATACTGTATAACACCAATTCATTAGGAAATTATGTGTTTAAGCTTAAGACATTGCCATTGTGTTAATAGTGGCTTTACTGAGGTCCCTTAGGTTCATAGAAACGAAGTCAATGGTCTTATTCTTGATTAGCAATTTATTGTAACTGGTGCACATTCTCCACAATGGAGATGTCTTTTCAATTTCATATCTAGCCTTCTTCATAAGAAAAACTTCATTCTTGAGTCTAGTTTTCGACGACGGGGTTCAAAAATTAATCTGACAGAGTAGATGTTCAGCATCTATCTCGTGATTTAACAACTTCCACAAGAATACTATTTCCTGTAACGTCTTCTGTGACACAGCTTTGTAAACTGACTTTCATATATTAGATTTTCGTAGTGTTCAAATGTGGGGTAAACTTTCTGAAATTTATACTTTAAAAATCTAAGAAATCTCGAATGTACTCTTTCAATTGCTACACTGTATTTTGCTTTATCTGTATTCCATATAACAGATGCATATTCGAGTTTTGTTCTTACATATGAATAATACAAAACTTTTAGTGTCTCTATACTCTTGAAATCCCTCCCCATTTTAAGAATAAACCCAAGGTTCTTGAACGCTTCACTAATTATTTGTTCTATGTGTTTATTAAAAGTAAGATTTGAATAAAAAATAACCCCTAAATCCTTGACTGTAAAATTTGTTGCTTGGTTGTATATTTGATATTGAAATTCAACTGGGTTTTTCTGTCGAGTATATATTACAAAATTGCATTTATTGATATTTAGTGTTAAATCATTGTTTATTGTCCACGTTTCTAACTTTGTAATATCATTTTGAAGTTGAACACTGTCATCTTGTTTGCTTATTTTCCTGTAAAAATTCAGGTCATCTGCAAACAGCAATTTGTGTGAATTTTCAAATGAATCAGGCAAGTCGTTAATAAGTAATGTGAAAAGGAGTGGCCCAAGGTTAGACCCCTGAGGTACTCCTGAGGTGACTCTTATCTCTGAAGATGTGTGGCCTTTATACGTCACGTACTACTTACGGTTCTGCAAATAGGAAGCGAACAATTGGCGCAGTGGTTCAGAAATATTGAAGCATGCTAATTTACAAAATAGGATATCATGGTTAACCAAGTCGAACGCTTTGCAAAAGTCTGTATATATTTGACCTCCTTCATCCAAGGTTGAACTTATAAAATTGGTAATATCGGAGAGATTGGTCAACACTGATCTACGTGGTACAAAGCCGTGCTGAAACGATGATATTACAGGTTTTATGTGGATAAATATGTACCAGTGCATAATTTTTTCGAATATTTTAGCTGGGGCTGATAGCATACTTATTGGTCGGTAGTTTTGTACGTCATTAGTGTTATTGGTTTTGGGAAGTGGACAAATTGCCGTGGCTTTCCATTTTTCAGGAAATTTGTGTTTTGCAAGAATTAAATTGAAAATTAGATATATAATGGGTATTTCAACACATGACTGCAACCTTTAAGTACATAGGGCGGTATCTTGTCCGGTCCGGCTGAATTCTTAGGTTTTATGATTTTAATTGCTTTTTCTATGTCTTCAATTCGTATCTCTGTAATATTAACATTATCCAGAGTTTCATATTGTTTATGGTTAGGCAATACTTTCATGTCATATCTAGGAAGATCTTTTTTGTACACCGACTGAAAATGCTGTGCAAAAGCTTCTACTACTGAACGTCGGTCTGATAAAACTTTATCTTTGAACTGTACAGGATCTTTGTTGCTTTTCTTGCGTTTATTTCTAACAAACTACCAAAACTGGGTGCTATCTTTTGCAATATTTATTTCCGAATTGGCAACATAACTGTTGTATGCATCAATAATTTCCTTCCTAACTATTGTTCGAAATTCGCTAAATTTATTGTAGTGGTATCAGAGAGTCTCTCTGTACGGTACTTGTTCGAGAAACCCATGATATGTATACACTTTAATGGAAATCACAAATTGGACCCTGTATATAATGAAAGCACCGAGTAGCTATTAAGATCTGAATACTTAGACACAATTTCTCTGTTATTATCGTCCATGTTACATTTCAGTTCTAAGGTTTATTTTCTTTATATATTCTTTATTTATTCGACGTTAGCATACAACACGCACATACATGAACTTATTATTCAATCATTTTTGCTATCACGCTGCGTTCCCTCGGTCAAAATCGAAAAGATCGAATTCATGTGTGTATCTTATCCAGTTTTATGACCACTATCGCACCAAGATGAGAAAGACCGTGGCCAACTCGTGAACTAAAGTGAACAGTCATTTGTTTTATCCTCTCGCAGTCACTGTAGATGGAACTGTTCCCTTTCGTTTGTTCCCGACTGCCCCCGTGTTGCCATATTCATAACCCCCCTTGCCGACCTCAGTGGCGGAGTGGATAGCACATCGCGCTACGACGTCAGGGATCTCGGGTTCGAATCCTGACCTGGACATGGATGTTTGTGAGTGTCCATTCAAACCCAGACAAGTACCCACAATACTCCATTAACTTAAATTTTACATTTTTGTACCATGCAACATTACATACACACATAACCATTAACTTCAACACTCTCTCAACAATAATTACTTTCTTCCACCTACACCTTAACCCACCTTCACATAGCTATCCTGAAGCATCCCAGGGCCCACCCTTCCTGGAGCTTCCAGAATAGTTCCTTCTTATTGAAGTCATTTCAATCGTCCTCTTAACTGTAATCACCCACTCTTAATATCATCTAATGCTACCTTCCTTTCTACATAACTTCTATATATTATATTTCCCTATATATGCATTATTACATACATCCAGGACTACCGAACAACTCCCGTGCTTGGTACTTGATCCTGCAGAATGTCCGCACAAGACTCCTGTAGAATCAAAACAACTTGTAAAATTTAAACAATAAAGAAAAGTGAAAAGAAAAACGGGGGAACCGATATTCATATAAATAACGTCCTGTTCTCTTTAGGCGCCATCACATAAGCGCATACCCTCGGATAATTTGCTATATGTTATTTCATTTGTATGATGTATTCATTTGACAACCGATTCCGGGTTCCACCCCTGGGGTAATTGACCTAACGCCCCCTACCGCTACCGCGTCCCCGCCTTTATCTATAGAGTCCCTTTAAAGGCATGTTAGAACATATCGCAAATTATCCAATTCCACAAGTCATTCATAAGAAGAAGAAGAAATTGTGTAGACGCGCGCCTGTGACATGAATCCATGATGGAAGCCCTGAAAAACCGTAATGCGTTACGTTGGTAAGCATTAACATTACACCGCATACGAGGCAAGCTTCGATTACTTTAGGTACGCCGTGTGCGTGATATAGATTCCTCAATGTCAAGTGAGTCGCAGTTTCAACCAAGCGGCATTTGCCTAGAAAAACGGGTTGCCAAGACACGAATGACGTACATGAACAATGTGCTCGAAATGTTTCTCTATTATTTAACATCACGAAGTCATTCCGAATTGCTGCTAAATGGTATTATAGCAATGTTGAGAGTGAAAATCAATGGGACAACCTTCACAGAAGTTAAGGATCGCAGGTGGAACTTGCTAACGGGTTAACCACCTGACTTACGACAAGTTCTTCCAGTATTTCACATTGAATAATTGAATTTTGCTTTTCATATAAACGTAAATAATTTGTATTTTGGAATGAGTGAACTTGGAGGACTCTCAAATTAAAATTCACAACCAGCGTTTGGCCTAACCTGTTGTTCTTCCCGAGCTTGCCGAACGCTGACCAGGCGGCAATATCGCGGTCTGCTATAAATGCCATGTTCTGGGGTAGCAACATCACGAATAACCTACACGGAAATGAGTGCACAAATGTACAGTCACGGACACTACCCACTACCATGAAAACCTATACTCTGTCCCAACTATCTCTGGAGCAAGGCCACGCATAGCGCCAGAGAAGAGGAGGAAATCGAGTGGGAAGAGCGAAGCAGTACACGTTCCTGCGAAGGCTGGTAACTGCAGCCGCATTCCCCTCTTCCACGTTAGCCCGTTCCTGTCACGTGTTTATTGGTGGAGCTGTCTCGCATCACTACTTGCGCAGAGACATGTTCTCGTTCACGTGCAGGGACGGCGCCAGGGGTGGGCACGGGTGGGCAAGCGCCCACCCAAAAATTCCTGTGCCCACCCGATTGCCCACCCAATCAAATTCAATAAGTACATATACTTGGGGATATAGGAATGATTCAATAAATAAGTGTACGTATTCTGGTGTTCATAACATGTATATTTTACTCGTGAATATTATCTATGCTATTCACATAACCCATAAAAAGTCAATTTTGTCATTAGAAAGTGAAAGTAAATACTAGAGCTATTGAAACAAAAACTGTGATCGAATGAATACTTCCATGATTAAAAGCAATTATCAGGCTTAGGAGGCTCAAAATTATGCAGGGTATGATCAAGATTAGATCAGAAATTAGGTTGAACTTGAGGACTGCAGCTCCGGGCCTCCACATAACGTATATAAATCCCGGCCTTGGTATGGTTAAAATAATTTCCAAATAAACAAATAAAATCAGCATCTTAGCGTTACTTCCTCCTGCAACACAATACATTATTTTCAATTATAATTATTATTAGAATAATTTAATCAAGAAGACTTAGATGGGCACGCCATGTGACACGAATGGCAGAGGAAAGAATAGTTTACAGGATTCTTGTTGGGAAACCTGATGGTAAGAGACCAGTAGGAAGGCCAAGGCGAGGATGGAGGGATAACGTTGAGATGGACCTAAAAGAAATCTGCAAGGATCGGAAAGATTGGATTGATCTTGCCCCGAATAGAGACAGATGAAGGCTTCTGTTGCTGCAGCCACAAACCTTCGGGTTTAAGTATGATAGAGAGTATAATATAGTTTTAATTAGCTATGCATTAAAATTCCAGAAGCGTCCCTTTTTTATTTCATTACAATTTGTATATACTTGTTATCTTCAAATATCAATATGGTATGCGAAATATCGACTTTATATTCATTCTGCTAATAAAAGGAATCGCAATAATCACTACAATACTGAAGTGAATATATTTTAATAAACCAGTTATGTATGGAAAAAGCTATAGAATTATTCAACTGCTAATGAGTGGCATATCCTATTTAGAAATCCTCGTCCCACACATAAATTTTGCCATATGAATCAGCCGAAAATGTCAACAGAATCTGTAGATACAGCTTAAGTAAAGAAAAAAAAAGTTATGTCACGAAGTATCTAGAAGACGATTTTGTTAGTTTGTTTTTAAGCCCACTTTTATGCTCAGATAGGCTAATCGGGACTAAACCTACAGTTTAACGTGTAGTCCGAACCAGTGTGCATTCTGCTTTCACCAGAGGAGGGGGGAGTCGAACACAGGACCTCTTCATTATAATGCGACAGCGTTATGCCTTTGGGGAAAAATATACAGAAAGAACTCGCACCAAACGTGGAATTTTATCACCACAGAAGATGCGTCCATTTTAGGAGGGTGATTGCCTGAGACAAATATTTGAGACTTTCGGAAAACATCATTGTTCACGGAATTAGCTGCCTTGATCCACTAATGAAACGCTGTGCAATTGAAACTACCACCTCAACTTTCTAAGAGGTATGAACTAATGCAACTCCATTTTTGGAAGAGTAAGTTGTGGTTGATTTGTCATATTTAAAGTCATTTCTCTGCTAATTTTGATAATGACGACGATAATGTTCAATGGTGATTAGATTAAAGTAACGAAGGGGGCGAAAACAAACACATGCTGACACTAAAAATATAAGCCCTCATAAATTATTACTTTGAAAGTGGTTCCAGGCGCCAGGGACTCGTTGCCCTGATAGAATAAAGTTTCCAGGGTATGCTGCACAGGATAGAGGTTGACATACTAGTGTGTTCGAAATGGTCACGCTATTCAACCCAAGTCATCTATGAAAAATAGATGAATTATTACTGGCACGGTGATCAACTTCGATGAATTCATTGTGTCCTAAATCATTTTGTTACCTCAAAAAATATGTTCATGTAACCATACGTGAGTGGCTTCTCCCGCATTAGTAACATGACAGTTCAGAAAATGAAGTTCAGAAACTTAGCTAATAATCTCTTCAATTCTGAACAGATTTTTCGATCTTACTTGTTTGTGAGTGATATTCTGTCAAAATAGCCTTTGATTAGCCTAGGAATACTTCATGGACAATGAACAAAGAATTTGTTTTCCGTGTGTGTTTTAAATCATTCCTAATAAGACGTTCATTTTAATACAAACATTCAGTGGCGGCAATTAGGAGGACCGGGAAGTGGTAATGCAGTTCCCTCGCCAAATTTTGCCACTTTTTGCCCCCGCACTATGGCCTCTTTATGCTAAGCCTTTTCTACCAAGAGAAAGTATATTGTCCATGCCCCTCAAATGTTGGCACCCAATCGCTGCTACTACAAACATTCAGATAGATTTCTCGGTTGTATAAACCTTGTAAGCTAAGAAAAGTTACCCCCAAGGAGTAAGGAAACTCTTTCAGTCAAAAACTCGTACGATGAAAATACTATGCTCAGGAACATGGATTTAAATTAAGAGAAACTTCACGATTGTCTACCATCGCACTTTCTATCATTGTCGCCGAATACATAAAATTAAGTATGTGCCTTGTGTTTGCAACACAAGCTTAAACCTAATTCCCATTTATTTCACTGTATTAGTGCATGAAAGAATGTGATTAGAATGTATGACGGGGTATGGCTGCGTATGGGTAAACACTTCCTTGAAATAATTGTGTCCATCAGAGACAAAGCGAAAGGAAATGGACAATATGCGACAATAGATTAGAAAATAATAAAAAGGAAAACAAGAAAAGGAAAGGGAAAAGAAGTAAGAGGAAAATCGGGAGTGTAAGAGAGAGGTTGATACATACGTCTTATATACACATATACACTATATATGGTCTTACATTTATACTGCCCACCCTAATCTAACAATATGGATATTCTGCCCACCCGGTCGAAAATTTCTGACGCCGTTCCTGTTCACCTGCTCCAGAGATAAGTGAGACAGGGTATAGCGAAATGATATTTCTTAATAAGACCTTAAAAAGATAGTTTAAAAGCACGAAGTGGTTGGTTGATTTGGTGTTTTAAGTCCACTTTATGCACAGTGAGGCTAATCGGGACTGAACCTACTGTTTAACGTGGGATCCGAACCACTATGTGCCTCCACCGGGTATCGAACCCGAGACCCCTTGATTACAAGGCGACGACGTATCGAGGAGGCCAAAACTCGAGATGAGAGCTAGACCACACCGAGACGAGAATGAAACCACATCCTTAGACACCCGTTGAAATTATACCAACCTCTGTAAAATTGAGCTGAGACATAGAGTTAGTTGGCTGTTCACTCGCTCTGATTCGAGACACTGGGTTATGAAATAACATAAAAGACTGAACTAAATTTAATACGCTAATCGGGACTGGGCCTACAGTTTAAAGTTGGATCCGAACCACTTGTGCCTCCACCGGGTATCGAACCCGCAACCCCTTGATTACAAGGCGGCGACTCTACCACTGCGCCATCAGGGAGGCCACATTACTACTTTGATTACACCATATATTACGAGACAAGCATCTACAAGGGCCTCCCACATGGCGCAATGGTAGAGTCGTCGCCTTGTAATCAAGGGGTCCCGGGTTCGATACCCGGTGGAGGCACAAGTTGTTCGGATCCAACTTTAAACTGTAGGCCCAGTCCCGATTAGCCTTACTGGTCTTAGTCTGGTCTCTTTTCGATAATCCATAGTTCTCGGTCTTGCTACATTTTCTAAAAATAAGCAAGCACGTCACCACCAAGTGGAAGGGGGCGGGCTCTAGCCCACCGTGAAATTGAATCGGCAGGTTTAAGAAGGGAATAAGTCCAAAAAGTAAATTTGTGGGAAATCAAGAAAAACTGTATAAGTGGGAGAGTATGCGTCCAAAAACAAAAAAAATCGTACTGGAACGTCAGAACTCTGTGTAGGTAGAGAAGAGTATGTTAAAAAGAATGTAGCCAGAACTTGTATAAAATGTAAAAAATTTGGTGGATTTTCTTAAAACGTATGAAGTTTTTGCTGGGGGAAAAACGGAAATAAAGTGTACAATGGAAAAGAAAATATATTATCGTGTAGTTTACAACACGAAAGTGCACAATGGAATGAATATGCTCAAATTTAGAAAATTTGAAGGCAAGTCAAACAACAAACAGTCGTTCATCCACCGACTGATCTTCATCGTGGTGAGAAGTTGTAGGCCCAGTTACCATGTTGTCGTAGAAAGGTTTTTGTCGTCTGGAATGTAGGGGATGATTTTCCTAAAATCATTCACTTTTTTTTCGTTGATTGGTAATGTGGGATTGTAATAGGTCCGAGGTTCATTTCCTTCTTACACCTTACGTTGATTTCAGGGTTCTATATCTTCCTCCTCGCACTCACGTGTAGAGCGACGCTTTCCGATGATGTCGAGTACAAAAGCTCATTTAGCCATTTTTTGGTCTTCATTCTTTTCTTAAACCTGCCGATTCAATTGTCTTACCCCATCATGAAAATAATGCCTACGCCAGGACTCAAACCCGGGACTTTCGGTGGAGAAATCGAAAATCGACCAATGAACGTGCTCGGCCACCGAAACCCCCTTATTACTATCTAATATATACTTTATAAGTACAGTCACGGGCAATAAAGATAAGATATCTAGATCTTGAAATACTTGCTTCCCTGTAAGGTGTTATCCGTTGCCAAATTCTACGGAAATAAGAGGATTTTTAACACCAAATTTACATTGACAACTTCTGCCACCGCCGTAGATGTAGGCAGCACCCATAACGATTTGAAGATGTAGGTATATCATTTTTCTTGCCGGTGACTGTACATGATTTGCGGATAATAAACCAGGTTTTGGTGTGGATGATCCTCCGTCTACAAAAGGGACCTTCTCTGGAAAAGAGAATGGCTTTGAAAATAACCACAAAATGGGGAAAAAATATGATTTTGACCAAAATATGGGAAACAATCATCTTACATGGCCTAACCTAACAGTAAAAAAAAATATTATAAGACATACAAAATTTGTTAGCTATATTTTTCGTTCAGCCTATCAGTTTCAGAACAGGTCAATATTGAAAAATCGGTGGGCAGAGTTTACTTTTAGAATGTTCAAAAATTATTTTTTTCGTTTGTTTTTTTCGTTTAATTTTCCTTGTCAACTTATAAAATGAAATTTGCAATGTAATGTAAGAGGATTATATCTGGACTTTGGTGTTCAATTCAGTTGCAAAATGTGTGTAGGATATGTAAATGTCATACGTATTAGTTGTCAACCCTTGATTTAAGACTAAATAATGAGGCAAATGAGACGCAAATTGTAACTTTGTATTTAAGGCTTGGTATATATTCAAATTACCCAGCATTACTAGTATTTTACAAATTAATAGAAAATTTCATGCTAATCAAAATGTTACCTCAAGAGGCCTAGGTTCCTTATGTATGAAGAGATTTCTCAGAAATTGTAATTCGAGACTAAAAGTTGTAAACGTTGTAAGTGCCAAAAGCGAAAGTGTTGGGAAATCGCATGGTTCCGCACATCAGCCCGTAAGAACGTGCACACTAGTGGCCTTTGAACTACTTAGAGGGCTACCAGCCACTTTTCACGTTTACCACATTATAAAGCATGGCACATTTCACAGTTTAACGTGGAAAACGGTGTTTGAATTATTTTGACACAGCGTTTACTAATTTTAGTCTTCAATTATTTAAAAATTATTTTTTTTATGTCTTGTAGATTTTTCCTGCACGTCAGAGGCCTTCAAGACGAAGGGAAACTCTATCTTCCAAGCGATTACGACAAATACTTGCACCCAAATTTCGAAAAAGGTATTTTTTGTCATTATTGTTTTATTTTAATAGGGTTATAATCAAAACTTACACAATTTCCTTATAAGCCGTATTAATGCAGATAATGACTTGATGCTGCGTAGTAAAAAAAAATACAAAGGAACGTTATTAAGTCGTTCCATGAAATGAACTTATTATTGGCTACTACATCTTTTATTACAAAGACTATTAACAATGCTCTTCTTACACCGTAAAAATTCTACTCAATTGCACAGCAACGCATTGTAAATTACCTATGGAACTTATTGTTGCGGGACAATTGTTGTCTACAATAGTCAGAGGCGCAAGCACGATTTTTTTGTCTGGGAGGGGGCAAATACCAGCATAAACGTACCAATAATAATAATGACATTATTATTATTATTAGTAGTAGTAGTAGTAGTAGTATCAAATACGTTATTATACTCGTAAATTACGCAAAAGATTTTTCTCAAAACGTTCAATTTCACATTAACTAATAATGGAAAACAAGCAAACAAACTGTATTTTTGAAAGACAGAAAATGCATGATAAATGCATTCAGAATATAAATATTTTTGTACATACAACATGCATAACTTTCATGAACAGCATATGTTTTACACATATGTAACATGGAGCAACGTAAAATAAGAAAATACAATGCAACATGCTAACACTAAATTGTGAACGTATTCAAAGTTAAACAACATACATAATTTAAATACATTACATAATCAATTCATCCACCTCATGATAAACCAACAACAAAAAATATAAAAATTTTGTGTCAAAGGTGGCCGCTTCTTTTCCTCAAAAAAATTGTTCATGCATTTAACATTAAATCAATTAAGAGAAGTCATAGTTTTCTATCCCTGGTAATTTACAATGCATTACAGAAAACAACCATATTGCGAGCGAAGAGTGCAAGAAAAGTTTTAGATCCATTTTTTTGCAATCTGAAAACAATATTGACTTAATAGAGCGCAAACAATTTGAAGGGACGACATGGCATTCTCCTTTTTACACCTTTTTTTCATTTAGATCGTTCGGCGTTCAGAGCCGATTCCCGTTACCCCTAGCTACAACCCTGAACTTGTGAGACTAAGAAAAGCAGGTTTTGCGAGAGAAGCGAGCAAGAAAATTCAACGAAATGTATTTTATTTGCATAAAATTTGAATTGAAAGGGGGCAATGCCATCCTGCCCCCCCTGTGGTTCCGCCACTAACAGTTTGATAGTAGAGGACTGTGAGTACTTGAGAGAAAATTGACATGCTTTTCATTATGGGCTTATTCCATGCGGTGCCCTGGAGTTTATCTTTGCACATGAATATAAAAATGTAATAGGAGAATCAAATTTGTTCCAAGCCAGTGGGAGGGGGATTCCGAATTTAGTGCAAGTGACGCCAAATTCTATTGTCTCCGCTTGCACCTGAACATCTATGGCTCCGGATGCGAAAATACAGTATTAGTATTACTATAACAAATAAATGTAACATTTACATTATTACACAATTCAGAGAATTCGTTAGTTGACGGATGCAGATTCAGATTTCGTGTAAAACTCTATATCCAGTCAAAAATAGCATATGTTCCTCAAAATAACTTCCATACATATTTTCCACAAAAAATTGTGCAAAGCAAAACAATCTGTACATATGTTACAGTAATGAATGCTTAATTTCAGAAAGTAACTTCTATCTTTTTTTTCAGGAGTACCTACAGATGTTTACTTTAGAATGCAAGTGCACCAGATTAACACAAACGAACGTAACGAAGTAAGTATACACGATACTAAAAAAAAACCCACCTTATAAATGTTCACAGCAGGCTGCAGGAGTTAAATAATTTTTTCTGAGTGCTTGCCTGTACAAGATTGCGAGTTTGCCCTCGAAGAGGAACAAGCGGCATTCCACCCAGGGAAACAGACACAAGACCATATATTCTCAATTCGGACCATATCGGACAGATTTTTGAGCAGAGGAAAAGAAGCAAACCTTTATCACCACACTGCACAGAAAGCCCATATGCTGAACAACAGATTTATTTATTTTAAAAAAAAACAAGCAAACATAGTACACGAAGACTACAGCTTTACGAGTACCAACAGCCAGCCCACTTCGAAACACGGATTGCACACAAACATCGTGCACCGCTCACAGTCTGTACAGCAAGTGTCTGACGTGAATCACTCGACCCCACCAGTCAGCTATTGCCACTTGGCAATCCTGCCCTCACACAATGGCGGAATTTACATGTACTACACCTTGTGGTCACATCTTGCATTCCTCGATTTGAAAGCTGCTTTCGACATGATGCCACGGAAGGTAATATGGGAAATGCTAAAAAGGAGAAATGTCCCACCAAGATTATTCAGAGCAGTAAAGTCGATGTATGAGAAAGCAGGAGTTGTTCGACTGAACAGCGAAACATCACAAACCTTTACGAAGGATAAAAGAGTAAAAGAAGGGGACAGTTTGAGCCCATGAAGTGATAAAAATAGGCAAAAGAAGAACAGAGAAAACCAAGGTAGAGACGTGGAAAAAGAACTTTGGTGTATGCAGACGGCATTGCAAATACAAGGGAATGTTACAAAGAGCGGTACTAGAATGGGCAGAAACATTATAGGAAAAACGGATGGGGTAATTGAAAGTAAGAGTAAAGTAGTGAAAATGAGCAGAACAGAAGATCAAATAGGAAACATAAACATAAACTGTAATGAAAAACAGCTCGAGCAGGTCCGAAGTTATGAACACCTTGGAAAAATACTTCATCAAAATAGGAAAATAAAGCCAGAAGTCTCAAAACTTGTCCGAAAAGCAAATAATGCATATTATCAATCGAACCAGACAATATTTGTAAAACGAGAAATAGGAACGAGAGCCAAACTACAAATATATAAATCAGTCATAGAAGCAATACTATTGTATGGAAGTAAGAGGTGGTCAACGAAAGGAAAGGAACTTAGTAAAGTATCAACTGTAGAAATGAAGTGCTACCTAAAGATAGTAAGAAAAACAAGAAGAGACAGAGTAAGGAATGAAAGGATAAAGCATGAGCTGGAACAAACATCAATTGAAAAACATCTCATCAAAAGACAGATGAAATGGTTTGGCCAGGTAAACAGGATGGTAGAGGAAAGGAAGCCCAAACTGTTCTTGGAGGCAAGACCAGAAGGAAGAAGGCCCAGAAGAAGACCAAGGAAGACATGGAGGAAGAATTAGGAAGGAAGAGAGGGAAGACACTCCAAGAAATAAAGAAGATGGCCAAAAAGAGAGAAGAATGGAAACAGTGGGTTGAGGCATCCCAGACGCTGTAATGGCATAAGGGGTGGAGAAAGAAGATGATGAAGAAGAAGGCATAAATACATTAGACTCTGTTAATGCACGTTATTTAGGATGTTGCACTGACCTCCACGCCAATTAGAGGGTGATCTTCAGAACTGGAGTGCAGTTTTTGATGAAACACAGAGAACAGTTACACCACAGAAGGCTGTGGTTACACTTGGCCCATCATCTTCGTGAATGTGTTCACTGGTGTGAGTGTGATCTCACTCAGCTGTTACGTGAACGCTGTATGGTAGCATCAAGCGTAATTGTTTAAATCCTGCAGGCTGCTGTGAAGATTTATGCACTATAAATCCACTTCATTATCATATGATATTATTTCTGAAATTCTCTTTTTAGTTACCCTCAGTTTGCACACATAAATATAACAATATATTAACATACAAGTTGCTGGCCGGCTTGGAAAATAACGGAAACAGAATTACCCATAGACCCGTTCAATGCTTCAGTTAAGGTTGCGGAACAAAACCTTCATTAGGTAACATCCCAACAACTATAAAAACATGTACAATATTTTCCATCTCTTGTTCAGTACTCTAGAAACTTCAACATTGCCACGCTATAAATCAGGGTAGTTAAAAGTCCAGGAATTTTAAATAAATTCAATTCCGTTCCAGGAGAGAAAATCAGTAAGCGTAAATGGGTTCAGGACCGTAAAGAACCTTTTTATCTGTAAAGTATTTCAATTCGGTCCAGGAACCTTTTTTCAATGAAACAATACGCAACTTGTACCGAGTTTAATTTGTGCGAGAAGGAAGGTTCCGGTCCGAAGCGTAGCCCAATGGAACCCTTCTGTTGTTAAAATCTTCTATACCGCTCTCACACAAAACAAAAGCACAATGTAACTCAGATACCACTGCAACATAGATATAGTGGTGCAAAACTAACAGCTAAAAAATATTAAGAACATTTCACACTAACAAGAAAAATACTTGTAGTTTCAAAAAATAACTCACATAACACTTTTATAATTACTTTTGTTTACATATTACTTTCGATTTCAACAAAAAAAAGAAAAAAAAAGAAATGTGCATCTACAATTTCTTAAAAATATACTACTTCCTCCAACACATACAACTTCTTTGAACATAGGCGTACGCACGGGGGGGCAAGAAGGGGCTTTAGCCCCTCCTAATATTATGACTTAGAAATTTAGTGTAGAGGAATGTTATCACCGTTATTAAACAATATTATGCTTTACAAAATTAAGTATTTTCAAGCCGACGAAATTTCCAAGCAGCTACGGAGGGGACGTATTATTTCCTATTCAACTGAACTATCCAACTTCGTTCTCTAGCAGATTTCTTGTTTTTAACACCCCCCACACACCCACACACTTTATTGGTTAGTTGTGTTACCTATATGCGTTTGCAGAATGAAGTGCCCACACATTGGGAATCGGTATCGGCGATTGGTTGACAATAGTGGGGAGGGAGGGGCAAAATCAGTTTATTTTTTTTATATATTTCTAGGCAAGGCTTAGCATTAAGAGGCCACAGAGCAGGGACAAGAAGTGTGAGGGCAAACTGCCGTCTCCACGCCCCCTTAATCGACGCCACTGTTGGAAATGAATAAATTATGCATAGTTGTTAATCCTTATCTATTTGTACAATAGTCTCTGAACTAGAGAGGGGAAATAAAAGAGGGGCCAAAGAACAATGGTGCAACGGAAGTTTGAATTCTTCTAATACAGTGATTTTCGGGGGGTCGGGACACAGACTATATACGCCCCTGTTCCATGCCCATCAATACTAAAAAAAATTGTG
Source organism: Lepisma saccharinum (assembly GCF_977018435.1). Classification (NCBI taxonomy): domain Eukaryota; kingdom Metazoa; phylum Arthropoda; class Insecta; order Zygentoma; family Lepismatidae; genus Lepisma; species Lepisma saccharinum. Next base: position 39,377,415 of record NC_139237.1, read on the forward strand.
AGATAAAATTAGATTACTTCTTCGATTGAACTTTAATCAGGGCTTTTTCCCCCTCCCCGCTAATCAGAGGATGTGCGTACGCCTGTCTTGGAATACCTGTTTTCTTCTATCGCTGATTCCACTCAGCCTCATAGAGGATTATACGTCTATCTGTAATTATACTGGCTCAGGTTCAGTCACCAGTGCCTCGTTGGCCTGCAAATTTCATTTACTGGGGTGTGCACCAAACAGGAAAAGAAACAGTAGGCAAATTGTCCACCACCATTTTCATCTCGTCTATTTTCCACAATGTGGTAATAATGCATTGGAATAAGAACGTCTATAAGTAAAAGGTCAAATCCGTTTCGAATCAACAGTTCCATTTATTAAAACAACATAAAAAAGGAATAAAAATAGCAATGGATAATTTACCTATCATTATCTTTGCTGTTGGCTGTATACTACGTGGTGGTGAGGATGAGTTGAGGACTAAAAGTGGTAAACGTTGTAAGTGCCAAAAGCGAAAGTGTTTGGAAATCGCACCGTTCCGCACATCAGCCCGTAAGAACGTTCACACGAGTTACCACTTTACACGCCCTTTGATTTATACTTAGAGGGCTACCAGCCACATTTCACGTTTACAACATTATTAAGCATGGCACATTTCACAGTTTAACGTGGAAAACGGTATTTGAATTATTGTGGCACTTACAGCGTTTACCAATTTTAATCTTCAGTTTTGGATGTCTTATCAGAAGAACATCCCTTCCTTTCAAGAAAAACTTCATAGCACTGTAAACTAATCTGATTGGACAGTTTGCAAAAGATCGTGTAACCAATGAAATATCGAATTGACAGATTTCTAGTCTTACGGCGGGCGACCTACATGCTGGCAAGGGAAGTGGGGAGCGGGAAATACGGCGCAGACAAACCAGACAACGGCGTGGTGCCGAGAAGTTACGACGTCGCCAGAGGATGTACTACGCGCACCTCGTTCTACAAGCTGCTGCGTTTCTCATCGCGCTCAATTGGTCACTTCCCCGCTCCCCACTTTCCTTGCCAGCATGTAGGTCGCCCGCCGCAAAACTGGACGAGAACTATAGTTTGGTCTTATTTCACCTCGAAACAGGAACTATCGTTCAGGACAACCGTTACAATGACGTGGAAGGAACCGAGACTAGATTTCCGAAATTCAACGATGCAAAGCGTGGACCTTCAAACGGACGACCAGAAGCACTTCTGGAGAGCGCAGCTGTACATCATGGAACTCGTCTCTCTTCAGAGGAAGAAGGTGTTGGAGGACAGCGTCTTCATGAGAATCACTGCCGACAAGAGGGTGTATTACATACTAGGGTATGTAAAAGCTAATAAATTAAACCGAGTGTTACATAACAATCGTTGTTCGTAGAGTAACTTTTCAAAAGTAACCCGTTAAACAAGGGCGCCTGTGGGTGTATCTGGAAAAAGTTCATGTAATTCGAAAGGTGATATTGGAGCGATAGTTTATTACAAATAATATTTTCTCTGCGATTTACAGGCTGTTAGTTCCAACAATAATTCTCCATTTGCCGACCAGGACGGGAAATTTTCGAAATTTCCTGATGCGGTGAAAATCTTGGATTATACACACAATTTCCTCTACAAGTGATTATTTTTACACTTCTGGAATGAAAACTCTTAGGCTCTGTCCGAAAGGTACAAAGTACATACTTGAAGTATGGTCTTGACTGAAGTGACGTCACCTAGTACAGTTCGAAAGCGCCAAGAACAGAAGCACGCAAGTACGCAGCATAGATGGTTAGTGACTAGGTTACGTGATATCCACACTCGTTGTTCATCTGTTTCAAACGCTGGGAAAACAACGTGTCCTCAGTTTTATCTACCTATCGTATTTGGCGCTGCAGTCGAAGTGCAATTCCAAAGACTTTCACTTCCAGTCCATGACTTGAAGACCGCACTGCAAGACCATACTACTCGAATGATCGCTTCAAATACTGTCTTGCACCTTTCGGACACGGCCTGTACTTCAAGAAATTTCAGACACTTATAGTGCAGAAAATATCAAGAATTAATATCTGTTAAATAAGATCCTTTGGAGTTTCTAAGTGGTCTCTACTTTATACTTTTAACAAAGTGATAGCTGTTTTTTTGGAAAGAAACCAAGGCGAATCCAGTTTCTATCTAAATAGTAGACTCGGATCTAAACTTGAAAACTACGCCAAGTTTTTTCAATTAAATTTGAATTTTATGATTTGTAAAGTGATAATAATAACAAAAGCAATGAAAATAATGGCAATCATAATAATAGCAATAACAATAATGACAATAATAATAATAAGTTTCTGTGAATGAAGGGCTCTCACCCCTTGAGAAAAAAAACTGAGGGCGTCCTTGCAAGTTAAACTTACTGTATTCAAAAAATACTACTTATGAAAGAAGCTCAGTTATATTAATCATTACGTTAAAAAGTAATTACTTGACTTTATTCTAAATCAGGATTTTTCAAACTATGGTAACCTGTGTTGTACACATGCTTTCGGATACTTGTACACGAGCTTGGTAGAAAAATACAGAAAATGATTATAAAATCTCACTCAGCTCATTATTAATACATAATTATAGTTGAATAAATTCCCTCCGGCTAACAGGTTAAGTTTTAAGAACTGCTTCCAAGCTTTCTAGGACTAACGTCACTCTCATCTACAGAGTAGAAGTGATAATGAGAGTGACTTCTACCGTGAAGATAAGAGTGACGTTAGTTCTCGAAAGCTTGGAAACTGTTCCAGAATTGACCCGAGAGAATTTATTCACCATTCGTCGCCAGGAAAGTTTCAAGAGTAAGGCCGGATTTAAACGAAAGCATTTCCATTAACATTTTTTGCTAGCATAAATGCTATGTAAATGCTCCCAAAAATCTTGTATCAGACAGTACTTTTATACGGAAGCATTTAATGGATCATTTCGGTTAGCTCTTGTGATTACAATGTATAATACATACAGCACGAAAGGCACGTCGAGTTACACCATCTATGGTGAGTGCACGGTGTTTACAATTGAAAAAAACTAATTTATTCTTTCATACGTGTATATTAAACACTGTAAAGTATGTATTTCAGCAGTGCCACTCTTTTGTACCTAAAACCGTTTAATATGAAACGTTAATCCTCTCAGTTGAATAGTTATCGGCTTTTAAAAATGTGAAGTGATACATTGTTTACATCTCACGCGGCCGCCATTACACCTGCACTCGTGACCTAGAGGTCGCTTCTGATTGGTTATACTACGAAAAATGTTAAGGAAATAGGACCGATCCAATCCTTGAGAAATGCCATGAAATCTGAAATGCCATAATGATTTCTCACTTTACACGGTAGCTTTTTGGCCATGTCATAAATGTTAAGAAAAATGCTAAGGAAAATGCTTTCTTCTAAAGCCAGACTTACTTCATGACTACAGTTATTTCATATTGTAATGTCAGTAGACGAAGATAATCTAGGTACAGTTTTGTAATAATTGGTTACTAGTATTAAGCAATATAAAACCTTATCAACGGTTTACATTCACTTTGGGAGATGACGACAGTGTTTAAGCAAATGTTTTTTTAACTTTTTGAGAAGAGAAGGTCTCTTCCACTGTGGGTGAGGAAGCTTTTTAGTGTATCCTTACCTTTTTAATGTGTTGTGTTTGTTCTGTGCAGGTTTCTTTACCACCTTGCTTTTATTAAAACACTACAGTTGCTGACCATGGCAGTTTATTAAGATTTAAAAACACTTTACATATAACGTTTCTACCCTCTATTAGGGTTTACCTCAGACGAATAAATAAACTAAAATGATGGAATACACAAACAGAAAGAATTTATACACATAGCAGGGTGTCTAGACAAATCAAAAAACAACATGTTGACAGTCCTTATCTTGGATGATTTCTCTAACGGAATTTACATGCATATCGCTTCTTGACAGTTGACTAATGGGTCTGACAGGTGATTGACAGGTCAAGTATAGCAAGACTGGAACTACCATTTTCACTGCAAAATCTATGCTAGAACTACCTGTATATTATTCATTATTCCACCCCTCCTGCCTTTTTCGAATTCTCTTAGAGAAATAGTCCAAAATAAGGACTGTGGACATGATGTGTTTCTCGTGTGTATAAACACCCTGCTATGTGTATAAATACTTTATATTTGCGTATTTCATCATTTTAGATTAGTTCTTCGTCTGAGGTAGACCCTGATACACGGTTGAAATGTTATATGTAAAGTGTTTTTAAATCTTAATAAACTGCCTTGGTCATACAAAAGATTTACACAGAAGGATGGGAATCCACAACACTCCCTCCCCACAGTGGCATTCATCCCTTTCCCAAGAACTCCAGAATCAACCCAGCATGATAATAATGCTGATTTTAAATACGTCCATGTTCTTACCCTGCAAGAATTGGCAGTGAATGGTTTATTTTATTTGCACATAGCGTTAACCAACTAGCAGTTACATGCCTTCAATGTAATCACTTTATTCCTGCCTTTGATCTTATCATCTGCTTCTCAGGAGGGTACAGCATTTCTCGGAAATCTACAAGGAACTTCCTGTGTTCGACCCCCAAGTCACAAGGAAGGCTGAACGAACATTTGAAAGGGACAAATCTTGAAAAATTAGTTGTTTCTCTTGGCCTCTCGTCTAGCCGCTCAAGATAATTGGTATCGGACGGTATAGGCGAAGAAAATACAACCTATATTTAATACCGATACATCGCTATCGGCTCAGCCCTAGTGATTTCACAAATTTAATGACTTTGTGTTTATTATTCTAAGAATCCTTTATTCTACTTATTCTACTTTATAAGTTTCTTACATATTGCATTCTAAATTGCATTTACATTATTTTTACAGAGTGGAGATTGTGACGAGCTGCAACTTCGATTTTGCACTTTACCCACTTGATATACAGCATTGCCACTTAAGCATTTTCATACGTAAGTGCAATAAATTATATTTGAACATATTGTGCTGGTCCTCTGGAAATCAAACATGTAATTTTTTTATGCATCACAAAAATTTAAATAGGTATCATTTCTTAGTTTTTAAAATTTAAAAATTAGAGGCACAACCAAGCAGCAGACCAACCAGACAACAGCGGTGTTACGAGAGTTACGACGTAGCGGGAGGAGGTACTGTTCGCACCACGTTCTACAGGCTGCTGTGTTTCTTATCGCGCTGGTGGTTGTTTCCTCGCTTCCCACTTCCCTTGCCAGCATGTAAGTCACCCGCCGTAAGACTGGACAAGAGTTATAAGAAAATTGAATACTGCCTCTAAGGAGCACAGCCGTTTGAGATGTTCCATATGTATTTTTTTCGTTCTTATTTAAGTTTCTCTATGTTAGAGTGAGATTATTTCCGCAACACATCTGGCTTAGAATCGAGTCTGAAACCTCGAAACATCCAATCAATAAGTGGGCAGCTGACTGACTTCATCTCAACTCAACATCGCGCTACCTGGATTCGAATCCCGGTATGACCAGCTTCTTATTGCACGTCATTTACAAATATTCACTAAGAAATATTGTCCTTCATTAGGACACAAGGCTTGCAACTGAGGTCGGTAGATTAACCTAGCAGACATATAAAGGTATGGCAGTGGAAGGCTTAAGCCGTAAAATTGTAGGTTTAGGAATTATACATAAAAGGCTTGATACTAAAGAGGTTTATTTAACAACACAATGTCTGAAGGGCTTGATTATAAGAGTATAAACCCCCAATATAAATACAATAAATAATAAAGAAACAATCAAATTATCCAATTAAATCTTTACATAATTTAGACTTCCTTACACGCTATTTAACCAAAAGGAGATTATGGTAATTTCATTTTAATATTCATTTTCCCCCCAAAAGACCTATTTCTGAATAGAACAAAGTGTGCAGTGCTTTAACTAAAAATCCCAACTAAATACTCTACATAAAAACTTAAAATACTAAACCACTACAAAACAACTACTCCCTGTACTTTGTTCCATTCCGAGATGACCCCTTTCATCACTCAAAGAGAACTCAACATGTTTTAACCTCTGCTAATCAGTGGGAAGTCCTGCTCCCATACGAGGCTTGCTTTCCTCAGACCTCCGGAATTTCAGCCACGCCCCTTTTTTCAAATTAAAGCAATCTGGTGGCAAAGTAACTAAACATTTCTTTCTTTTCACTAGTACACCTTGCATATGGTTATACCGGCCTGGGCATGGGTGTTTGAGAGTGTCCATTCATCAATTTCATCATATCATAACTCATCCTCATCTTCGCAATTAACCAACAGTGGCACAAAAGCTATGTAAAATAAATTAAATCAATCAATCAATCATCTCAACTCAGTAGCTATAGCTAACATTCAGAATCGCAATAGCAAATCTTCAAAGGCAAGTTCGGTCTCCGCCGTTGAGTTAGGCAACACCCGGGGTGCCAAAAGGGAGGGGGGCTATGGCGCAGGCTGCGCCATCGAGATTCTTGGAGGGAGTTCTTTCCTTCAAATAATGTAAAATTAAACATTAATATATTTTTCAAAAATATATGTATTTAATCAAAAGAAAGTGTAAATAAAGAAAAGAAAGTGTTTAAGGGCATTATCTAAGGGTGGGGGAGAAATATCCAACTCTTACATATTACGCCTTAACTGACACGTGGGTTCTGGAGGGGATTCTGAATTAGACTTGGGGGGGGGGAGTATCCAACTCTAGGTCTTAGATTATGGCATGGAAATTTTGATGGTAGAATTGAGTATTAAATATAAATGGAGAGATATGAAGCTCTTGATAGATTGTGAAGGGATTTCTGTAGTGGAGAGAGAGTTCGAACATTAGAATTTGGAGACTGTATTTAACGATATGGTATCCACACGTCTTCGGCCCTGAACGTGTAAAAGTGAAGCTGGAAAAGACTAAATATCTGAGGATCCTTAGAAAGTATTGACACGCTATTAAATTAACAGTGGCCTGCAAATAAATGGATGAAAAAAATGTCTTGCTCGCTTCGCTGGCAATGATGTGTTGCGAGAATGCATGTTTGGCGTTTTACTGGGGTGAATGTAAAGTCTAATACTGTAGCTGCATTACAAGACTTAAGCGTTATTCTCGATATTCATTAATAACATCACTTCTTAAAATATAATGCTTAGTGTTGGTATACAAAAAGCTAAGAAAAAAGTTACTTTCGGTAGACACGCTGTCGTAATTAAATACTTTGTAGGGATTACGATATTGTTTGAGGGCACGAAAGATATGATTTGGGGGATGCGCCATTGGCCTTGGAGGGACCCCTGGGCAACACGCATAACGTCATGCAGGAAAGCAAGTAATTCAAAGTATGGGTGACTGTGCAGTACATGCTTTTCCCAGAATTCGAACTTAATCTCCTTGCCAGACCCGCATGGTGCAATGGTTGGTATATCGTGCTGGCAGCTGCGACGCCAGGATCATCTAGGGGTGCTTAGGGAGTAATGTTGAAAACAAAGAAAACATGAAACATGAATGCATGTTTTAGCCACTAAATCAAATACCAATCAACTTTTAGTAGGCTTCTATGAAAATATGCCAATCAAACTGAAGACCAGTGTGCGAATTAACGGGAGGGATGCCGGGGATTTTCCCCAACAAAACATTTTATCCCCGGCAGAAGACAATTATTTTATCCCTGCCTGGAATGTTTTTATCCCCCTCAAAGAAATTGGAATTGACAGCAATTTTTAAACTATGTAACAGAGACAACTGAAAAATCACTCGTATCCAGCACATGGCGCTACAACGTCAGTGGTCAGTGTCTCACGAATTGCTTCCTCAACGGGTCTTACAAATCCGTCGTATTTAGCGACTTATCTCTGAAGGTGGCAACTGTGTCAAACACTGCGAGAGTTCCATCGCCGTGCCAGGCGAAAACGGGCACGGCTGGTGTCTTATGGACTAACCCCCACACCCTGCCACTTTGTTCCCGGCTCATGGTGGAAATGTTCCTCGCTGAGACTTCTTCAACCCTCTGCACGTCTGTCAACTTGGTTAGACGTCGGCGCGGACCGCTGACTCACGAGTTACTACGAAACAGCTGGTGATGCAGTGAGGAGGTTGGGGTGGTCGTCACGTCAGCTTGACCGATTGCAAGATTCGAATCTCCTTGTCTGTAAACTATCAATGTATTAATTTAACAATACTTGGGCGAGGTATGCGTTTCTTCTGAGGGTAGTGCCATGGCACGGCGGCTCTCCCCCTTGAGCCGCCGCTGATTTTATGTAACAGTGCAGAATCTACAGACTCGACCAGATTGAGTGCAGACAATGCAATTTGCGCGGAAAGTGTAATAGCTCAGCGAGTTGAAAACATTGATATTCTTGATATTGGAAAATTCCTGAGGGGACAGATATATGATTTTTCAAAAGACAGTATTTTAAGGCGCCATTGGATTCCACCGGTTGGATATAAATATCCAAAGGAAAGGCGACAAAGATGGCCATCGATACGCTTCCAAAAAGCACCTGGAATCGTTCAAGTGGCCTGTCATTTCAGATCACCTTCAGGGATACCCGTGTAAATTTTGTCCCATTTTCGTACCTGGTCAAGTCGGGGGGTTAAAACACAATGTGACACTCGGGAAAAGAGTGGTAAAGAGTCAGACTAAGAAGCAACCTACTGGTCAACGGCTCCAATGGCGGAAGAAGATGGATGGCCATCTCAACGGCGAAGGAGGCGGAAGAACCAGGAATCAGGAGGAGTAACATCTCTTTTTAAAAACCCTTGGGCCAGCTGGCACCGGCTGGTAGTACGTTGTAAGGGCCCCTTGCCAGGGTTACGGTGAAGACCTCAACGGCAACTATGGCGGAGAAGGAGACCTTTGGAACGGCATAGCTGGCGGAAGAGGCACTCATTCTCATCGAGTATAAATATGAGAAAAGGCCACTGTCTTGTGGAGAGGAGGGATCCTAAAAGACATGGGGAAAATACCCCGCCAGAAAATTTGCCTGCTTGGAGGCTCAGGTGGCAGCCCCATCACCAAGATCGGGTGCTGTGGGCCAATAACCCGCACACTTTGAATCACACTATTAAAGAGACATCAACAAGAGGAAGCCGAACTGATTCTAAGACGACGACATTTGGCCTGAAAAGGACAACGAGAATTGGAATATGGAATGTAAGAACCCTGCGGGAGAGTGGAAAACTACGGCAGGCAGTGGCCTGCATGAAGGGCTATTGTCTGAGCATCCTAGGTATAAGTGAAGTTAGATGGTCAGAGTTTGGAGAGGTAAATACCCATGAAAGAGTTACATTCATATATTCCGGAAGACCTGAGGGTGAAGGTGTGAGTCGTGATGGTGTGGGTATATTGATGGACAAGTAAGCAAAAAGAAGCCTTATTCAATGGTATCCAGTGTCTGCGAGGATAATTGTGGCACATTTCAAAACCAATATCAGAAACATCGTTATGATACAGTGTTATGCACCCACAGAAGTAGCAGAGCCTGAAGATACACAAGAGTTTTATAGGCAGCTCAATGAAACAATAAAGAAGCAAAAAAGGAAGGATATCATAATAATTGGAGGAGATTTAAACGCAAAGCTTGGGCAGGACAACGAAGGCCTTGAGCATGTCATGGGTAAGCATAGGTTAGGAGAGCGAAATGAGAATGGACATCTTTTTGTGGACTTCTGTGCTAGCCATGTTTTTGGTGGTACTATATTTCACAAGAAGTGCCATAAGGTAACGTGGGTATCACCAGACCATAGAACAGAAAACCAGATAGACCACGTGGCAATTGGACGGAGGTGGCGACGTTCGCTACAGGAAGTAAGAAACAAGAGAGGTGCAGACATTGGGAGTGATCATCATTTGGTAGTGGCTAACTTTAAAATGAAAATTCAAGCTCAGAAGAAGAGAATGGAACAGACAAGGAAGCGGTATGATGTTAGTAAGTTAAAGGATAAGAATCTCCAGGAAACCTTCAGGATTGAACTGAGAAATCGGTTCCAAGTATTGACCGATGAAAGTGAGCAGAATGAAACAATTGAAAGAGAATGGACAAAAATCCGATCTGCTTTCGCAGAAGTAAGTGAAAAGGTTCTGGGCTTTAAGGATAGGAGGAAAAAAGATTGGATGTCTCTGCAGACCTGGGAGAAAAAAATAATGAGCGAAAAGTAATTAAGGAGGCAATGAACTCATGCAGGACAAGGGCAAGGAAGGCAGAATTGCAAACAAAGTATACAGAGAAGGATCGAGAAGTAAAGAGTAGTGTTCGTAGGGATCAAAGAAACTGGGTAGACAATCTGTCTCAGCAGGTGGAGGAAGCAGCAAAAAAGAGGAATCTTAAAGAACTATACAACATCACAAGAGTTCTGTCAAGGAAACAGATGCAGAGAAATCGACCAGTGAGAAGTAAAGATGGTACCCTCCTTACGAATACTGAGGACCAACTGAAACGTTGGAAGGAGCACTTCTCTGCAACCCTTAATCGTTCTGTGGATGCTCAGATAGACCAGGGGGAAGAAGATCATGATAATGATGGGGATGTTGGCCCCAGTGTAAGAATTAGGACGGATGTTCCAACAGTAGGAGAGATTAAACAGACTCTAAAAGAGGTACGTAATTGTAAAGCAGCTGGTGTCGACAACATACCACCGGAAGTGATGAAAAGTGACATAAACACCACAGCAAATATGTTGCAGCCCTTATTTGAGAAGATATGGATAGAGGGAGAGATGCCTAAGGACTGGAGGAGTGGCCTGTTGGTGAAACTACCGAAAAAAGGGGATATGTCAAAGTGTGACAACTGGAGAGGTATAGCACTTCTCTCCATTCCGAGTAAGATCTTCACTAGAGTTATCCTAAACAGAATTAAGAAGCATGTTAACTTGAGACTCAGAAGAGAACAGGCAGGGTTTCGACCAAATCGCTCTTGTATTGATCAAATTAACACCTTGCGGATAATTTTGGAGCAATGTATAGAATGGTTATCTCGTCTCTATACAGTTTTCGTTGACTTCGAGAAAGCATTTGACTCGGTCAACAGAAATGCAATGTGGAAGGAAGTGAAACGATATGGAGTGCCCACAAAAATTCTTCATCTTATCCGAGAAACTTATCGTGATTATACATGTAGTCCGTGTATCTGAACCAATAGATGTGCAGTCTGGAGTGAGGCAAGGTTGTATATTATCACCTACAATGTTCCTGATCGTGATCGATGCAGTGATGCGAAATGTAATAGGAGGGAAAAGACGTGGTATCCAATGGGGATTGAATAACAGATTAGAAGACCTTGATTTAGCAGACGATTTGTGCTTCTTATCTGAAGCACATGGTGATATGCAAACAAAACTAGCAGATCTGATAGAAAGTGCAAAAAAAGCAGGACTTGTGATTAACTCCAAGAAGACCAAGGCACTGAGGATTAACTCCACAAAAACAGACCCGTTTAATATTGGTGAAGAGATTATTGAAAATGTGGATAGCTTTACGTACCTGGGTAGTGTGGTGGCAAAAGACGGAGGGGCTGCACAGGATGTTTCTCAACGAATCCAAAAAGCAAATGGCACCTTTGTGAGGCTCTATCCAGTATGGAAAAACAAGAAGATATCTATGAAGACCAAACTTCGTATTTTTCGAAGTAATGTTATGTCTGTACTGTTATATGGGTCTGAGACATGGAAAGTAACCAAAACGATTACCTCTAAATTACAGACCTTCATCAATCGCTGCCTGAGAAAAATTTTGAATATCTTTTGGCCAGAAGTGATTCAAAACCAAGAACTTTGGAGAAAATCTGGAGAAACTGAGGTGTCCATACAAATAAAGCATCGAAAATGGAATTGCGTAGGGCATACGTTGAGGAAGGAAAATGAGGCTGTCGAGAGAGAGGCACTAGACTGGAACCCGCAGGGAAGAAGGAAAAGAGGGAGGCCTAGACCGACGTGGCGAAGATCTGTTCACGCTGAGGCCTTGGAGGAAGGAAAGAGCTGGAATGCAGTGAAGAGAATTGCCGTCAGTAGGACCAGGTGGAGATGCTTTGTTGATGCCCTATGTTCCACAGGGAACAACAGGAATTAAGTCAAGTCAAGAAGAAACGCTTAGAACAAATATCTGAAAACAGGGAAACGTTACTACCTATTGTGAAAACTGTCATATTGCTTGCACGTCAAAACTTTCCCTTCAGAGGTCACAGGGTGACGGAAAAGTCTCCGAACATGAAAATGAAGGTGGAATTTGCAATGAAGGCAATTTCCGTGAATCTTTGCAATTTTGTATTGATGCCGGGGATGAAAATTTGAAGCAACATTTGACTTCAACATCGTCACGTGCAACGTACATAAGCAAAACTGTACAAAACGAACTAATAGAAGCATGTGGTAATGAGATCACGAGTCAAATTGTAGACCGAATTCGCCATGCAGGAGAATATTCTATAATATTCGATGAAACCACTGATGTGTCCCACAAATCGCAACTTTATATGTGTGCGAATTGGTACAGATGGGTGTTCCATGATGACCTCCGAGGTATGTGGCGCAGTTAAAGAAATTCAGACACTTTCTGAGCATTCTGTTCGTTGTTCTCGTTTTAATCATGCACTTAACTTGTCTCTGGGGAAAACATCCAGAATTCAAAGTGTGAGGAATGCGGTCGGAATAATGAAAGAAGTGCACACTTTCTTTACTTCTTCGGCCAAGCGAAATTTTGTGTTGCGAGGCAAGCAATTAACATCGCTTTGTGAAACTCGCTGGGTTAAAAGGCACGAAGCGGTACCAGAATTTCGCGTTGGGTTATCGCGGATAATATAATGCCTTGATCTTATATCAGGGTGGGGAGAGCTTCAAACGGCCGCAAAGGTCATTTCTTTTGTCAGTTATATGTAATGTTTAATTCTTAACAACATTGATTGTTTTGGATGACGTGTTCGGCATAACGCTTCCAATGAGTAGGCTTTGTCAAAAGAAGACCGTGAACATGAACGAAGCTGCAAATTTTGTTAAGGACATTCTTAATGTTCTTCAGGATCGACGCCATTCCGCGAACCAGGGGTTTCATGTTCTCTTTAGAGATGTGGTCGGTACTTGATTGGACATCGATGTCAGAATTCCTCGTGTTGCTAGAAGACAGATTCATAGCAGCAACCCATCCTGCTCTCTCCCTGAAGACTACTTCCACGTGGCAATTAACATCCCACTTTTGGAAAATAGCTGAAGACCTACGATTTCGATTCTCTCAGTCTACTCTAGACGCATACAAACTTGCAGTTATCTTCCCTCCAGCCAGAGAAAATCTGAAGAGACCCAACATGCAATACTGCGCTTAAGTAAAATATTCAGTGGTTTGTTTGTTATGTCTGAACCCGTGTTCCAGCGTCTTCTCTCTGCTGAATTGCAAGCATGGCAGAGGAAAATTGAGTGCAAATTTAGAGATGCATCTCTAATTGATTTGTACAATAATTGTGACAAGGATGTTTTCCCCATTATTAATAGACTATATAAAATCTTTCTTACTCTCCCAATTAGCGTAGCGACAGCCGAATGATCTTTCTCAGCTCTCAGGCGCTTAAAATCTCCGATAAGGTCGACGAGGAGTCAGGAAAGATTAAGAGGATTGGCTCTTTTACATAGAGTCCAGCACAGATATTTCTGCCGTGCGATGCGCGACACAACTCAAGAAGCAGTGTTGCTAATGGAGCAAATAGAAAAATCGCTGCAGTGCGCCGATGCACAGCTGTTACGTACAACAAGAAAATTAGAGAATTCAGGTCTATCTAACGTTGAGTTTTAAACGTCATGCATTATACCAGGACTAGGATTAATATGTACTAATAAGTGGCTTTGTATGTAGCTACATACATATGGACTAAAAACTTGCAAAATATGAACTAACCCATACGTAAAATTACAAAAAATGTTGCAAAGAAGACTTCTTCATACGATTCCTTATTTGAGTGATTTAAAACAAAGTAAAAAAATATATATTATTTTTCATTGCCTTAATGCACTGGTGGCGTTCTAACTGTTCACTCCCAAAACCCGTATACACTGGTACGGAACTGCAACGGCAGATAATAGCATGCCAACGTGTTAAACCGCGACAATTGGACCACAACACTTCTCCTCAAGCAGTATTATTATTACCTCTCTGTGATCGGCGACAGCCGGTTGCCTTTGTTGTACATTTACAAAGGATGCCGGCTTCCACAACAATAACAAGTACATATACTGCCACTAGACGATAAGCTGCGCGGATTTTTCTTTTGCTATGAACCAGGGTCGGCGCTAGTCATTCTGCCTCCCTGGATGGTGGCGGCAGATGCCGCTCCATTTCGACCCCCCCCCCCCCACTCCACGTTACGCAGCAACGGGAAATTGAAGTATTCCTAAGTAAAACATCAAAATATAAAATAAAAAATGAGACTTCTTATGCTATTTCAATACTATTAAGCGCAAAAGAATATCTCGCTCGACCACAGTTTTCAATAGGCTTATTTTTTTCTTCTCTTCAAATTTTGCCGCTCTGGGCGGTGGCACGGTTCGCCCTCCCCCCTTCCGACGGCCTTGCTATGAACTTGGTCACCCATCAAAGCATGGCAATTTTAACACAGAAAACAATATGCATCGCATTAAGCAGCAAAAATGACAGCCTCCTCTATGCAATTTCTACAAGAACACGTGCCGGAGCCAAGAGTTGAAATGCTGTTGGAGCCACATAATTTATTTATTTTGAACAATTCCACAATCATGAAATATGAACAATTTGTGAATTAAACCTGTTGAAATATGTAAAATTAAGTATATTTTCCTTAAATATGTAAAAGTAAGTATTTATTAAAGTTAGAAATATGGAAAAATATTGACAATAAAATGTACCTTAAATCACTACAAACGTTACTATTCGCAAAGATATCACAAAATTTCAGCGATATTTCGTCAAACTAAAAGTATGTATTTACCTATAAATCCTAGCCCTGTATAATCAGTAGATAACATTGAACACAGCTATGGGTTCGGTAAATTGTCTACAGTTCAGAAGCACCCGCACACAACGTCAAACCGGTCGAATACTTAGTATAAAATAAAAATATGGTGCTTCCAATCTAACAAAACTCACCGTCACTTTACCTGCCTTTCCCCTTCCGTGACAGAAATAGTGCTTCATTATTACAGTTGGCAACACTAGTTACTAGATAGCCAATGAACATGCACTGCATAAAAGAAGCAACCACTACGCCGTGTATATTGCCACATTACCGTCCCTGCCGAACGATGTGAACCGCGAGCTGGAGAGCTATTCAATTGTTTTCAATGATGTTTGCGCGAGTGTGTCCAGGAATGGAATGACAATATGTCAACAATAGCGAAGGTTGGCGACCAGGGTAGAACACGTGATGCTAAGAGAGAGAGAGACGAAACGAAAATTGGTATCTACGCAACGGCAAATACATGTGTGTTGTACTCTACTCATCGTGACGTTGCTCTTGACCCCCAGGAAATAATAACACGCTTCTCCTAAAAGAAACCACGCCGCCTTGACTTCCTAAAACAATAGAAGTTAACTCCTATCCTTCGATAAGTTATCGTGTGAAAATGGTGTACTGAACACACTTCATTTCTGATTGATTTTTTATATATATATATATAAATCATTGTGTGCAAATATAGAAGAAGACTCGATTTTTTCGATCTGTGCCTAATGAAAGTAACTTAAGGTGATAAAACGTGTGCCAAAAAAAAGAAGTTGAAGTTCCCCTAGAGACAGCAAATCTTCTAGTTTCTGTATCTGTCCCGATATCATCAGGTACAGTACCCATATTTGATTCTTGTTAAAATAATTTTAACTCTAAACACATTTTTGATATATTATAATTATTAGTAACATGGAGGAAGTGTATTTGATATTTACATTTTAAATTATGAAGTACTTCTGTCTCACCTCATTGTTGTCCGAAAGAATATCGCAGTCTGCCAAGGTAACAATAATTCCTCAGGATGATGGTTAAAGCATCCTGTATGCTTCATGTAATGAGTGACAGTAATGTTTGTCATCAGTTTGTTTACAGATTTACGATGCATATTTTTATGTTTTGGAATTAATTACGATAATTATATATAAAAAACGGGTCTAGAAGTGGAATTCTCAAACCCTTGTTTCGAACGCTACCAACGAGACGTCAGGCGACAACTCAGCTTCTCTTTGAAGCATCATTGTTTACATTACCATTGAAAACATATGTCAGGATAGTTTCCTGGCTTGGTAAGGTACTGTAATCTACCTGGCGAAAATCGCCCCACCCAACTGCCAATCCTGGATCCTCCACTGTGGGCAACCTCACCGAATATGTGTTCGCAAGAAACTTGTATAGGTACAGGACGTTAAGTTTGAACCTGGTAATGGAAATTTGGATAAGTTTTCGGCGTTATTAGTTCGATAGCTATTTTTGTGTACGAGTTTGGGTTTTCTTATAATGTAAATACACAGTTTTTAAATTACGTCATAAAAATTTAAAGTAGGATTTAATGACGTAGGTTAGAACCAAGGGCGCCGACTTGTCAAAATTATTGGGGGGGGGCTCTGATCACTGAAATAAATTAATGAATGACTCACTCTCTCCCTTTTTTAAGTTTTGATCTCAGTGTTCGGAATCACGTAAAACCCATGAATTTCTCAAAAATATCAAAATTTTTATTCACAGTTCTAATGCAGAATATTAATATTGTCCACGAATGGATATTTCACAAGTTTCGTCAACCGTAATAGCAAAATATTCCCGAATTTTAATACCTGCTACCACGGAGCGCAAAACAGATCTCCCTAATATATCAATGATCTCGTTCTGAATGTCATGTTAGAACCATTTGTAGCCCAAAAGTCTCATCCACTACCCTAGTTCATGCACATCGTCTTTTGAAACTCTTTTTAGTAAAAATTTTAACAATACTCATAATTACATACTTAGTATATAGTAATAAGTCATGTGTTTTGCTGTCTCTGGTCATAGCCCCCCCCCAAAGTTGATGGTTTAGCTGTCTCAGCCCCCCCAAAGCTGATGGTTTAGCGGTCTCAGCCCCCCAAATTGATGGTCTAGAACATTTCAAATGTGTATTTAAAGTTAAGTTCATGTGGCACAATTCTGAGTAAACTTTACAAGAGAAGCAAAATAATACATTAGATCCTCTAAAGCAAAATTATTTGGGGGCTCTGCCCCACATCGTTAACATTGGGGGGGCTCGAGCCCCCCAAGCCCCATGGAGTCGGCGCCTATGGAGAACCAATGTTCTAAGGTGCTTAGAACCGCAAGGCAATATTTTACTTTCCTGACTGAAATTTGTATACCCAAAAAATCTACTTCCCAAAATTAAATCACAAACACGTCACTGAGTGGGCCAACGGTGACATCTAGAAAAAGCTAATGTAATTCTAATGGTAAAATTGGAGCGAGATTTTATTACATACCGGGTGGCCAGAATTAAAGTTACCCAACTCAGAGCCCTCTGTAGTCTGTTTGAGGCATCGTAGAACTCTGAAATTTGGTGAATCCACTATGCAGACCATGGGGAAGAGGATGGTGATAAAAAAAAGTTATAACTCCATTAAGCCTTGTTTCCATGATTATGAAAAACTAAATATGCTGACCAAGGCAGTAATTTATTTTATTAAAAAACATAAACTAACGTAACGTTTCAACCTTCTAGCAAGGTCTTCTTCAGACTCTGTATCAAGTACAAAAGTAACCAGATACAACAAGAAGGGTAATATATATACACAAACATTACTCCCTCCAGACTATTTAGAAAGTTCCAAACAACTTTCTAAATAGTCTGGAGGGAGTAATGTTTGTGTATATATATTACCCTTCTTGTTGTATCTGGTTACTTTTGTACTTGATACAGAGTCTGAAGAAGACCTTGCTAGAAGGTTGAAACGTTACGTTAGTTTATGTTTTTTAATAAAATAAATTACTGCCTTGGTCAGCATATTTAGTTTTTCAAAAAAAAGTTCAGTTTTCCGCCACCAGGTTGAAATGTGGCTCTGTACTTCCATGATGGTTTGTAATAATGACGTAAACTGCTGCAATTGGTTATGGATTTGCCTTTTCCTTGCAATCTTGCAATAAACGAGAGATTATTTTCTCGCAACTTCCAGCCACTAACAAATGTCATTCTAATTAATAACTCAGCTAAATCACTTAACATGAGGCCGGAGGATATTTTTATGTCTGTAATTGAACAATTGGAATGTTATGTGCATTTAATTGAAGGACTTGTGTAGTAAGATTAAGTAGTGTTTAGATTATTATCTATTGTGATAGAAAAGGACAAAAGTTGATTGATAATAATCAAATCTATTACAATTTAAGACGTTCAATATCCCTTTGGATTGTATTAGAGATGTGCTTTAACTGTCTCGTTTATTTATCATAATGGATCAAAAGGGAAGCAATATTGTTGAGGACGGACATAGTGCTATATGCAATAATACTATAACCAGTGATAATATTGATATAATATCTGATTCAAAACATGAAGAAAATGATGTAAATGATGTCATGGACATTTCACACAAAGTAAATGGGCCGAATAAAAGAAAGAACAATACAATACAAAATGAAATGGGTAACAAAAGTTCTATGATGGAACACACTACCAATCATGAAGAAAAAATATACCAGTATGACATAGGTGCCAACGAACCCTATTTAGTGATAATAGAAAGTAGAAACCAACAGTTAGGAAATTTGCATCCAGTTAAAGTTGGATATATGTTGATGGATAATAATGTGAAAGTAAAGTATGTAGATCAAAGTGGACGAAATAGAGTTCGAGCATTATTCAACACGTCACAAGAAGCTAATAACTTTGTGAAAAATAAAGTGTTATTAGACAAGTTAGGAGTAAATGCCAGAATTCCTAAATCTTTAGTGGAGAAGGAAGGCCTTGTGTTTGGAATACCCACAGAATTTGAAATGCAGTATTTGGAAAGCAGTATAGAAAGCCCAGTGCTAGTGACTAAGATGGAAAGAATGAAGAAGAAAATATGGCGGAATGATGGGTCATTTAAGCTTGAACCTACTCAAGTCTTATGTGTAACTTTTAAGGGGACAGTTTTACCACAATACATAGCAGTTGGAAAACAAATAGTTGAGGTAGTGCCACGTGTGAAACCAGTGTTGCAATGTAATAGATGTTTCAGATTTGCTCACACAGGTCAACAGTGCAAGGGTAAAAAATTGTGTTATAAATGTGGCCAAGATTATCACGAAGGAAACTGCGAAATGAGTGAAACATGTATAAATTGCAAAGGAGATCATAATGCTTGCAACAAAATGTGCTTGCTCAAAATATCAGGATGAAAAGCAAATTCAAATTATTATGGCCGAGAGAAACATCTCATACTATGAAGCAAAAGGTATTGTGACGGGAAATAATTCAAAAAATATATCATGTGAACAAAAAATTAAATTATTTAGGGATCAATTTCAACATGAAACTGTTCGAAGAAGCGGATTGGAATTCCCTCCCATCAAAAAGAGTTATGTGAATGAGAAGAATGCACCAACAAGTGATAGTTGCAAGGAGGGCAGAGAGAGTTATTGTGCGAGTTTTGTAACTCAAATGGCGGAACAAAAGAAAATAGCAAAAGAGAATAGTGGTCATAAAATTAGAGTACAATACAGCAAAGTTGTTACATCACCTCCAAAGAAGATTATGAAAACGGCTACAAGACGTATTGTACAACTCCCACGGGAAAACAAAAAGGATGTGAACGTGGATTCTTCATCCTCATCAGACACAGAAAAAGAACAAATAAAATATAAATATCCAGTATATTTGAGAGAATCCCCTTATAGTAAGCAAGAACAAGATATGGACAATATAAATTGCAGAAGATATTCGGATCGTAAATCAGTTTCTTGTAGACAAAAGGAAATATATCAGTCATTGTTGGACCTTTTACCAGACATGATTGAATCAGTTCGTGATTTAAATGATTCCAGGAAGAAACAGAAGATTTTAATTTCAATGCAACAAATTATAGGAAAGATAATTGCAATATTATCAGAAAGTTAAACTTGTAGAAGAGGATCAATAGGTATGTCTTTTATAGTGCAATGGAATATAAATTCATTTACAGCTAGAAGATTAGAAGTATTACAAATTATAAATGAATTTCATCCAGGTATATTGAGTTTGTCCGAATTTCGTGGTAGACAGCATCAATATTATCAAATACCTCATTACGAGTTAATATCTAATTTACTTACTAAAGATACAAGAGGTGTAGGTTTATATATACATGAAAGTATAAAATTTAAGAGAGTAACATTACCAGAATCATTAGGGTTGATAAAATTATTTAATGTAGAATTAATAGCAGTGAAAATTAAGATGAACACATTAGAGTGTACAATAGTTTCAATTTATATTCCATCGAGTTATAAATCTCAACATATTAAAGTAACACACTTTTATGAAATTATGTCCACGACAATGTCATTATCACAGGTGATATGAATGCTCATCATGAAGCATGGGGTTGTAATTATAGAGATGCATTAGGATGTAGTATTTTGGACTGGATTAGTGATCGATCATTACATTTCATGAACGATGGGTCAGCTACTCATTATCCATGGAATGGTAAATCACCAACAGGCATAGATTTAACTATTGTGTCAAATAATATAATAAATAAATTGTTTTGGGAAGTAGATTTTGTGAATAGGGGTAGTGATCATTTGCCAATTTTCATTACACTGTTAAATGATGCACACTCAGTACCTAAAATATATTCATTACCAATTAGAAGGTGGCAGGTTAAAAACATCGATTGGGAATTATATTCTATAATTTTGGACTCTTATATCTCAATGGAAGATATTAAACAGGAACAAAACATAACGTGTCAACGTTATTTACAATTAATAACATATGCAATGGATATTATAGCTAAACGGAAGAAAATTAATAATAAAAACAACTTTCCTACTATAAGTTGGTGGAATGATGAGTGTCAAGATGCAAAGGAAGAAAGAATAAGATTGTCTGAAATATTTGCTGAACAACCTTTGCCAAATAATTGGATAAATTTAAAACAAGTAATTGCTAAAGCAAAACGTATCTTTAATAAAGCAAAAAGGCAAGCATGGGAAGAATTCTGTGAATCATTATCACCATCTGTTAAAACAAACACAATTTGGAAAAAAATAAATTTTCTTAAAAAAGGACATAAAATTAGAGTTTCACCTATAACAACAATTTGGCAAGAACATTTTGAAAAAAAGTTTACACCTAGTTATGTAAGAAATAAAATACCCGAGATTATAAATAATATAAGTTCCAGTGATGAAATTTATTCAAAAATAACATTGCAAGAATTAAGAGATACTATAAGTAATATAAAATCAACAGCTCCAGGATACGACGGAATAACGTATGAAATGATAGGACATCAATCAGACAATGCATTAAAAGTACTTGTAAATATTTATAATAATATTCTGAGAAGTGGAAATGTGCCACAAAACTGGAAAACACATCTGATACTACCTATACTTAAATCAACTAAAGATCCGAAAGAAGCTGAATCATATCGACCTATTACGTTGGCTCCTACAATTGAGAAGATATTTGAAAGATTATTATTAAAAAGATTAGAGTGGTATTTTCAGAAAGAACAATATTTTTATCCCTATCAGTTCGGTTTTAGGCTAAACAAGGGTTGTATTGATGCATTATCAACATTAACATTGCATGTTCAAAATGCAATGTATAAGAAACAATATACATTTGCTCATTTTATAGATATACAAGGTGCATATGATAGCGTTGATCCTCATATTTTAATTGATATGTTAAATCAGACAAATACTCCGAAAATAATTTTGAAGATAATATGGAACTTGATGATAAATAGGAAAATATTATTTTGGTTTCAGGACACACTTAGTGGGCCCCGTACCACTTCACAAGGATTACCTCAGGGAAGTCCACTGAGTCCATTATTATTTAATATATATATGAGAGGAATATTTCAATTTCATAATTCTACAATAAAAATAATTCAGTATGCAGACGACTTGTGTATATTAGGATCATTTTGTAATCCATATGAAGGTATTCAGACAATAGAAAATAATTTTTATAAACTGAAATGTTGGCTGGAGAGAATGAACTTTATCATATTACAGAACAAGTCAGCAGCTGTATGTTTTAATAACAAAAGTGAACATAAATATCCAAATACGTTGACACAAATTGCTGGTATTCCATTTCAAAATAAAATAAAATATTTAGGAATTAATTTTGATAGAAAATTAATGTGGATGGATCATATAAGGTATTTACAAGCTAAAGATGAAAAAATTTTCAACATGCTTAAAATTTTAGGAAATACTAATTGGGGTGCTCACCCAAGAATAATGCTTTTATTTTACAAAAACTTTTTTTAGGCCTAAGCTAGAATACGGATGCAGCATATATGGAAATGCTACAGAAAGAATTCTATCTAAGATAGATAGTTTAGAAAGAAAAGTCTTGAGGAGATCATTGGGTCTCATGAATTCAGCTCCCAATGTAGGAGTTTATTTAGAATCCATAGAAAAACCATTTAAGTATAGATGCAAATGGATTACAAATAAATTCGTTTTCAAGTGCTGGGAAACACAAGAACATCCAGTAAATAAACTTATGCAAGACCAATGGATTTTATATCAAGAGAACAAAATAAAGGGACAATATTCAACTTTCCTACAATGTAAAATAGAATTTCAAGATTTATTTTCTACAATAATAACGCATAGCAAACATCCAATTTATGAAATTTCATATGATCAAATACCGGTAAGGAATGTTTCATTAACAAGTTATACAAATATTCAATCATATTTAGAAAATTGGGAGAATTATAGATTCATATACACAGATGCATCAAAAAATAAAGAAGAAGTAGGATGTGCTTTTATTGACTCTTCAAATGGAAATATTAAAAAGTTTAGACTACCTGGAGAGTGTTCTATTTTCTCGGCAGAAGCATATGGAATATATCGTGCATTGATGTACATTAATAATATTCCAGATAAAAGGATATTAATATTAACAGATGCTAAAAGTGTTTTGTACAGTGTGCAATCTTCATATAAAAAGTTATATAAGGCATCAGCATTGGTACTTTACATAATAAGATTGTATGGTAAGTTATCTACAGAGGGAAGGACAATTCATTTTGCATATATACCAGCACATTCAGGGTTTCATTATAATGAACTGGCAGATAAAATGCTAAAGAAGCAAGAATTATGGATCACAGAACGAATATATTATTATCATATACAGATATGTTACCAAGAGTTAAAAACAAAATTCAACAAGATTGGGAGATATGGGTCAAACAAAAATTTACATATATGGGTCATTCATATAAAAGTGTACTAAATTTAAACAATAAGACTCCGTGGTTTTATACATTTAATATACCCAGAAAGTTTTTAGTTTTAATACTAAGATTGAGATCAGGTCACATACGTTTAAATCACCATTTATATAAAATTATTTTAGTAAATTCATCTATGTGCAAGTGCAATCTAGATCAGGAAGATGCTCATCATGTTATATTTCAATGTCCACTTTATACCACTCAAAGGGAGATGTTATTCAAGAATCTAATAAAGAAAGGAATACCTCTTCCAACTTCTTTATCCTGTTTAATATCGTCACCAGATGTAACAATTGTATTTATCATTTGTAGATTTTTTCATGATATTAATATAGACATATGAAAATTGTAAATATTCAAAATGTGTAACTTGATATAGTCACCAGATATAACAATTGTATTTATTATCAATTTTAAATTTGTATGATAATGATGTAGATAAATTATGTATAAGAAAACTGTATATATTCAAAATTTGTAATTTGTGTAACAGTGTCATGCATGACATATTTTTTTAGGACACTTGGTGTAGAGCTGGTATAACAGCTAAAACCAATAAAGTATGAATGAATGAATCACTTAACATGATTATTTGTACAACCCATCATGGAAATACAGCGCTACATTTCCAAATTAACTGCCACGTTCAACAAAATAACATGAGAACGTTTTCACAAGAGACATTAGAATCATGTTCACTGCGGTAGGGTGATCGGGATGGAATTGTGAAGGAAATATTAATAATTTTGACATTAGGGACTGAAAATTGAGGACTAAAGGTGGTAAATGTGGTAAGTGCCAAAAGTGAAAGTGTTGGGAAATCGCATCGTTCAGCACATCAGCCCGTAAGAACGTGCACACTAGTGATCTCGTTACACGCCCTTTGAATTTACTTAGAGGGCTACCAGCCACATTTCACGTTTACAACATTACAAAGCATGGCACATTTCACAGATTAATGTGGAAAACGGTGTTTGAATTATTGTGGCACTTACAGCGTTTACCAATTTTAGTCTTCAATTTTCTCCATTTCCCGACAAGGTCGAAAAAATTTCGGGGCGGGATATTTTCGAAATTTCTCGATTCGATTTAAAAAATCTCTAATTGTATACACACTATTTCCTCTTCAAGTGGTTGTTTCTGCACTTCTGGAATAAAAACTGTTAATTAAAAAAAAACTATACTAGTGTAGAAAATATCAAGAATTTACCTAGCTTAAGTAAGATTCTTTGGAATTTCTCGGATGTTCGGGATTACGAAAAGCGGAGATCTCACCTTGGTAATTCATGCACCGACATTTTCAATTATTACTTTTTATTTACAGTACTATTCGGCACTAAAAATATGGACCAGAGGTACCAGGAAAGACTTAAATGCTCTCTGTTTGATATATCTTCATTGTGAAAAAGTATACAGAGACAAGGTACTGTTCATCAACAAAGTGATAGATATTCACGGATAGGAAGCAAAGCTAATCCAGTTGTTATCTAAATAGTAAACTCGAGTCTGAACTTGTTGATTGATTGATTGAGTTTCGTGTTTTAAGTTCACTTTATGCACAGTAAGGCTAACCGGGACTGGAACTAAAGTTTTAAGTGTGATCCGAACCACTATCTGTCTCCACCGGGTATCGAACCCGGGAAGTCTTGATTAGAAGACGACCAAGCTAGAGTCTGAACTTGTACTTGTATACAACGTGGAAGTATTTTCAAATCAATTTGTATTTTATGATTTGTTAAGTTATAATAATAATAAAGGGGCTCCAGATGGCGCAGTGGTATCGTCGTCGCCTTGTAATCAAGGGGTCCCGGATTCGATACCCGGTGGAGGCACATAGTGGTTCGGATTCCACTTTAAACTTTAGGCTCAGCCCCGATTACCCTTACTGTGCACAAAGTGGACTTAAAACACCAACTCATAAATAATAATATACCAATAATAGTAATAACAACAACAAATCCTACAAGTTTTTTTTTTACTGAAGGGCAAGATGTGAAATCTTAATATCCCCCCCCCCCTTTTTGGAGAAAACATCCTGCGAGTAGCTAATTAATTTGGAATTAATGAAAAATTAACTCTCAATGTTTTTCCAGCGAGGGAGAAGTTCGAGAACATACAGATGCACTGGTTCTCTAGAGCCCCTTTGGAGTTCGGCTTCGACAGCGGGAGGAAAGAAACTAAGCTACCCCAACACACGGTGATTCTTTGTGGGATACCAACGCCACAAGTACTGAATCGCTCTTTTGGTGAGTAACCCTTGGAAAAAATAAAATAAACTACTTTCACAATTAATCTAATTACCCAAACTACGAGGAAGGAAGTATGACTCAAGGAAGAAATTTAAGTAATTTGTACGCTTCGTGTCATACCATTTTTGTTATTAATACGTTGCCTAGTAAACTAAGAGTGTGTTTTTTTATCACCACTTCTAAGTTTACACCCACCCGTTACTTACATGTGATTGTTTTTTGGGAAAAACTTTTTTTTTTCAACGAACCACTTATTTGTTAGCTATCAGAAAACGCTGAAATATGTGCCATACAATGAGCAGTTTTTTCTCAATTCATCTTTTTATGTGGAAAATTGTAATTTTTTAAAAAAAAATAGAAATTCGATTATCTCGAAAGCTACTAATTTTCGGACGGGGTATCATATGATCAAATTTATTGCAAATTGTCTCTACTTTAACCCCTTTCAGGGAATACATTTAATTACATGTCACCCTGTAGTCACCCTGCATATATATATATATATATATATATATATATATATATATATATATATATATATATAAACTCATACAGTAATTTGTATTACAGGATATTATATATTCCAATTATAATGTTTTATCCATTAAACGGAATAACATGTTCCAATTTCTCATTTTGTAATAATAACACTGGACAACAAATTTTAACTTTTTTCATGCTTCGGAAATGAAAAGTACATTTCCTTATGGAATTGAGGGTGCTGAATACGAAAATAATAATAAAAATGCTGAATTGGTTCGAGTTTAAGTGTAATCAAAAGAAATATGTGTGATGTGGTGTTAATAGGAAATTAACACGTGTACAAAATGAATGTCATAAAAACATTACTTACATGGATATTACAAACGGCGCCTCTTTGCCTGTCGCTTGTATTGTGGTTCTGGAACATCTCTGGCGATTATCCAAGCATAGACTTGCTCCAGTGGCCCTGATATTGTTTCTCCATTGTAGATATAACTTGGTGGAAATGTTCTCCATGTTCATCGCTGACTGCTCCGCAATTTCCTGGGAAGAAGTTTATGTGGGAGTGTAACATATGTATTTTTAGTGACATATGACACCCCATTGCTTGGTAGGAATATATTAGGTGCTCCACTAGTTCCTTATAATTCTGAGACCGCACGTTTCCCAAAAACGTTGTCACCACGTTTCGGAAAGAGTACCATGCAATCTTCTCCTTATCTTCTAACAGTGCGTCAAATTCAGTATCATTGAGGAGTTCTCGAGTCTGAAGGCCCTCCCTGATTTTAGTTTCACTGATTCGTGGAAACTTACGCAGAATATACTTGAATGCATCACTGGCTTGGTTCATACCTTTAATGAAGTTCTTGATTAAACCTAGTGTAATATGTAAAAGAGGAAGTAAAACCCTGCTGGGAGCTACCAAAGGAACATGTTGAACGTTCTTTGTTCCTGGCTCCAAAGATTTACGGAGTGGCCAGTCTTTCCTTATATAGTGGGAAGCCTTATCACAGCTATCCCACTCGCATAAAAACAGCAGTATTTTATGTATCCGAGCTGCAGGTCAAGAAGTATGGCTAGAACTTTTAAGTCGCCACAAATATTCCAATTGTATTCATTATAATTTTTGGCTTTCAGCAGTTTTTCCATTTTTGCATATGTGTCCTTCAAGTGCACTGCATAACCGATTGGGATTGATGTCAACACATTTCCATTGTTCACTAACACAGCTTTCAGACTTAGTTTTGATGCATCTATGAACAGCCGCCATTCATCGGGATTATGTTCTATGTTAAGTTTACTCATAAGACCAGTCACATTTTTACAACGCACTATGTCACCTTCCACTGAAAAATACTCTTCCAGGGGTTTCTGACATGTTCGAAACACGGATACTTTAACATCTTCAGCAAGAGCTCCCCACTGCTTGAGTCTGAATGCCAGTAGTTTTGCGCCACTTTTTGACAACCGCAGGTCCCTCACAAGGTCATTTAATTCATGTTGAGTGATCAGATGGCGATTAGATGATGATATGTTGGCTGTGAAGTCAGGATCGATGGATGATGAGGAATCTGCAACAGGATTTGGCATTCCTGTGTCGAGTTTGGCCGCCTCTTGCTTGCTCTTCATCGGATGAATCACTGGAGTACGATGCTGGAGGTTGTGGAACAGGTAGTTCTTCAGAATGTGGCACAGGACGAATAGCTGAAGGAATATTGGGATAAGTGATAGTCAACTTTTTTCTTTCTGGATAGGCCTTTAATTGGAGGAACCATGCAAAAAAAGCAGTTTGAAGTATGATCTGTCGGTTCTCTTCATATCATTGGAACTGCAAACGCCATGCATGGTCTTTTTCCATGTAGCCCAGCCAGTCCTCCAAATTTGTCGAACACATATTACAACAAATGTGTGGTGCCCAATTCTTGTCCATCATCCCACTTTACAACCAAAGTACAAGTGGTAGGCTTTCTTTATGATTGGCGTGAAATTTCTTGATAAAGCTAACCGTCAAACAATGGATGTTTATTGAAATATGCAGAGAGCCACTGTTGTCATGAACCCTTATTTTGCACGCCGGAGCACATGCGGCGATAATGTATTTCTTCGAAACTAGAACCAATCTTCAAAAACTAATATCATATTCGTTATCAGCACCCTCAAATTAGTAAGAATTGATTACTTTTATCTCCGAAGCATTTTCATTGTTGGGCAGTGTAATCATAGATAAACCTAAACAAACAATTTCTAGAACTGAAACAAAACTAAACCAATATACTATTCTCATAATCTTTAATCCCTATTTGCAATTAGAGTTAAGATCAAAATAATAATAGGTAGTACAAACCTGAGTGTGTAACTGACCTGTCCTGAATTCCTGAATAGGCTGGGAATAAAATTACGTTTTGTAACATATTGTACTCACTTACATACATGTAAGCCCAAATAAAGTTTGTGAATAGATAAACGGGAAACCGCAATTCAGAGAAAGCTGATGCCCTGGTTTTTATTTCAATTTAAATGCACCAGGGCAAAAAGCGTTTAGCCCTGAATGCAGGGAGTCCCCCCCCCTTATAATTTTAGTACCTCCTTTCCAGATAATACTTCAGTACTCATGTATTTTGGGAAAGTTGCTTTGTAAGAGCATTCTCATGCTGTATTGGATTTCTTTTCGAATTTTATTTTGAGAACTAACTTCTAAATGGACACTAAATCTCATCCTAGGGTGTCATCAGAGATGTCGTGCTGTCTGTCACGCAGACGACCCATGTTAAACTCTTGGGGTGAGTTATGTCAGGTGAAAACGTTTTCAGTAATGTCTGTGCATAGAGTCTCTGAGATTTAACCAGCCTCTAACAAATAGGTACAGTCCCGTTCAATAAAAATGTCGCATGCATTTTGGATATGCCCAGCGTCTCTATAAATTATATTGATAGCTCTACAACAAAGAAGTGCCGCGATAAACTCGATCTGCGAATGAGAGCAGTATTCCTCACAGGATGATCAACCAATACAGGGTTATCAAACGTTCATATAACGTCGCAATTGGTTAAATAGCGATGTCACTAAGATGTGAACGTGTGGGGCCCTACATTCACCCCCACATGCCTTTACAGCTTATTACAATGGGTAAGGGGCTCCCCGATGATGTAGCAGGCCCGTAGTTAGGCAGAGGGCATGGGGGATGAGCCCTTCCCCCGCCCCTGGCACTGCAGTCAGCCCTCTGTAAAACTATTTTGTATAATTTATTTGCAGTGAAGAGAGACAGCTGATATTATTTTGCTCACAGCTTGGTGAAGAATAAATTCACAGAGCATGAAGAGCAACTATTACATTCGCTCATCTTGTTTATGAGCAGAAGTCTAAAGTAACGGAAGAATTCAGAAGATTCTTTAGACTTTAGAAAGTTCTTTCATAGGGGAGCTTCTTTATTTGTATAACATTCCTTCCACATCTGCGTCAAAGATCAACAATACCCAAGTTTTGGGAACGAAGGCGAGTTTTATTGCTTCGGCCGAGGGTGGAATGTAATGCACGGTAGGCACTGTGATTGAATATTGTGCATTTTTCTTGTATCTGTATCATCAAAAGTAGTATGGAGTACGTAGTAAAGCATGATGTCAGTAACAATCATTTAACCCTTGAAGAGATGTTTTAGAAGATATAGAAAATAACTATAGTATTTGTGTTATTTTTATGTATGGTATGATGTATAAATTTTATGTTTTATATTAACGTAATTCTCCCCTTTCCCACACACACACACATAACTTTCCCTTAATTTAATACTTTTTTAATACGTGGTTTACAAAGCCCCACCACCCCCGATAACCCGTGAGCCCCCCCGGAGATCAATTCTAGCTACGGGCCAGTGGTGTTTTGGTAACGTCATAGCTTTGAGGTCCCGGGTTCGATACCCAGTGGAGGCACATGGCACAGTGGTTCGGACCCTAGTTTAAACTGCAAGTCCAAATTAACCTTTTTGTGCATAATGTGGACTTGAAACAATAATTCAATTCAATGTGCAGGGGGTAGTTAATTTCATCATCATCACATAAAAATTTGACCACTTCCGAATGCACTAGATAGGAATCGATTCGATAACGCAATACATCCTTGTCACAATCGATACATCTCGTAAAAGTGAAGACTCTCAAAATAAACATATTGCACTATATTGATCCAGCGTAACAAACATATAATGATCACTGGACTGGACACTGTGGAAACAAATATTCAGATGTACATGCAAGGTTGTTCAGGTAGCTATGTAAAAACAAACAAGTGAGTTGAAGGCAGGGTGAAATGAAAGTCACGCAACCATATCTTTACATGGAATTCGCAAGAAATATCCAAAAGCTTATGAAGTACCATTGTGGTACGCTAAACAATGACACAAATGCAAAATACATCAGTCACGACAAATATATCAATGTGGTTTACCAAACACAGAAAAACACAATAGCTTTTGCTTGATTTGATTGATTGATTTGTTGTTTTAAGTCCACTTTATGCACAGTAAGGCTAATCGGGACTGGCCCTACAGTTTAAAGTGGGATCCATGCATTGTTTATACAGTTTGTTTGGATTTTAAAGGCACTTCATGCACAGGTAGGCTAATCGAGACGGGATGTTGAGTTTATAGCGGCATCCGAACCTCTACATGCCTCCACCGGGTTTCGAGCCAGGCACCCTTTGATTACAACGCGAAGGCGTTGCCACTACGCGGCTCTCCATTATTAATACAAACAGAATTTAAAATTAGCAACACAATTGTGACATCAACTTTTGAGTATCTGCATAAAAGGGAATATTAAAGCAAATGTTTCCAGCATGAGTATAATACCTTGTACATATGTCTTCTAGCATATTTAGAATGAGCACATATAAATTATGCTAAGCTAAGGTAAAACTTAGCACATTGCACATTGCAACATACCTTGTAAGTGTGTGGGGAGATAGCGCATCACACATTTCAGCCATTCGTGGAGGTGATGTGATGAGCATCACGCTCCGGTCGCCTTTACTCCTTCCCCAGGTACCCATTCTTTTAAAGCTGAGTAAACCCCAGAGCCGCTCTAGTCACAGATATTACTGAAACACTTTCCACTTGGGATTACCCACACCGGGAATCAAATCCGGATTTCCCGCGTCGCAGTTAAACGTCCTACCGACTGGATAACCTCGGTTCCATAAATCGTCAATTTTATACAATTCAATAGTACATATACATAAACCATTATATTGTAGAATATGATAAAATAAAAAGGCCTCTATTTAAGAGAAGTCTTTCGGTCTCATGAGCTGCCCTCAGAAGAAACCTTCCGACAAAGATAAAAGTGAAAAATGAAAATAATAACTACATAGGAAAAATGTAAAATAAATTGAAAATACAATAAAACATAATAAATCAAACTAGGAACATATCATAAAAATTATATGCGATAACTATTCAAATTAACGCAGTCTTATATTAACATTTAGGAAAATTAATACATTTATAAATAATAATGAAATCTTGCACATGTTAGTGGAAAATTAAGTGTGTAATTCTACGAACACTAGCGTTGTACTGTAACTTATCTCATTATGTTATACATATATATTACATAAGCATATCTGCGGTGGCAGGACTTGACAGGACGCCTGCCTCCCACGCGGTAGACATGAGATGTGTGATGTCAGGTGTGAATTTCTTCAGTAATGTCCCTAAATAAAGCGACTCTGGGGTTTACCCACCCTTGGATCTGGGGTATAAAGGAGGTTGATGTGTGGTGCTGATCGCCACCTCCAAAGATGGCCTAGATCGTGAATGTGTGGGGACTGACTACTGCTAAGTCGATACCACTTTGAACCAATACCCACACACATGCCGATATTCTTAGGGACATTTCACACCGATACCTGTCGCTTCAAGGTTTCACCAATCGAACTCAGGCTTGTGCGGCCTCCCTTGCCGCTACGCTGTGAAACGTTGCTCTTGATTGCATCGTTTCCAAGCGACATGCGTTGCGTCCCGCTTGTCGCTCCGGTCTGAAATGTCCCTTACAGACTCCTGGCGATACCAATACCCTTGCCTGAAAATGATAATAATGAAAGTTGTTCAAAATATTGATCAATATTAGTTTGTGATTGATTGATTGAGTTGGTGTTAAAAGTCTACTTTATGCTCAGTAAGGTTAATTGGGACTGGACCTACAGTTTAAAGTGGGATCCGAACCACTAAGTGCCTCCACCGGCTATCGAACCCGGGATCCCTTATATTAATCTGTAAGTATTCCACTCAAATTGTATGCATCACTTTACCAAGAGTTTGTTTTCAAATATTCAAGAATTACAAAATCCAATTTTTCACGAACAACCAATCAGAAGCGACCTCTAGATCACGAGTGCAGCTATAATGGCGGCTGAGTGAGATGTCAACAATGCATCACTTCACATTTTTAAAAGACGATAACTCTTCAACCGAGAGGAATAACGTTTCGTATTAAATTGTTTTAGGTACAAAACAATGGCGCTGCTTAAATACATATACTTTATAGCGTTTACTGTACACGTATGAAAGAATATTTTAGTTGTTTCAATTGTAACCACCATGCACTCAACATAAATGGTGTAACTCGACGTGCCTTTCGTGCTGTATGTATTGTATATTGTAATTGCAAAAGCTAGCCAAAAAGTTCCATGAAATGCTTCCGTATAAGGATCTATCTGCTATAAGATTTTTGGAAGCATTCACGTAGCAATTATGCTAGCAAAATGTTAAAGCGTCTAAAGCGGACTTAAGAAAGCCTTCTCTAATTAGAATCATGTGATCTCTATTGAAAGTAAACAACCAGTTTCCTTCATAAGAGAAGATTTCTACAGGAAGCGTTTCCCCGCAGGAAAGTTCTCGATGCTGTCCGTGAGGGTGATCCTCCGACGAGAGATCAAGAGTCACATCCTAGGTGTCTACCTCCCCAGCACCATCTTCGTGTTCGTCTCTTGGGGGAGCTTCGTCGTCCCTGCAGACGCCATCCCGGGGAGGATGGTGCTCCTCGTCACCACTCTGCTCGCCCTCATCACCGTGCTCGAAGGGGTCAGGTGAGACATCATCATCATCACAATCATCAATTAAACTATCATTCTTCTAAATAGCAGACCTAACCTATAATTCACTCCGGTCAAACCCAGTACCAACAAAACGCATCTCTGCCGTCTTCTACGTTCACATCCAGGTCCGTACTCAGGGGAGGGGCCATGGGGGCCATGCCCCCTCTAACTCTGAAATATTATAATGTGAACCTATAAAACCTAAGAAAATGACATTGACAATTTTTCAGGTTGTGTGCATAAATGAACGCGTTACTCCAGAAGTCTGCAGTCTACAACATTGAGTAATTTCACTTTAGTCTATCGATGGGTTCAGTTATTTCCCTTTACTTTGGACCATAACATTGCAAATCTGTACAATCAACGGCAAAGATAACAGTAGGCAAATTGTCCATAACTATTTTCATTCTTTTCTTCCCCTATATCTCGTGTTGTTTTAAGGAATGGAATTCTGTTGATACGAAGCAGATGTTGATATCTGCTTAGTGGCGTTTCCTTTTCAATCCATGATCATCACACACTGGAAAACAGACAGAATGAAGAGTAATGGACAACCGGTCTACTATTACTTTTGCCGTTGGGTGTACACTTAGCTCTAGCTGTAATACTACCATAACATTGGTGGTGACATCTAACACTCAACAGCAATTCGCCGACCATCATGGCGGTTCGAATCACCATGGGCATGTGTTCTGTGTGAATGTTCCTTCATCAATTTCTTATCATCACTCATCATCATCGTCGTGATTAGCCAAACGACCTAACTCAATTAATCCAACGCATTTCGGATCTTCTCTTTGGTCCACATTTTCGGATCTGACCCCTCCCTGAAAATAATCCTGGATACGGGCCTTTTCACAACTCTATAAATTATGAATTATGAAACAATTAATTGTCGTATGAAAACTAGACGAACGTAACTCCTAAAATACTGCTTTCAGTTTTGTTTAAGTAAATTCTCTCCGAAGAGCTCTGTTTGGAGTCATTGGAGTCAGACCAACATATCTCCACTTTTAATACTTTGCAGTAAGGTGAAGTCATGTATCTCCGATTTACTGAGTCGGACATATTCGTATT
Organism: Lepisma saccharinum; assembly: GCF_977018435.1. NCBI lineage: Eukaryota > Metazoa > Arthropoda > Insecta > Zygentoma > Lepismatidae > Lepisma > Lepisma saccharinum. The sequence goes on from NC_139237.1 coordinate 39,411,726, forward strand.
AAGTTTAAAATATGAGCATCAATATATCCGAGTTTTCCTTCAAAAAATTCAAGAATTAAATCAGAATGTAAAATATATCTTATATAATCTCAAAATACATTTCTCCACGCAATATTGGTGAAAAATATTGGTGCTTGTGCCCATGGACACTTGGGTTAAGATGCGTGACGTCACTTCCACACTGGACGCATGGAGAGACACCTACCGCCGCGAGACAATACTACACACTATTCGCGCGCTTCTTTCAAATTTCCAGACCTTTCAGTGTAGCATTTCGTAGTTTTGCAGCGTAATTGTTTAATTTTTCACTTGCAGATCGCAATCTCCTCCCTCGGTAGCCGTGAAGTCCGTGGAGGTGTGGCTACTGACGTGCATCGTGTTTGTGTTTGCGGCCCTGCTGGAGTTCCTGGTCATCCTGTTCGAGAGGAATAGGAATGCTGCTTCGAAGAGGGTCGTCATGTGCGGAGTGATGAACGGGTTGCCTCGCACGCGGGGTAACGGCGCCTTCGGAGCACAACAGGTGGGCCAACACACACGTCGGGGACAATGAAGTCATCTGTAAGGTCACTTTAGACGATAACAGTTTTCTTAACATTCACAGCATGACCACAATGCTACGGCGTAAAATGGAAACTCTTATCATTTAAGGTGCCATGGTATAATTCATGGCATTTCTCAACGCCAGAATCCGTAGCATAAGAAATCAGAAGCGACCTCTAGGTCACGAGTGCAGCGTAATGGCGGCCGTGTGAGATGTAAACACCATATCACTTCACACTTTAATAATCCGATAACTATGCAGCCGAGAAGAATAACGTTTCCTATAAAAAGGTGTTTGTTATGTCCAAATCAATGGCTCTCTTATACACACATATGGAAGAATATTTCAGTTGTTTCAATTGTAAACGCACTAGCCATGTAGCCTATGGTGTAACTCGGTCTGCCTTTAATGCTGTATATGTTATACTAGCTGATTACCCGGCGTTGCCCGGGTATTTATTTATCCCAATCTTGTATTAGACAGGAAAAAAAATGAATTCTAACTATAGTATAAAATGAAACTAATTTTAAATGTGATCGTGAATGTCACCAATTAGCTTAGCGACTCCGAAAACTATGGATTCGACACTAAACTAGGTCATTTGTGGCATTTTATTTTTCACCCCCTCTCACTCCCCATGCTGATAGGTGATGAACTTGGAGTTGATCCGCATTGGGAGTGTCACGAAAACTATGGATTCCATTCGCAACACAGCCTGAATGTTAGACAACCCGAAAAACACTATCCTTGTGCGGATTGCATAGAGTCACGGATGTCTGTTTGTGTGAAATTTAATATCGGTAGTTCTCGATTATTTTTACATGTCACCCCTTCCCACCCCACCCCTATGGGTGCCAGGGGTGTCCTACCCCAAAATATTACTTCCAGATTGCAAATGATACGTGTACCAAGTTTGATTGAAATTGCTCCAGGCGCTCGAGAGTTATGCTGGAACAAACAAATATACACACGCACAGGCACACATACATCCATTTTTATATAGATAGATTTCACAATCGCAAAACCTAACCGAAATGTTACATGAAATGCTTCTGTGTCAAGTACTATCTCCTATAAGATTTTGGAAGCTTTTACCAAGCATTTATGTAAGCAAATATATTAAAGGAAATGCTTCCCACTAAAGCAGGCCTGACTTGCTTATAGAAGCCTATCATTCATTCCCGTTTGCAGAAACTCGCGAGTTTAAAAATCCACGGGTCAGGATAACCCTTGAGTTAGGATCATTTTTCATTGCACCAATCTGAAAGGCATAGCAGGCTGCGAGAGTCAGAAAATCCTGGCTTTATTCTATGATAGTGGCTAGCCTCAAAGCAAGTGCGTAAACGTCATACAGATGGAAGCACGTGATTGGTTACCTGTTTCGAGAAGGAGTGGTGTGGCTGAATGACAGAAAAATAAAGAGAAAGAATGAAGGTAACAGGGCATTGGTACCTCTATCTGTAAACAGTGACAAGTGACTGCCACGATAAAATTTTAAGCGTAGCGTTCCATCATGAACGCGGGGATCTTAAATAGGGATGCAACTTGCCCCTCCCGATGAGTACTATTGATGGTAGAGAGAGCCCTGAACGGTCCAGGCTAACATAACATTAATATAGACTCATGATTAGGTTTTATACTGATCTGAGCAATGCGAATGGCAGATAAGGGTGTAGGATAGCTTATATCCTGATCGGTTTAGGAAACAGACCAATAGCTCCTGATTCTCCGATGATTCCAAGTAAAAAGACCTCGTGTCGCTCTCATGCGCACCTATTTAAGCCTTTGCTTGGCCTCCCGTCACCTCTAGCCAAAGGGCAGTGTTTCTTACCATTTCCTGTAAAAGGCTTACCCTACACATTTCTGAGCAGGAGCTGGCAAGGTCTGCCAGGGTCAATATTTCTTAAACCGAGCGGATATGCTACGTAAGCAGTTGATAAAGGTGAGGAAAAATATTTACATGAATAAATTTTTATATATTATTGCAGATTGCAATCATAGTAAGTAGTTTTACACTGACGTTTGTAGTAGATTTCGCCCACTTTCTCCGGCTACTAGGTGTATGTTTATGTTTGTATTGCACCTGCAATTTTACAAACTCTGTACTGCAAGGTGTGCACATAACCATCTTCCAAAGTATATATTTAATAACGTACTATATATTTCTAGCTTTTTGTATGCATGGTTTGAGTATATTACTTCCCATTTCAGATTCATTTAGTTTTAAAAATCTAAAGAGATACATTACTTGTTGCAGATGGCAGCAATACTGCACTGCGTCTGGGTTAACTCCACTTTTACTCGCCGATCTCGGAGGGTAAAGTTGATCCTCCTTTTATTCCCAGCTTACACGACGTTTCTGTTGGAGCAACAGATAATCAGCCGGTTCGTGGGTTAACTCTAAGTTTACTCTTACTAGCGAGTAAATCAGCATTGGTGCAAAAGGGCATTGAGGGTAGATGAAGTAATTTCAAGGTGCCCCTGCTTCATGGCCACTAATATTCTCTCTTTCCATTTTCCATTTCGCGCTTCCTTTTGCTCTCTCTCTCTCTCTCTCTCTCTCTCTCTCTCTCTTTCTTCATTATTTTCTCTATTTCTTCCTTTGTCGTTATATTTTCCCTTCTATTCTCTATTTTCTCCTCTGTCGTTATCTTCTCCTTTCTCTTCTCTATTTCCTCCTCTGTCGTAATATTTTCCTTTCTCTTCTCTTTTTCCTCCTCTGTCGTTATCTGCTCCTTTCTTTTCTATATTTCCTCCTCTGTCGTTATATTTTCCTTTCTCTTCCCAATTTCCTCCTCTGTCGTTATCTTTTCCTATTTCCTCTCTATTTCCTCCTCTGTCGTTATATTTTCCTTTCTCTTCTCTTTTTCCTCCTCTGTTGTTATATTTTCCTTTCTCTTCTCTATTTCCTCCTCTGTCGTTATCTTTCCTTTCTCTTCTCCATTTCCTCCTCTGTCGTTATCTTTTCCTTTCTCTTCTCTATTTCCTCCTCTTTATATTTTCCCTTCTCTTCTCTATTTCCTCCTTTGTCGTTATATTTTTCTTCCTTTTCCTTCCGCTCTCGATTTCTTTGTTTCTCTATATTTTTCTTCCATTTCTCAATATTTTGTTTGTCTCAATTTCTTTCTTCCTCTCATAATTTCTGTCTATCGCTATTCCCATTTTTCATTCGCTCTTTATCCATCTCTTCCTGTGTTCGAGTCTAGCCTTGTAACAATTAATTCTCCCTATTTCTGTTGTGGGTGAAATTGATAGATTTATACTCACAAAAACACCCATTTCCAGGCCAGGATTCGAACCCGGCGCACCTGTTAACCACTCCGCCATGGAGTTTGGTTTGTCTACAATGATTTTGTTTTTGGAAAATGATAACAGAGCTGATATCATGTCGAACCTCTTACAATACTCTAATTTACGATACTGTAACAATTAAAAGATCTTCAGAATATTTATGAATTTATTCCATGCATTCTATTTTAACTATATACCTATATACCCTGGGGAAAACTAACATAATCAGACGGGTTTAGTCTCTCAGGCCCGAGGTGAAATATTCGGTTCAGAGGAGCTAGAACCATCATTTTATTGAAACGTATACATACTATATTTTAAAACAATATAATGGTATATATTGTACTCATGTAGTATATTACAATTGAAATTGTAGCAGAATGGCTTAAAGACCAGAAGACGAGCGGCTAGCGACAACCTTGTCAACTTGGAACTACTTACAGCATCAAAACTGACCTACCTAACCTACTCACGTATGCACCTGCCTAATCTATTTACATGCTCATTTCTGCAATTATATGCACGTGGATAGGTTAAGCAAGTCAGGTTTGTTGTTGTTAGCATGTATTTCCAAGTTGCTAAGACTGTCGCTACTCGCTCGTGAGCTACAGTTTTGTATGTTGGGGGTTCTTTAGAATGAGTCAAAACTCAGTTTACATAGAGATTTATAGGGAGTTTTAGTATATATATTCAATGTGTGTACCTTGAACATCAATGCATTTGTGCACGAGATGTTTCCAGTTCTCCAGAACCTTTTGCAGAATGTCCTGCATAATCATGTCTGCACATTGCACAATGCGTTCCTTCAGATGCTGGATGTTCTGAATCTTAACTGTGTATACGAGCGCCTTCAAATGACCCCCTAAGGAAAAAAAATCCATTCAGGTCCGGAGACCGCGGTGGCCACTCAACGGGACCACGTCGACCGATCCATGCACCAGGAAATTAACCCGAAATGAGGAGGGCACCCTCCTCTGTAACCTGACTTTTGACTCACCTTGTATTGTGGATTTAGAGAACTATTACCACCTGGACCTCATACCCAGCCTGTCCGTTTCAGGGTTAAAATCCATCTATTCACAAAATTCTGGTGCAAAATTAATGTACAATATGAATATTGCATTATAGTGCAATATTTTGCGAACTCATCTATGATTGAATTCTAACTGAGACTTTCCAATACATAATCTAATACTTTGTATGTCTCTCCTTAGCAGAGTAAACACTGTTACGGCACAACACGTCGTTTGGTGACAAGAATTTGCTTGAGGAGAAGGTGTTACAGGTATTTTTCTGGCCAAAGAGACAACGTGGCGATCGTGGTTTTCCCTCTGTCTTTTGCCCTGTTCAGCATTGGCTACTGGCTGCTGTACCTGACGCTTAGAAGAACTGCAACAATGCAGGAGTCGTGCTTGTGATTGGTCTTCATGCAACAATGCGATAAAAGTTATTAAAATTCCTGGAAATAAACAGAAACTGCTACATTGGCAACATGAAAGTTTTGTTTCACGAATTAACCAACTTATACCTGCCGCAAAATTAGTTTGGTATTGACGCTTGCGAAGCACGTGGAGAAACCGGGTCTACGTCACTGCGAGAGGGTGAGTTGCTGGCATGCGAGCCAATCAAAATCTTCCCAGTGCTTCACACAAGCCCTGGTTACCTAGCAACAGAAAATGTTTATCACGGTGTTGCCGCTTATCGGGTGATTGTTCCTGCGATCAGTTTTCAAGTTGTTGGGAGAGGACTGTTGTTTGTTTGTTGCGTTGCGTTGCTGTGATATTTTAACCGGTCTGTTAGTGTAGTGTTTATTGAATTTAGCGTATTCTTTGTTGTATATAGCGTGTTGTTTTAGTGTGTAATTTTTTTGTACATAATTTTCTGTGTTCTGCTTGTGTGAAGAATATCAAACACAGGAGACAATACTCGAGATGACAATGTACGAAAGAGGCCATGCACTAAAAGAAAGAAAGCTTTCGGTAAAGGAATTCCTCTCAAAGGCAAAACGCGGGAGATCGTTTGTTCTGTGCGCAAATATTTTGAGCAAGAGAAAAACAATGCAGGTCCAATCATTTCTGTAAATAAACTTCTGGACTGGACTGCTGCTGCTGTCGGCGTGTCTAAGAACACTGTTGTTAAACTAGCGGGGGGGGGGGGGATATAATGTGGTGGAAATAAATCAATGCAAGGCTTGAAAATTGGAAACCCCAGGAAAAAAGAGGAATATCAGTAAACTGCGCGTTTCGTTTGAAAGATTCAGGACTTTTTCAAGGTGGGGAAACATCTTTAAGGACAGTCATAAAATCTCTGGGATTCTCATACAAAAAAAATTAATCTACGCGACGCGAAATACTGATGGAGAAACCTTACTTTCTCAGGGAAGTTACGAAGCATTTTGACGAAATCGTTTGGCTTGACGAAACCTGGATAAACGCCAATCACAGTGTGAATAAAGAATGGACTGATGATACCTCTGAGGGTATTATGGGATTGCCGCTCGGAATATTTTTAAAAAGTTCCACAAACCACCGCGCGTCTCCCGCGTGAAAGTCAGACGCCACACCAACTGCACTTTTGTGCACTTCAGTTGCGGTATAATTGAAAGATGGGCAGACTTTAACGGGGACTTCTGAAAGAAATTATTATTGAAAGTGTATATATTCAATATTTTCAGAATGGATTGAAAAGGTAACCTGTAAACAATGCTCGATTCGTTAATTCGTTCATGTTGTAAGGGAGATGGAAATGAAGAGATAAAACAATAACACATTTCATCATTGTTGTTCCTTTTGATAACACGTTTTCCTCGACACAGTGTCAGACGGCTGCACTGTGTACCGTACCGCACGATATGGCAACACCGTGACGCGTGTTCCTTCAGCTCTCAATACCAAACTAATTTTGCGGCAGGTTATAGGTTTCGATATTTCTTTTGCCTGGATTCCTGAGAAAAAAACAACACTGTTAAAAATTGCCGCAAGAGTTAATGATGTGAATGTTAGTAGTTTTTAAATTTTATTTTCGAGTAAGTTTCAATATTTTATCATCCTTAAAGATAGAAAGTTAATATAAATTGCAACTGAGTGCACCATAAATATATATTTTAAAAAAGCTGTAAAGAAACACTCAAATAATCAAAGTGGTAAATGAACCCCCCCTCTAAATTACCCCTCATTACAATTTCCATCTTTAAACACCTTTCAAAACAAGTGTAAAAACGGTAATTACAAAATACTTTATTGTGTATCCCGCTCCCCTAGAACGCAGTCATTTAATACCTACCTTTACAATTCCAGGTCTCTATCCGAAAAAAAACTCAGTGTGCCGTAACATGCATGTAAAATACTTGGTTAACTTTGCATTTCCACGAGCCAGTGTCCCTTCTTCCCTTCATCTACAAATCTTTTCTGTACCATTTTTGTATCTTCTTTCTGGTTTTCTATTTTCTTTTCCAGCATTATCAACTTTTTCGTACTTAGTCCCTCTCTTCGTGGTCATTCTTTCCTATGTTTTCGCTCCAGTTTATGTCGTCAATGCACTCTATTTTCTTTTACATATTTTTCCATTCCCCCTTTTCTCACCTACCTACTCACTTTCTCTCGATACTTTATTTCCCTTACATTATCCCTCTCTTATACTCTTTCCCTCTTTATATAGCTCTCTCTCTCTCTCTCTCTCTCTTGTCTTGCTTCCGTGGGTTTGATTGATTGATTTTGATTGACTTGCTTTATTTTACTTCGCTTCTTGTGGCTAATTTGCGAAGATGGGGATGAGCAATGATATGATGAAATTGATGGATGGACACTCACAAACATGCATGCCCAGGCCAAGATTCGAACCCTTACCCCTGGCGTCGTAGCGCGATGTGCTAACCACTCCGCCACGGGGGCCGGCAGATCAGCAGCAGTGACGAGCTATACTGCTCGCATTTCCAGCTGGTGGCAGGGAAACAACAAATCAGCTTTCAGTTGAATTCTCTTCGACTGACATCGGGCATTTTCGTGTCACAAGGCACCGAAAGTTGCCGGCGGAACGAAACAAATGAGCGTCGGATACACAGCATGTTGCCAAACGTACTGTAAACGGGGGGGAGAGAGTTGATCAGTGTCCTTGCTGGATAAAAGTTGCACAATAGTACACAAAGCACGGAAAATTAGTACACAAGATACCCAAACACAGTTCAAACAAGCTAATATAAACAACTGACAAAAACATACATACGCTTGGCAACGCTGTAATGGGAGAAGGATGTTACCCCTACATCTTTTGATTCGCAAATGAACTTGTTCACACTCACAAAGCCACACACTCCCAAAGACGATGGGTGAACAGATGGAGCCAGTTGAACTACGATCCGTATAGTAGGAGAAAAATGGGGTAATTAATCAATTTGGGTGTGCGTTTTATTAGAATCTCCATTTTCTAATAAGTATGTGTAAACTATTGATCTAATTTCTTCTATTGCTCTATTTTCACCTACTAGCGGTTCACCTAATTCAGAGACACCAACCGCCGTTGTGCCAGAGGTCCCTGATTTGAACCCTGCCCAAGCATGTGTACTAGGGTCATGACTTTCTGTAGAATAATTGATTTCCTGTGTCACAAATCAATGAACTTTTGTCCAAAGTTAATGAAAAAGGATTTAACTGTGTTGAATTTTGTAAAGAAAGTCACCCATAACACTAAATTTCTAAAATCATATTTTAGTAGTATATGCATTTTGCAATTAGTAGCACTTGACTTTCTGAAGCCTTCTAGAACTTTATTGAACCTTCTGGAACTTTCTAGAACGTTCTGGATGTTAAAGAACTTTCTAGAACTTTATGAAAGTTTCTAGAACTTAATAGAAGTCTCTTGAACTTTCTGGAAGAATCATTGTTTTAGAGTATGTAAGCTTCCTGATTGAGCAGCGGTAATTGTTATGGTTGAAATTAGTAGCACAACACTCTTTCTTCTTCTTTTTCTTCTATCTAACCCAACCCAGCCTAACCTAGCGTCACTAATGACTAGGGGGCGGATTTTTGCATATATGCATGTTTTTTTCCCTTAAGGAATTCCACAATTCCACATTCCAACGACAACACTGGGGTTGCGTTATTTGAGCATTATCTGTTAATGCTGCGGAAGTGACAATAAATGCAGAAGAAGTAACAGCACATTGCTCGAACAGTGGGTAGAAGGTAACGATGCGTTTACCACTGACGGCAGAGTTATTTATTGTAAAGTACGCTCTAAACATGTAGTATTACATTTCATGTATTTAGAGTAGTTTTTGCAGCTTATATAGAAATTTGCCGAAATGCGAATTTACCACGCTCAAACATAGCTTCCAATTTTGGTAACAGAAAACCTTAGTTTCCTGCATAGTGCGTAGGCCTGGACACTGATTTTTATAAACTTGTGTTAATTTTTGTGGACAATGGTGCAGTAGAAATTAATGCAATGATGGTCAGATGATAAAGATATGCAATAACTTTTTGCAATTATGTCTGTCGATGGATTGCAGCAAATATTTAAGCAATATATTTGTGAGGATTAAACATGATTTTCAGGTGATTTTCTTCAAGTAGTGATTTGAAGTGCTAATTTTACTATTAAAGTAATTGGAAGGAGAAAGATGGCAGTTTTATAGAAACTAAGGATTAGGTTCCAAAACTGGGGGGGAAACAGTTTACTTCCCCTTGGTAGATAAGGTTTAGCATAGTGCGGGAGCAAAAGGGGCAAAAAGTGGGGGGCAACCGCTCCCCTCCTTCGCCCCCCCCCCATCGCCGCCACTGAAGAGAACATAAGTTAGAAGCACTAGATCTACTAGACGGGAAAGCGGATACTGTCGTCAAGGGAATAGGTAGTGATTGCTGCTACAACCTATTCAAGCATTCCCATTGGCTGGTAGCGTTTTGGGGTTGTAAATAATCTGTAGTGGTTAGATTAGGCTAGTTGCGTTTGGTTCTCTTAGAAGAAGAAGAAGACGAAAATGGTTGTAGCAGCAATGCCGACCAAAGGAATAATTCTCGATTAATACAATTTATGGAAGAGTATAAAGCAGTGGCGGTCCCTCCATGGAACAGAGGGAACAGGCTGTTCCCTTCTACTTATCGCCCTTTTTAGCTATTTAAATTATCTATAATAACATAATAAGAACACTTCTTTCTTCCGAAATCAACACGCCGAAGAAAAACTTTCACCCTGACTGGAAGTTTGTTTACTTCACCTACCCTCGTCGTCCCACCCTCTGCTCTGACGCCGAGTATTTCCGACCACGCGCGAAGGTAAACGATCCTCATGGAGCCACTTCCCACCGCGGAAGCTGAACTCTCAAGCTATTCTCTACGAGAGACATAGCGAATTCCTTTTCCTTCGAGTTTTTGCTATGTGCTAAAGTTTAATTGCGTCGTGGTGATAGTTTTGAGTGTAGTAAGTCTATAGTTTCCTAATCTCATTGCAAAATTGCGTCTGCCATTCATAACAAACTGGAAAAATGTTCTAGAGTCTAAGCGTCTGCTAAATGCCTTGGCTAAACGCTGCGAAATAGCTTCCGAGGGAACAGCTCGCATCCACCTGTTCCACCAGCAAGACAAGCGCAGCGCAGGACAAGAAAGCGAATGTATTCCTTGAGCGAATGTTGCGAATGTTATATGATCGACCGGCTGAAGACGATAGCTTTAGTAGGCTACATTGAACTTTACAGAAAATACAGCAGACATACACCTATCCTAACCTAATTAGAAACTAAAACCAAATCGTACACAAGGCATTTTCAAACAAGTTACTACAACTCTGTAAAATGATTAACTGGATACGCTTCCAGAGGTAAACTTTTTGTTGTCCTTGTTTGTTCCCGAGAAGGGAGTTTGGAACAGTTCGGATTTTGTCACAATTTATACAAACTAGCGGACGTCATGAAGAAACTCGGCCATCTGATTGCCATTATTGCATTAAGGACGTTTGAATTACAATGCTCAACTCTAGAAAAAAAATGTCAACTTAATCTACAAATGGAGAGATGAAATCGGTTTCGACAAAACATTTTTTTTTCTGATCAATCATAAATTGCTTTTATTAATTTTTCCTTTGTTGCGCATCAACAATTTTGTTTTTAATATTTTGTTTACATTATATCATATTTGCTTAAACATTGGTATTTTCATAATTTTAACGTGCTTCATGTATGTCACTTCTGAAAATTTTTAACATATGTCTCGTATGTTTATTTGGTTCATTTCAACAAGGGTTGAATTTTACTTGGTTTACTGTATTATATTACGACAGGTATGGGAGGGGAGGGGGCAAGTACAGGTCACCTGTTCCCCTGCCTGATTTAGCACCGCACGCCACTGGTATAAAGATGATTGTTGCGGACACTATGAATGTGAGTTTCTACGATAGGGCACAGATAAACTTATGTGCATATGGTGTCCTCTCCTCTAGCGCCATAACCAGGGCCCCCGGAGGATTTTTCTTGGGGGGGGGGCAGAGTAAGATTTCATATCTTGCTTCTCATGCAGTCATAGAAAAATGTATTTTACACCTTTTATTATTATCATTTTTATTATTATTATTATTATTATTATTATTGGGTCCACTATTAGAAACTGGATTCGCGTTGCTTCCTTTGCATAATAGCCCTGTCAATGAAGGACAAAAAAGGCCAATGTCGGGAATAATTCCGAAAAAAGCTGACTGGTGAATGGTTTGCTTTAGATCGAATGCTTCTGTGCGAAATCCCGATATCGCTTGTCGCTTCAGTCTGTTGCTTGAAGTAAATTCGTGCAAGTGAAAGTGGCATGACATATCATAGGTTTTCCCTAAACACTATATTTACTAGCATTTGTTACGTGTCATTACTTCTGCAGATTTGTTGGCAAAGATTCACTTAAGCATACTTTATAATATAATAATATCACTAGTTTTATAGAATTATCTTTCCCTCACTTTTCCATTTACAAAATAATTGAATATATCTAAACGTTCGTTGTGCGTGTACATGAGAGACTTGTACGCGTATGTACGTAGTGTGCTATACAATTGGCGGCCACAAAGACACGTCATATTTTAATAATCTGCTCTGCAGTTGATCATCCGACGGATTCTAGACGTTCACTCCTTCATAGTAGAACATTAACAAATACCTTTCTTGACTATGTCGGCGCTAGCCATTTTGCCGCCCTGGGCAACACCGGCAAATGCCGCTCCCTTTCGAACCCACTCCCCCCGTCATTACGTCATTGAAAATCAAAATCAACATATTCGTAAGTAAAACATCAAACTATAAAATAATAAATAAAATAAATAATGTTACACTATTGAACAAACAGATGTCTCTACCACAGCAAAACTTTAAAAAATGCGACACTAAATTGCAATTTCATTATACGTATCTTAAATTTAACAAGTATTAAGAAGGAAATGCCTTGAAGACTTGGGCTCATATTTTTACCATTGAAGGCCTATGATATGATTGGATTTTTTTAAAAAATACATGTAATGTTATTTTTCGTATGGTCTCCTTTCGTGCACTATTGTGTTTTATGACAGCCTAAAGTACTTTCAGTTCATCTTTTAAATCAGTAGGGTAAATATATTTAGAGCCATGTGTTAATATACAGGCAAGTTTTGTACACTTTTTGAGACAAAAGATCACATGCATGGGCGTCGACAGAATATTTTATAGGAGCTGTCAGGCCATTGATAAAACTTGAATAGTAGAAATAACAACAATAATAATTATTATTATTATTGTCTTGATTATTATGATATAATAACTATTATAAACCAATGAAAATAAACCCACTTTTTTCAATTTTTTTATTATTATTATGTCGTTGGGGAGAGACTTCTAATCGATCCACCGAATTAGTGAATATCCACTTCATACAGTTAGTGTACTGAAATGCATAACTATTTTATTTTGTTTTTAACTTCTGCATAACTTGTACAAGAAAAATATAAATATTTGGGAAAATTTTAGTAATAAAGTTCTGTTGTTTCGCCTCACCCCATAGAACTGATAGAACTCACTTTTTGGAATTTTGAAAACTGCAGAACCATTTATTATTTTAGTTCAAATGGTAAAGTATGAAAACATGACCTGGTTGCTGTATTTTACACTAACTGTCTCGATCTAACGCTGTTTTTACTTTGGTTATTCTGTTCGAATATTAACTGGTCGTTATTTCTTCAATTAACAATAAAAGTAACGAGCTCCAGATCTGACAAAACATTTTTTTCGAACGTGAAATAAACTATGCTAATTTCTAGGGATGATCGACGGACGGGTTCGAACCCCCCACCCCCCAGATACCAAGTAGATAGTGGAACAACATGGGAATGAGTACAGAGAATTTGATACCAGGGGGGGGGTCAATGGAAGTATCCAAGGCATTGGCGTACGCAGGATTTTTTTGCGAGAGGGGCTGGAATTGTAAAGATGGATAGTACAGAGCTGCTTTCTATGGGGGCGGTGTGCACAATAAGATATTTGGTATATTTATAACTTTTCACTCTCGAAAAAACGGTATTCGTGGGTTATTTTAAAGGGGGGTTGCATTTACCACTCTGAATTTTCCCTAGTTCTTCAGTGCTTTGATTTGAAAATAATTTTCTCAAAATTTCAAAGCAGGCTGTAACCCCATTACATCCCCTCTGCGTACGCCACTGATCCAGGGGCTCTCGTTCTCCCCCCCCCCCCCCCACACACAGTGGCGTGCCCAAGTGGAGAAATAAGCCTTCCCCCTTTTGGCCTAGTGTTCTTAAGAAAAGTACAGCAAAGGCAGGAAAACACGGCAAAATGAGGACTGATTACAAAATAATAAAAGATACGTAAACCCACACTTTCGAAAATCCTTGGCACGCCACTGTCCGTCCTCACAAATAAAACAATTTTGCACAGAATATCTACAAATAACGTGTAGATCAAAATCAAAACATAATAATGATATTATATTCATCTGGGAAAATAATCCATGTGTTTACTAAAACCGTCAATAGATGGCAGTGCAACTTATATTTTAATTTATTTTTATGTAGAAGTAAAAACGTAAAATATTTCTATGTGTTTTTTTAAAAAACAATTAAGAATTAAAACCTTAGTTAAGAAAATATCAGTTGTTTTATATATTTAGTTATACTTTACTTCAATTTCCAAAGTATTCTGTACTTCTCACAGTATGATTGTTGAGAAATTGGTTTAAGAAGGCACCATGCTCTATTTTCTTCGATTAGCCTTATTAATGTGCATAAAGTGGATATCGGGTTCGATTCCAATAGATTTTTGACGTGTGAATCCTATGGGTTCACGCAATTAATAAATAGAAAAAAAAAATATTCAATATTTGGAAATAAGTCTCATGTAGTAAAGGTAAACTAATTTGCTATTTAGTATTTACTTTCATTGTTTCGATATTTAGAAACACCACAGATCACTTGGTTAGATTTTAAAAAAACAAAAACGCAATGCCAACCCTAGAATAATTTAACCTTCTTTGGCACCTAGCACCCTGTGTTTGGATAACAGCCAATTCTAGCATAATCTGAAACCGTCGGTAGATATTGAACTCAAAGGGAAGATCTCTGAAGTAAAAATAAAAGTAACTGCATATGTTTCCAACAAAAGAGTAAACTGGCCCAGGGATCCCGTCCCCCACCAACGCCTTTATTCTCTTCCGCATCTTCCTGCCATAAAATCGAAGAGGAGGGTGTGGGCGGCCCACCCTCAAAAGTTTGTCCTTTCTCAGCACGGACACATGGAGTCAGCTATTTGCAGTGCCTCTATTTTCGGGAGGAAAGTTTAGTAGAAACTTGGATTGATAAAAGAAAGCTCATGTGCCGCCCTCCTTTGTAGGCAAATTTTGACCATCTTTGTCTTCAGCTTGTGTTCGGTTCTTACATTTTCGGAAGGCGGAAGCCGTCTCCCCCCCCCTCCCCAACCCCAGCGCAAAAAGCGTTGTTCCTGCGTATGATTTTAATTCTTCGTGCCGGCGTCTTTCAGTGTATTTTTGAGTGTGTCTGCGAGTGCTTATTTCCTGCTCTTTTAAAAAATTGTAAAATATATTGTGAACAATTTCGAAAAATGAGTAGGAGCAAAATAAGTAACTGTGAAACTCCCGAACGAAAGGGAAAAAAAAGACCGTGGGGATTTAAACCAGAAATGGGGAGTCCTATGCTCAGAAATATAGAAAGGAATGGGAAAGATGCGGGTTTTTCCCTTTCTTTTTTTATTTGGAAATGTTGTTAGTTTACATAGAAATGCATTGTATGAGCATTTGAAAGTTGTAAAAATTAGCACAAAAGTGTGTGTGTCTTGCGGGGTGTTGTTGGAGGTGGGAATGGGTTAATACGTTCTTCCATGTAACGCAAAAAAATGCAGTAGTATATGAAAGATGTTTGTGAATTATACATCGACCTCCCCCCCCCCCCCTCCCGACAGTAATTGAAACGTAACGACGCTTAACTGTGTCATGTCATCTTCCCTCTCCCCATCTGCTAGGAAAAATATGTGACGTATTTTTACAAATTTACTGAGCATGCCCTAGTTCGACCCTTGGTAAGATATGGACATGTAATTATGTTTTTCCCATCCCATAGTCCATAGACCATTTAATCAGTTCTTCTCTCACCCTCATTGTCGTACTTACTCAAAAGGCAAAAATAGTGATTTAAAATAAATAGATCTTAGGGTGGGATACAATATAACATCTTAAAATAGTAATAAAATATATTGTTAATAATAATAATAATACTGCCCTAGCACAATTGGGTGGAGTTCTAGCATAATTTCACAGTTCGAACAGCACTTTTCGTAGCTGAGGGGTTGGCAACGCTGCGAACAGCTGTTCTGGTTTTATGTTCAACGAAATTGTTTTTTTGTTTATAGCATCTGCATCCCTAACATTAGAAGGCAGGACATCAATATTATTTGTAGTTTTATCAACATTTTAAGTCCAATTTATGGACAGATAGGCTAATCGGAACTGACCTTCAATTTAAAGTGAGATCTGAACCATGCATGCATGACTGTACCGGGTATTGAACCCAGGACCCCTTGATTACAGGGTGGGAACGTTACCATTGTGCCATTGGGGAGCCCCATCTCTTCCCTGTATCCCAGAGAATCCCTTCCCACTTCTTTCTTCAACTTGTGGTTTGCATACTCATCAGATATTGCTAGTCTAGTTTTTAATTCTGCAATTTTTCTTCAGTGTCAAAAGTTATCCATGTTTGGTAATAATAATAATAATAATAATAATAAACAAAGATTAACAAGTATGGCAGTGTCGCTGATGGCATCTCGATATAAGATGCTCAATCTTATTCTGTGTGTTTGATTGGTCACGTTGCCAAGCTAATGTTCTCATAGGTTAATTCAGTGTGCATGAATTTTTGTAACAGATTTGCACTTTTCGGGGAAACTTTACTTACTTCAATTTCATTTTAAAATAAAAAAAAATATTTGAAAACTTGATAACCAAATGCAAATTACGAAAATTACTTCTTATACTTGA
The DNA here is from genome assembly GCF_977018435.1 of Lepisma saccharinum. Taxonomy (NCBI): domain Eukaryota; kingdom Metazoa; phylum Arthropoda; class Insecta; order Zygentoma; family Lepismatidae; genus Lepisma; species Lepisma saccharinum. The sequence continues at coordinate 39,428,058 of NC_139237.1, forward strand.
ACTTTGTGATTTTTATTTTAGTATCAAATAATGACTGGATAAATATATATTTATCACTTTACAATGCCAATCAGAACTTGCACAAATTTGAACAGTTCTATATTACTGCAATTTGTCCACCACACACAAACATATATCACTGTTTAAATAAATTTTAAAGTAACAAAAACTTGGTAAGACTCATTACATGATCCATGCATTTGAAAATACATTTTTCTCAGCCAAGTTTGTGCAATGCAATTGTTTTTATTACTTTACCACTACACCATATTCAACCTATATAACATGCATTTAGTCTGTTAATAAATATGTACTTTCTGTGTAAAATTAACAGATACTGAAACATAATCAATGAGTGACAAATGACAATATATTACATATAAAAAACTAATAACAAACATTTTAAGTATGAATACTGGCCTCTTAAGACACACAAGAAGTTGCTTGTTCAGTTTAGTTTGCCAAATGAAATATTGATGCAAGTAATTCTTCTTCTGAATGAATAGCTTACTCTACTTCATCACACAAGATCATTGTGAAAACAGTGTAACTGGGCTTTTCCTTAATGTTTTTGTTATATAACTAACATTTCTCTGTATGGCATACATGTTAGACAAAGTAAATGCTATGATGATATTTGAAAAATATACCATAATATCAGCAATATTGTTTTACATATACTGTAAGCCTTATTTCAGAGTACATGTAAAGCTAAATAAAAATTTCACCTCACGACAAAGCCACTGCAAAATAAATGGAAGATTACATATTGTTTGTGGTAATTTCATGTATGAAATTATTCACAATTCAATACTAAGTTTTTGATATTATTAGCAATGCATCGCTATGCATTAATTGTCACTAATGTATTTCTCTTTTCAATTGAGGGAAGATTGTACATGACAATGATGCAAAATATAGAAATGTAGTTTCAGTGTTCTTCCATGTGGGTTTAAAAGTCTAAGTGCAAGAGGAAAATTGATGTATGATGTATCATAAACTTTAAAACATAAATTAGCAAAATACTGACTATATTATTTCTTACTTGTACTTTATGCAAATTTCACCTCCAACAAAATTATGCAAACAATAAATCCAAAATGTGTTAGAATGTGTGCTGAAGTTATGAACAAATCTATAACACATCTTATGTTAAATAGCTCAAGTGATGCTTGTCGGAAGGAGTTTAAAATTTTATTGACTGAAAGTAGGAAATGGGTGCAGCTATACTTGGAAAGCAAATGCTATGGAAATGGATGAGAGGGGTAAAAAAAAAATTCTGCAGATCAATTATGTAACTAGCAGAAAACATTATCTTTGCCTATCCATGTGATTTATTGAATGTTATCTTATTACTAATCTTATACCATATGGAGATAGATTTTAACTTATGTGCAGTTTCAAAACATTTTTATTATTGTAATATATTTTACAAAATTCTTCTTCTTGAAGATCTTATACTTCAAGTTATCATGTTTGATGGAAAATAAATTAGTATATTATTTTTGCAAACACTCGTTGGAGGCTGTATGTTGTCTGAAGGTAACAAAATAAAATAAATATGCTTACTGCTATAAATATTGCAACTACAAACACTGGTCTGTTTTGTAAATTTTCACATATAACAAAAAAAAAAAATGTTTATGGTCAAACATGGGTCTTTTTGAACAAACTTCTCCATACTAAAATTGGGGAAAAAACAACCTCTTTACATAATCTTACAAACATTTTAGGTACACATCCACAGGGAAATAATTGGTTACTTTCCTAGTCTTTAATTGGTTTAACTAAAGGTACAGTGTAACTCATTAGTATTATTATGAACTATGAAAAACAAAATTGTGCTTTGTTTTGTGATCAAAGCTTTAGTTAATGATGGTACTTCTATCATTAACTGAACTGTTCATACATCCATGGCTTGCATGGTTATGCAGCTTTGGGACACTTGCGCTTATGAATCACTAGTTCTTGCTGCTTCTTAAAGTATTTCCCACACTTGCAACCAAATAGTTTCCATGGATCACAAACTTTATAGTGCCTCCTGTATTCCAATTCATTGTAACATGTTTTACCGCATTCACAATGGTACATAGTTCCAAAACCACAATGTCTTCTGTGATTGGACAGCTGTTTCTGCAACCTGAAGGATTTCCCACAAACACAGTTGTACACCATGTCCGACATATAACGAACTAGTATGTCCGTTCTTGGAGAGGCAGAGGACGGTAAGGGCCGAGATCGTTCTTTTCGTTGCGAGTCCAACAGAATCATCATGTCCGGACCACCATGCTGAGCATTACAACTTTCTGATTGAAAATGCAGATCCATATGGAACATCAGGCTATCTTTTGTCTTGAATTCCATTATGCATCTCTTACACTCGTATTTCTTATTTATGGTGCTGGTGCTTGTGCTTACTTTCCACTCTGTTGTTTTCAAACACACATTGCACATGAACAATGACACTTTCTTTGGCCGCAAACTCAACAAACAGTAGAGAGTCGACTCTGCCACCCCGACACATCTTTTGCACCTGAATTCTTTGAAGGAATCAACATTGAAGTATTTCTTAAGCCTGTCAACATAATAAAAGAGTTTGCAACACTTGTTGCAGTTTTCAAAACTATCTTTACAAATATATATTTTCCAACCAGAAGTACTCTCGTAATTTTGCCTCTCAGTAAATCCTTCTATGCCAGGGTTGCCAACAGCTCTCAAAAACGTGCAAAATTGACAGTGGTATGGGTGAACAAGTTTGTGACTGATGCTGTCACTGATTCCTGAGGTATTTTGTTCCCAACCGTCAAAACAGAACCTAGAAGGAAGGGTGTGTACAAAGTGTTTAATTATTGATTACCCTGTCAGAACATTTCAGATTTATCCTTTTTTTTTAAAAAAAACTATAACCCAAACATAAGGCAAATTAAAAACTAATATAATCTGTCCTAAAATTTCAGAATCATCACAAATCTTGTTTGTTTGTGTGAGTGGGAGAACAGAGTAGCTACAGTTATGGAAAAGCTTAATCTTGTAGCATTCTCATCTGTGCCAATCACAACACAATTATGTGTAGTTACAAAATTCCATACTTTTAGTACAGTCAAATTAGGCATTTTTGGAGGAAAACCTGGACATCAAAAAAAAAATGAAACAAAACTTGCTGGAATATGTAGTACTACTTGAGGTGTATTTGTCACAAAAAGTCCCAAAGAATCCCTTTGCGGATTTTGGACCTAGCAAACAAAAAATACGTTGGCTACGATTTTGGAGATACGACGTCATTAATATGGCCGCAGTCAGAATTTGTAGTGTAATCTTTAAGCATGTACAATATCCACGTACGCTCGTATAACTTCTCACAGAATAATGATAGAACTTTCATTTTCCAACCAAATTAAAAAGAATCGATTGGAGAATTTATAAAATAAAGTATATTGTTTCTATTCGACACATTGTCTGAAATATATTAACAAAAACAGGATAAAATTAGATTTTCATTGCATTTTAACATTTTAGCGTAAATTATTTAATAATTATGAAGCAATATTAAACGTTATGACATTATTGTTGTAGAGCATTTTAAGAACTTTAGAATGATATCTAAATCTTTTCTCTAACGTTAAACATGAGGGAGTTGTATCTGTTTCTCTAACGTTAAACATTTGATTTAATGTGGTGGTTATTTGCTTGACATCTATACAACTCAATTAGTATGGTTGGAAAGAAAGGAAGAGTGATAGAATATTTCAATTCTAGCTGAGAACATGCCCTTTGAGGTGTGCATAATGCATTCATTCCTGAATTTAAAACACTCCAAACCCCAAGTTTTTAAGCTCCTGTTTGTATCAAAATGGCAGGCATGGTGAAAATTTCTATTCCTGAACTTTGTTACTTCACTACAGTTATTTATCATTCATTGCATTTTATTTTCACGCAAGTTGCAGTTTAAAACTCTATTAAGAAAATAAGAAATTAAAAAGATCCACTTTATCACATAACATTAAATATGCTGGTCATGTGGCTGCCAAAAATCTAAAAAACAAGCATTTCACCTGTGTTTTGAAGGTTGAAGAATTCAACAGTGGCACCAAAATGAGTACCATACTAAGTCCATGAAATAATATTATTTGTCTTTTAACAATCTCTCTCTATATATAGGGCGATTCAAAATTTCTAATGGTAACACTGTTAAGCCTTGTTTCCATGTTAATAAAACATTAAAATGCTGACCAAAGCAAACTTTTATAGTATAAAAAATATACATAAAAACGTAACGTTTCCACCCTCTAATAGGACCTTCTTCAGACGAAACGGTGGAAACGTTACGTTTTTATGTATATTTTTTATACTATAAAAGTTTGCCTTGGTCAGCATTTTAATGTTTTATCAAAATTCCTACATCAAAGGACAACTCTTTTATTAGGTAGGTAGCAAAAAATGTAGAGATATGAAAGTTATTGCAAAAAAGGGGTTTTCAATCAAATCAGCTTTATCGCTTTAATGTTGCTCTACAAGGCAAGAGACCAGACCAGACCAACCAACCAACCAGAGAGACAGACACACACAGACAGACAGACACACACACACACACACACACACACAGAGAGAGAGAGAGAGAGAGAGAGAGAGAGAGAGAGAGAGAGAGAGAGAGAGAGAGAGAGAGAGTTATAAAACATGGAATTATAGCTAATGTTTTTCTGAAATAGAGGTTGTGCATTCTCCTGGCTTCTCTAAGAAACATGTAATGTAATCAAATATTTTCTTAAATTTTATCATTTCGGCAATAGCAACCCTCCATGAGCATAACAGCATTGTGCGGTAAGTTCTTCACAATTTTTAAATACTTCTGGAATGGTTGAACTCTGTTAGATATAACACAGCCCCAGATGCTTAGTTGAGAGGGAGGTTGAAGTCTTGATCTGGAGAATGCTTCCACTTCAGCGCTTGAAATTTGCATCACATGCTGACATGGAGCATATCTAGGGGGCAGTATGTTTGTGATGGATTGATTCATGTTGATGGGCAGAACACATCTACAGTCATTTACGCTGTTAAGGTATAATGTGTCATACAGAAGAAAAAGAAATCTGACAACTTCAAATTTTCCGACAATTTTTATATTTTTCATAAAATATCCCTCTTTACCTAAAATTGAAACTAGATTTCCCTGCACCAAGGGAAATCCGCTTCATGTAGAACACTGCCTCTGCCAAGCATGGCACAGAAAGCAGGAAGGAACAAGTGGTTTTCTCCTGCCAATGCTCTTTGCAGTGGTGAAACTGATCATGCTGGCTGTGTGTTCTTAATTAGCCACTCACTTCTGATCCCCCTCCACATGCAATCATGGAGAAAATCTGGCAGTCAGAAGCGTGCTTACGCGTCCATCCGCTCCGCGGATCACAGCTCGACTGACGGTGCTATCAGCACACAAGTGCTCATGGGAGCACTCATGTGACCAGAGTGTCGCCAGCCATTGGCTGCGGTCCCCGAATCAGATGAAGGCAGCTAGCCACATCTGTTTTATTTAAATCAGTGTTTACATACATTACATTAAAATGACAATGTTTATAAATTACATGTGCCGGTACAATAAATCAGGAACAGGTCATACTCGGCACTTTAAAAAATGGACAACAGCCATATTGTCACAGAAAAGCTGAACTGAGTAATCTGATAACAGTAAAAGAGCCACCAGAGTGGCAAGAAATTGCATGTAAAATATTGGGTAAACTTCACATCAATGATATCCAAAGAGAACAGAGCCATCATTGAGCACTTCTATGCTAATTGGAGTGGCATCAGTATATACAATCAATATTATTGTCCTGAAAGTCAGAAAACAATGAGAAAGGTTTAGATTGTATACCCTGGAGTCCTTGAATGGAACAAGAGGGACGATGCTGCAGTAGAGCATAGGCCAATGGGTATGTGATACTTGTGGTAGCCTGGATCCAGGTGAGAAAGCCATGCAGAATGAGGCAAATATGTTCTTCAAATAATGTACTTAAATTCTGGTTTAGAATAGGGATGGCCAAACGGATCCGGATCTGAAAAATCCGGATCCATTCGGATCTGGATCCAAAAGTTACGGATCTGGATCCGGATCCGAGTTTCGTATCTCAATCCCATTATAATATTACCACACCTTAAAAGGTATTATGATCTTCGATTACAAAGAAATTTTTCATTAGTTAGTCCTACAATAATTTTTTTCAAGTGTTGTTTCTAAAATGCATTGCTACGCATCAGCTAACACACTCGTGCACAAAAATAATCTTACTTGTTTAACATAAAATGTCAGAGGTGATTTTGTAAATGCCATTGAAACGAATATGTATTCATTTGAATGTATTGGAAATGGAAACACACATAAATGTGAGACATTCCATTCCAGGATGAAACCTTTAACACATAGAACAAGATAGAAATGTTATACAAAAATTATGCAATTTTTCTAGTTACAATTTTACAAATTAAAATAAAACATTATAATATATGCAGTATTATATAATTACAAAGTGTAAGACTAACAAGGGAGGTTATCTAAGTGTCCCTCTCCGATTTCCATGAAACTTGGCAGGTGTATAGTGGGGCCCAATGGAAGAAATACGTGTTTTTTTGTTTCATCTAAAAAACTGTTTTAGGGGGCAAAACCCCCTCAAATGTCAAGATGAGGACAAATTGAAGTGAGGATCCGACCCTGTTTCCCCCTCCAATTTCCATGATACTTGGCAGGTGTGTGTATAAACGAGCCCAAAGGAAGAAATACGTGTTTTTTTGTTTCGGCTAAAAAACTGTTTTAGGGGGCAAACCCCCTCAAATGTCAATATGAGGACAAATTTAAGTGGGCATTTGACTTCTGTGTCCCCCTCCGATTTCCATGAAACTTGGCAGGTGTATAGCGGGGCCCAAAGGAAGAAATACATGTTTTTTATTGTTTCAGCTAAAAAACGGTTTTACGCGTCAAAACCCACTCAAATGTCAAGATGAAGACAAATTGAAGTGGGGATCTGACCCCTGTGTTCCCCTCCGATTTCCATGAAACTTGGCAGGTGTGTGTATAAAGGGGCCCAAATGAAGAAATACGTGTTTTTTTTTGTTTTGGCTAAAAAATTGTTTTAGGGGGCAACCCCCCTAAAATGTCAAGATGAGGACAAATTTAAGTGGGCATTTCATCCCTGTGTCCCCCTCCGATTTCCATGAAACTTGCCAGATTTATAGAGGGGCCCAAAGGAAGAAATACGTGTTTTTTTGTTTTGGCTAAAAATCTGTTCTAGGGGGGAACCTTTCCTCAAATGTCAAGATGAGGACAAATTGAAGTTGGGATCTGACCCCTGTGTTCCCTTCCGATTTCCATGAAACGTGGCAAGTGTATAGAGGGGCCCAAAGGAAGAAATACGTGTTTTTCTGTTTCAGCTAAAAACTGTTTTAGGGGGCAAAATCCCCTCAAATGTCAAGATGAGGACAAATTGAAGTAAGGATCTGACCCCTGTGTCCCCCTCCGATTTTCATGAAACTTCGCAGGTGTATAGAGGAGCCCAAAGGAAGAAATAAGTGTTTTTTTGTTTCAGCTAAAAAATGTTTTAGGGGGCAAAACCCACCTCAAATGTCAATATGAGGACAAATTGACGTGGGGATCATCTGACCCCTGTGTTCCCCTCCGATTTCCATGAAATTTGGCAGGTGTATAGAGAGGCCCTATGCCCCTGTTTCTTCATATGCCATATTTACGTGGTTTCGGGGTCGGATCCCCACTTCAACTTCTCCTCATCTTGACATTTGAGGGAGGGGGGTTCCCCCTAAAACAGTTTTTTAGCTGAAACACAAAAACACTTACTTCTTCCCTTGGGCCCCTCCATACACCTGCCAAATTTCATGGAAATCGGAGAGGCACACAGAGGTCAGATCCCCGCATCAATTTGTCTTCATTTTGACCTTTGAGGGAAGTTTTGCCCTCTAAAACAGTTTTGTTTAGCTGAAACACAAAAACACGTAATTCTTCCTTTGGGCCCCTCCATACACCTGCCAAGTTTTATGGAAATCGGAGGGGGAGACTTAGACCTCCCTTGTAAGAGTATTAATTAATTACAAATCGCGCACGCACACACACACACACACTATATATATATATGTGTGTATGTATGTATATTATATATATATATGTATATTAGCAGGTAACAATATGTTATAAACACATTCTTACTTTCCAAAGAAGCGTATGTGGGATGGCAAAACGGATCCGAAAGTTCTGGATCCGAATGCAAAAGTACCAGATCTGGATCTGGATCTGAAAATTCCGGATCCTAAAGTTCTGGATTCGGATCTGAAAGTACTGGATCTGGATCTGAAAATTCTGGATCCACGGATCCGGATCCGAAAAATTTTAGGATCCGGATCTGGCCATCCCTAGTTTAGAAGCTCGTTTTAATAGTTTTCATGATATACTGTATAATGAGCAATTGCCTATATATTAAAGCTGAATGTATCGAGATATATGAATAAAAATTGTTTTACGGTGGTAAATGCAACAACATGGAGAATATGCCACTGGGGCATATTAAATTAATCAGTATTGGCTTATACAGTGGTATAACTTCTGATGCTTTTGCCAATCCAGCTACTATAATTGTCTGTAAAACAGTGCAAAATTCTTTCATTTAGTTCTTCTATATATAAACATATATCATGTACCATGATCCTTTTCCTATGGCAAAAACTCTTGCAATTTCCTGGTCATATTCATTAATTTAGGATTATTTAGGAATATAATTTTATATTGGATCAGTAAAATATTGCTTATTGGTATCAACAGTGATCAATATGGATACTCAGCAAATATTTCATATTGGTCTTCCTTCCTATGACATGAACATTTTTCTGTAGCTTTAGTCTTCTCAACAGTGCAGATTGGTTCTTTGCTTCAGTCTCCTCCTCCATACCCAAAATGTTCTTAACCAAGTTAATCTACACTGGCTTCATCTTTGTTGGTCCTCATATTTTGCTATTCTATCATAATTCAGTATTTCACATTGCTTTTCTACCACATTCAACTAATCACAGCAATAAGGAAGAATGATGATTAGATCAAAGTGATGAAAAGACATTCACAGGGAATTCAGTGGTTGTCATTGTTCATTCTAATGAGATGTGTCTACCCAGCTTGGTTGATCCATGCTTAATTTACAGGGCAAGTTAGAAAGGGGCCTACACATTTGATCACAAGCATAGGTGTGTGCACACGGCAGGAGGCAAAGGGAGGAAAGAAAGTTAGTGTAATCTTATTACTGTTATTAAACATTATTATTCTTTTTAAAAAATAAAGTATTTTCAAGCCAAAGAAAGTTCCAAGCAACTACGGCAGGTTTATTTCCTATGTAATTGGGCTACCTCACTTTGTTCTGCAGATAATTTCTTCTTATAAAGACTCGCACATTCATTAGCCTAGTTGTGTTACACCTATGCGGTCGTAGAATATATTGGTCACACATTGGAAATGAATAAATTATGTGCAGTTGTTTTGAATCGTGATTTTCGGTGGGTTCACACACAGTATACAGTGTATGCCCTGTTTAGCAGCCATCAATATAATAAAACAGTGAGATGGTATGAGTTTTCTTTCTCCGACTGAACTTTCATCAAGGCTTTTTGTTCCTTAATCAGATGGTCTGCGCATACCTAATAATCACAAGGTATGACACTATTTGATACGCCAGAAACAGAATAGTAGCATTTGAAAGACTGCCTTTCCAAGAATATACCTCACACTGGAATTATGTCAGCAGTGTGTATGTTATTATCCAAGATGGCTCTTACTGCATAACAGCAAGATGAAGTTGCAATGAGCAACTGCTTACAGAGAGTCTGTGAGATTGTGAATGTGATTTCAGTAACGCATAGGTGCCTTTATACTTTGTAAAAAAAAAAGAAACCACCCATTGCAATGGGAAGCATCCACATAACGAAACCTCACTGGTCCTTAAAGTTGATACCACCGACTTTTCAGAACAGAGCTCACAAAGATGCATATGGATTGGATCTAGTTTTAAGTGGAATCCAAACTATTGTGCAGTGTTTCCACTGGTGACTGAATATAGGACCTCTATGTTTACAAGGAAGCAGTATTACCACTACACCATTGTGTAGTCTCTTCAACTTTCCACACTGACGCTCCTATGGATGTAAATGGAGGGCAGTTTAAAGCAATAAAAATAAATGTAGCAAGTACTATTGTTTACTTTCAACAGTTGGTTTGCAACTGCCATTATTTTCCCCACAAATCAAATACTATGGATACACCATGTGACAAACATGGAACTACCTTTCTGACCTGTATGTAGGCCCATACCCAGGGGTGGGAGGGGGGGGGAGGCTCGAGCCATGAAATATTTTGATGCAAATCTACAAAAATAACATGGATAATTTTTAAGATTTTGCAAGAATTTAGATTTTCTTCTTGAGAGACAACTTCAGAAGTCTGCAGTCTACTATATTTACTAATTTTAGTTTTATAACCATTTATGCGAAGCTACTAAATGTTAAAATTTGGTCGGGACAGTTCACCATATTTACTCCCTCTTTTGACTTTTTTTGAACTGCAGTCTTAATGAGAAAATGTCCTCTTTTTGTGATTAATTCAAGTTCAGACATGTTCTTCATTATAAAGATAATTCCATAGCGTTGGTGGTCACATTCAGGATACGAATTCCCATGGCGGAAGGGGAATCTTCCACCTTCCCAACAACAATCTTGTTCTATTAAAATTTTGCCCCCATTAAAATTTTCTGAAGGTAAGAGTTTGTGGTATAACAACAAAGATAAGCAATTAGTTTGGACTTCAAACATACTTTACTAAGAATAACATCATAAACACATACAAAGAAAAAATAACAAAGAACGATGTCAGCCTGTGGGTGAATGTTGCATAGATCTTCTGTTCTCTCTCTAGGTCTGGTGGTAACAGCATGGGGTGAAAACGTACTTCTACAGTCATAGATAAGATCTTAAAATTATATCAAATTGGACTAGTAAGAAATGGCACCGTAGCTGCGAAGGTGGTTGTCATTGTCACCCTAGGCCCCTGGAACATACAAATTAGACCTACCTGTCATTTCTCCTCCATTTCTCACCTCCTTTCGTCGGGAATAAAACCTAGCACTTACATGTTAATTTACAAGGATTAGGAAACTAATGTCGTCTTAAAGTTTCTCATTTTTTTGTCCCTCCACCTAGTTATCTTTAATTTGCAATGTGAACAATAAACACACACACATATCAATGAAGATGTCCTTTTATTATCCACAATCCTTGAATGCTAAATTTTATTTTCATCGAATTCAGTGGAAAAGAGTCAGTACATAAAATTTCTACAATGTTTAAGTATACCAGATACATCTAGGTAGGGGTGGGGGGTAAGGGGTGAACTTCACGTAGTTCACCCAATTGTCAACCTCACTTCCACGTAGTACACCCTGGACTGCATTTTGCAGATAAATGAGGCCTCTGGCGACTGGCCCTATGGCCAGTATAATCCTGTGTGTTGTCCTGTCTCTTGTCCTTATGCGTGCTGAGTGCCCCTTTAAATACCTCAAAAAAATCCTGGGTACGGGCCTGCCTGTATGTTATACAGTTATCTTAAAAATACAGAGAATTGGAAGAAATGTAACAGACAAGTTGATCAGTAAAGCTGATCAGTACAAACTGGTGAAGAGTTTTCTTCTATTGGGCACAAAGTCTGATGTACAGCAAAAACACTTTACTGTATTAATTGAGAAGTTAAGAAAAGAATGGCAAGGCACTATCAAATGATATAAATAATGCTAAAATGTTTTTTGTCCAACACAAATTCTGAAATTTGAAATGTACAAATAAGTATTACTTGGTTGTAAGTTAAGTTTTAAAACAAGTTGCAGCAATATGCTCCACAATAGAGTGCTGCAATGAGCATTTTTCGCTCCAGCGGCAAATAGTTTGCACGGGCAATGCTAGATGGCATACAGAATTGATCAGTGACGTGCGGTGACGTCGACACTTGGGGTAGCAATGAGTGGCGTGCAAAACGGGTCATACCCCCCCTCCCTTTTAGGGCCCAGTAGTCCTAAAAGAAGAACGTCAAATACAGGAAAAATTGCAAAGTTAGGAATGACTACAAAAAAATTGTACACATAACTTCCACCCACTTTCGAAAATCAAAAACCATTTCATTTGACTACTGAGCCAGAGATGCCGGGTTTGAATCTCGGCTTGGCAATGGGTGATCTTTGTGTGTTTGTCCCTTCATCAATTTTATCGTATCGTCTTCGCGATTAGCCAAATATGGCGGAAAGCGAAGTAAAATAAACCAAATCAAACAATCAATCAATGAATGATTTGATTTGATTAACTTTTTGATACATTTGGTTAATCGCGAAGATGATACGACAAAATTAATATGATACGACAAAATTAATAAAGGAACATGTCCAGGTTGGGGTTCGAACCCTGAACTCCTGGTGTTGTAGCACGCTGTTGGTTGATTTGATGGTTGATTTGACGTTTTAATTCCATTTTATACACAGAAAGGCTAATCGGAACTAGACCTATAGTTTAATGTGGGATCCAAACCACTATATACCTCCATCGGGTACAGATCCGGGACCACTTGCACTCCCTCACGGAGGTCGGCCGACAACAAACATGTGAGGAAGGCGCTAATCATTCGGATACATGGGTACCGGTAAAGCAAACTGCATTTTTCCTGAGTAGTAATTTTCAATTGAATTTTTGAAATACAATCTTTATATATGATTAATGTTTTTTCAAAAATTTTGCATTGCTTGATTTCCCTAATTTCCCTATCTCATGATCTCGTTACTGAAGGATCCGGACTCGAGCCCTGGCCATTGCATGAGTGTTTCTTTGCAACCACTCTTCACCCGTTTAATTTATTCAATGTTCATCGTCATGGCAGAAATTAGGTAAAGCGATGGAAGAGAGAAGAAAATACAAATAATTTCTTCCCAGTGCATCTGCAGGGCACTGTGAAATCAGGAGCCTAGAATTCTCTGTTTATGATTGTCCGTCACGACTTTCCAAGCTCTTAGCTACTTATTCCGATTAAATCTATACAGCTAGAATAAGCGATTGGTAACAAAACACGCCTTTAAACTAACCTTTTTTCTACTTTCTTCAATGACATTCATTTGGCCTTTTGAGTTCTGGGATACATTTTTCATTTCTAATTTTTTCATTATTCACTGCAGGCAGACTACAACACACAAGAACAAGAATGGTGGCTCGTCACGAATTCGGGTCTGAATTGTTCTTTGTGAGGTCCCTTCATCAGTTTCATCATATCATCACTCATCCTCATTTTCGCAATAACCAAATGTGGCAGAAAAGTGAAGTAAAATAAACCAATCCAACAACAAGAATTAGAACGGGCGTTCAATTGCCCAAATAAATACATCCGCATTTAAGATTGTTTAGCTTATCCATTTCTTATTGGAGGTCAAGAGATTAGTATATTTAAATGAAACACTACTAAAACGAGAGCAAGAGAGCGTGAGCAAATATTTTTTATTTAATCATTATATATTCCATATTTTAAAAAAAGCATAAAATGTATGTCTGCACATAAGATGTTCCAATTGCATAAATAATAAAAGTACATCCCATATTATACTAGGGATGGCCAAACGGATCCGGATCGAAAAGTTTCGGATCTGGATCCGGATCCGAAAGTTCCGGATCCGGATCCAAGTTTCGTATCTCAAACCCATAATAATATTACCGCACCATAAAAGGTATTATGATCTTCGATTACAAAGAAATTTTTCATTAGTTAGTCCTACAATAATTTTTTTCAAGTGTTGTTCCTAAAATACTTTGCTACGCATCGGCTAACACACTCGTGCAAAAAAATAATCTTACTTGTTTAACATAAAATGTCAGAGGTGATTTTGTAAATGCCATTGAAACGAATATGTATTCATTCGAATGTATTGGAAACGGAAACACACATAAATGTGAGATATTCCATTCCAGGATGAAACCTTTAACACACAGAACAAGATAGAAATGTTATACAAAAATTATACAATTTTTCTACAGTTACAGTTTTACAAATTAAAATAAAACATTATAATATATGCACTGTTATATAATTACAAAGTGTAAGACTAACAAGGGAGGTTATCTAAGTGTCCCCCTCCGATTTCCATGAAACTTGGCACGTGTATAGTGGGGCCCAAAGGAAGAAATACGTGTTTTTTTTTGTTTCAGATAAAAAACGGTTTTAGGGGGCAAAACCCCCTCAAATGTCAAGATGAGGACAAATTGAAGTAAGGATCTGACCCCTTTGTCCCTCCTATTTCCATGAAACTTGGCAGGTGTATAGTGGGGCCCAATGGAAGAAATACGTGTTTTTTTGTTTCAGCTAAAAAACTGTTTTAGGGGGCAAAACCCCCTCAAATGTCAAGATGAGGACAAATTGAAGTGAGGATCTGACCCCTGTGTCCCTCCGATTTCCATGAAACGTGGCAGGTGTATAGTGGCGCCCAATGGAAGAAATACGTGTTTTTTTATTTAAGCTAAAAAACGGCTTTAGGGAGCAAAACCCTTTCAAATGTCAAAATGAGGACAAATTGAAGTGGGGATATGACCCCTGTGTCCCCCTCCGATTTCCATGATACTTGGCAGATGTGTGTATAAACGGGCCCAAAGGAAGAAATACGTGTTTTTTTTTGTTTTGGATAAAAAACTGTTTTAGGGGGCAATCCCCTCAAATGTCAATATGAGGACAAATTTAAGTGGGCATTTGACCTATGTGCCCCCCTCCGATTTCCATGAAATTTGCCAGGTGTATAGTGGGGCCCAAAGGAAGAAATACGTGTTTTTTTGTTTCAGCTAAAAAACGGATTTACAGGGCAAAACCCACTCAATTGTGAAGATGAGGACAAATTGAAGTGGGGATCTGACCCCTGTGTCCCCCTCCGATTTCCATGAAACTTGGCAGGTGTGTGTATAAACGGGCCCAAATGAAGAAATACGTGTTTTTTTGTTTCGGCTAAAAATCTATTCCATGGGGCAACCTCCCCTCAAATGTCAAGATGAGAACAAATTGAAGTGGGGATCTGACCCCAGTGTTTCCCTCCGATTTCCATGAAACTTCGCAGGTGTATAGAGATGCCCAAAGGAAGAAATACGTGTTTTTTTTTTGTTTCGGCTAAAAAACTGTTTTAGGGGGCAAAACCCGCCTCAAATGTAAAGATGAGGACGTGGGGATTATCTGACCCCTGTGTCCCCCTCCGATTCCCTTGAAATTTGACACGTGTATAGAGAGGCCCTATGCACCCTGTTTCTTCCTATGCCATATTTACGTGGTTTCGGGGTCAGATCCCCACTTCAATTTCTCCTCATTTTGACATTTGAGGTGGGAGGGCCTCTCTACACCTGCCAAGTTTCATGGAAATCGGAGGGGGAGACTTAGACCTCTCTTGTAAGTGTATTAATTAATTACAAATCGCGCACGCACGCGCGCACTATATATATATATATATATATATATATATATATATATATATATATTAGCATGTAACAATATGTTATAAACATATTCTTACTTTCCAAAGAAGCGCATGTGGGATGGCAAAATGGATCCGGATCCGAAAATTCTGGATCCGGATCCGAAAGTTCTGGATCCGGATCCGAAAAATTTTAGGATCCGGAACCAACCGGATCCGGATTTCGGATCCACCAGGATCCGGATCTGGCCATCCCTATATTATACATGCATATTGTACAACGTGTAAAAAGTAGTGTAAATACAGAGATCATAAATACTGAAGAAAAATTTCCCCTTAGTTCTTTAGAGGATTTACAAGGGAATCGAAGGGAAACCAATACCCTATCTTTCCTATAGGAGATAGACTGGGGGACCTGAAAGCACGGGCTTTCAACCATTGCAGCGGGGGCGAGGGGGCAAGGGACGTAGAGGCAGAAATCTTCCCTTTTCCTTCGAAAACCTGTTTCTACCTGGAACTGTGAGGCGGAGAAAGAGCGAGCTAGGCTGCTGAACGAACCGAGGGATGAGAAACGCTTGAAGAAAAAGTGTTGCATATGAACTGTGGCTTCAACAAAACAATAAATATTGTGATTTGAAAATAATTAGAGATTTGAGATTGATTGACCTATCTCTGCTAGACTAGCTACTCCTCAGTGCACGTCACTGGAATTGATAGTTCTTATGCTCGAGCTAAAAATGACCGAACGAGCAAAATATATTTGAACTCT
This sequence comes from Lepisma saccharinum, assembly GCF_977018435.1. Classification (NCBI taxonomy): domain Eukaryota; kingdom Metazoa; phylum Arthropoda; class Insecta; order Zygentoma; family Lepismatidae; genus Lepisma; species Lepisma saccharinum. The sequence continues at coordinate 39,444,327 of NC_139237.1, forward strand.
CGAGCCCTATTAGTAGACGTATTTCCGTAATTTGTCTATGGTAGTAGGCCCTCAAATATGGATCGTGAAGTAAAAGACTAAGTTAAATTTGAAAAATAAGTGAACATAATCATCATCTCCATGTTAAAATGCAGTTTTGTGAATCATACCGAGATATGTGAAAATGAAATAGATGATTATGAGCTGAAACTACCTACACTGACATTTTATGTTTCTACAATTATTTTCACATTGAAATGATGTTCGACTGAATGTTATAACTGCATTTAATTATTTCGCAGAATATGATTATCCTTTTCGGCAAGTGAACAATGATGTACACGTAGAAAATACTTGTTGCACTGTGATACGATATTTGTAATTGCTTGGGAAGGTCTGTCAGTATGTGTATCCATTTTACGTTTCAGTCTGTATATATTGCATAGTTTTACATATATTGTATTTGAGCCTTACATAATAATATATGGAATTATTATTTAGAATTGTCATTGCATAGAGTGGATTCCTTCCATGTATAGGATTTAGGTTGACAGTGCTGCTTATTACGCTCCGAAATACAGGACGTTGTCAATCATTCCATTACGAGTGCGGTTCGTTTGAGCATAGCACGCTCAAGCGTGGGAGATTCGAAAGAGTTTGAGCGAGTGAAAGTGGTCCGATGTAGTACTCTACTCCACAAGCATTGGTCAGAATCATCAGCATGTAAAGTACCTGGGCATTCAGTGAGCAAAGTCACGGATAAGCTATTTGTGGGTCAAGTAAGTGTTGCTAGCATAACTTTGTGATTTGCCTTACCAGCAGCAAGTGTCATAGGGCACTGGGGTGTAGTACTTATTGAAGATGGAGTGAAATTCAGCATGATTTCTGAATAAATTAATAAAGGGGCACAACATATAAGTTTCACTTGTTATGAATTATGTTCTTTTGAAAGCATTGGTGTAAATGATGTTCACATGCTGGCATTGGTTGATCAATGAGCAAAATACAGTGATCCATTCAAGTGTGGACTGCCACGTCAGTGTTTGTGCGTTATCAGCAAATGAGGGCACCCACAGCCATATGTTGGCACTGTAGACTGTCCGTGAATCAAGCATGCAAGTTTCTATAACTAGTTTAAAGAGTGATTTATTTATGACATGGAACTTTTACACCCGGGAATCTTGTTTCAAATCGCCTTTGAACTTCACGTATTGATTGAGTTAACACATATGAATCCTAAATACACGCTGCGCAGTAGAAAACATTTGCCAAGCCATAACACACTTTGCGGTTGAATACACTAGAAAAACAATACGTACAATACATAACAACCACCCTACCGCTAATAAACAGGCCACACAATACAAAACAAGAACCCTTATCACTTCACAGTGTCCTGTCAGTACCTCTGTAAAAGCCGGTGTCTAGCACCTCTGCCCCTCGCCAGCTTACATTAGTGGGTGTCTTAATAAAGATGTATCAAAAATGTGTGTGCATCAAAGACGACAAGTTTGAAAACTTCCTTTCATAAATCTGGGTAGTAAATCACTTTCTAAAATAATTGTGGAAACTGTTGTGCGCTTGCTTCATCGACACTCTACGATCTGAGACACTTGCTGATAGTACAAACACTGAAGCAGTAGTCTACACTTCAATCGATCACTCTGTACTAAGCCATCAAATAAACACTCAGTGATCACGGATATTTTCAGTTCATTTCGTAACAGACTAACGACTATTCTCACTCATTTTGTAACAGACTAATGACTATTCTAACTATATTGTACTCAAATGGTACTGGAAAAGAGTTTTGAAGTTCATGAGAATAGCATCTGAATGGTTTCAATAGTTGACTCAAAGCAAACATGTTCACCATTACAATTACAACACACTGAATTATCTTTTAACAGGTAACATTTCACAAAACTATGTAATATGCAAGTGTTTTTCTTCCAACTCTTTTGGGTCTAATGAAGAGAATGAGAAGTTTGTGAAACATTAACTTAAAAAATAAGAAATAGATAGTGAATTATAATTTATTTTTCAGCACAAGGCATAAACAAGTTTCTTGCATCAAATGTGTATAACTGTTAATGAAAAATGTTTACAAATTACTGTTAAATTTCAGTGATGTGGTTACCTTTCTCATTGCTTATTCTTTAGATCTTGGGCTCAAAAAGTTCGTTCATGCTAAGTGGTGACAGAGCATTAACCTTTAGCTGACGGGAGCCTCATTGGATGGAAACTTTTCACGCATGAGCCAAAATATACCGAAAAAAAAAATCAAAGCAGGGTCATTCCATGCCAAATCAACAAGGTCTTCAACCTCATATTTCTTGATTCATTTGAAATTTGGCATTTGGATACTTTTGAATCATAGGAATTTATCTATCAAAATATGTTAACATACAATACCTAACCTAACATAACAACTCCAGATCTCATTTTCAAATTTTGTAGTTATTAAGTAATAGTGTATATATGGCATTTAATTTCTTGAAAAAAAAATAATGAAAAGACATGTTTTTTGAGAAAATTGCTACCCAAATTTTGCTTACACTACTGTCAAAAAAAATTTGTGTGAAAGAACTGTTCGAGATCTTTGCAGCAGTGTCCCACTTCTATAGGTGCCAGAAATATTGCAATTTAAAATTAACACGAAGGTGTAAATAACAAAGGGTCAAAATCTCACTTTTGCGCCACTGGTAATTTTGGAAAAACAAAAGGTGTACATCTGCAACATTGCGTAGGTTCCTACCTCAGGCAGCGCTTCCTGTGTTACACTTCAAATAAATCAAAATATGCGAGGTTAAAAAAGGCCTCTTTACTGGTTGATCTCCATGGAATGAAACAACAAGAGAACTAATTGTCTTAGAGAGGTGAATATAGGGTTACCAGATCGCTGTAAGGGAAATGTAGGACATGCTGTCCCAAAATGTAGGACATTAAGTCAAAATGTAGGACGCAACACATTCTCAATAAATAAATAATACATATTTCTATAGAACACGTTAGGAAATAGTTGAAAATGATACTTTTAAGTTTTTAAAAAAATATTTCCCAACGAATGTTTAAAGGCAAAATTTCAAAACTTGCAATCATACTAATCAATGCACCTCTTACTACTTGATTTAAGTGGTACTTCTCAGAGGAGACAATTTTTATCAAAATTTCAGGTTTAGCCAAACTATATATTGATGTTAGAGTGGACAGTCAAACTCTTTGAAATTATAGGGACCAATACCAAACATTACAGACTTTATGAAAAAACAATTCTCTCCTGAGTCTGTGTTGATGGTAATGAAAGTACTCTCTACATTTGAATTATGACCTGTAATGGCAAACAAATATTCAGCAATTACTGTAATTTAAAATGGTTTCATCTTGGCTAGTTTTTAGTTCAATAACAGGGTGTCTACCAAAATAATACATCCAGAAATCTTGACTTTTTCTGGACTTTTCTAGATCCTACTTAGGTAAAGTAGGAAATTAGTAATTAAGAAAATAAATATTTATTTAATGAAAATCCCTAGCAAAGGGCCAGTTAAGAAGAAAACTGAAGCTGAATTTAAAAGAATTAGATCTGCTATTTCGTATTAATTCATCCTGAACTGTGTTTGGCAGACAAGCGATGCTTTGGCGTCTGGACTCACAGCCAATATAATCTTATGTGGGGCTTGTGTCGGTTGTCCCTATATGTTTATGACTATCCATTCATCCATCTTATATTACCATCATTCATCCTCATCTTCACGATTAGCCAAAGGGACAGAAAAAAGTGAAGTAAAATAAACTAAATCAACCAATCAATAGCAAAAATTCTTGACCACAAGAATAATTTATTGCCTCTTAGTGACGTCTTGACCTATTTGTTGATTTTTTACTTTTTCTTGACTTCCATGACTTTCTTGACTGGCAGACACCCTGAAGAACTTTGTTGTCTGTACCCCTGCTTTACAATCAAATTATATTGAATAAGAATGAGCAACACCTTGTTCCATCAGTATAAACCCTAAGGCAAGAAATTCTGCTCAGGCATTGAACAGTGATGTTATCAGAAAGTGGTCCCACGACTTTGTTCATTAATTGCTTCCGTTTTCCAGTTTGTTTAATAGCAGGACAAACTTTATTCTTTTTGTGCAATGACTGAATCAAAATAAATTTCACTATTGAGTTTGGAAGCGCAGTCTATAGACTTGCAATTTGCATGACTTTTTTCTGTTACGTATTTTACTAATTAATATTATGTGACGCTCAAAATGTAGGACATTTATGATATTTTTCAAATTCCTCCCGGACGCCGGACATAAGGCTAAAATGTAGGACATGTCCGGGAAAATCCGGACGTCTGGTAACCCTAGGTGAATACGGTTAGATTTTTTGGAATGACAGGATTATTAGTGCAAGTGAAATTTATACAATTTAATTCCCAATAATGAAAGTTAAAGAATCAGGAAGAAAATATAAATTTTACACAAAAATCGGTATTCAGTATGCCCCTGTATAATGAAACCACAAGCAAAAAAGCCTGCGCATCTCACTCCCATATGGAGGGGAGGGGTAGAGTGGAGCATGCTTCCTTATGGCCAGAGTTGAATGGAAGAAAGAGAAGTTGCGCAGAGACTTTTCGCTGAAGGTTATTTTCCTTGTGGTCGCTCTATAAAGGAAACCACTTCTAGTATCGGACCTATGGATGCTGAATGGACCAAATATGCAGTGAACCATGTCAAAAGACTTTTCATCAAGGACATTTATTCCCTGTCACCCAATTTTGAAAAGAAAAAAATGTTAACAAACAGTAGTGGTTGAAGAATAATACCCATTTATAAGTTACATAACAATTTTTTTGAGGGAAAAATAAACATTTTCAAAATTGAGATGCTAAAAATAGTATGTAACAATAAATAAATTGTTTGTCATTCCAGTATGTCATATCTTCATTTGGATATAAATGAACAAAAAGGACAGAAATGATTTATTATCTGTAGTTTTCAAGAATGATGCATCAAGTGTTGCAACATGGTAGTGGTTTAGTTTAAAACCAGGCTAAAGGTTAATGAAGTCAACAGGATTAAATATTTTTCACATTTTCAATCATACTTCTGTCCAGACATGAATACAAATATCTTGTTACTCGCACGACAAAGTTATCTTTCATATTTTGATACTGGGTTTATAAATCCCATGAAATATGAGAAATTAGAGGTACTCAGAAACACAGAGAGGATTCAAAATTGTTGTAGAGTTCTCCAAGATTCATTGTTTTCAAACCAGGAAGGTTGGGTTGCTTACAAAATATGGAGCAGCAACTCCACAACTTTCACTGCTTACAGGCACTAAAAAATATAAGCAGATTAGCGCACTTGTAAAATTGCCAATATTTTCACCGATTCAATATGTACATAAAGTGCTTGAAATTTAGGGCAAAATTTTGCCAATTTATTAGCATTTTTATGAATTTAAAGGTACAATCTTATACCTAGCTTTTGTAAAGTTACTGTTTAAATAAGCACTTTGCTATTCAAATCAAACTCTACTGTGGGCACCCAGTTCCTTACATTAAGGAATAATGGACCATTAATTAATCTAAAGAAGAAGAAAAAAATTTAAAAATCAAACAAGCATTATAAAATAGTTAATATTATTGTCTTATTAACAAGAAGCTTTCTTTACCTATGAATCTTGATAGAAAACCAAGAAAGGCATATGAAGAAATACAGTTTTTTTTAAAATTTTTACTAAATACAAATATTCCAAGCTGAGGAATATGTATTACACCACACAACATATAGAGACCACAATTGGCAACGATTTAAAATTCAAAATATACATACATTGGGAACTCCACAACAATTTAAAACAAATTAATTACTCTTTTATGTTGATACAGCATCTTGCAGTACAGTAACTATACATAATTTTTTGCAACTGTTAATTATTACTATGAATTAATATAATTGGCAATGCTGCCTTTACACACCTAACAGGTGCAAACTCCTCCTAAATCGGCCACACCATGTTTTATTGCTACTGCTAGTTATATACAAGTGGATCCTTAATGCGAATTCACTCTTCAATATCTTGTGACAGAACGGACAAGATGTGCTTCCATTTGGCAGTTCTGATACAAGCTTCTCAATTCTTTTATCCCTCTTTAACAATACAAAACATTCCTTTAATTTGAAATTACCACAACCTTTGAGAGATAGTTTATTACTTGCTCCCCTAGTGACAACTCTTGAATCTTCTGCACATTCCAAACTTGTATCCTCTTCTGTGCTTACCCTTGTAGATATTTTAGATGTCCTAGTGCCTTCTCCACTTTCGCAGCGTGATTTGTTTTGAGTTTGTCCACTATTAACACTCGCTTCGCTACTAGAACTTGAACTGGGAATTAATGCAGTCTTTTTCTTTGCAATTTTAATGCACTCTTTTTCCCTAACAGGGATGGACACGTCTTTGCTGTTCGATTCCAGCCTTTGCGGCTTTTTGAAATTACCAGTACCTTTGAGAGATTTTTTATTACTTGTATCCCCGGTACCATTTCTTGAAACTTCTGCACGTTTCAAACTTGTCTCCTCTTCTGTGCTTACCCTTCTAGCTATTTTAGATGTCCTAGTGCCTTCTCCACTTTCGCAGCGTGATTTGTTTTGAGTTTGTCCACTATTAACACTCGCTTCGCTACTAGAACTTGAACTGGAAATTAATGCAGCCTTTTTCTTTGCAATTTTAATGCACTCTTTTTCCCTAACAGGGATGGACACGTCTTTGCTGTTCGATTCCTGCCTTTGCTGCTTTTTGAAATTACCAGTACCTTTGAGAGATTTTTTATTACTTGTATCCCCGGTACCAATTCTTGAAACTTCTGCACGTTTCAAACTTGTCTCCTCTTCTGTGCTTACCCTTGTAGCTATTTTAGATGTCCTAGTGCCTTCTCCACTTTCACAGCGTGATTTGTTTTGAGTTTGTCCACTATTAACACTCGCTTCGCTACTAGAACTTGAACTGGAAATTAATGCAGTCTTTTTCTTTGAAATTTTAATGCACTCTTTTTCCCTAACAGGGATGGACACGTCTTTGCTGTTCGATTCCTGCCTTTGCTGCTTTTTGAAATTACCAGTACCTTTGAGAGATTTTTTATTACTTGAATTCCCGGTACCATTTCTTGAAACTTCTGCACGTTTCAAACTTGTCTCCTCTTCTGTGCTTACCCTTCTAGCTATTTTAGAGGTCCTAGTGCCTTCTCCACTTTCGCAGCGTGATTTGTTTTGAGTTTGTCCATTATTAACTCTTGCTTCGCTACTAGAACTTGAACTGGAAAGTGACACATTATTTGTATTCTCAATTTTATTGAACTTAGAACTTAAACTGGAAAGTGACACATTATTTGTATTCTCAATCTTATTGACCTGTTTTTCCCTGACAGAGGTGGACATGCGTTTGCTGCTTCGCTGTTTTTTTTTCAACCTCTTCCTGTGGTTTCTACTATTGACTTTCTTTGCCTGCTTTAAAAGTGTTTTGATAATCTTCGATTTTTTTTCTGTCATAATGTTCTCATACACTACACTTATATCCTCATGTTTTTCATGTTCTGATGCAGGTACTGATGGATTATCATCATGTAACACTTCACGTTCAGCAAAAATAGCTTCACCTCTCTCACTGTTAACCGTTTGTGTAACAGAACTTTTTACATGGTTGTTGCTAGGGACTGTGTCACAAGGTACTGTCTTTAAACTTTTCACCCTTTCAGCACTTCCTTGATTGTCTTCTGGGTCTGTGTTCGCTCGCTTAAATCTTTTAGAAGCCTTACGCTCATCGTCTGGTACTGCTTCTGCAGCAGCAGGCCTTTTAGACTGTATCTGTTCATCAGCTGGTAGCATGTTTGGAACAGTTAGTTGACTAGAGCTTCCAGGACTGGCTTTCAATTTGCACCCTGTTGTAGGTTCACTTGATTTGCAAGGTTCAACTCCAGAGATTTGCCTGAATGAATTTGGATCTAAGTGTTTAACTGCTTTCGGTGACCTACAAGAAAAATGGAATTATTAAGTGACAATCGCCTCAATCTATTAATAGCCAGATCCATCACCACATTGAAACTTATTATGGATAAATCAGTTTAATGGAATTTTGTAAACACATGCGTAAAATAGCTAACATAATTTCACCAATTCTATATTAACCTTTAGTGGACGAGAGCCTCTCCGGACTAGCACATTCCAGGGAGGTTTTTTTTTAAAACATATAAGAAAATTGTAGCCTGAGAACTAATTGTCATAGAGAGATCAAATAGTTTATTTCATTTCTCAGAATGATAGGGCTTTTCGCAGAGGTGAAACTTACACATCTTACCTCACAATAACAAAAGTCAATGGAAGAAGAAAATGAAAATTTTACTAAAAAAAAAATTATATTTGGCACACCCCCATGTGCAGTAAGTGTTTACTGTCTCCTAACTACATATTTATGTATGATGATTGATTTAGTTTATTTTACTTCGCGTTTTGTGCCTCTTGGCTAATTTGCAAAGATGAGTGATGAAATTGATGAATGGACATTCACAAACAACCAAACCCGAGCGGGATTCGAACCCGGAACCCTTGGCATCGCAGCACGATGTGCTAACCACTCAGCCACAGGGCCCGGCACATTCATGTATGGAACAAAACAGTAAACACTTACCACACAAAAAGAAAGATTATACACTTTGCAGCTTGCCACATGCTCACTGTAGAAACAAAGATGGCATCATATTTCAGTGTAGCCAGATTATGGAAGATGAGAGATGACAAGGCTGGAAAAAAAAGCTCACAAGTACTTTGCTAGATGAGAGGGTGGTTGGACAAATGTCAGAAATATCTTGTTAGAATCAAGGGCATTGGGGATAGGTTACTGAGCAGTTAAGTTGAGTCTGGGGGCACAATAGCATGTATAACTTATATGTATGATCTCTACAGCATTTACCAAAACAGATGTTGGTGTGGGTGGCAATGGTGAAGTTGGAGTTTTGTGTGGATGGGCAGTGATTGTTGATCCTGAGATTAAGTGGTGTTCAGGTTTTGCCCAGGTGCCTTTGGGGTAGAGTGTGGAGTAGTGTCATGCCTATTTCGTTTTTGACGGGAACACGAACTGTGAAATGACACACTATGATGTCCATTTTTCATGTTAATGAAAGGTGTGAGGTTCATTTTTCTACTATGTTTTATCATGAAATGAGTTTATTTACAGACACAGCACTTTCTGAAGTCTGAATTATCCTGTGCCATGGAAAATTGATTATTCCACTGTAAATATTTGAGAACGAAAAATGGACTCCTTCATACAAGAATAAACTTAATACTATGATAACTACATAAATGTACTATTAGAAGGGAACTGTTTACTTTTTGGGTAATATGTGTAGTTTTTAAAATCAAATTTAGGGTTATACCGTATTTACGCACGTATAATGTGCACACTAGTTCTTGATAGGGAAAAGTGACAAACAGTTATATCTTGTATGTAATGCATGGTACAATGCAAGTTCAAGAAATGGCTTTCCCTTTCTTAGTTGTGGGTCATAAAGCTGTTACTATGCCGATCAACAGTGAATGAAATTATACCTATTCAATGAGTCACCTGTTGCTATATGGACCACGAGGAGAATATCATCTTGTGTAAACAATAAGTCACCAACCCATGCCACCTCCCCTCTCCTTCCACCGTGTTTAGCATCCCACTCTTTAACCACCTTATTTATTCTGTAACAGTAGAAAGCATTATTTTTCGCCCAACAAATACCGCTGATACGCATCCAATGTGATGGGAAGAGCATGCTCAAATTCTGCCAGAATGGCACTGCTTTTCTTGGTGTGTCAGTACATTACATTACAAAGTGAAAAATTGTGGGACATGACCTTTACTTTTATACGTGGTTTTGCTTATTCCATCTTTACTTTTTATAAAAGTAAAAACTTCAAAATATTTACTTTTTGCATGACTAGGATTACCAGACGTCCGGTTTTTTCCAGACATGTCCTACATTTTAGCATTATGTCCGGCGTCCGGGAGGAATTTGAAAAATATCGTACACGTCCTACATTTTGAGCGTCATATTATAAATTAGGAAAATACGTGTTTCAGTTGAACAAAGCTTGATTGAATTGTTGCTTTAAGTCCACTTTATGCACAGAAAGGCTAATAGAGACTTGGCCTACAGATTAAGGTGGGATCCGAACCACTATGGTATGTGCCTGCACCGGGTATCGAACCCAGGATCGCTTGATTACAAGGCGACGACGTTACCACTACAGCATCGGGGAGGCTCGGTTGAACAAAGAAAATCATTCAAGTTATAATATGGACTGCACTTCCAAACTCAATAGTGAAATTTATTTTGATTTAGTCATTGCCCAAAAAGAAAATAAAAGTTTGTCCTGCTATAACAAAAACGGAAGCAATTTATGAATATTTTTTGCGGTGCAGATTCTGATGATGTCACTGTTCGGTGCATGAGCGAAATTTCTTGCCTTGGGGTTTATACTGATGGAACAAGGTGTTTCTTATTCAATATTTTGATTGTAAAGCAGGGGTAGAGAGAACAAAGTTATTGAACTAAAAACTATCTCAGATGAAACTTCTTGAACCATTTCAAGTTACGGTAATTGCTGGGTCACTGTGCAAATGTTGAGAGTGGTTTAATATACGTATTTTCAAAGAGTTTGACTGTTCATCAGTTTCTCAAAAATATATTTTGAGAAACATGAAAGTTTGAGAAAAATTCGTTCCTCTAAGAAGTACCAGTTAAAACTAGTAAGAAGTGTGTTGTTTAGTTTTGATTACAAGTTTGGGAATTTTGCATTTAAGAATTCATTAAGAAATCAAATTTTTTACAAAAAAACAACCTGAAAGTGCCAATTTTAAATTAATAATTGTTCTAGAAATGTGTATTATTTGTTGCGAGTGTTTTGTGTCCTACATTTTGGGACATTATGTCCTACATTTCCCTTATAGCGATCTGGTAACCCTATGCATGAGTAACGTAACATTTATAGGATGCACATTCAGGACCCTCAAACTAGCAGTTAGCAGCACAAGATTTCTTCCATTCAGGACCCTCAAACTAGCAGTTAGCAGCACAAGATTTCTTCCATTAAGGCATTTACACACTCCATTTATGTCATATTATTTGACCAGTAATACATTTTAATTATTATTTTATTTTTCCTTATCTTTTCTTTCATCCAAAGTACCATAAAATCAGAATGTTCCTTCATTTTGTGATGAGCTTATTTCAACCACACTGCACATTAGTGTTGCCATCTTGAATGGAATACTGTTGCCATATTAAGAAACTACAGAATTTAAGCTTTACAACGATACATAACATGATAGGGTTCCATTAGCATCAAAAAACAATGCGTGACAAAATCATGGAATGACCCTGTACGGTTTCATGTTGGCTGTCCAAATTATTCCATGCATAATACACACCACAGTATTTGGAGCAAAAATTTTGGATATACATGAGTAAATACGGTATCCACCATTTTGATATCAAAATGCAATTTTATATACTGCTCTTGATTCTGAAATTAGACCAGTTTCTCTACTGAAATCTTGAAATTTTATTCACCATAAATACGAGGGGCGATCAGGTTGCTCCGACCCTAACATAGAAGGAATGACGTTATCATTGATTTTTTATTTTGTTATTGTTTAGTGATCCTTCTGAATTGCAAGTCTGAGTAGTGTACAGTTTTCTTTTTACAGGGGTATAACTGAGTGAAGTTGTGTCAATGTGCCAGAATGGAGAAAACTGAGGTGAGAGCGGTGATCAAATATTTTGTGAAGAAGTGGACGGTATCCAAAATCCATGAGGACATGGTGGATACACTAGGGGACACTGCTCCTTCATACAGTATGGTGAAGAGATGCTGTCGTGAGTTTAATTGTGGGAGAGAGTCGCGTGAGGATGAACATGCAGGTGGAGCACCAAAAACTGTCATGATGACCGAAAACATTAACAAAATTATGACCGAAAACATTAACAAAGTCCACGATATTCTGCTGAAGGATCGTCGAGTCACTATCCGTCATGTTGCTGAGATGTGTGGCCTGTCATATGGCACTGTGCAAAACATAATTACCCAGGAATTTCAAATGAAAAAAAATGCTGCAAGATGGGTCCCTCGAAACCTCACCCCAGATCAGAAGCACACCCGAGTGCTCATCAGAAAATAACTTCTTGACAAGTTTCGTGCTGATATAGACGATTTCCTTGCCCGATTTGTAACTATGGTGGAAACATGGGTCCATCACTTCAACCCAGAAACAAAATCACAAATCATGTAGTGGAAACACCCACATTCTCTACCAACGAAGAAGTTCAAGGTGCAAACGTCAGACAAGAAGGTGATGGCCTCAATTTTCTAGGACTGCAAGGGTGTCCTTCTTGTGGACTATCTACAAAGAGGCAAAACTATCACTGGCACTTACTACAGTGATCTAATCAAGAATTTACTTGATTCCATCAAGAAAAAGAGGCGTGGGATGTTGACTCCCGGTGTGCACCTTCACCAAGACAATGCACCTGTCCACACCTCACACATTGCAAGGGCCGCTTTTGCAGATGCATCGTTCAAATTGTTGCCCCATTCACCCTATTCCCCAGATTTGGCCCCCAGTGATTTCCATTTGTTCAAACATTTGAAGAATGACATTCGTGGGCAAAAATTATCTGATGATTCTGAGGTGATAAGGGCTGTGGACTCATGGTTGGAGGACCAGTCGGAAGAATTTTTTTTTTTTTGCAAGGTATCCACGTGTTGGAGCACCGATGGGAGAAGTGCATTGGAGTTGCAGGGGAGTATGTTGAAAAATAAAAAAAAAATTGAAACCCTATTGCCGCTCTTTCTATGTTAGGGTCAGAGCAAACTGATAGCCCCTCGTATGTGCAGCTGTGCAAATGAAGTGATCCATGAAGTTTAAAACCATGCAGGTCTTGCATTTAAATTTTTTGCATCTATTTTGGACTAAGATGTTTCTGAATATGACGTATGCACTATGATGCCATCTTGATTTCTACACTGAACATAAAACCAGGCAGAGAAGTAGAAAATCTTTCTGTGTGGTAAGTGTTTACTGTTTCCTTCCAATTTTATTTTTCTACCCTCCTGCTCCTATCCTTTCAAGTTCAAGCGTGCATCTGTCGCGCCTCTCTGCTCTCCCCTCCGACTACACGTCTGCCGCAAATTCGGACAACGGAGGTTGGCTGAGTCCCCGGATGGAACGGTGCTCTAGGTGTGACATCTGCTGCCAATTCAGACATGGCCTTAGCTTTGGTTTTTTTTCCCATGATATTTTCATACAATGAATTTTTGTGAATGTTGGTGGTAAATTATTCCATTCCATGCTGGTACTACTGTATACTGAGGAAAATGCAGCACGGGTCGCCACCCCAGGACTAACCCCCACCCCCTCTGGAAGCGGAACATCATTTTTAAGCCAAATCGTCCCGGACACTTCAGAAGTACTCCTGGGAACTTTCCAAAAACTCCAATTGGATATCACCACCCTCATTGCCAAGGAAAAGAATATCACGGCGGACAAGAAAACACAATTTTTGGAAATCCTAGCCAAGATGGGACAAACCCAGACGGAAACTGTAGCGGAGGTAAAATCACTGAGAACAGCTTGCTTAATTCTGGAGCAAACAAACAAAAACAACCCCTTACCTGATGCGGGCCCACAAAAAAGATATGCCCAAACGCTTGCCACCCCTGCACCATTAGGAGCAAAAGCAACTCAGATACAACAAATCACAAACAAACCTAAACACACCGTTTTCATAACAGCTCAAGATGATCAAAACGTCAGAGCCATTTGGGACAACTTCACAATGGCAGTTAACCCAGTTAGGGAGGGGGAAAAAATCCAAGCCATAAGGTCGACTCCAAAAGCCCTTATTGTGGAAACACCCACCAGTGAAGATGTGGATAAAATCCTGAGAAACACAAAACTTAAGGAAAAGAAACTTAACGCCGAATTACCAAAAAAAAACTCAACCCCCTAATGGTAATATACAGGTCATTCCATGCCAAATCAACAAAGTTCACAACCCAACCATCTCAGAATTTTCTGTAACTCTACTATTTGGTAGTCTTCATGAAGATATGAAATCCTGAGAAATTGTAGCTTCCTGTGTGGCGTAGTTATGGAGTTTTGGGGGCTCGAAAATACAAGACTTTCATGGATAATTGCTCTTACCCTAATTCACATAGAGAGCTGGTTGTAGTCTTGTTTGAAAGGACATGAAATAAACTTTCCAATGGTGTATCACATCACTATATTTAGAATAAAATCTTTTCAAGGTCATCGACTTTGACCTTTGGACCTTGAACTTTTGAAGATGCATATCTGCAATTTCCTTGGAACAGAAATATATTGTTAACACAAGGTTACACTATAACATAACTGAATTTGAAGTTGGGACGATTATGGGATAATTAAAGAAAAACAATTTAATTAGTATAAGTGTATTTTTTCAGCCGGTCATTTCTAGTGGGAGTTTGCAACACTGCACTCTTGCATTGCAGAGTCAGTCAGAAATGACACTTTTTTTGTTGATTTGGCATGGAATGACCCATACGAGGTTCCCACTAGAAGAGAAGAGGAGGATATTGCAGAAGAATTCTATGTCCTAAACGGCATTGAAGAGAACTTAAATATGACCTTCGAGGAATTTAAGCCAAAATTCAAGTTCAGATTCAAGACAGGACCGAGAAATAAGTATGTATCTCACAGTGTGTATGAGGTTGATCCAGTAATCAGAAAACTCGTCCTAAATCAAAACAAGATACATTTGGCATACTTATCCTTTCCAATGAAAGACTACCTGGTTGTTCCAATGTGTGCCTCGTGTTGTGACTACGGGCACATGGCTAGGCACTACAGGGGGGTGCAATGCTGCGACAGATGTGGATCTGAGGGCCATTAAAGGGAGCAGTGTAGAAGAGAAAACCAAGAAAAAGTATGCATACCATGCTTACATAGAAAAAGAACGTGCAACGCCACGCACAAGGACTGTCCTACATAAAAATTCTTTCAGCAAAGGCTGATTGAAAGAACTAATTATGGACCCTAAACCAATAAAGAAAAGGAAAAACAACACCCCTAGCTGCCGACGCCGAAACGCGATAAGAGCGGCGGAGTATCACGAACGTGCAGAAAGAATTCAGCAATTTGTTAAATAATAAATTTCACATTCTTTTAACCCTCAACAGTAAGTAACTCTTCCTCTCCCCTTTGGTTCGGCAAGGAGACTGATGATAACGGAAAGAAGATGACTGACCTCATTGCAGAATTGAATCTCAACATTGAAAACCTACCAGGGAATCCACCCACGTACAGGGGAAGAGCAGGGACAAGCAGCAACATAGACCTAACCTTAACGAACAATCAAATGTCAGCGCTCATAGAAAACTGGGAGGTATATGATATGGTAACCACCAGCGACCATAATCTGATATCTTTTAATATAAAATTGGGAACCTCACTGGAAAACAAAAATGATCAAGCTATAACATACAACTGGAGCAGGATGGATGCAAACATCCTTCTCGAAAACCTAAATCTTCCTGAAAATCTAGGACCGGAGAGAAGCATTGACGATTGGGCAACCCTGCTCACAAAAAATCTACAAATGGACATTGCAGCATTCACACTGAGAAGAGGACAAAATATCCCAATCAGACCATGGTCGGCAAGGATGGATGTACTAAGAGCCAATATGCGGAAAAGCTGCAAGTTATACCAAAAAACTGTCATACAAAGCAATAGGAACCAATATCTCGAGGATTATCGTAGAGCAAAGGCTTATATGCCAAATAGCTTAAAGAACTCGAGCAGAAGAGATGGAAAAAAAGTGTAGAGGGTAACCTGGAGTGGGATAAGTGGGGTCTCCCATACAGAATCATGACCAAAAAAGTCAAACCTAGCCAAGGAATAACAACAATAAGAAAACCAGATGGCACCCTCACTAGAGATCCGAAAGAGACTGGAAAGGCCCTCCTTAGTGGACTCCTTCCGGATAATGAGGAGGAAACTGACAATGAAAATAATGTAGCGACGAGAAGGGAAAACGGAGGATATCCGAACAACACACCTATAGTTCCTTTCGAACCGGAGGAGGTTGTCCGTGAACTGGCTACAATGAAGAGCAACAGGGCACCGGGCCCTGACGGCATTCCAGCTGGAGTCGTTAAATTGTCCTTGCCAAAAACGATCCATTTCATAACAGCATTGTTCAAGCACTGTTTGGCAAACAAGAAATTCCCTACCCCATGGAAAAAAGAGGGAAGATTGGTAATAATAAAAAAGGAAGGGAAGAAGGACGAAACAAGCCTGAAGTCATATAGACTGATTTTTCTACTCAACACCTTGGGTAAGTTGTTCGAGAAGATGATTAATAAGAGATTGCAGGAGTTTCTGATCATGATTGGAGGCTCTGGCCGCCAGTACGGTTTCACGAAGGGTCGCTCAACTGAGGATGCAGTCAATGAATTAAAGAAGGAGGCTCAAACACCAGACAAGAAGATAGTGGTGGCAGTATTTGTGGACATCAGCGGAGCCTTCGACAACCTATGGTGGCCGTGGCTATTCCTTGCCCTCAGAAGGTTGAATTGTCCGTCAACAATAATCCAACTACTAGAAGATTACTTCAGGAACAGGAAGGTTCAACTAACCTTGAACGAGGAAACCTTCTCCAAAATTTCAACTAAGGGATGCCCTCAGGGGTCGGTGCTTGGACCTCATTTATGGAACCTGAACTAGAAACCTGCCTTCATGATCTCAGTAATAACAGTAACATTACAAAAGTTATTGCCTATGCGGAAGACATAGTAGCTATGGTATGTGCAGACGACTCCCGTGCTAAGGTTGAGCACAAAGTAAATGAAGCTCTAGAGGCCCTAAGAATATGGTACAGGGAAGCCAAGCTAGAACTATCCGCAGAAAAGACAAAATACTTGCTTCTAAAGGGTAAAATTAGCACCAGGAGAAACCCATCGATAAAACTATCTGGCTCTATCATTCAAAGAGCAGAACATTTTGAATATCTTGGGGGTAACTACCTATATAGGTGAGGGATTAAAGTTCGATAGACACATACAAAAAATAACTACCAAAGCCGAAATGACAATGCAAAAACTCACCAGGTTGACATCATACCAAGTTAATCTAAATTCCAGCATAATGGAAGCATATACCAAGTCAATTTATGAAGCAATAGCCACATATGCATCATCCACATGGATGGAGGGGTTGACACTGAAAAAGAACATCAGAATGCTTAGGGCCTCTCAACGTAGGATTCTTCTGTGAATAACGGGGGCCTTCGGAACAGTCTTTACAGAGGCATTGCTTGCCCTTACGGGATACCTTCCACTGGATCTGGAGGGCAGCCAAATACTGGTTTAGGAAGGGAGACGAGGAAAACCTTACCAAACGTGTTGGAATTTTCTTACCTACTCTACGGGAGATAAGAGAAAGATTCATGGATGCCTGGGACATTGCCCGGAATGGAAGAAGGACCTTCGGCTTCGTCCCAAACCTACGTCAAAACAAACTGATAACTGCTCATGCCACAAAGGGCTTAATGCACTTTTGGACAGGCCATGGCCCTTACGGCAAGCATCTACACCGGATAGGCAGCAGAACTTCCACAAAATGCATTGCCTGCAAAGCTCCGGAAGACACCCCAGAGCATAAGGTCTTCTTCTGCCTAGGATCAGGTGAGAACATCAAAAACATGAGGAGGGAACTTCCAACATATGATATAACAATCCTGCTCTGTAAGCAACAGATAGGAAGATTCAAGACACTCGCAGTCTTTGGAGGAGTTGGGAAGATTCGAGCAAGAGCGAAGGCGTCCACCCCAGCCAATACACATACCACAGATCCAATCTGCCATGGAAACCAGGAGAAGAACTGCTGGAAGGCCCCTTGCTTCTCCTGCCTTGCCTCCTACTCCTGCAGAGGAGGAAGGGGAGGAGGAGGAGGAAGCACCCACCAATGTTTCCAGACAAAGGCAATGTGTGGTTTCCACTGGACGAATGGAGGCCACAGAGCGGAGAAGTATTCGCCCCGTCCGATTACCAGGAGTAAGACATAAGGATTAAATGAAAAGAGTAATGGCTTCAAAACAAACTCACAACACCTAGCTGGCACACCAGCTACCATTCAAACATCGGTATTCTGGCGTTATTCTCTAAACTACATATCATACAATGCATTTATAAATTCTAATCCACAAATCTCATTCAATATTAAATTCATTTGTATTTCAAATAATTTTTACCATTTGTATTGTACTACCTCTATTCTATCAATCAATCTACTATGTTGCTTTCTGCTGATAAAAAAAAAAAAGGTAAAGTGCTCCCCTGTGCTTAGCACCACGCCATGAAGGCGTATAGGGGGTGTGGGGGTAACGCCCCACACTTTCTTGATCCGGTCGTGAGTGGGGGTGATGTGATCAGCACCACGCCCCTGACCGCCTTTGTCCCCCAGGGTTTCCCCCAGGTACCCATGTTATTCGATGCCGGGTGGGCACCGGGGCCGCTTCCAACGTTAGAAAAGTTCCCGGATATGAACCGGCCGGGGATCGAACCTGGGACCTTTAGCATGGTAGTCAGATGCGTTACCGACTGAGCCACCACGGCCACACAATCTTAACACTTGTGTGCTAAACTAAAAACGTTACAGTAAAGAATTTACAATCTATGCACAAGACAAGAGATTCAACAATACAAGTTACATATTAAGCTACAATTACTGTGCATAAGATTAGACAAAAGATAACTGAATGCATTTGTCTCGCAGGGCATTTAGCATGCTTTCTTTAACCAAGCCTTGTTAACAAAATATTTTAAATAATTTGGGGTCCACGCAGGGTCGTTAAATGTGGCGACCACGCAGGGCCGTTACAAGTTACTGTGAAGATGTGTCAATCGAAGCTCTTTTAGTAGCAAAGGAACTTGAAGTTCAGCAATTCGAAGCATATCAGGGTTGGAAGGTCCCATTGACACTACTGTTAATAATTTCGGAGGTACGTCTCTAGGCAGGTGGTAGATAAATCTTCAAAATGCACCACGTGTAGATGCACGTACTTTTGGTAAATTAAAAAGCAAAAATTGGGAACAAAACAGGGTCAATTTTGGGTTGAAAAGTGGTAAATAAAATAAAATTTTGGTGTTATAGCGGTGAAAAATCGGATCAAAAACTGTATATAAAATGATGTTTTAGTTTAAAGATTTTGAATATGATCCTGAATTTGATTTTAAAACTGCACGTATTACATAAAATAAAAATATCCCTTCTAATACCACATTTATGTAGTTACCTCAGTATATTAAGTTTGCTCCTGTATCAAGGGGTCCCAGAGTATTAAGTTTCCTCCCTTTATCAAGGGATCTATTTTTGCTTCTCATGTATTTACAGCAGAATTGATCAATTTTCCATTAATTGAATAACTCACAGGGTAATTTAAACTTCACAAAGTGTCACGTCAGTAAATAAACTCTAAAAACATATAAATGCTTTCTGCTGAAGTGCATTCATTTCAGCAAACAGATATACAAGGCAGCAGGTAACTTTCTTCTACACACACAATACTACACACATTTTACAATTCTAAATGGGAACTGGCCGCACATAATCACATCAAACTATCTTCAAAATATGGGAGCTGGAGACCGACAGCGGAACACCTAGCCTCCGAGGTGAAGCATACCCATCCAACTGAATTAATATAACTCAAATAAATGGCCTTAAACAACATGCTGATCTACTGTCGATCTCTGGCTCCCTATGCACCATTTGTAACAAGAAAATTGTAACATGCAGGGTGCGTGAGCTCTCAAAACTATAGATTTCGAATCATGAAATCCAGTATATGTTAAACAATGCATAAATACACACAATACTTATATCGTATTTTAAACATATTCCAGCGAAGGTTCATGTAAAAAATGAAAGGTATAGATGTATTAACATTGTACCTTACTGATACCAATGTAATTATACTAAATTATATTTATGTTATATATTATGCTATTAAATATTACTGTAATTGTCAAATTTTTATTTCCAGATTTATGTAAAATGCAAATTTCAAATAAAGTAATGGAGCGTAACAATAACGGGGAAACCGTAAAATGAGCAACTGCCGTCCCAGTTTATCACAGAGTCACTGGGACATGTGCATACCCTCGAATGTATGCGGGTGGCGGTTAGGATACATTCGGGGGTTCCCCCATTGTATACTGGAAGTAGGGGGTAATTTACAACCAAATCTATTTACAAAAACATGTCTCCCACTAGAGTTTAAATGGAAGGGTCAAAGAACTCCTCTCAGACTGGTATTATTGATCCATAACAACGTTAGTGTCAGAAATGTTAAATTTGAATTAAGAATAATGCTATTTCAGGGTGTCTATCAGTCAACAATGTCAAGAAATCAACAGCTAGGTCAAGAAAGTAAAGAAAAAGTCAAGAAATTATGCTTGTGGTCAAGAATTTTTGTTAATTTTTAATGTATAGTGAATTTACATTGTTATATGACCACACTGGGATTTGATAACATTAAATATTTTGGAAATCTAAAATTGTATTGAGTTGTGGTTAAGATTTTTTCACTTTGTTTTTTTTTTAAGAATGACATTCTTGTATGCTGGAGAAGAGAAGAAGATAGCTATCATTCCACGGACTGGAAACCTGTTGATATTCATCAGGCATATTCTTTCAAAACGCATCACGACTATTAACAAACTGTCACCAAAAATCAGAAGCACACTATGAAATACAAAGGACGATCTAGAACTGAAGGCAACTTGAGTTTACAGTACTGCATGTACCCATGGTGAAGCCTACATCCAACAAACCAAATCAAGCAACACCAACAATTTTCATTCACAAAGATCATGGTTATCAGAATATTCTATCAATGAAGTGTATAAAATGGATTTCACAACAACTAAGATCATCAGCATGTCATCAGATTAAGGAGACCCAATCCAAATAAATAAATAAAACTGGTTTCAAACCCATTTTTTCACTACAGTTCCTGAAGATGGGAGTGAGGTTAACTCAGAAAAGCTTGGTAGCATATCCAGAACTGATCCAGCTCATATCCTGAGAGTCTCTTCAATGCAACAGGTAATTACAATTTAATTGTTAGCAGCTGGTTTCAAAAACAATTTCTTGTTCTATCAATCGCTATAACATTCATGACATGTATCTTGTAAATTCTCAGATTCTTATTTTTTGCTCTTGTCTCAGATCATGATTCAAATGTTTGACATTGTTATAGATGTTAGGGGCTTTTAGTTTTGTTTTTATGCTGACTCTCGAACAGAGAGAGTGACGCTCAGTCAGTTCGCGAGACAATATGGCCGAGTGTGCATGGTGATTTCATTCCCTCCATCACGTTGCATTGCAGCAAGTTTGTACATACATTTAATTAGCAAGTTTGTACATACATTTAATCTTTTCTTTTAGTCAATACAGCTTTGTTTATTATCAGTGAGTGTCATTTTGCAACCATCCACATCGAGTTGGTGTTTTAAGTCCACTTTATGCACAGTAAGGCTAATCGGGACTGGACCTACAGTTTAAAGTGGGATCCGAACCATTTGTGCCTCCACCGGGTATCGAACCCGGGACCCCTTGATTACAAGGCAATGACACTACCACTGCGCCATGAGGGAGGCCCCCATCTGCATCGAATCACCTTATGGAATACAATAGGGTCCTCCACTCCAAAGGCATGGGTTTGTGATAAAGCGACAAATTAGGCACACCCAGCTTGGCCCAACAGGCAAGCACATTTTGGTACATCAGGGCTACACACAAATCATTCAGCTCTTGAGAAAAATGTACGAGTAGATATCAAAAGCATACAGCAACTTAAAGAAATTTAAGAATGAATTATACAAGTGATATTTTTCTTACTTTTATTATTGACTATGCCAAGTTCTTTTTCGTTTTATTTATACATAATATTTCCAGTGTTTGGCTTCCTCAATGATGATTACCTCACCTGAGGAAGATTGTTTGAAAGAATGAAAATATTCCATGGAACAAAAAATTTGCCAGAACCAATAATAAAATTAAGTGAAAACTATCAGTTGTATTATTTTTACAAGTGTAAAGGTGTACTTACAAGTCAAATACTGGACCTTCCTTCCAATGTTTTAGTAATGTCTATAATTCCTTCTTTCAGAGATTTCCAGGGATTAACCTTCATAGGATGGTAGGTTTCAAATGAAAACCACCAAAATTATGCACTTCAGAATGGATAGTTTCAAGTAAAACCAACATGTGACAGCAATTAACAAATTTCTTGTAAACTACTGATGATAATTCAGTTCTGTCTTTTTTGTTCATTTGCATACATATGAAAATATGAGATACTGGAATGACACATAAATATATTTATTTTTACTATTTTTAACAAATGTATTTTGAAAATGTAAATTTTCCCACTCAAAATTACTTTTCAGCCAGTATTTTTTTCCTGATGTTTTACTTTTACATGTAAATAATCAAAATTAAAACTTGTTCATAACATGAGACAATTATGAGTCTAGAGGGAGATATTCAATTTTCAAATTTACCCCAAAATTATGATTATTGTACTTCCCTGCAAATTTGGTCCATTCAGTGTACATAGAGCTGAATTTTGGTAAGTTGACAACACTGCTTTTCTTACAAATTGTTACTAGAGGTCTCGGCGACAACTTGAGCTCTGGGGAAAGTGGAAATTACAGGGGGCCATATGGGTTTTGTTAAGAAAAAGGCAGGCTGGTGCAGCAAAATTGCAATGTTGCAACCTACAGTTGTAAAAAAAAGATCTGGTCCCTCATAGTTCAGATGTAGATTTTACAGAATTCAGTGAAAGGGGATTCCACATTGCGAACCCCGGCAAGAAATGTGGAAGAAACATAAGCCTCATTTGCCAAGATACTCGCCGACCCCTGTGTCAAAGAGTGGTTAGCACAGCACGCTACCACGGTAGGAGTCTCGGGCTCAAATCCAGACCTGTCAATGGTAGTTTTTTGTGAGTGTAGCTCAGGAATATGAGGTTCTCTACGATATCTAGATACCAGTGACAGCAAACTACTCGAAAATTCACATCATTGCTTTTTCATATTTTGGAATATGACAGTGGTTTTTTGAACGGAGAGGAAAATTTTTAAAAATTCGCCCATTCAGCTGCCAAAAGTCCAGTCAAGCCTTAAGCCATGAAAAAAGGGGGTGATTCAAACAGGGTAATTCAAAAGTTTGGGGTCTTGTCAGTAGAGTACCTGAATTTCCTGATTCAAATGATAAGCAAAACTACCTGAGAATTATGTGACCGATTCTTCTGTTTTATTTTCCTCTCCGCTCATTTCTATTACCTCAACAAAGTAGTTTGGTAAACTGCTTTAGTTGACTCCAGTTGGACAGGTGTGAAATTTTATTGTGTTAGGAACATGGTTTTTCTTTAAATTATCATCATTTTCATGTTTCTTTAACCACAATTTTTAAAACTGCCTTAATTCTTGGGCATCTCTGAAGAAAGATCTTACCACTTGTAAGTACACCCACCTCTATTCACTGGTTGTGTAAACATGAAGACAGCACTTTGTACTGCTTCCGCCCTCCCTCAGTTTATTTGAGGGGGGTTAAAATGAAGATACACTATGATTCGATGGAACAAAACCACAAAGAAACATCAATGTCTTACATATCACAACATACAGAGCTGCACAGAGGATTTCACTCAAGCACCAAATAGTTTGCACGGACGATGCTAGATGGCATAAGGAATTGAGAGCTTCTTTACTCGAACAGGCAAAATGAGCAGTATACACTCAAAGCCCAGTAGTTCACGTATAACCGTAATTTGTCTGTGGTAGTGGGCCCTCAAATATAGATTAGTAAGACTAATCGGGACTGGACCTACAGTTTAAAGTGGGATCCGAACCACTATGTGCCTCCACCGGGTATCAAACCTGGGACCCCTTCATTACAAGGTGATGACGTTACCACTGTGCCATCGGGGAGGCCCGATCAAATAGAGACTGTGAAGTGAAAGATGCCATGAAATTGAAACGTAAGTGAACATACTCATCAACTCCATGTTAAAATGTAGTTTAGTCTATCTAACCAATACACAGTGATACGAGGGTCACTATTTATATTTTGAGCCTAACAATGAAAAAACAGGAATTTGGCATTGAAAACTGCTTTATTGTTTTTCGAAGTATTCTCCATTATGGTCAATACACTTTTGCATTCGTTCGAACCATTTGTCAAAGCAGTTTTTCCAATCTTCTTGAGACACCTCCATAATATGTTTTTGAAAGCAACAACGGCATCTTCCGCCGACGAAAATCGTTGTCCACGCAATTTATTCTTGACATTCGGGAACAAGAAGAAGTCATTGGGTGCCAAATCAGGACTGTATGGCGGATGACCCATCAATTCGATTTTTTGACTGTTCATAAAGTCGGTTGTTAGACGAGATATGTGACAGCTGGCATTGTCTTGATGAAGAATGATCTGACAGCGTTTGTTTGTTTTCCGTATTTGACCGAAGACCTCTGGCAAACAAATTGTTGTGTACCATTCAGAGTTGACCGTTCTACGTTCCTCTAAAGGCACAGTTGCCACATGACCAGTTTTCCCAAAAAAACAGGCAAAAATTTGTTTCGATGTGCTTCGAGCGCGAACAACTTTTGTTGGATTGGGTTCATCTTGAAACACCCATACAGTCGACTGCTGTTTACGTTCCGGCTCATATGCATATATCCATGATTCGTCACCTGTTACAATCTTATATACGTCTTTTGAAGCACCACGATTGTATTTATTGAGCATTTGTTTGCACCAATTGACGCGAGCGTCTTTTTTGAGTTTTTGTCAAATTGTGTGGGATCCAACGAGAACATACCTTTCTCAAAGCTAAATGATCATATATTTTTTATATGCTGGTGGAACTAATGCCTATGGTTGCCTCAATCTCACAGTGTCACATGACGGTCTTGCAGAATTAGGTTTTGCACAGCATCAATGTTTTCTTGAACAACAACTGATATTGGACGGCCTTCGCGAATCTCAACGGTGAGCGAATGGCGGCCATGATTAAATTCGTTATACCAGCGTTTCACAGTGGCAAAGGATGGGGTTTCATCGCCAAATGTGGAAGTAAGTTGATCGATGCACTCTTTGTCTTGATAATCCACGTCGAAAATCGTAAAAAATCATCGCACGAAAATGTTCACGAGTTAATTCCATTTTATTGTTGAGCTGAAACTACCATGATGAATATATTACATATACATGTCCAGGATTATTGTCACATTAAAATGATAACTGATTGTATACGCTCGAAGGTGGGAGCAAGGGAGTAGGATTGTTAAGAGAATGTTACATTGACCACTGGTGCTGATCTTATAACAACTTTACCAGCCATGAAAAACTACAATTGGGGGAAATATCTCTTTCAGGGGCATATCAGCACATAAAATCATATCGCTCCGAAGAAATGCCACACACTTTTGCAGAGTCTAATTGTCCTAGAAACTATGCAAAATTCGAAGTTTCTTATTACACTGTGCGACAATGAAAATTGCTGTAGAACAAAAAAAAAAAAAACATGTGATTCCTGTGGAGTTCAGTGCCCTGATGACAATAGTGAAAACAGTTTTTCGCTATCACCTAAACTTTTATCTGGAAATGCAATTTTATCAGCGCACGACTGCATGTTATTGTTGTCGCGGCGCTTATCAGCACAGCCTGTTTCTAGGGATCCACAGTGGAGTGGGAAGGGATAGATACCCACTTGGTTGAGGTATAGTGGAGTTGCAGTTATTTTCATCAGTCAGTTGCTAGTGGTGATCATGCAGTGTCTGTTCCTGCAGTGTGTGTCGTGCAAAACCCCTAACGTGAAGAATACTGTTTGTGCGTGTTCGCGTGTTTCTTGTGTTCAGCGATGTCTAGGAAGTGTGTTAATTCACCAATCCTTTTCTGTTATGTGTGTGGTGAATTTACGACAAAGTCTCAAAGACTTCCCATTTCCCCGTTCGGCAAAAAGGGCATACGAGTTGTATTTTGTATTAAAGGTAGATAAGGGTAAGTGTTAGGCACCACAGAACTGTTGCTCACGTTACTCTTGCTATTCAAGAGGCTGATTGCATGGAACCCACCCATCTATGCCATTTGCCGTACCACAGATGTGGAGGGAACCTAGAGACCACATTACAGATTGCTACTTTTGTTTAACGAAAGTAACAGAAATCTCAAGTAAATCAAAACACACCGTTTCATATCCAAATTTGGAATCTGCAATGTACCCAGTTCTGCATTCTGATTCTCACCCAGTTCCTAAACCACCAGCGGAATGGACACTGGAAGATGAAACAGACGATGGTAGTGACCAACCAATAGATCACGAAGATCTTGATTACACACCATCTACATCACAGCCTGAACCACAGCCATTGTCATAGGCAGAATTGAACAATCTTGTAAGAGATCTAAATCTTTCAAAAAGGCAAGCAGAATTAGTTGGGTCTCATTTTCAAGGAAAAAACCTGCTACAACCAAACACTAGTATATTAGTCCGTAAACTGCAGCTTGGTCTTTCCACTTTTTCTCAATGGCAGAGTGTGTGGTATATTTTAACGACATAAATCGGCTGCCTACAAAATTTGGAATGAAATCAGAATCTGGAACAATGGCGCCTATTCATAGATTCCTCAAAAACTAGTCTCAAAGCTATTCTCTTGCATAACTGAAACGAGAAACCTTCGATACCAGTGGCCCATTCTGTTCAGTTAAAAGCAACCTACGAGAATATGAAACTACTGAAGTATATTTATTGGCTATTCAAACCACAAATGGAAATTCTGTGGTGATCTCAAAGTTCTGGAGCTTATGCTGGGAATGCAGCTGGTTACACAAAATATTGCTGTTTCTTGTGTCACTGGGACAGTAGGACAAGGAAAGGCCACTACGTAATGACACAATGACCTTCGAGAGAAAGCTTCAATCCGGGTGAAAAAAATGTGTCGCATGAACCCCTTGTTGACAAAGCCAGTGTGCTGTTACCACAGCTCCATCTAAAATTGGGCTTCATGAAGAATTTTGTGGAAGCAATGGACAAAGATGGCAGGGGTTTTCAATTTATACTGCCCAAATTTCCTGCGACTAATACTGCAAAAATTAAAGAAGGTATTTTCATTGGGCGACTTGATGAAAGACATAACCTGAGAAGGCAGCTTGGCTTGCCTTCAAAGATGTATGCAACAATTTCTTGGGTAACGTCAGGTCTGACAATTACAGGAACTGACAGAACACATGTTGGACTGTTACAAGGCTATGGGGTGCAACAAGTCTTTGAAAATACATTTCCTGCATTCTCATTTGGATTTTTCCCGCTTAATCTCGGAGATGTGAGTGACGAACATGGTGAGCGATATCACTATGGGTCTATAGATGAGATAGTCTTAGACCATAATACACATTTTATATGACATGTTCATATAATTTATAGAGCACATTTTGCCTGTTTTAATGCATATTGGTGTGTATACATATGCCCCTTACTATTGACATTGATTAGAAAATATTCAAATTTTGTACCCTACAGCTTCAAAGTAAGTTATTTATCTTATTAGCTCTACTGGAAGTTTATTTGCAAGGTGGAAGTAAATTCTTACAGTGCCTCCCTTTACAGTTGTTAGATTTGTTAGATGTAATTAGCCTCACTCAGCTCAGTAGAAGGACACAGAATTTAGCATTGACAGACCAAGTCTTCCCTTATCAATGTACACGATCCATGGAATTAAAAAAAAGTTATGAAAATTAGATGTAAAAAACAAAACTACCTTCATTCTTCCTTACCTTGTAACAGCACCATTTTCATCAACAAGGATGGACAACTTCCGGGCCCTGATGCCTGAGGCCTCTCCACTACTTGATGCTGCTACAGGGTTCTCAGACACGTCTTGCATGCGCTCCGGTTCTTCCTTCATCTCCGTCTTGCTCAGACTGTTAGGAGTGTAGCTGCAATACACCACATCAATCTCAGGGGAATCGGGAGCCTCGGATTTTACTTGTGCATCATCCACCTGGTTGCCACTGCTGCTTGGCTCAAGGTTGGTGATGTTACCTTGGCTATTTGCACCATTAGCAAGCTGTCCGACCCCTTCACTTGGCAATGATATGAGGTTAGCCGCAGGTATCTTAACGGTATACTGTACACTTGTGCTTGGCTGCAAGTGGCTTTGTTGTAACACGGTGACAGTAAGAGGAACCTGAAAAAAAATGATCAGGCATTAACACATGGGTGGCAACTAGACAAGTGGTCAAAATTACACATTTAACTCACCAAAATATGATAAAAATGACCAAACACTGACCTATTTACTTACAAAATATCGAAAGTAAAAGTGGAATTTCATTTTTCTAAAGCTATTGATTGAGGGTTGATTTGGCTTAATTTTACTACGCTTTTCTGCCACTTTTGGCTAATCGTGAAGATAAGGATGATTTATGATGCAATGAAATTGATGAAGGGACAGTCACAAACACCCATGCCCAGGATTCGAACACGGGACCTCTGGCATCGTAGTGTTCTGTGCTAACCACTCTGCCACACACGACGGCTTTATAAAATTATTATCTGGCCTCCTCCATACGCAGCCATCAAACATTTATTTATTGATGGTAAGTCAATATTTTCATTATTGTACAAAGTTATGTGAGGCAATAAAACAATCCTTTGTTTAAAAAAAATAGTGTGCAGAAGATATTGAACTGTAAAACATATGTTATCTATACCTAAAAGTTTGTCTTTGGTTTCTTGCTGAAAAAAAAACAACATTATTAATAAACACTTTTGTTTCTCTACACCTCGTCAGCATGCATTCTTTTCTTATCTTCTTTCATTGCTTTTACACTCCTAGCATGAGCTGTGCTATATTGACTTCCACCATGTCCTTCACCTCGGCAACTCCCTTCACTTAGCAACGTTTGGCTAATTGTCCTTTTCTCATTCTGTCCTTGTATCGGCTTTTCCAGTTTGTCTTTCTTTCTCTCGTGTGCTATTCTTTCCACTGTCCATATTCATCTGCCTTTCTAATTCCCTTTCCTTTTCGCCCATTTCTTTCTCCCTGTACTCCTTTAAAGTGGGCACTCTAGGACCATGATAAAATTCAAGTATAATTCCTGGTTTTCAAGTTCAACTTTAAAAATTCGAGGATACACGCAGATGTTTTCTCTATTTCAACCTTACATATCACCACCCACACACCATTTTTTTGTAACAATATAAAGGGTCCATGTGATTCCGACATATTGAAAAATTCAAATTCAATTCAATTAAATGGTATATATCAGGGTGGTTATTTTTATTAAAAAAATTTTGATGATTTTTATCCATTTTTTATTTTTAAAAAACTTAAAATTGCTTATTTATTAGCATCATACATATAGATATTTTTCTTACAGAAAGACTATTTTCTAGTAAACAGCCCTGTCAAATATTTGAACAGTTTGATTAAAGCAAATAAAAAAATATATGTAAATATACATTTTTCTGTTTCTGATACTATATAGATAAAAGAACCTAGCATGGTAATGTTTGTTAAGTGTGTTAATGAAAATATAATAATTTCAGTAACATTTCATCTGGTTAAAATAAAACATTTTAGATGTACTCTAGAATTGTAACTTAAAATATTCTTTTTAAGTCTCTGTAGCTGAATTTTGGCAATTATTTTAAAATCATAGTTTGCAAAATATCAACTGCCATGATTACTTATGGTTTAATGATAATGACACTATTTATGGTTTAACATTAGTATGTGTATTTTTCTATACAAAATGTTTGCTATTTTGCCTAAAAAATTATTGAATTTTCAATCAAAGAAAAAAATGTAAGTGTGTTTAGAGTTTCCATATTACTTTTCTGTTCGTATGAGCTTCACCACATCAGTACATATATCTTGCTTCCTTTCTTAGATCCTAATAAACACCATAAAATGATTATGAGATCTACAAAATTATTATTCTTTAAGTTATTTATTTAAAGTGATTTAAATCAGTGATTTTTTTTTCAAACCTGATTTAAATCAATCCACCTTGATATATATATATATTGGGTCGGTGCATAAGTTCGTAACATTTTTTATATGGGTTGGCAACACTGTGTTACCAAAGAGTTCCTTCTCTGTTATTCCATTGTTATTACTTAGTTTGTAGTTTTGTGTTTGTGTATTCTAATTCTGAGCACATTTGGTCTTTTTTGCATACTAATTAAAATGGAGTCTCAAGTGGACAAATTTGAACATTTCCGGCACATTCTGCTCTTCAAGTTTAACCAAAGTATCATGTTCGGCAGTAGGAAGTATTTCCTAATGAAGCTGCTCTTGAAAACTGATTTTTCAACTGAAAAACAATGTGTGCTGTGTACTGGGCTAATGCCATATACTGAAAACATAGCAGTTCTACAGGCGAGGCATCGAACTCCTCCCCAACGTTCGCAGATGGTCATTGACAATAGAGGCGACTGCATTACTGACTGAGTGAGTGTTGTTGTGACTGTTTATTGTTAGACTACAATAACAATGTTTCAACTTACCACCTGTATTATTGTATTCCTGTTAACGCGTGTTATAAAACGCTACAAACTTATGCACACACCCAATATTTAAAACATTTAAGGTGCAGAGTTTACATTTGTCATTTCACATACTCTGACTGAAAAGACATCCACAAACACAAGCCACAAATCTTACGGGATATACTAATCTACAAAAAATACTTAATTGTACAAGAATTTCAAACTGAAATTTACCTAATCAACTTCCAAGATATCTTATCTGCAATAATCTTCGTTCTGTCAGATAGATTGTTCTGCAGAGGACACTATAAAGTAAACGGATTCAGAGAATTGTTTTATTTTCCACGTAGCATTCTTTCCCTCCAACGATAACAATTTTTGATTTGATTTGATTTAGTTTATTTTACTTTGCGTTTTGTGCCTCTTGGCAAATTTGCGAAGATGGGGATGAGTGATGATATGATGAAATTGATGAATGGACATTCACAAACAACCAAGCCCGACCGGGATTCGAACCCGGGACCCTTGGCATCGCAGCGCGATGTGCTAACCAGTCGGCCCAACAATAACAATAAAAGCTAAACTATGAAAAACTTTCATCAGGGCATTTTATAAAGATGTATAAATTCATTGGGATTTGGATTAATAAAACTTCCATGTTTTTCACGTCTATGGAGAAAAATTCAAGCAGAATTCCCACTGTTCTTGTCTTTAGTAGCACAATATTCATCACAAGGTTGATTGTAATGAGGATGAGTTGACATCTGTAAGAGCTCCTTTATGATATTAACAAGGTATACTTTGTTCTCGTCCCACACCGTGGCCGTGCAAAGGTATCATACTTTGGGCTCGGGCTGAGTGATGCACACGTTTGAGTTTCCTGGAGGAGACATAACAACTTTTCTCCAGAGGTTTTGGCCAGTGTGTGGTGCCTGCAGCCACACACCATCTTGAAGAAATTGGGAGCTACAAATGAGTAGTGTAACCTGTTCATGGGAATCTTCAACAACAACTGGGGGTTCATCATGCTGACCACACGTAACCCCGTAACTGGTTGGATGATTGCAAACCTCTGCTGTGACATGGGAGTGTGAGACCGGCAGCTGGTAGGTAGGCCTTTGCCATCAAGGGCTGCTCTCGTGCCATGGGTTTATGTTATACCTGATAAATACCTTATTTACACAGGGGGAGTCTGGGAAGAGCCCTGCCCCATTGAAAGACTTAACATGTCCAAAATTAAATAAGTGAAATACTTGTTTACTGATGTATAACATGAAGTTGGTTTGATTCCAGAGAATTTACATGAAAGAAAGGACCAGATTGAGATTGTATAGTTGACAGCGACTGCAAAAATGTATGCGTACTGCTAGTACTAAAAACACACATTAAAACAATAATCAGGGATTTTACTTTTCATCATCCCCAGCAGTTTTTATTCAAATTTTAGTGATCGTAACTAGACATAAGTTAGATAATAAATGCATGCTGTTGTATCTTTATGCTTTGCAGAATTTTTACCTGTTCCTTTAATAATAGCTACATTAAAAACAATAATAATTTAATTTTGAATGTTAGTATGCAATGTTAATTGGACGTTATCCAGTGTGATGGACTTGTAACTCTTCGAGACAGCACCTCTTGTCTTCAGGTGAATATTCTTTGCACACAGAATTCAGTGCAATAACAAAACAGTAATATACAAAGACCCAAATTGGAAGGAGATGTAGTGGTCTACAGTTTAGGGCTTCTGACTGCCACGTGGGGAACCCAGGTTTGATTCCGAGGGGTGAGTGACCTAAGGTCAGAATTTTTCCGGACTTGTCCCTGAATGAAGCAGCTCTGGGGCTCACTCACCCTCAAATCAATGGGTACCTGGGGAGCATCCCTGGGAGGTAAAGGCAGTCAGAGCATGGCAATGATCACATCACCTCAAAATGTGCCCTCATGGCATGGTGCTCTATATGCACGGGAACTTTACCTTATTGGAAATTAAGGAAAATTAAACAAGCAACCTTCATAGCAGGAGACCCCTTCACCATAACTTGGGAGTGCCCATGGATGCACACATGTATATCATGATCATCAGCTGAAGTGGAAACGCTTACATCACACGCATGATGAATTTACAAGGGTAAAAAAGGAACTACTTACATGATAATTCACTCTGATAAATTCACATATGGCGAAAGCAATCGAGAAGAAAATCTGCACGGAGAAATGAAAAGTGAACTTAGAGTGAATTACCTATCTCTGACCTACCACCGAACAGATATCTTTACATACAATACTTACACTAGTACATTCTTCTTGCTTTGTATTGCCCATAATGCAGGTTCGGAGTTCATTTTGAGTCCTTATAACTTCAGCCTTATATTCTGTAAAACTCTGTATTTTGTACATACAATGGTAACAAATTGTTTTTGGAAGCACATCATGCTCTAATATCTGGAATGAGAAGTACAAATCATTACTTTCATAAAATGTGTACTGGAGGATTTAAAAATAATAATTTGCATGCAGTTTATGATGATTGTATTATAGTGGAACCACAAGCAAAAAAACCTGCGCAGAAGCACATCGTGCAGGCGGGTGCGGGAAAGGCCAGGGGGAAGCAACATTCGCGCTGCCAGCGTTGCCAGGCCTATTGATTTCTCAGGAGAATTCCTTAATAAACTATTGCTATGGAATCTCCAACAGCCAGCTTAAAAACACATTTCCTACTCATCTTACTTCAACATGGAGGGGAGATGTGGAGTGGAACTCCACTCCGCCGTGAAAAGTGCTGTTTGCACTGTGAAATTATGTC
Organism: Lepisma saccharinum; assembly: GCF_977018435.1. Classification (NCBI taxonomy): domain Eukaryota; kingdom Metazoa; phylum Arthropoda; class Insecta; order Zygentoma; family Lepismatidae; genus Lepisma; species Lepisma saccharinum. The sequence goes on from NC_139237.1 coordinate 39,477,764, forward strand.
AAATGCTACTCAATTATGCTAGGACATTATTTTATTACATTTACTACGTTACTATTTTTAGATGGCTGTATTTTATCCCACCCTAAACTCTTTTTCTATTTTAGTTATTTTACGTCGCTTTTGTGCCTGTACGGGTAAGTACGACAATATCGATGAATGAAAAACTGATGAAATGGATGATGTGACACAAACACAGTGAAACGTTCTTGCCTTACGAGGTAGAAACACTGACTTCATAGCGTGGGCAAATTATGTTATACATGTATGTGTTTGTGGGTGTGTGTGTGTATTTCTAGTAGATGGGGAGGATAGGTGGCACCCTAGCATAAGCGTTACTATCTTGATTATTGAGTAAGACATGCTGTCTAATTTACCAAATATATTTCACATACGTAATGCATTTTCTCATTATGGTGTAGGACACGTGCCCACCCCTATCGATAGCTGTACACCGAACACCAGCAGAAGACAAATTGATTTGTTATTGTTAGCATTCGACTTGAAAGATTGTGGAAAATCGCCGACAACGAAAAGCGGCACGTTAGCTTCATCTGTGAAAACAATTTTCTACCATTTTCTGTCATAAAAATTCCTCGCGACTATAGAGGCATCGCAAACCCCTTGTGTCGGTGCTGAGAAAGAACAAATTTGAGGGTGTTTTCCACGCACCCTCTAACCGGAAAATGCGGAGGAGATTAAAGATATTGGTCGTTCCCTCAGGCGGTTTACTTTCTTTTGTTTGAAACATGTCCACTCCTGAAATGGAGATCTTCGGTATATTTTCGCCAAACGGTGCTGGGTTTAGCACCATTGTTACAAAAGTATCTGTGACGTTTACACCGTAAACAATGTGTGCCACTCCAGCACCACTCCCCTTGCCCCCCCCCCCCCCAGTGCACACGACTATGCTGCCCCTCTGCCTCCAAGAACGTCGTTCATCCGCTACTATTAGATCATCAGATTTTGTAGCAGATCTTCTGGTTTCCCAAGGAACAATCTCCCGAATTTTTCAAATCTGACCTGGCAACACTGACCCGAACATCGATAACGGCAGGAAAGTTGCACGAATGCTTTGGACGGAAGGTTTTTTTCCTTGTGGTCGAGCTATAGCTGTAAAAGTAAGTGTGAGTAGTAAATATTTGACTGGAGCTTTTTTTTCGCATAGTTTACAATCCGATTTTCCAAAATTTATCTACAGCTAATTTCCCTGCCATTAAGAAAAACAAAATTCAGATTAAACACCAGTCCTGTCAGCTTGTGCATTATTTTAAAGTGGGGAATCTAAATCACCATGTAATGTGCCTCTGTGGTACTGAACAAAGGACCACTTGATTACAAGGTGACAATGTTAACCACTATGCTCTTATTGAGTAAGGTTACCATACATACCAATTTAGTCAGGGCAGTTCATTGTTTTTAATCCCAAAACTGACATTTTTCTGGTTGCAGTCAGGATGCAAACAGGTACAAAATTTATTTTTGGGGCCATTGAGGCATGTTGTTCTTTTTTCTTTTAAAAAAATCACTGATGACGCATATCATTAAAATTAGTCGAAATTCAATTAGCTCAATCATGTGATGGAGAATGATGAACAAAATTCATAGCAGGGGACTAATTACACCTACAAAACCTACCAGTGTGTTAAAAATGTCACCGGGCTTACTCAATTAACATGTTTTCACATATGAGGTAAAGATGATAGTTATCCTTCTTTTATTGGAAAAGATGGTGATACTTGTCTCATATTCAATCAAAACGTGCTTCTTCAACATGGAAGTCAGGGTCTTCACTGAGATAAAAGAAAATCCGGAAGAATTGAAACAAGGCTGCATGTTGCTTTTTTCACGAAAATAATTTCAATTTTTCACATTAACAGTAATTATTGTTCTTCCTTTTTTCGCTTGTATAACACACAATATGGCGGGCTCAACTTGAGTCGCGTTGTGCATCATCAGTAGGTATGCAATGTTTCCAACTTTCTTCACCGAAAAATACCTACTTTCGTGTTCATCATGTGTGTAAATTGTACACAATGCACAGAATTTTTTTAAAAAATTTAACTATGCCTGCCTAACCTAACCTTACCGGAAATGGTTCACGGGGCTATCCGTAAATGTTTTTTGGAGCTAGCCCCACAAACCATTCATGGATAGCCCTACGAACCATTTCCGGTAAGGTTAGGTTAAGCAAGCCTAGTTAAAAATCTTGTTCCAAAACAACGGCATGGTTGGAAACATTGACAGGGAGTTACATCATCAAACATACGCAACATCCGGTACACGTAGAGGAAGCAAATAAAAGCAACGTCTATTGTGCATCGGAAAGATATTTTTCTTGAAAAACATATGAATTCCCGGTCACATACATTCCACGACGAAAGAAAATACCTTCACAAACTGTCAACATGCTACAGAAACTCATTTCCGTAAGTAGTTTCTTCTGTAAAAATGAAGAAATATGTTGTGCCCATACAGAACTGTTACCCCTAACCGAACCTAACCTTACCATAAATGGTTCGTGGGGCTAACGGCAATGGTTTGTGGGGCTAATGTGAATGGTTTGTGGGGCTAACGTCAATGGTTCGTGGGGCTAACGAGGTATTAGCATAATTTCAAATCCGGCCACGAAATTAGGTATTTTTCAGTGAAGAAGGTCGGAAACACTGCATACACACTTCAAATCGACAAAACACTGCCACAATGCACTATGAACCAGTACGCTATCACCACATCGTGTGTTACAGAACCGGGAAAAGGAAAATCAGTGAGTACTCGTAAATTTAAAAAAATACACATTATTTTCATTAGAAAATAATTAATACACCTAAAAAAATGTTCCGCAATGTAGAATTGTATGTTAGCAATGTAAAAAAGTGTGAAAGAAATTATTTCTAGGTGTTTCCACTATACAAAAGTAGTACCCAGTTAGGTTAGGCAAGCATAGTTTGAATTTTCGAAAAATAAAAAAACTTGCAACAAAAAGGCGTGTTTGGAAACATTGACCGGGGGGGGGGGGGGGGTACGTCATGACATGCACGGGCCATCCTTGCATCCTTGATGTATAGAAGCAAATGGAAGCAAGAGGAATTGCATGTCAGAGAGATATTTTTATAGAAAAAAAAAGATTTCACGCTAAAAAATATATACACGGCGAAAGAAAACACATTGAGGAACTTCAACGATGATATAGAAAGTGATTTCCGTAAGCAGTTTCTTCTGTAAAAATGAAGAAATCTTACGGAAATGAGTTTCTCCAAGGTTTACAACGTTCGTCGAGGTATTTTCTTTCATCGTGGAATATATTTGACCGGGAAATTATGTATTTTTCAAGAGAAATATCTCACCAATGCACAATTGCCATTGCTTTCATTTGCATGCACTACCACAACCGGATGCTGTGTACGTTTGATGACGTAAGCCCCTGTCAGTGTTTCAAACCTTTTTTTTTTTTTTTTACTATGCTTGCCATAACCAAACCTAACCTAACCTTATCAGAAATGGTTCGTGGGGCTATCGGTCAGCTACCATGCATAATGGTTCGTGGGGCTATCCGTGAATGGTTTGTGGGGCTATCCGTCAGCTACCCATGCATAATGTACAATTTGCACAAGTGACGAACACGATAGTAGGTATTTTTTGGTCAAGGTTGTTGGAAACACTGCATGACAACTACGGTAGTCAAGATTTCCAGCCATATTCTGTGTTATGGAAGCGAAAAAAGGAGTCACAGAAATTATTCTCTATGCGAAAAATTGTAGTTTTTTTGTGTAAAAAGCATAATGGCACCTTGAACTATCTTCCGCAATACACAATTGGTAAGTACGAACCATGCGAAACACAAAATATCTGATTTTAATGTGTCTCCGATCTATGAAACTGGTACCAAACAAAGTAGGGTAACATTATAGTATAGGTGATACGGATTTCTTCAAATTTACAGGAGAAAGTACTTACGGAAATCATTTTCTGTAGCGTTGTGGAAGTTCGTGAATGCAGTTTTGATCCATTTTAATGCGAATACATGTTGTTTTCTGCGAAAATCTCTGTCCGACATGCTGTTGCTGCTGCCGCCATTTGCTTTCTGCACGAGAGCACAATGCTCTGTGTGTTAAGATGACGTAACCCCATAGTGTTTTCACTAGAACATGACGTGTTCTTAATCACGAATCTGTTGTAAAAAACCGTGGTTCACGTCTGGAAATTTGGAAAAAAAAGCAGATTGAATTTTTTTTATATATAGGTGTATATGCGTAGTTTTACGAATGAAAATGTAATCTCCTATCATTGTTTCCAACCACGCCGTTGTTTTACAAGAAAATGATTTATGATGTTCAATTTTAGTACAAACCTTATTTTTTCGATGAATTTAGGGGTGAAATGAGTGCTAATGGAACCTAACCTAACAGGCCTAACCTAACCTCGTGTGAATGGTGCATGGGGCTACCCGTCGATGGTTTCTGGGGCTAACGTGAATGGTTTTGTGGGTACCCATGCATGGTTTTTGGGGCTAACGAACAATGTTTCATCAAAATGTACAATTTCCAGACGTGACCCCCGGTTTTTTACACCAGATTCGTGATTAGGAGGCCAAAATTAGTTAGCAAAAATTAACAAAATTGGAGTCTTTCTCTATATTGTCAATTCTTACCTATTTTTTTTTTTAACTATGCTTGCCTAACCTAACTTAACCTAACCTTACGGAAAATGGTTTTTGGGGCTAACGTGAATGGTCTGAGGCGCTAGACTCTAGTTTACGTCTTTCTTGCGCACTCCTTGTTGCCCATATACAAAACCGTGCTAGCAGACAACCGGCGCTGCGGCTTCCGTAGGATAAGTAAGTTTTTGTTTTTACACTTTCTGTCTAATCATTCACGGGAACGAGGTATGCCTACGAGGTTGGGTTAGGCCTGTTAGGTTAGGTTCCATTAGCACTCATTTCACCCCTAAATATGTGCTTCACCATCGAAAAATGTCGTCAGTACGTTCAATCACGCATATTCGGACATCGGTTTTTCTCGCCTTGGGATTTACTTTGTTGAATTCCTTATAAAATAACCTTTCCAACGATATATGACACGTATTCCTTAGGAAAAGGACGTAAACTAGAGTCTTACCATTTGAGGGGCTAACGTCAATGGTTTGCGACGTATTAGCATAATTTCAAATCCGGGCACCAAAGTAGGTATTTTCCGGCGAACGAGGTTGCAACACTGCATAAATCGACAAAACACTCGCACAACGCGCCCTGAACCAGTACGCTTTCGCCCGCCATAATGTGTTACAGAATCGAAAAAAGTAAAGTAAGTACTCGTAAATGTAAGAAATAGACATTATCTTAGTTAGAATGCACTATTTCACCTTAGGAAATGTTCCGCATTCCAAAATAGTACGATAGCAATGTTCCGCATTCCAAAATAGTACGGTAGTAATGTAAAATAGTGCGAAATATATGATTTAGAGGTGTCTCGCCCATACTATAATAGTACCCAAACGGACAAGTGACCAGCTTACCACGACAGCTAAGCAGTCCTGTATTTTTTTCAAAATATGTTTTTGTTTTCCTTCTTCAGCGAATACATCGAGTGTGGCACTATTCCTCGACATGCAAAGTCGACAACATTGAAGGTTATCGGGTGTACTTATTCCAGCCATTATTTCTGTTACATCACAATTCTGTGGTTAGATTTTCGCGGTTGCACTGGTTCAAAAGATACTCCTTCTCCTTGCAGTGCTTTCTGCAACAGATCATATATATGTACATATATATCTATGTATATATCCCCTAAGTTTTCTGCCTTCCAGCGACCAACGGTACAAGCGATGAAAATCGCAAAACAACCGGTATTGGCGCGACCCAGAGTTGCCAGATAAAATGTGTATGGCACACACCGAACTTTTAACAGTTTTTAGGCCAATGGTACCCATTTACGATGAATATTGGATGCGTTCCAAAAGTCTTAACGAAACGAACGCATTCAACGAAAATAACTGGGCTTGTGAATCTGGTGAAGGCAGTTATTTTACAGACTTATGGGACACTCTAGGCGAAAGCGCAGGCTCAGCGTTTTGTTTAGAGAAAGTTTCCGCATGGCGTCAGCGGAAGGACTGTCCTTATGGCAAAATAAACTCTACTGTGGACACTGTTACTAATTTAATCACATTCTAAGAACGGTCAAGGCATATTCATCTCGTGCATGTTGCTCCATGTCGGTCTCTGTTAAAATTATAATACATTTTAGGAACTAGTGCAGTTTAAATCCATCAGCACGCGCTTTGTCTGCAAGGAGCAGACGATTCTCACCGAACGAACCAGCCTCCTGGCCAGTGCGTTTGGTGTATCTCGTTCTTGCACGAGACGCACGGAATGCGACTTTTGGGACAGCATAATGAAACGCACGGAAGCACTTATGGGACAGCCAGTTATCATAACTCGTTTAACGTGTTAAACTCCTGCGACGTTCGGAACTGGCCCATTCTTCCGTTTACTGTAGTCCTCGCGATTTCCCTGTCAATTTTGGTTGTGTGCATTATGGCTTTCAACCTCCACTAGTTTGGAAAATACAGTATAATTTGAACGGGGGGAGCTATGAAGCAACATTCACAAGATGAGTGTGCGGTAACTGTAGGGGTGTCAGGGGTCGGGAAAAAAATTCCCGTTCCGATCCAGACTTCGGGAAATAAATTGCTGACTTTTCGGGATACCGAGCAGTCGGGAAATACCAAATGGTCATTTCAAAAAGTCGTTAATTCTCGACGTTTTCTACATTGTAAGTGTCTGGAACTTATCGGAAATTGTTAGTTTTTATTCCAGAAATACAAAAATAATCATTTAAGGTGAAAATGACATGCATCCAGAGCTCTGGGAAATTTCGAACATTTCCCGACTAATGCCCGTTTGCACCAACGTCGATTTACTCGCGAGTAAGAGTAAAGTCAGAGTTAACCCACGAATTGGCTGATTATCTGTTGCATCAACAGAAACGTCGGGTGATCTGGGAGTAGAAAGGGGGTCAACTTTACCCTTCGAGATCGCCGAGTAGGATACCAATGTCCAGGCACCGTTACTTACATCCTTTCCTTGTTTCTTACGACACCACGTGTAGAACCTCGCCAACCACGCCTTCTCGAAAGGAGCAGCCAATCACATACTTCCAATTGTATGACGTGTAGGCACTTGCTTTGAGGCTAGCTTAAGCCCCTGTCACACAGAACTGGATATCTAGTTGGAATGCCCTAGTTGGTGATGGACTGACTTTCTAGGTAGAAATCATGGCCGCCTGGCTGACTGCTTGACTGGTTTTGAGGAATAGGACATGTTCTAAGGGCCGGTTGCACCATCGCCACTCAATACGCCACTTTACAAAGTGCTGGATAACGACAGGCGGGAGATTTAGGCGGCGGTGGGTTGCACCAAGCATTTTTATCCTCCGCCTTGTAAGGTGGAACTTTCTCCTGCTTGCCGTACGACCTGGCAACAGAAACTGGAGAAAGTTGTGTTTTCGATTTTGTTTTGTTTGTTTATTACGTGCTAATGTGTGCTTGACAATTCCAAATGCATGCTTTTTCAACCGAAATATATTTTAAGAAACGAAATATTTCATGCAATAAAATGATACAGTTGATCGAAATAGGTAATGCATGTGTCGTACTCTCATTTAATATCAAATGTATTATATATGATACAATGAAACTCGTAGGTGGCCGCGGTGGCTCAGTCGGTAACGCGTCTGACTACCATGCTAAAGGTCCCGGGTTCGATCCCCGGCCGGTTCAAATCCGGGAACTTTTCTAACGGTGGAAGCGGTCCCGGCGCCCACCCAGCGTCGAATACCACGGGTACCTGGGGGAAACCCTGGGGGGTAAAGGCGGTCAGGGGCGTGATGCTGATCACATCACCCCCACTCACGACCGGATCAAGAAAGTGTGGGGCGTTACCCCCACACCCCCTATACGCCTTCATGGCGTGGTGCTATGCACAGGGGAACACTTTACCTTTTTTACCTTTACAATGAAACTCGTAATCTTTCGAAGTAATGGGGAGTTATTCTTACAAACTCTCCAAATTATTTTTTACGTACTCCAATTAACATAATGCAAAGAAAGAATATTCCTAGACTTATCTTTCAGTAAGACATACGGTCACTTTTTTTAATATTAAACACTACTAAACAGTGACCAAAATTTTACGAAGTCGTAACAAATTCAAGTTACATTTTTTAATTTTTTAGTGCAAGGGTGACATATCTGCTCTTACTAATTTATCATTCGTTTCTGTTAATAATTTATCAATCTGTAACCCCTTCTTTAGAGAATAGCGAGTATCAGTATTATCATCGTTGACCATCTTATAGGTTTCCTCTTTATTATAATTCAGCTTTTGTGCAAGATTAATATTGAAAGTTGGTTGAGTAATAACGATGCATATGAAAATTAAATTTTTGTATTAAAAAAAACACAAAAAAATCGTTAATCAACGGTTCTATGTACAAGGTACATTTTTAGAATTCTATCATCTTAGCACAAAAGGAATAATCAAATAGTAATGTACCGTATTACTATATTGATAGACGCATGTTAAGAGGAAGAAGAAGAATTTGTATTCTATAGCATGTTATTGATTGGTTGTTATAGTAATACAGTGTGTAAGATGTACGTGAATGGCTTCCAGGCATTAAAGTTATGTTGTTAATTTGTACCTACGTGTTTGTATGTCTTGTAAAAGTATAGATAAGAAATCACACACACACAACAAAACAAGGCTTACATCTATGGCGCAGTCGTACAGGATATTCTTGGTAATCCTTCGTAAGAAGAAGTATGGGTGAAGACGTCACGAAGAGTACACGACGATCATCATTCCAGCATAGGTTTATGCAAGGAGAAATTGTGTCGGCTTGATCAATTTCTACGGTAAGAACCAAGATTACACGGTTTGTGTATTGATTACAATAATTGTACAAGAACAAAGTTTAAATCAGTGTGATACGGATTGTGTCTACGATGTTGTGATATTAAGTTGTCCACAATTATGAATATGTTCGGTTTGAATTTATTCTCTGAGTTCCGGCCAGATTCGGAAGAAATAGAAGATTATTTAACGAGGTTTGAACAGTCTTGTTTGGCTCATGATGTTAATGAAGCCAGGAAGGTGCCCATACTGATCGCAGTTATAGGACCTGAAACATTCAAAGTGCTGAAGACTATCCTAGCACCTAAACCAGTCGAACGGCAATCGTATTCGACCCTCAGGGATAATCTACTTAAACATTATGGCCAGAAAATAAACAAATATGTGGAACGTTTTAAGTTCAGGCAATGCATACAGGAAAGCGGCGAGGATGCAACACGATTTATGGTACGTGTTAAACAACAAGCACTAAAAGGTAGTTTTGGCCAGTACTTACAGGAAGCCATTGTAGAGCAAATAATTGTAGGCGTTCGGTCTGACGCCATTAGAAAGAAATTACTGTCTGAACCTACATTGACTCCAGCAAAATGTCAAGATATTGTGCTTCAAATGGAATTAATTGAACGGGAAACACAAATGTTCACACATCGTGAAAAGGAATGTAGTCCTAATCTAAAGTTCAAATCACAAACCCTGAGACCTTCTGTAAACAAAACCACCTGCATGCAGAAAGCATTGCAAACTCATAGAAGTAAAAAAATCCACACGAAAATCCAGCGTTGTTACAGGATTCATTACGTAAGGTAAAACAATGGCAAATTTCTAGTATGGGATACGCTACCGCAAATGACGTCTCACTTTAAACCCAATGCTCTTCCTTTTTTTACTTATTGCTTCACCTTTATGGTTAACTCTTTGCACCAGTAATCATTTCCCATAAATTTGGCTTCTTTCTTGCATGCGAATTGAATATATTTAACTTGCATTTTTTTAGACAAAATGATATAACATGGTAATCTATACAGGGTGACTGGTAATTAGATGTATTCCCTGAAAGGGGTTAAAGTAGAGACAATTTGCAATAAATTTGACCATATGATACCCCGTCCGAAAATTAGTAGTTTTCGAGATAATCGAATTTCAATTGTTTCTTTAAAAAATGACAATTTTCCACATATAAAGGTGAATTGAGAAAAAACTGCATATTGTATAGAACTTATTTCAGCGTTTTCTGATAGCTAACAAATAAGTGGTTCGTTGAAAAAAAAAAAGGTTTTCCCAAATAACAATCAAATGCAAGTAACGGGTGGGTCTAAACTTACAAGTGATGATTAAAAAATGCACTCTTAGTTTACTTGGCAACGTACTAATAACAAAAATGGTATGACACGAAGCGTACAAATTACTTAAATTACTTCCTTGTGTCATCAGCTATCCAACAAGGTACAAATGTTGCTAACATTCACATTTGTGTACAAGAAATAATACTTCATTCATCTTCATGTGAATGGAATCAATGAACAATACAATTAAAGAACATTACACGTCTTGCTCAAAGTGGGCACCTCCGTTACGAATGCAGGCACGCAGGTTTTTATGGACATTTGGTCTCTTAACTCGTGATGTGATGGTGCCCTTGATGTGTTGACCAGCTGTTAAGATCCTCTCCCTGAGCTGTTCTTAAGAGTTTACCGGTGTCTGGTCATGTGGCTCCAAATATAAAAGTCGCAAGGCTTGAAATCGGGGGATCAAGCCGGCCAGGGAATCGGGCCACCTCGGCCAATCTATTTCTTTGGGTAATTTTCATCCAGCCACTGTCGCACGCCCAGAAGTATGGATGGGCGTCGTCAACAATCATTTGATCGAGCCATTTTTCCTGCCCCAAATCTTAAATGGCATCACTTATGAACATTTTTTGAGGAACGGGATGGCATTGTTGTTGGAGGATGTGACTCTAGCTATAAGACGTGACATGATTTATCAGCATGATGACTGCCCAGCTCGATCCCCCGATCGATTTGACGCCTTGCGACTTTTATATTTGGAGCCACATGACAAGACACCGGTAAACTCGCAAGAACAGCTCAGGGAGAGGATCTTAACAGCTGGTCAACACATCAAGGACACCATCACATCACGAGTTAAGAGACCAAATGACCATGAAAACCTGCGTGCCTGCATTCGTAACGGAGGTGCCCACTTTGAGCAAGACGTGTAATGTTCTTTAACTGTATTGTTCATTGATTCCATTCACATGAAGATGAATGAAGTATTTTTTCTTGTACACAAATGTAAATGTTAGCAACATTTGTACCTTGTTGGATAGCTGATGACACAAGGAAGTAATTTAAGTAATTTGTACGCTTCGTGTCATACCATTTTTGTTATTAGTACGTTGCTAAGTAAACTAAGAGTGCATTTTTTAATCATCACTTGTAAGTTTAGACCCACCCGTTACTTGCATTTGATTGTTATTTGGGAAAACCTTTTTTTTCAACGAACCACTTATTTGTTAGCTGTCAGAAAACGCTGAAATAAGTTCCATACAATAAGCAGTTTTTTCTCAATTCACCTTTTTATGTGGAAAATTGTCATTTTTTAAAGAAACAATTGAAATTCGATTATCTCGAAAACTACTAATTTTCGGACGGGGTATCATATGGTCAAATTTATTGCAAATTGTCTCTACTTTAACCCCTTTCAGGGAATACATCTAATTACCAGTCACCCTGAATATCTAAGGATGATATAGATAGGAATGTATTTGAAATTTGTTTGTAGATTTTATATAAATTGTATCTTATGTAAATAAAATATATAATGGGCATAAACAGCCATATGCATTGCTGTAAGTCCAATAAATATATTGACGATGATGATCAAAACAAGAGAAAAAGTTCGTAAATTTATTGCGGTTGGAAACTTTGACAAGCATCCTAATAACGATTTTTGTTCCACCAAATATAGTGCACTTCGTAAAATAACTTGGTGACATGGCAAGGCAAGATAAGTGTGAATATTTTGTAGTAATATGCATTGTAACTTTCAATGAGCTTAGAGATTTGTGTACATAATGATATTTTATAACATTGGTTATTTTCTAAAAATAATCATGTGAACAGCAAGGAAGTAGTGCAACTTAGTAATATTAATCTGTGGTAATATTGCCTGACTTATCCTTAGAAAAATAACATGCCGAGTTCTATGCGTGCGGGAAAGTCTCAGTGTTCTCCGAGCTTGTTATCAAAACACCAGCAAGAACAGCCTTTGAAAGGGGTGAGAAACAGATTCTACTCAATATTTATGTAACGTTCTGTCAGTGGTATCCTGAGAAACCAGTAAATGAAGTGGTTAAGTTGGTATCCCAGTGCAGTGGTGTGTCAGTGTCTGCAGTTTTAAGGGTTATGAAAGAGAGAATGACCTGGAGAGTAACAATGTATGCGGCTGCATATTCGTCTGATGTTTTGAGAGCGGCTTCTCACATTCAGAGGCTCTTATATAAAATGAATAGGTGCGGCGAAATATGAGTGTAACAGCAGATGATTGCGGTCATGAATGAGCTGACGCGGAGTGATACATCGAATCGGTGAGACCGTTTGTTTACAGAAGGTCTCAGTGTTGGTGATTTACACTATAGTTGCATTTGCTGGGACACAGAAATTTAAACCATGTTTCCAGTCCTCGCAAGCAAGCGAAAATAACTTTGTTACTCCTCGGAATAGAAGTTATAAAAGCACTAAAGATATGTGATAGATGCTCCAGAAGGCATGATCTTGGACATTGTCCAGCAAAATATTCGATATGTTCATTTTGCAAAAAGAAAGGTCATTGGCATGTAAAATGCAAGTTTAGGAAAAATAATGGTGGAGTTACGAGTAAGACAATTACAAGTGATCAAATATCTACGTCTAATATTAAACCTTTAGACGCTATTGTTGAACAAAACATACATAACGAATTTCATGGTTTGTCTTCATTGCACGTTGAGGTTAGTGATTCTCATCCTCCAGAAGATAGTACTTGCACTATTTCATCGAACACTGAAAATACGCAAGTGGAAGATGCAACACTCACTCGTTCAAAAGCAAGGAGTGTTAGTTTCAAGCCAAGAGCACAAGCTATAGATGGCACTAATGTTCTTGTGTCAGCAGCACCGTGCGTAGTTGATTTGTGTATTGATAAGCGAATTGTACAATGTGAAGTAGATACTGGATCTACTGCTACTCTGTTCAATAACAAGTCTTTCAAACAATTGTTTCCACATCGGCGAACACATTGTACTTCACTAACGCTACGAGGCGTGAATAATGATAAGTTAAAGTTGAAAGGTCAAACCTTGGTTGATTTATCATTGAATGATGTATTGTATAAATTGCCGATTATATTGTGTGAAGAAGAACTGCGTTATCCGTTGATTGGACGTTCATGGCTCGACATTATTCATCCGGGTTGGAGAAAACTGTTAGCACAATGTAACACATTGTTCACAAATACGGGGTCCGAACGAAATGATAACGCAGATATTAATACTAAAATACCGGAAAGTGAAGGTTTGAGAGCACAGCTGAAGAAGAAACTTGACCAGCAAGAAAAGGAGAAGAAATAAGAGCATCTGAGGCAGTTTGCTCAGAAGGCGAGAGAAGAGAGAGCTGGAATTCGAACACAGGCAATGAGAGATAAGGATGTTGAATCAAGAGAAAGTGACCAACTGCGATACAAGAGACAAAAATATATGACGGAACGGGAAAGGCGAGTGGATCGCCCACCATTTCTTGGATCACGGCGGGGCCGAGTAGAGAGGAAGAGACTTGACAAAACTTATCTTGCATATCTTCCGAATGATCCAGTCTGGGTGCAGACCCCGAAGGTAAATTCTCCGAAGCATGTACCAGGAATGGTATTGTCTAGAGTTGGCAACAGCCTGATATATAAAGTGCGGTTGTTCGACGGATCGACACGAACGGTACACGTTAGGTGGCTACGAAAACGTGAGTGTGAACCAAATCCCTCATCAACAGATCTACCTGATCCAAACCTTGAATCGATACCAGAAGGACAACCGGAGGATGTAGAGGGAAGAGATAACCAAAACCAACCATATACAGACGCTGGGCACACACAAATCAGAAGATCGAATAGACTTAGGAGACCTCCTGATAGATACGGTGAGACCAGAACTTAAAACAAAAAAAAGAGACTCCAGGAGGAGATGATAGACGCATGATAAGAGGAAGAAGAAGAATTTGTATTCTATAGCATGTTATTGATTGGTTGTTATAGTAACACAGTGTGTAAGATGTACGTGAATGGCTTCCAGGCATTAAAGTTATGTTGTTAATTTGAACCTACGTGTTTGTATGTCTTGTAAATGTATAGATAAGAAATCACACACACACAACAAAACAAGGCTCACATATATGTACGCATGTTTTATTCTTATTTAAAAAAATATAATCTCCAGGCTGTACATACTTTGAGATGGGCAGTTTTGTGCAATGTTATATGTTAGTGCAGTGCAAGAACGAATACATTTGTTTATAAAAAATGCTAATATCAACCCGGAAAACATATCTTGTACATACGTACAAGCTGTGGTCGTTTTTAGACGAGCGGCTGGAGACAGCATAAGCACATTGAGAAATACATGCTAATGCACCATTGTAATAAACCTTGCACGAATCTATATGCCTGAAGATGCATAAAACGTGAACTCATGTTTTTCTGTTGTTTTTTTAATAGTTTTTGATTTATGAAAACAACTGGCCTAAAAGGACGAGACAAATTATAACTTGCCAAACCTATTTACATGCTTATTTATGCTGTTATATGACTTCATGGTTAGGTTAGGCAGGCCAGGTTTAGTGTTGTTAGCATGTATTTCCCAAGGTGCAATGCTGTATAGCCGCTCGCCTTTTTAGGCCAGTTATTTTGAAAAATCAAATACCAGATCATGTGTATTGCATACGAATGTTAAAAAAACAACAACAACTTGAGTTCACGTTTTATGCATCTTCAGGCATGCAGATTCGTGCAAGGTTATTAAATGGTGCATTTTCTATGTATGTACGAAACGTAACACCATTCGGAAATTGTTCCTTGTATAGATCTATACGTATCAACGTCGTAAAGATACTGCTGTACCTGTGCGTCTATTATTTTTTTCTTCCCAGTTTTAAAGTTAAAGTACAAAATATCGCACAATCTAATTAAAATATGTTACTTCGCATAAAATGTTTCCTGTAAATAGTAAATACAAAAAAAAAAAACTTTGGCATTTACGTCTTATGCACTCCCGTGTGTATTAGGGTAGGTTAGGTTAGGTACAAAACAAGTAGAAAATTGTTTCTTGTGCATGCGTGTAAACATCGTAAGAATGCTTGTTAACAGTAAACTTTTTTTTTTTTGCCAGTTTTGGAAATTAACATACAAAATCACACAAATACAATATACGTTTCTTTAAAGATTGGTATTACGTCCTATGTACTATTAGGTATGTAGGTTTTTGCAAGGTTATTATTGTAAATGTGTGTGTTTGTACAAAACACACCACCATTCGGAAATTGTTCCTTGTACAGTGTCTCTCATAAGTTTTAGGACAACGACATTTTGAACTAGGCAACCCAATTTACACAAGGAGTTGGTGGGTTGCCTGTAGAGTTAGGCTCAATTCCAGGGTTGCCACATGCACAATAGATATTTATGAAATACGCGAAAGAAATTAAAACAAAAATTTTATTGTATAAAATTATAAAAATATCACTATTAAATCGGAAATGACAAAATTCTTTCTGAAAGAAAAAATAATAGGTTTTCTAGTATTTCATCGCTAAAGAGTCTACAGAAAGGAAAAGAGGTGAGATGAAACGAAAGGTGATAAAAGAGAGGAGAACAGAGAAAGGGGAAGAGGAAAAGTAAATTTGGGAAGAAAATAGACGACAGAAGTGGATAGGAAAAGTAATGAGGAGAAAGGAAAAATATTCGAGGATAGATGAGAAAAATGGAGCAAGAGGAGATACGAGGAGAAAAACGAGATGAGAGAAGAGGAGGAGAGGAGAGAGGAGAGGAGGAGACGAGAAGAGGGGAGTGGGGAAAAGAGAGAAAAAGATAAGAACGAAAAGAAAAGTACAGTGGAGTCGAAACCCTAAGACAGGAGAGGAGATAAGAGGAGTGGAGAAGAGTAGGGTGGAGAAAAGATGCGAGAACAGTAGGGAAGATGATATGAGATAAAAGTAGAAGAGAAGGAGGAGAGAGAAGAACAGAAGGAACTGAAGACGAGAGGAGAGAAGAGGTAGTTGCAGAAAATATCGTCTCGGCGTCAAGAATTGATGCACCGATCAAATTATCGACATGAAACAGTCAATAACAAAAACATTACAATAACATTCAACAACATCAATGGTCGTAGGTTCAAACCCCTCCGGTGGCAGAAAATGTTCATAAGTTTTAGACATATCCCATTGTGTTCATTGTCCACACCGTGTGAAACGGAATGATTAAGTTTTGAATTAACGATGGGGGGAGGGAAAATATCAAATTACAAAATCTGCATTTCAACGAACCCAGAATTGGATAATTCATATAAATATTATAATTACATTCATGCTTTTAGTGATATCATCGCAAGTAAAATCAAAGATCTTACGTGGAAGATTTTATTTTGCTCTGAACTCAGCCAAAACTCATTTCGCACCGATCTAATACATTTCAAAATGTTATTGAATGTTTCATGTCGATAATTTGATCACTGCATCAATTCTTGATACCGAGACGATATTTTCTGCAACTGCCCCTTCTCTCCTCTCGTCTCCAGTTCCTTCTGTTCTTCTCTCCTACTTCTTCTCTCCCCTCTATCCTCTGCTTTTATCTCATATCGCCTTCCCTACTTTACTCGCATCTTTTCTCCACCCCACTCTTCTCCACTCCTCTTATCTTCTCTCCTGTCTTAGATTTCCGACTCCACTGCATTCGTCTTTTCGTTCTTCTCTTTTTCTCTCTTTTACTCTACTCTCCACTCCTCTCGTTTTTCTCCTCTCATCGCATCTTTGCTCCATTCTCCTCATCTCTCCTCGAATATTTTCCCTTTCTTCTCACTACTTCGTCTCTCCTCGTCTATCCTCTCTTTGTTCTCACCTCTACTTTTCTTCTTCTCCTTTTGCTTTCTCTGTCTTCTCTCCTTTGTCACCTTTCGTTTCCTCTCACTTCTTTTCCTCTCTGTACACTCTTTAGCGATGAAATACTAGAAAACCTATTTCTTCTTTCAGACAGAACTTTTGTCATTTGCCATGTAATAGTGATGTTTCTATGATTTTACACAATAATATTTGTTTTTATTTCTTTCGCGTATTTCATAAATATTTATTGTGCATTTGGCAACCCAAAAATTGAGCCTAACTCTACACGCAACCCACCAACTTCTTGTGTAAATTGGGTTCCCTAATTTAAAATGTCGTAGTCCTAAAACTTGTGAGAGACACTGTACAAGGATGAGATATGTAAATTTTATTGTTATTCCACGGCCATCATTTCCATTTGCATTGCATGACCATTGAGCTGACCATTACAGGGATTGCAACATTGCAATCAAGCATTAATTGTGGCTGTTCTACAAATGATAGCAACATTATATATGGCTGAAATGTTTTCACATAAACAAGCTTGAGTCATAAAAAAAAACATATTTTTAAGACAGGCTTACAAGTTACACACCGAAAAATTTCTTATATATAAAAAACACAACGAAAATACACATTTACCAACATTTTTGCTTGTATAGAGAACAGACAGCGTTAGAATAATTTTGTCTTCCTTTAAACAGTCCCAAAGAAAATACTTCTGGCTTTCAAATGAGTTACGTATATTTTACTTTCTTCCACCCATGGAGTACTGTACAATTTTACAAGCACTTAAATCGAGAGCTCAATATATTTGACGAGGATAGTAGACGCCTGTCAGGCTTCTCTTATTTTGGAAACCTGTTTCAAAATAATGTTATAAACAATATAAAAACCCCTAAACAATGAGAAGCACTATAGCAATACTCATTAAACAATGTAAGTTGATAAAATGAGTCTGGAACACGTCAATATCTAGTTTGAACGTATGGCAATCGAAAGAAAGCAGCCAGGAGGCCCGATATCTCCTTTGGACGTATTGCAGTCAGCTGTAATGGCGAAGATTCCCTATTTTGTGTTTGGCTGGACGATGTGGTTCCGTATATTTTTTTGAAAACGAAATATTGTGTTACATGTAAAAAGTAAAGTGTTCCCCTGTGCTTAGCACCACGCCATGAAGGCGTATAGGGGGTGTGGGGTTAACGCCCCACACTTTCTTGATCCGGTCGTGAGTGGGGGTGATGGGATCAGCACCACGCCACTGACCGCCTTTACCCCCAGGTACCCATGTTATTCGACGCTGGGTGGGCGCCGGGGCCGCTTCCAACGTTAGAAAAGTTCCCGGATTTGAACCGGCCGGGGATCGAACCCGGGACCTTTAGCATGGTCAGACGCGTTACCGACTGAGCCACCGCGGCCACTATTGTGTTACATGTATTTTTTATAATATATGATATATTTTTCTTTGTTTAAACTTGAGACACGATAAAATCTACTAAAATTTCTTATTTTTTATCAGTACATGCTTTGATAGGTGTATTTTTCTGTTACTTTTGGTAATAAGCAATTAATGAAATATCTTTGATGCGTATTACTCTTGTCTATGGAAAATCCTGCATCCTTTGGACTTTGCATTTTCTATACTATTGGCTTAAAATTTTACTTTTCCCTCTTTGTTCTTAACAACAATTCTGAATAAGTCTTGCTTATAACACTGATGTGTGCTTCTGCCATCTAGTGGAAGAAATCTAAAAGTGTCAAAATCGAGAATCTGGAATATTGTGGCGTCATGTTTATGAATTGCAGTACGTATAAGTTTGATAAATTCGTTTAGCAGCTAAACATAAACAAGCGAATGAAAGAAACAAACTATGAAGCTATACTATGTACGGTCACGGACACTGCCGGCTTGTAACGATTCCATTGAACGTCAATGTATTCATTACAAGCCGGCAGTGTCCGTGACTGTACTACTATGTATACTATGTCCAGAGACAATCCATTCATTTACCCAAGAAGAAAATCTAAATTCTTGAAAAACCTTAAAGATTATCCATGTTATTTTTGTAGGTTTGCATCAAAAGATTTCATGGCTCGAGGGGAAGTGGCATGCCCCCCCTTCCCCCGGGTACGGGCCTGTATAGGACACAACATGCGGTTTTTGTAGGATTCATAACATTGAAATGAAAAGTGCCACTTTTGACAAATTGCTAAGATGAGGATGAGTGAATTTGATAAAAATATACTTACAAACACCCATGCTCAGTTCAGGATTCGAACCCGAGACTCCTGACGTCGTAGCGCGCTGTGCTAACCACTTCGCCACGGATGGCGGGGGAGTTTTTTGTGAGTGACCGCCCCCTCATGACATGAATTTCATATACTCATCCTCATCATCTCGCTTACAGGGACGGCGCTACAGGGGGGGCCTGAAGCCCTCCAAAGCAGCATTCATCCCCCTGTAGCCCCTTAGATTTTTGTAGCACGCTAGACGCATTTCAACTGAAAACTTAAAAAGTAGAAGTTTACATTTTCCATTATAAAACTTCCACTGGGGCAAGTACAATGTTCAAGTACATTTTCTAGTACGGTTAGATCTCAAGTTTACTTTATTACGATGTGTTGTAAAATCAAGAGGAGGGAGGGCAGCTGCAGATATGCCTGGATAACAGTGGCCAATGATAATTTGATACGTAATTGGCCAAACATGATACGAAATCTGCTGCCTGCCTGGTAGGTGGACGTATTCAGTGGCTGTGATATTGTTCTTTCATTGTTGACACATATGCATGCCTTTATTTGACACGTGTAGCTACAATTATTAGCCTCTACAAATCGTATAGCTGTATTTCGGAATAGGTCAAACAGGTGTGACAAATGAATTTCTACCGGTAAAATCTAAAGAACGTCATGTTTCTTTTCTATTAGGCCTAGTTCCTCATTCGACAATTGCACGAATGTTAAATGATGTTCTCTCATTGGTTTCCTTTCATCTATCCTTATTGGAATGTGAAATGATGTTCTCTCATTGGTTTCCTTTCATCTATCCTTATTGCTGCAAATATTTGAGAGGGAGAAATACGATGTTGAAGAATAAAGAGTACACAAACTACCTATTTCTTAAATGCTAAGAATTGGATTTATTAAAATTGGGCTCTCACCCGATAAAACTGCTGCCTTGATATCAAGTGATCACGGGTTCGATCTCCGCTGGAGGTAACATTTCAGTAAGTGGTTCGGATTCCACTATAATCTGTAGCTCCCGTCCCGATTAGCCTGTGTGCATATAGTGGACCTTAATACAAATTCCATCAACTAATCGTTGCAATACGGTGCGAAAATCAGCATGCTTGGGTAATATTATTGCTCGCATCATTTGTGAGGTTAGAAAATATTATTTCTACAGTGAAAATGCCTATTGCAAATTTGCAATATTCGTTACTTTTATGTAAATATATTTGTCTCCTAGTGGAGGTGAATTTGTAGTGAAAATTTTTCTGTAACTTGAGAGTGCACCTCCTAAGTGGACGTTATTTCTCGCATCCTCCCCATTTTAGCCCTAACTTCTGAATTCCAATCGCTGAACAAGAAAACGTAAGATATTTCATCATGACAGAGAAAATGATATCATTAACACACTTTCTATTGAAATGTGGTATTGTTTATTTGACGCCTACTTTATAAAGTTGCTATCTTGCTATCTTTCGCCGCTGCCTACTGTTGTGATATGGACAGTTTAGTTTAGAATTGTGGCATACTATGAGACGGAAAAGAACTCCAGCAGCTGCTTGCAATAGTTGAAACATTCAAAATTACCTGTTACGAACTTTATAAGATTTGTGTTATTGAAATGTGCATGCCCCATCAACGGCTGCTTGCGACAAATCAAGGGTCACCTTCGTAATCGAATTGGTAACGAGAGGTTGAGTGCTCCGTCTATTCTGTCCTTTGAGAAAGAGCTTGCAAAATCTTTGGGTTTAAACAAGGCCGAAGCTGCTCATAAAAACAGACTTATCTTTTCGTAGTTTTTGGCTGTGGTTCATTTTCTCATTTTGACAAAAAAAAAAAAAAAAAACTCTACCTACATGGAAATAGTGTTGCGTGTAGTATTTATATGTGTATGAAGCGAGTTAATAATTGTAGTTCTTATGGCGTATTTTGTATTGTTCATATAAATAGTAAGTCTGTGATATTATTCCACTCAATAATGGCTTAGGAAAAGTAAACAATATAACTATTGCATTTTATTTGACATAAAAGATTTCGTGATTGATTGAATTGGTGTTTTAAGTCCACTTTATGCACAGTAAGGCTAATCGGAACTGGACCTACAGTTTAAAGTGGGATCCGAACCACTATGTGCCTCCACCGGGTATCGAACCCGGAACCCCTTGATTACAAGACGACGACGCTACTACCACTGCGCCATCGGGGAGGCCCATAAAAGATTTCGTGCCTGGAACAAGATGCAGTGATTTATCTTTGGGCCTGACTGTAAAATATGTCATGGTAAAATTATACCGTAGTAAAGTACAGGGTGTCTATAAAGTCACAACATTTCTGCATGAACAGGATTTATGGTTAAAATACAATATGTACTGAAACATTTATCACAGTAAGACACAAAATCAGTATAACTCAATGTGACCACCCCTCAAGTCTAGGCACATATGCCAACAATCCAGCACAGCCCGAAACACCTTCTCCAACACAGCTGGCGTAATCTCAGCAACTGCGATGTCTCAACTGAGCTATGCTGTGGATCCTCGCCCCATACACCTTAGACTTGATGAACCCTTAAAAGAAAAAGTCTAATGGGGTCGGATCGAGGCGGGGGGGGGGGGGGGCAACTCTCCGTTGCGAGACACGACCAATCCATCTACCGGTGAAAACTTCGTTTAGGTGATCACGAACGATGATGGCAGGATGGGGTGGTGCCCCATCCTGTTGGTGCATAGTAAGAAGCTTGGTGTGCCCCAATCCACCGTGCTATGAGCCACAGTTGGTAGATGCTGGGATTTTGGATACTGAGTCGCGTGGTCGATGCGGTGGGGCTACGTGTGATCGCGTCCTGTACATTTTCCACAATTTGTGGTGTTATGGCTGTCCTACCAGGACGTACTTCATTCTCAACACTACCTATTCACTTGAATTTGTTGACCAGGTTCTTAATAGCCAGCCTGGTGGGGACGGGTTTTCTGAATTTCTTAGTGAAGTCCGTCCGCACCTGTTCATACGTCATTCCACGCAGACGAGTACAAACAACAGCTATTCTCTCAGAAAAGATTTGTCATTAGTTCATTGAAATGTTAAGTGACTTTATAGATACACTGTATTACGTAAATACCTTTTTGTCGGTATAAGTTAGCCCCCAGGAATTTGACTCCGAAATCTGTAGCCCCGCCCACTTATTTCAGGCTGGCGCCGTCACTGCTCGCTTACCAAAAGTGTGAGAAGTAGTACATACTATAGCTTGATAGTTTGTTTCTTTCATTCGTTTGTTTATGTTTAGCCACAGAGACTACACAATATTCCAAATTCTCGATTTTGACACTTTTAGATTTCTTCCACTAGATGGCAGAAGCACACATCAGTGTTATAAGCAAGACTTATTCAGAATTGTTGTTAAGAACAAAGAGGGAAAAGTAAAATTTTAAGCCAATAGTATAGAAAATGCAAAGTCCAAAGGATGCAGGATTTTCCATAGACGAGAGTAATACGCATCAAAGATATTTCATTAATTGCTTATTACCAAAAGTAACAGAAAAATATACCTATCAAACCATGTACTGATAAAAAATAAGAAATTTTAGTTCATTTGATCGTGTCTCATGTTCAAACAAAGAAAAATATATCATATATTGTATAACTAGAATTATAAAAAATACATGTACCACAATAATGGCCGCGGTGGCTCAGTCGGTAACGCGTCTGCCTACCATGCTAAAGGTAGCGGGTTCGATCCCCGGCAGGTTCAAATCCGGGAACTTTTCTAACGTTGGAAGCGGCCCCGGCGCCCACCCACCGTCGAATAACATGGGTACCTGGGGAAACCTGGGGGTAAAGGCGGTCAGAGGCGTGGTGCTAATCACATCTACCCCCACTCACAATCGGATCAAGAAAGTGTGGGGCGTTACCCCCCACCCCCTTTACGCCTTCATGGCGTGGTGCTAAGCACAGGGGAACACTTTACTTTTTACATGTAACACAATATTTCGTTTTCAAAAAATTATACAGAACCACATCGTCCAGCCAAACACAAAATAGGGAATCTTCGCCATTACAGCTGACTGCAATACGTCGAAAGGATATATCGGGCATCCTGGCCCCTTTCGTTCGATTATTGCAATACGTCTAAAGGAAATATCGAGCCTCATGGCCACTTCCGGTCGGTTGCAATACGTCCAAAGGATATATCGGGCATCCTGGCCCCTTTCGTTCGATTATTGCAATACGTCTAAAGGAAATATCGAGCCTCGTGGCCACTTCCGGTCGGTTGCAATACGTCCAAAGGATATATCGGGCATCCTGGCCCCTTTCGTTCGATTATTGCAATACGTCTAAAGGAAATATCGAGCCTCATGGCCACTTCCGGTCGGTTGCAATACGTCCAAAGGAGATATCGGGCATCCTGGCCCCTTTCGTTCGATTATTGCAATACGTCTAAAGGAAATATCGAGCCTCATGGCCACTTCCGGTCGGTTGCAATACGTCCAAAGGATATATCGGGCATCCTGGCCCCTTTCGTTCGATTATTGCAATACGTCTAAAGGAAATATCGAGCCTCATGGCCACTTCCGGTCGGTTGCAATACGTCCAAAGGAGATATCGGGCATCCTGGCCCCTTTCGTTCGATTATTGCAATACGTCTAAAGGAAATATCGAGCCTCATGGCCACTTCCGGTCGGTTGCAATACGTCCAAAGGAGATATCGGGCATCCTGGCCCCTTTCGTTCGATTATTGCAATACGTCTAAAGGAAATATCGAGCCTCATGGCCACTTCCGGTCGGTTGCAATACGTCCAAAGGAGATATCGGGCCTCCTGGACCCTACGTTCGATTATTGCAATACGTCTAAAGGAAATATCGTACCTCATGGTCACTTCCGGTCGGTTGCAATACGTCCAAAGGATATATCGGGCCTCCTGGCCCCTTTCGTTCGATTATTGCAATACGTCTAAAGGAAATATCGAGCCTCATGGCCACTTCCGGTCGGTTGCAATACGTCAAAACTAGATATCGAGCCTCCTGGCCCCTTTCGTTCGATTATTGCAATACGTCTAAAGGAAATATCGAGCCTCATGGCCACTTCCGGTCGGTTGCAATACGTCCAAAGGAGATATCGGGCCTCCTGGCCCCTTTCGTTCGATTATTGCAATACGTCTAAAGGAAATATCGAGCCTCATGGCCACTTCCGGTCGGTTGCAATACGTCCAAAGGAGATATCGGGCCTCCTGGCCCCTTTCGTTCGATTATTGCAATACGTCTAAAGGAAATATCGAGCCTCATGGCCACTTCCGGTCGGTTGCAATACGTCCAAAGGATATATCGGGCCTCCTGGCCCCTTTCGTTCGATTATTGCAAAACGTCTAAAGGAAATATCGAGCCTCGTGGTCACTTCCGGTCGGTTGCAATACGTCCAAAGGATATATCGGGCATCCTGGCCCCTTTCGTTCGATTATTGCAATACGTCCAAAGGAAATATCGAGCCTCATGGCCACTTCCGGTCGGTTGCAATACGTCCAAAGGAGATATCGGGCATCCTGGCCCCTTTCGTTCGATTATTGCAAAACGTCTAAAGGAAATATCGAGCCTCATGGCCACTTCCGGTCGGTTGCAATACGTCCAAAGGAGATATCGGGCCTCCTGGAAGCTTTCATTCGATTATTGCAAAACGTCTAAAGGAAATATCGAGCTTCGTGGTCACTTCCGGTCGGTTGCAATACGTCCAAAGGAGGTATCGGGCCTCCTGGCTCCTTTCTTGTGATTATTGCAATACGTCTAAAGGAAATATCGAGCCTCATGGCCACTTCCGGTCGGTTGCAATACGTCCAAAGGCTATATCGGCCATCCTGGCTCCTTTCGTTCGATTATTGCAATACGTCTAAAGGAAATATCGAGCCTCATGGCCACTTCCGGTCGGTTGCAATACGTCCAAAGGAGATATCGGGCATCCTGGCCCCTTTCGTTCGATTATTGCAATACGTCTATAGGAAATATCGAGCCTCATGGCCACTTCCGGTCGGTTGCAATACGACCAAAGGAGATATCGGGTCTCCTGGCCGCTTTCATTAAATTGCAATACGTCGAAAGGAGATATCGGGCATCCTGGCCCCTTTCGTTCGATTATTGCAATACGTCCAAAGGAAATATCGAGCCTCATGGCCACTTCTGGTCGGTTGCAATACGTCCAAAGGAGATATCGGGCATCCTGGCCCCTTTCGTTCGATTATTGCAAAACGTCTAAAGGAAATATCGAGCCTCATGGCCACTTCCGGTCGGTTGCAATACGTCCAAAGGAGATATCGGGCCTCCTGGCCGCTTTCATTCGATTATTGCAAAACGTCTAAAGGAAATATCGAGCTTCGTGGTCACTTCCGGTCGGTTGCAATACGTCCAAAGGAGGTATCGGGCCTCCTGGCTCCTTTCTTGTGATTATTGCAATACGTCTAAAGGAAATATCGAGCCTCATGGCCACTTCCGGTCGGTTGCAATACGTCCAAAGGCTATATCGGGCATCCTGGCTCCTTTCGTTCGATTATTGCAATACGTCTAAAGGAAATATCGAGCCTCATGGCCACTTCCGGTCGGTTGCAATACGTCCAAAGGAGATATCGGGCATCCTCGCCCCTTTCGTTCGATTATTGCAATACGTCTATAGGAAATATCGAGCCTCATGGCCACTTCCGGTCGGTTGCAATACGTCCAAAGGAGATATCGGGCATCCTGGCCCCTTTCGTTCGATTATTGCAAAACGTCTAAAGGAAATATCGAGCCTCATGGCCACTTCCGGTCGGTTGCAATACGTCCAAAGGAGATATCGGGCATCCTGGCCCCTTTCGTTCGATTATTGCAATACGTCTATAGGAAATATCGAGCCTCATGGCCACTTCCGGTCGGTTGCAATACGTCGAAAGGAGATATCGGGCATCCTGGCCCCTTTCGTTCGATTATTGCAATACGTCTATAGGAAATATCGAGCCTCATGGCCACTTCCGGTCGGTTGCAATACGTCCAAAGGAGATATCGGGCATCCTGGCCCCTTTCGTTCGATTATTGCAATACGTCTATAGGAAATATCGAGCCTCATGGCCACTTCCGGTCGGTTGCAATACGTCGAAAGGAGATATCGGGCATCCTGGCCCCTTTCGTTCGATTATTGCAATACGTCTATAGGAAATATCGAGCCTCATGGCCACTTCCGGTCGGTTGCAATACGTCCAAAGGAGATATCGGGCATCCTGGCCCCTTTCGTTCGATTATTGCAAAACGTCTATAGGAAATATCGAGCCTCATGGCCACTTCCGGTCGGTTGCAATACGTCCAAAGGAGATATCGGGCATCCTGGCCCCTTTCGTTCGATTATTGCAATACGTCTATAGGAAATATCGAGCCTCATGGCCACTTCCGGTCGTTTGCAATACGTCGAAAGGAGATATCGGGCATCCTGGACCCTACGTTCGATTATTGCAATACGTCTAAAGGAACGTACCTCATGGTCACTTCCGGTCGGTTGCAATACGTCCAAAGGATATATCGGGCCTCCTGGCCCCTTTCGTTCGATTATTGCAATACGTCTAAAGGAAATATCGAGCCTCATGGCCACTTCCGGTCGGTTGCAATACGTCCAAAGGAGATATCGGGCATCCTGGCCCCTTTCGTTCGATTATTGCAATACGTCTAAAGGAAATATCGAGCCTCATGGCCACTTCCGGTCGGTTGCAATACGTCCAAAGGAGATATCGGGCATCCTGGCCCCTTTCGTTCGATTATTGCAATACGTCTAAATCAAATATCGAGCCTCATGGCCACTTCCGGTCGGTTGCAATACGTCCAAAGGAGATATCGGGCATCCTGGCCCCTTTCGTTCGATTATTGCAATACGTCTAAAGGAAATATCGAGCCTCATGGCCACTTCCGGTCGGTTGCAATACGTCCAAAGGATATATCGGGCATCCTGGCCCCTTTCGTTCGATTATTGCAATACGTCTAAAGGAAATATCGAGCCTCATGGCCACTTCCGGTCGGTTGCAATACGTCCAAAGGAGATATCGGGCATCCTGGCCCCTTTCGTTCGATTATTGCAATACGTCTAAAGGAAATATCGAGCCTCATGGCCACTTCCGGTCGGTTGCAATACGTCCAAAGGAGATATCGGGCCTCCTGGACCCTACGTTCGATTATTGCAATACGTCTAAAGGAAATATCGTACCTCATGGTCACTTCCGGTCGGTTGCAATACGTCCAAAGGATATATCGGGCCTCCTGGCCCCTTTCGTTCGATTATTGCAATACGTCTAAAGGAAATATCGAGCCTCATGGCCACTTCCGGTCGGTTGCAATACGTCAAAAGGAGATATCGAGCCTCCTGGCCCCTTTCGTTCGATTATTGCAATACGTCTAAAGGAAATATCGAGCCTCATGGCCACTTCCGGTCGGTTGCAATACGTCCAAAGGAGATATCGGGCCTCCTGGCCCCTTTCGTTCGATTATTGCAATACGTCTAAAGGAAATATCGAGCCTCATGGCCACTTCCGGTCGGTTGCAATACGTCCAAAGGAGATATCGGGCCTCCTGGCCCCTTTCGTTCGATTATTGCAATACGTCTAAAGGAAATATCGAGCCTCATGGCCACTTCCGGTCGGTTGCAATACGTCCAAAGGATATATCGGGCATCCTGGCCCCTTTCGTTCGATTATTGCAATACGTCTAAAGGAAATATCGAGCCTCATGGCCACTTCCGGTCGGTTGCAATACGTCCAAAGGAGATATCGGGCATCCTGGCCCCTTTCGTTTGATTATTGCAATACGTCTATAGGAAATATCGAGCCTCATGGCCACTTCCGGTCGGTTGCAATACGTCCAAAGGAGATATCGGGTCTCCTGGCCGCTTTCATTAAATTGCAATACGTCGAAAGGAGATATCGGGCATCCTGGCCGCTTTCGTTCGATTATTGCAATACGTCCAAAGGAAATATCGAGCCTCATGTCCACTTCCGGTCGGTTGCAATACGTCCAAAGGAGATATCGGGCATCCTGGCCCCTTTCGTTCGATTATTGCAATACGTCTATAGGAAATATCGAGCCTCATGGCCACTTCCGGTCGGTTGCAATACGTCCAAAGGAGGTATCGGGCCTCCTGGCTCCTTTCTTGTGATTATTGCAATACTTCTAAAGGAAATATCGAGCCTCATGGCCACTTCCGGTCGGTTGCAATACGTCCAAAGGCTATATCGGGCATCCTGGCTCCTTTCGTTCGATTATTGCAATACGTCTATAGGAAATATCGAGCCTCATGGCCACTTCCGGTCGGTTGCAATACGTCCAAAGGAGATATCGGGCCTCCTGGCCCCTTTCGTTCGATTATTGCAATACGTCTAAAGGAAATATCGAGCCTCATGGCCACTTCCGGTCGGTTGCAATACGTCCAAAGGAGATATCGGGTCTCCTGGCCGCTTTCATTAAATTGCAATACGTCGAAAGGAGATATCGGATCTCGTGGTCACTTCCGGTCGGTTGCAATACGTCGAAAGGAGATATCGGGCATCCTGGACCCTACGTTCGATTATTGCAATACGTCTAAAGGAACGTACCTCATGGTCACTTCCGGTCGGTTGCAATACGTCCAAAGGATATATCGGGCCTCCTGGCCCCTTTCGTTCGATTATTGCAATACGTCTAAAGGAAATATCGAGCCTCGTGGCCACTTCCGGTCGGTTGCAATACGTCCAAAGGAGATATCGGGCCTCCTGGCCCCTTTCGTTCGATTATTGCAATACGTCTAAAGGAAATATCGAGCCTCATGGCCACTTCCGGTCGGTTGCAATACGTCCAAAGGAGATATCGGGCATCCTGGCCCCTTTCGTTCGATTATTGCAATACGTCTATAGGAAATATCGAGCCTCATGGCCACTTCCGGTCGGTTGCAATACGTCCAAAGGAGATATCGGGTCTCCTGGCCGCTTTCATTAAATTGCAATACGTCGAAAGGAGATATCGGATCTCGTGGTCACTTCCGGTCGGTTGCAATACGTCGAAAGGAGATATCGGGCATCCTGGACCCTACGTTCGATTATTGCAATACGTCTAAAGGAACGTACCTCATGGTCACTTCCGGTCGGTTGCAATACGTCCAAAGGATATATCGGGCCTCCTGGCCCCTTTCGTTCGATTATTGCAATACGTCTAAAGGAAATATCGAGCCTCGTGGCCACTTCCGGTCGGTTGCAATACGTCCAAAGGAGATATCGGGCCTCCTGGCTCCTTTCGTTCGATTATTGCAATACGTCTAAAGGAAATATCGAGCCTCATGGCCACTTCCGGTCGGTTGCAATACGTCCAAAGGAGATATCAGGCCTCCTGGCCCCTTTCGTTTGATTATTGCAATACGTCTAAAGGAAATATCGAGCCTCATGGCCACTTCCGGTCGGTTGCAATACGTCCAAAGGAGATATCGGGTCTCCTGGCCGCTTTCATTAAATTGCAATACGTCGAAAGGAGATATCGGATCTCGTGGTCACTTCCGGTCGGTTGCAATACGTCGAAAGGAGATATCGGGCATCCTGGACCCTACGTTCGATTATTGCAATACGTCTAAAGGAACGTACCTCATGGTCACTTCCGGTCGGTTGCAATACGTCCAAAGGAGGTATCGGGCCTCCTGGCTCCTTTCTTGTGATTATTGCAATACGTCTAAAGGAAATATCGAGCCTCATGGCCACTTCCGGTCGGTTGCAATACGTCCAAAGGCTATATCGGGCATCCTGGCTCCTTTCGTTCGATTATTGCAATACGTCTATAGGAAATATCGAGCCTCATGGCCACTTCCGGTCGGTTGCAATACGTCCAAAGGAGATATCGGGCCTCCTGGCCCCTTTCGTTCGATTATTGCAATACGTCTAAAGGAAATATCGAGCCTCATGGCCACTTCCGGTCGGTTGCAATACGTCCAAAGGAGATATCGGGCATCCTGGCCCCTTTCGTTCGATTATTGCAATACGTCTATAGGAAATATCGAGCCTCATGGCCACTTCCGGTCGGTTGCAATACGTCCAAAGGAGATATCGGGTCTCCTGGCCGCTTTCATTAAATTGCAATACGTCGAAAGGAGATATCGGGCATCCTGGCCCCTTTCGTTCGATTATTGCAATACGTCCAAAGGAAATATCGAGCCTCATGGCCACTTCCGGTCGGTTGCAATACGTCCAAAGGAGATATCGGGCATCCTGGCCCCTTTCGTTCGATTATTGCAATACGTCTATAGGAAATATCGAGCCTCATGGCCACTTCCGGTCGGTTGCAATACGTCCAAAGGAGGTATCGGGCCTCCTGGCTCCTTTCTTGTGATTATTGCAATACGTCTAAAGGAAATATCGAGCCTCATGGCCACTTCCGGTCGGTTGCAATACGTCCAAAGGCTATATCGGGCATCCTGGCTCCTTTCGTTCGATTATTGCAATTCGTCTATAGGAAATATCGAGCCTCATGGCCACTTCCGGTCGGTTGCAATACGTCCAAAGGAGATATCGGGCCTCCTGGCCCCTTTCGTTCGATTATTGCAATACGTCTAAAGGAAATATCGAGCCTCATGGCCACTTCCGGTCGGTTGCAATACGTCCAAAGGAGATATCGGGTCTCCTGGCCGCTTTCATTAAATTGCAATACGTCGAAAGGAGATATCGGATCTCGTGGTCACTTCCGGTCGGTTGCAATACGTCGAAAGGAGATATCGGGCATCCTGGACCCTACGTTCGATTATTGCAATACGTCTAAAGGAACGTACCTCATGGTCACTTCCGGTCGGTTGCAATACGTCCAAAGGATATATCGGGCCTCCTGGCCCCTTTCGTTCGATTATTGCAATACGTCTAAAGGAAATATCGAGCCTCGTGGCCACTTCCGGTCGGTTGCAATACGTCCAAAGGAGATATCGGGCCTCCTGGCCCCTTTCGTTCGATTATTGCAATACGTCTAAAGGAAATATCGAGCCTCATGGCCACTTCCGGTCTGTTGCAATACGTCCAAAGGAGATATCGGGCATCCTGGCCCCTTTCGTTCGATTATTGCAATACGTCTATAGGAAATATCGAGCCTCATGGCCACTTCCGGTCGGTTGCAATACGTCCAAAGGAGATATCGGGTCTCCTGGCCGCTTTCATTAAATTGCAATACGTCGAAAGGAGATATCGGATCTCGTGGTCACTTCCGGTCGGTTGCAATACGTCGAAAGGAGATATCGGGCATCCTGGACCCTACGTTCGATTATTGCAATACGTCTAAAGGAACGTACCTCATGGTCACTTCCGGTCGGTTGCAATACGTCCAAAGGATATATCGGGCCTCCTGGCCCCTTTCGTTCGATTATTGCAATACGTCTAAAGGAAATATCGAGCCTCGTGGCCACTTCCGGTCGGTTGCAATACGTCCAAAGGAGATATCGGGCCTCCTGGCTCCTTTCGTTCGATTATTGCAATACGTCTAAAGGAAATATCGAGCCTCATGGCCACTTCCGGTCGGTTGCAATACGTCCAAAGGAGATATCAGGCCTTCTGGCCCCTTTCGTTTGATTATTGCAATACGTCTAAAGGAAATATCGAGCCTCATGGCCACTTCCGGTCGGTTGCAATACGTCGAAAGGAGATATCGGGCATCCTGGACCCTACGTTCGATTATTGCAATACGTCTAAAGGAACGTACCTCATGGTCACTTCCGGTCGGTTGCAATACGTCCAAAGGATATATCGGGCCTCCTGGCCCCTTTCGTTCGATTATTGCAATACGTCTAAAGGAAATATCGAGCCTCGTGGCCACTTCCGGTCGGTTGCAATACGTCCAAAGGAGATATCGGGCCTCCTGGCTCCTTTCGTTCGATTATTGCAATACGTCTAAAGGAAATATCGAGCCTCATGGCCACTTCCGGTCGGTTGCAATACGTCCAAAGGAGATATCAGGCCTCCTGGCCCCTTTCGTTTGATTATTGCAATACGTCTAAAGGAAATATCGAGCCTCATGGCCACTTCCGGTCGGTTGCAATACGTCCAAAGGAGATATCGGGCCTCCTGGCTGCTTTCATTCGATTATTGCAATACGTCTAAAGGAAATATCGAGCCTCATGGCCACTTCCGGTCGGTTGCAATACGTCCAAAGGAGATATCAGGCCTCCTGGCCCCTTTCGTTCGATTATTGCAATACGTCTAAAGGAAATATCGAGCCTCATGGCCACTTCCGGTCGGTTGCAATACGTCCAAAGGAGATATCAGGCCTCCTGGCCCCTTTCGTTTGATTATTGCAATACGTCTAAAGGAAATATCGAGCCTCATGGCCACTTCCGGTCGGTTGCAATACGTCCAAAGGAGATATCGGGCCTCCTGGCTCCTTTCGTTCGATTATTGCAATACGTCTAAAGGAACGTACCTCATGGTCACTTCCGGTCGGTTGCAATACGTCCAAAGGATATATCGGGCCTCCTGGCCCCTTTCGTTCGATTATTGCAATACGTCTAAAGGAAATATCGAGCCTCGTGGCCACTTCCGGTCGGTTGCAATACGTCCAAAGGATATATCGGGCCTCCTGGCCCCTTTCGTTCGATTATTGCAATACGTCTAAAGGAAATATCGAGCCTCGTGGCCACTTCCGGTCGGTTGCAATACGTCCAAAGGAGATATCGGGCCTCCTGGCCCCTTTCGTTCGATTATTGCAATACGTCTAAAGGAAATATCGAGCCTCATGGCCACTTCCGGTCGGTTGCAATACGTCCAAAGGAGATATCAGGCCTCCTGGCCCCTTTCGTTTGATTATTGCAATACGTCTAAAGGAAATATCGAGCCTCATGGCCACTTCCGGTCGGTTGCAATACGTCCAAAGGAGATATCGGGCCTCCTGGCTGCTTTCATTCGATTGCCATACGTTCAAACTAGATATTGACGTGTTCCAGACTCATTTTATCAACTTACATTGTTTAATGAGTATTGCTATAGTGCTTCTCATTGTTTAGGGGTTTTTACATTGTTTATAACATTATTTTGAAACAGGTTTCCAAAATAAGAGAAGCCTGACAGGCTTCTACTATCCGCGTCAAATATATTGATCTCTCGATTTAAGTGCTTGTAAAATTGTACAGTACTCCATGGGTGGAAGAAAGTAAAATATACGTAACTCATTGGAAAGCCAGAAGTATTTTCTTTGAGACTGTTTAAAGGAAGACAAAATTATTCTAACGCTGTCTGTTCTCTATACAAGCAAAACTGTTCGTAAATGTGTATTTTTCTTGTGTTTTTTATATATAAGGAATTTTTCGGTGTGTAACTTGTAAGCCTGTCTTAAAAATATGTTTTTTTTTATGACTCAAGCTTGTTTATGTGTAAACATTTCAGCCATATATAATGTTGCTATCATTTGTAGAACAGCCACAATTAATGCTTGATTGCAATGTTGCAATCCCTGTAATGGTCAGCTCAATGGTCATGCAATGCAAATGAAAATGATGGCCGTGGAATAACAATAAAATTTACATATCTCATCCTTGTACAGTGTCTCTCAAAAGTTTTAGGACTACGACATTTTAAATTAGGCAACCCAATTTACACAAGAAGTTTGTGGGTTGCGTGTAGAGTTAGGCTCAATTTTAGGGTTGCCAAATGCACAATAAATATTTATGAAATACGCGAAAGAAATAAAAACAAATATTATTGTGTAAAATTATAAAAACATCACTATTACATGGCAAATGACAAAATTCTGTCTGAAAGAAGAAATAGGTTTTCTAGTATTTCATCGCTAAAGAGTGTACAGAGAGGAAAAGAAGTGAGAGGAAACGAAAGGTGACAAAGGAGAGGAGACAGAGAAATCAAACGGAGTAGAAGAAAAGTAGAGGTGAGAACAAAGGGAGAATAGACGAGGAGAGACGAAGTAGTGAGAAGAAAGGGAAAATATTCGAGGAGAGATGAGGAGAATGGAGCAAAGATGCGATGAGAGGAGGAAAATGAGAGGAGAGGAGAGGAGAGGAGTGGAGAGTAGAGTAAAAGAGAGAAAAAGAGAAGAACGAAAAGACGAATGCAGTGGAGTCGGAAATCTAAGACAGGAGAGGAGATAAGAGGAGTGGAGAAGAGTGGGGTGGAGAAAAGATGCGAGAAAAGTAGGGAAGGCGATATGAGATAAAAGCAGAGGAAGGAGGGGAGAGAAGAAGTAGGAGAGAAGAACAGAAGGAACTGGAGACGAGAGGAGAGAAGAGGCAGTTGCAGAAAATATCGTCTCGGTGTCAAGAGTCGATACATTGATCAAATTATCTACACGAAACATTCAATAACATTTTGAAATGTTTTAGATCGGTGCGAAATGAGTTTTCGCTGAGTTCAGAGCAAAACAAAAATATTCCACGTAAGATCTTTGATTATACTTGCGATGATATCACTAAAAGCATGAATGTAATTTTAATATTTATAAGAATTATCCAATTCTCGGTTCGTTGAAATGCAGATATTGTAATTTGATATTTCCCCTCCCCCCATCGATAATTCCAAACTTAGTCATTCCGTTTCACACGGTGTGGACAATGAACACAATGGGATATGTCTAAAACTTACGAAAATTTTCTGCCACCGGAGGGGTTTGAACCGACGACCATTGATGTTATTGAATGTTTTTTTAATGTTTTTGTTATTGACTGTTTCATGTCGATAATTTGATCAGTGCATCAATTCATGACGCCGAGACGATATTTTCTGCAACTACCTCTTCTCTCCTCTCGTCTCCAGTTCCTTCTGTTCTTCTCTCCCCTCCTTCTCCTCTACTTTTATCTCATATCATCTTCCCTACTATTCTCGCATCTTTTCTCCACCCCACTCTTCTCCACTCCTCTTATCTCCTCTCCTGTCTTAGAGTTTTGACTCCACTGTACTTTTCTCATCGTTCTTCTCTTTTTCTCTCTTTTCCCCACTCCCCTCTTCTCGTCTCCTCGTCTCCTCTCTCCTCTCCTCCTCTTCTCTCATCTCGTTTTTCTCCTCGTATCTCTTCTTGCTCCATTTTCCTCATCTATCCTCGAATATTTTTCCTTTCTCCTCATTACTTCTCCTATCCACTTCTGTCGTCTATTTTCTTCCCACATTTACTTTTCCTCTTCCCCTTTCTCTGTTCTCCTCTCTTTTATCACCTTTCGTTTCCTCTCACCTCTTTTCCTTTCTGTAGACTCTTTAGCGATGAAATACTAGAAAACCTATTATTTTTTCTTTCAGAAAGAAGTTTGTCATTTGCGATGTAATAGTGATATTTTTATAATTTTATACAATAATACTTGTTTTTATTTCTTTCGCGTATTTCATAAATATCTATTGTGCATGTGGCAACCCTGAAATTGAGCCTAACTCTACAGGCAACCCACCAACTCCTTGTGTAAATTGGGTAGCCTAGTTTAAAATGTCGTTGTCCTAAAACTTTTGAGAGACACTGTACATATGTATGAAGTGCACGGTATTATACGTGCATTCTTTGCCTGTAATTTTTCGAAAACAACACGTTACTTGTTTATTTGCAATGTTACATTCACATCAATGGCGACGGAAGTGACTCGAAAAATATTACATGTTTTATTTTAAAAATTACAAATTACTAGGATTGCGAAAAAGCAACTGATGCATGGTGTACATTTCGTGTATTTTGTTGTTTGGTTGAAGAAATTTGTTATAGCAAACACACATTCATATATTTGGAACGCCATTTTAATACAATTTTGTAAGCATCAAACGCATTACTTTAACCTGGAACGGTAGTTTTTATTTATATATCTACACCCGCATTCACTCAAATCCTACTTACGAAATTAAATTACGGTGAAACTGCTAATATCAATATGCATCATTTTCGGAACACGCGCGAAAATGACCACCTAATATTCATTTTTACATATATATTTATAAACGTTGCTTTATTTATTGCCTTTCCTCGGATAAATAACAAATCTGCCTTTTTTGCAGTTATTTGGTAATGCAAAACTAGCAAATTTTCGCAATTTATAACAGCTGATCGAGACTTTGCCATTTTATCAAATTTAAAAGTGCAAACACAGATTATACTAGGTACTGCACGTATCTGTTGGCTGCACAGTGTACTGCTTTTCCTTGTTTACCCGGCACTTAACGCGTTAGGCGGAGCCCCGACCGCCACTTAGGTTACACGGGACTTTAAGTGCTAGGTAACGTTAGGCGGACATTGAACAAGCGCAAAATGGTGTAACTGGGGGATAAGACGTTAAGCGGAGATGGTGCAACCGGCCCTAATTGCTACTAACTTTCTTCAACTAGATTCTGTGGAACAGCCAATCAGAGGAAAGTTTGGCCATGTGAAAGATAACCTGTGAGTTCGCAAAGCAGCGTTTTTTTGTCTGTGGTTTCCGAGTGCATACAGCACGAAAGGCATGTTTACAATTGAAAAAGCTAAAATATTCTTCCATACGTGTACAGTAAACGTTGTAAAGTATGTATTTTATCAGCGCCATTTTTCTCTACCTAAAACCATTTAATGCGAAGCGATATTCCTCTCGGTTGAATAGTTATCGTATTTTAAAAGTGTGAAGAGATACGTTGTTTACATCTCGCGCGGCAGCCATTATGGGAACGAAAGACTATCGACAAGTACGGTGTAACAAGTACCGTGTGAGGCGAAAACTAGCAAATGGGTAGCCAGTCCAGCGTCAACTAGAGCATTCCTACTGGATATCCAGTTCCGTGTGATTCAGGCTTTAGCTACCCTCCTATGGTTAATCCAGAGTTTCGTGACTCGCGAGATTCATGAAACCTTTCATGTTGGTGCAACAGAAAATGATCGTTACTCGAGGATTACCCTGACCCACGGATCTTTTTACTCGCGAGTTAGTGCAATGTTGGCGCAAACGGGCATTAGTCGGCAAATTGTGTATTTTGCCGTCCCGAATGTCGCGATTTAAAACACTTCCCGTCCCGACCAAAAGAATTGTCTTACACTCCCTTCATTACTTGTTCTTAAAATGTGATTCAAAGCCTTGCCTACTAAGAAAAAATAAACTGTCCGTGCCCCTCCCCCGCCAATTTTGTCACCCAATCGCCGCCACTGTTACGTATTGTATGAATTTATTACACACCCGCTAACCTAGATTAATTAGATATGATAGAAATAATACACCAACGCAGGCATTCAAGTAAAACAAAAAAAGCAAGCATGGTTTTCACATGTTTAAGAAAACTTTGGCTAACTTTTAAGTCATTTTTTGTTATATAGGATAATCGTGGCTGGATCTACAGGTTAATGTGAGTTTCGAACAATTGTACGTACAACGTGAGAGAAAATGGAACCCTTCTGCTTTTTTTTTATTATTGTTATAATAAAGTGCAAAACGTTGATCTATAATTTCTAAAAATTATCTCATTTTTCCCACCTTTTCCCTGAAATATTCATGTCTAGGTGTAACAGCTGCTTGAAGATGAGTTCCACTCCCCTTGTCTTGTTCGTAAAGAAGTCAATGCCACGATCGTAGAACCTGAATGCGCCGTTCCTTAGCGCTCGTGTAATAACCTTTTCTCAATTGAAATCACAGATAGGGAACTTTGCCGTTCTTGTCCTTTAGTTGCTCTTCAGTACGTTTTTATTCCCTTTAGCGTAGAAAAGGATCTTCTGTAATTGAACAAGCTAACTTGTAGATGTTTTTGCTCTATTTGACAACCATACTACCAGGGGGGAGGGGGAGCACTGACCCCGGCAAATGTACACGTGGCCCGGGGAAACTGTTCTGTATTTGCTGGCAATTTTACTTTGATGACAAATATTGCAAAATAATTCTTCAGTAAATTTTGCTTGCAGTTTGAAACACTTCTTCAATTATCAGAAGCACGAACCTCAAGCAAGGCATTTCTTTCTTATTTCCCTGTTTTTTGCTTGTTGAACACAAACAGATGTATTGGCAGAGGATGCAGTTAGTAGTTTTATGGTCCGCCCTGTCAGGGAAGTCGGAGACCTTTTGAAAATGCACACCAGATCCAGAATCCCCCACAAGCCCGTACTTTCTCTTCATCTGGCGCTGCACTGGCACCATGGGCGCCGAAAGAATGACACAAACAGGAAGATTTAGCCGTGGGTGGCTAGGACTTTCTTAATTATTTTATGGTTCAGAAATGATATCCCCATGCGCTTCATATTCCAAGAACAGAATTCTATTGCTTGTCCATTTTTCGGCGCGGGAATGAATGACAAAGCGGTTCTTCTTACATGCACTCAACCTTCCTGCTAATGACGTGCCCTGCAAAGGAGGGAAAGGCCACTTTCTCAAAATTCGAAACATCGAAGCGGTCGGTTCATCTGTTGATTTGGTGGACATTTGATGTCTGTCAGATAGTTTGAAGTAGGGTTTGTGGTCCGAGCAGTGGTTAACTTCTGTAAACGCGAGAGGATAGAATCACGAAGTGTTTGTGATCTCATTTTCCTACATCGCGAGTGAAATGTCGAATGAGAAGCTGCCAGATTGTCTTCCTCTGGAAATAATGGATCAGGATCGACTGATCCACCAAATGTCCAACATATTGACGTTCTAAAAGAATCTGACTACCACACAAGATCATGGGTTCGACTCCCAGGGTGGTTGATCTCATGTATAATGAAGAATAAATCACGTTTCAATTAAGGAAGAAAACTATAATAGGTATGTAGCAATTTTTTTACACCCGTCTGCATGCTCTATAAGTATTATGTTTCAAAATTTGTATATCTCTCTGACTTTCTGTGATTTCTCTTCATTTAGCCTCCACCTTCAAATGCGAAAGCTGCTGTTAATTCCTAGTCATATAGCGAATAATAATTATACTAATATAATATAATCATGAGTTATGGTGAATCAAATTGCTTATCAAGCATTTTCTGCGATTCCAGGGGTCCTGGGATCGAATCCCGGACTGGGCGTGTGTGTTCTTTATGATCGTCGTCTCATCAATTTCACATCACTCATTGCCATCTTCATCTTCACGATTAGCCAAAAAAGGTCAGAAAAGCGAAGTAAAATAAACGAAATCAATCATTTATATATTTTTATATTACGCCGCTTTTCTACTTATTGGGTTAAATGCGATGATGAGCCGATGGAATGGCGATGGGACAGACATGATACAACCATACCTGTCCAAGGTCCGAACCTTGGACCTCTGGTTTCGTAGCGTGTTATACTCAGTGGAATTCTTAGTAAGAAAACTGTAAAAGTAGGGTGAAAGGAAGCAAAATTGTACGATGCATAAAAAGCCATGTTTAGGTCTTCTAAAACCTTACAATTTATCGAGTTCGTGTTTAAGTCCACTTTATGCACAGTAAGGCTAATCGGGACTGGACCTACAGTTTAAAGTGGGATCCGAACCTCTATGTGCCTCCACCGGGTATCGAACCTGGGACCCCTTGATTAAAAGGCGGCGACGCTACAGCTGCGTCATCGAGGAGGCCCAGAAAAACTTACAATTGAAGGGCTCGGGTGTAAAACATGGTAAGTGACATTTTGGCCATTTTGGAGTTACAATGTGCGTCGTGTAGTCTATCGTAAATGGAGTCGAATCGTACTCGAAGTGTTTCGTTTCGTCAGCAGATGACAGAGCTAGACGTGTTGAAAGTTATGGTATCCACCAGTTGTCCCATGTAAAGCATGGTAAGTAGCAAAGATGGCGGCGAAACTGCTGTTACTGAATTGCAACGTATCTCAGAAAGTTCGCGAGTATTGAAGCAACAGCAAAGATGAGAACGAGTTAGAAAGTGTATATGATTCCCATAATGACCTGGAATATGTACCACCGACTAAGAATGAGGAGAATGAAAAGGTTGCCAATCAGAAATGCGACTAAAACTGTGCATGACCACGTACATTATATTTCATGTAAAACGTGGCATCTACTGTAGATACCGTTGTTTACATGCAGCAGTGCTCATAATTGCAGTTTCGAATTAAATTTTGCTCTCGTACCTGGATCTGAACTGCGATCTAGTAGAGAAGCACATACTTTTCTTCTAGTAGATATAAATAACTGTAGTCACATAGAAATTCGTTTTATTTTTAATTGGGTATGCGCATTTAAGGCTGCTTTAAGATACCATGCCTTACAAACAACGTCAAAAAGTATTACACTTAAGGAATATGTAATTTGATCTGAATCATATCAATTATTTGGAACAGTTTAGTTTTTTATAAAATATTTCTTTCATAAATCTGTAATGCGCATTTTAGAAGTTATAATATTTTTATGGTGGACCTAATAGCGTATTTGTAATTTAATTAACTTTCGTATTTATGATATGTGAGACTTTGATGAAAGCAAATTATTTTATTGTTGATATTGCAATATGTCTTCTTCTTGGTTCGAAATTATAACTATTTTAATCCATAAGAGCTAAATATCAGTGAAAACTATTAAAAACTGTGTACATTTGAAATCATTCTTTACAATCATGTCAAGTTAAAGAAAAATACAACAGAAAGTTACAAGGTCATAATTGTGACTTCACTGATTTGCTTTATTTTACTTCGCGTCTTGTGTCACTTTTGACTTATTTGCGAAGTTGGAGATGAGTGATGATATGATGAAATTGATGAATAAGCACTCAAAAACATCCATGCCCAGACCGGGATTAGAACCCGGGACCCGTGGTGTCGTAGCGCTATTTCCTAACCACTCCGCCACGGGGGCCGGTAATTGTTATCTTGGAGATAGATATATAAACTAGAGATGGCCTTTTCGAAAGAAATGTTTTTCGATTTTCGAAAATGAAATTTTTCGTTTTTCGTTTTACGTTTTACGTATTTCGAAAAGAAAGTAGTTTTTCGAAAAAATCGATTTTCGAAAAAGTTCGTTTCTCGAAAAAAAAATCCTTTTTCGTTTTTCGAAAAAAAATTCGTTTTTCGAAAAAATCGTCTATCGAAACGTAAATTTCTATTTTAAAAAAATCGTTTTTCGAAAAAAAAATAGTTTTTCGTTTTTTGAATAAAAATAGTTTTTTCTCTTTTTTGTTTTTCCAAATTTTTTCGTACTTCCACTTTTCATTTTCGAAAAAATATTTTTAGATTTTCAATTTTTCGAAAAAAAAGATGCCATCCCTATTTTATGTATAAATTGCTTATTGAATCACAAAAATCTAATATTGCCATTGTATGCAATTTGAATAGTCTACGTAACACAGCTTTGTATCAAGAGAGGCTTGTGAATCACATTCTGCTTGGCATGCCTCTCTGTGTGTGAAGTAGACATGTAAAGCTGAAAAACCGCTATTATATAAAACATATTTTTACGAATATTGATCTCCATAAGGAAGTTATTTTTAATCACTAGCTTTCAGAACTTATTTTTTTTAAATACTTTCGTAATAAAACGATGAAATCTACTTTTCTAATGGTGTTCGTTTCAGTCATAGACATAGGAAAGCAAAAACTTGTTACAACAAGTAGCTCAGGTTATTATTTATTGAATATAATTATTATTATTAAAGGCTTTCATTTTTGTGTTACAAATTGTTACGGTTGCTATAAAAAGTCTAATGTCAAAATATTGTTTTTGAACTGACATCACAAGTTAGCTTGAATAAAGCGGTATCTGGTCACTCATTTTGATAAAATCGTTGCATGTAAAGCATGGTAACTACAACAATTCCTTAAACAACCCTCAAACAAATCGCATGTAGCACCACTTAAAAAAATAATTCGGTGAAATATCATGTTTGTATGATAGTAAACAACAAGTGAATCATATTTGCTGTAAATAATTTAGAAATTTATTTTAATTTGTAACTCAATTTTTTTTGAAGCATCAACTTTCAATATCTCGAAACCTGCATTTTGTCACTTACCATGTTTTACACTCAAGCCCTTCAATTAGACTATAAAATTAATATTGAGGGACAAGGCCTGCGAAGAGTACTTTCATTCGGTTGCACGTGGTCATCACATCGAATCCCATCTAGTTTCTAGAGCAGAATTTGCTTCCATATCGCTTTCAAGTATTTCCCAAATTGTCCTCATGATGTTGGTACAGCACATAAATTTTGGAACTAATACAAGCAGACACGTACCCAGGGAAGGGGCTCGGGAGCTGCAGTCCTTTCCCGAAATCCTACAAATATCTGATTTTAATAATGTGTAGTAGTAATTAAATTTACTTCATTAACAGGATTAATCATCTTGTATATGGTAAGTTGCAATATACCGAGAAATTCATCTTCAGCGAATTTACCCTTCCCCGAACCTTTTCGCCTTTAGATGGCGGCTGCCGATAAGGGATAAGCCCCTTCCGAAATCAAATTCTGGCTACCGGCCTGACCACCAGGGATCGAACCTTGAACTTTTCGATTGAGATGGTGTTTTGGGATTCGAAGCACTATGTGCCTCAATCGGGAAT
Source organism: Lepisma saccharinum (assembly GCF_977018435.1). Lineage (NCBI taxonomy): Eukaryota > Metazoa > Arthropoda > Insecta > Zygentoma > Lepismatidae > Lepisma > Lepisma saccharinum. Next base: position 39,520,381 of record NC_139237.1, read on the forward strand.
CGAACCCGGGACCCATTGTTGAACCTGCCGAACCAAAGACGAGAGAGTAATCATTTGATCGTGTGGAACTTTGTTTTATCCAGTGCCATCATATATTCAGTTTTCAACACAAAAATAAGATTAATTTTAAGAAATTAGACGTGTGCATAAAATTTCTTATCGTCATCATTCTCCAAGTGAACAATCAGATGCCATAGAAGACTCGGGCCCGCCCTTAGGAATAGTGCTTAACGCGGTCGCCTTGAACTAAGATATACCGGATTCGATTCCGGTACAAACTGTATACATGAGATGCCTAACTTCAACTCATTACGCACACATTTCATATTTGCACTGTTGTCAATACTTGTGAAGCTGGTTCCAGCACTTTATTTCTAAAAGGAATTTATCTACTTCTAAATTTTCTTCTAGCGACTTTACAAATCTATAGACTAATAACATTGTTCTTGTTGTATCAGCCATTAAGTTAGAGTTCATTCTGTATTTAGTTTCCCGAATAAGGCTGTGGATTTCGCGACTTTATATCCGTAGACTGTTGGGGCTACAGAAGAAAATGATGTTCCTTTCCAATTTATTGATTGTTTGAGTTGGTGTTTTAAGTCCACTTTATGCACAGTAAGGCTAATCGGGACTGGTCCTAAAGTGTAAAATGGGAACCGAATCACTATAAGCATCCACCGGGTATCGAACCTGGAACCCCTTCATTACAAGTCGACGATGCTACCTACCATGCGCCATCGGGGAGGCCCTTGTTCCTTTCCAGGACTTTAGCCTATTACATATATGTATATACAAAGGGCGTTCAATAAGTTTTGCACAGATGGTTATAATATTTTTATTACTTGCAATATGATGATGAAATTTTAGGTGAACATACTTTGATCCTTTGGCTAGAATACCATGTCACTCAATGTAGCCTCCATCTGCTGTGGCGCATCTCGTCCAACGTTCTTCCCATGCCTTGAATGCACTTTGATAAAATTCAGGTGGCTGACTTTTACACCATTGTTTCACACTAGAAATGAGGTCCTTGTCACTGTCGAATGTTTTTCCCCGCAGGTGGGCCTTCGGACGACCAAACAGGAAGAAATCCGAAGGAGCCAAGTCCGGACTATAGGGAGGTTGAGGGACGACTTCCCATCCCATTTTCATGATTTTTTGCTGCGTCATCATGGCTGTGTAATGCTTGGCATTGTCATGATGGAGTTACGACGTGCTCTCCAGACCAAGAGACCGGAGCTGCAAGGTAAGGTCATCAAACTCCTTCATGACAATGCCAAGCCTCGTCCAAAAAGGGATCTTCACACGATAACTTCACAGTCAAATTAAACAAGAAATGAATCCATAAAATGATTATTGTAAAATAATACATTTTTTGTTGTTTTAGCAGTGTTTAAGCTATCAGTTCACATATTAACAGGTAAAACAGATTTAAAAATAGTTGCTAAGTCTTTCTTGCGCTAAAATTGGGCCGTGTTCACATCAGCAGCTCCTGCTAACAAAGCAAAGTTCCACCCGTGAATTCCAAGCACCGTTATTGCCTGAATCTGCCGCATAGGTGGAGTTGGATATGATAGACGAAGGCAGGGACGTCGTTAGGGGGCGTGGGGCACTGGCTTTCCGCAAACGTCCACGTGGCCCCGGAAAATGTTTCTGTATTTTATTTGAAATTTTACTTTGATGACAAATATTACAAAAATGTTCTTCAGTAAATTTTTATTTCAGTTTGAAACACTGCTCTTAAATTTTCCCGGCATGAACGCCAAAGCAAGACTTCTTTTTCTAATCCTCATTGTCCTATTCATACTGCTTGCGTGTCGAAAACAAACATATGCAACGCAGGAGCTGCCTTTAATGATTTTATTGCCCGTCCCGTTAAGGGAACTCGGAGGTCTTTTGAAACTGCACTTTTCCTCTCTGCCAGATCAAAATTCGGGCGGATTGACTGGTGTCCCTCGGGACGGAAATCACTCTTTCTGGAGCTCTTTGGAAACGATTTTCATTCCTGTCTCAAATTACGGAGACAGTCATAGTGTGGTGCGTGTGATAGAAGTTGCAAGATAATACTTCAGGGGAAAGGGGAATTGCCGCTAACACATGGCTATAATGAAGAATAAGTCGCCCCTCATTTAAGGATGAAAACGGGATATGTAGTAAATTATTAACAATAATCTACACGCTTTAGATACATTAGCTTTTCAAATTCTGCATGACTTTCTTTCGCTTTCTTCATTTCCAGAGGCAAATGTGGCAGTTTCCGTTGCAGCATAGGTGGCAAAGTTGTAATACAAATATAATTAATATTAAGTTATGTAGCGAATAATAGTTTCATAAGATATAGAGAAACAAATTACTTATGAATCGCTTTCTGTTATCATTTGTATAATTAGTCAAGGAAGATGGCGGAGTGGTTAGCACATCGCGCTATGACGCCAGGGGTCCTGGGTTCGAATGTTTGTGAGTGTCCATTCATCAATTTCATCATATCATCACTCATCCTCATCTTTGCAAATTAGCCAAAAGTGACACGAAAAAGCGAGATATAATAAAGCAAACCAATGAATCATTACTCACGGAAGCGGAAATCTTCTTCCCGGAGGGTAGTGTACTCAACTTGTTGAATTTAGAGAGAACGTTTTCTAATTCCATTTCTAGGTTCGTTATTTTTCGTTGCTTTTCTATCTCATGCTTTATTCGCGGCGGTGAGGATGAATGATGAACTGACGAAATAGTGATGGGACAAGCATGATACATACACCCATGCCTGACCAGACTTAGAGCCTGGGGCCTCTGGTTTCATAGCGTATTACGCTTAAACATCTAAAGCTGAATCCTTTGTAAAAACTGTAAAAGTGGGCTGAAGGAAAGTACCATCTCAGTGTGCATAAAAAGCCACGTTCCGCTCACGTATAAAAAGAAAATTAGCCACTAGCTGTGCGAAATCTGTTATATCCAGTGCCATCAGATATTTAGTTCTGCACTCACAAACAAGATTATTTTTTTTAAGAAATTAGACCATAAATGTATGTAAAATTTGTTACCCAAAGTCATCATTCTTGAAGTCCTCAATCAGTTGGTAAAACAGACAGGGACCACCCCGAAGGGTAGTGGGTAACACGATCGCCTCGAAATAAAAGGTGCTAGGTTCGATTCTGGTATAAACTATATACATGAGATGCTCAGCAGAGGATTTATTGGAGTTATATTCCCATACTACAGATCCATCGCCGCATTTGAAACCCTAGCATGGACGTGCCAGGGTGAAAGAAAGAGGAAGGGAAGTCTGTAGTTCCGATGTTTCAGTTATCTTGGCGCAAGTACACACCACTCAAGGCTTATGTCGGCGTCTATGCTGCATTATTAATCCTGAAATAACAGGCAACATCTATTTCTAGTTAAATTCTACTCTCCAAACCAACATGGTTATTAATATTGCGTAACGATTACTTATTGTCACACACACACACACACACACACACAGACTCAGCTATATGTGTATCTTAGCGATTAACCAAAAGTGACGAAGAAACGAGATAAAATGAACCAAATCAATGAATCAGTGGGTATATTCCTGATAGTTTAATCTATTTTATTCCTAGGCGAATCGTATGTTTAAGACCGACGATTTTATTATATTCATTTCGTTAGTACAGTACAGTGAACACGGGTAATAACATCCCATGTAGATTAGTACACAAAATATTATGAAAAACTGTAAGATAGAAAGAAAGATATAAAGTAAAACATTAATAAAATACGAGGTCCATTTTTTTTGTAGTGGCAACACTGTTGGTATACGCTTGTCAGTTGTCGCTGGGACAAAAGACGATCGGGTCTTGTTTAGTCTTGTACTACGGATCGTGTGTAGGTGCTGAATAGTACTGTTGTGTGGTAGTTAGTAGACGTTAAAGTGAAGTGTGTGTATAATACCACCGTGAACAATGTTCACGCTTGAGGAACAGCTAATATTCATCAAATTTCAGGTTGCACGTGGAAGGAATGCACGGTAAATTCACAAGGGTTTACGCGAAGCACATTTTACCGTATCTTACCGTTGCCAGATGGGCCAAGTTGTCCTGAATCACTCGTGAAAGAACATGGTGGCGGGCATCCTCACACAGATGTCATACAGCACAAGTGGTGCAGAACGTACTGCAACAATTGGCTTGGGAGGTGTTGGAGCACCCACCTTATTCTCCTGACATGTCCCTGCGACTTTGTTTTGTTTCCCAAGATGAAGGAACCGATGAGGAGGAAACGCTTTGTAGGCGTACCGAGCATCATTTCGGCCACAGGGCGGTCTCTGCGCACACTGGCACGAATGGAGGCTATCAATGACATCAAATGACTGCCAGATGTTTGGAAACGTTTTCACGCAGCAGCAGCAGATTACATTGAAGGATTGTAAATGATTCCAGGTATGCATCTTCTTTAATGTCTCTTTCTCATACATGTTGTCACTACAAGAAAAATGGCCCTCGTATAATGCATACTCGAAACCATAGGCCGAATTGGAAATAAATTACTGCCGGTATGCTCTTATGCACAGACTTGTCTTTTGATGAAACCTTTTATTTTTAGCACTTTGAAGTTCAACTTCAGTTATATCGCGTTTGTTGGAATGATGGACGCAGTTAGGTAGGGTATAAGGCAACTAAGCTCCCCCCAGAACCCAGCATTAGCCCCACCCCCCAAACGCATGCCACCTAAGCACAGAATAATTAAGGAAAGAGAATCTGCACAAAAAATTATAAAATTCGTCACAAAACTTTACATTTGAGAATTAACAATTTCGTGTGTTATTCTTGTGGTGTGACAGTAACACTAAGGAGATAAGTTCAAATTAACTTTTGATGTACGTAGAATTGAACAGAAGGTAGGTCCACGGTGCGATTTATAGGGGAGACCCCCACAGTCCTGAATGATTCCACTTTCTGGTTTCAAATGACATCCCAACACAATACTCATTTCTCACTTACTGAGTAAGTAAACCAACACTGCATGTTGTTGATGTAACGATGTGCTTTGTGATTGTTTAACATAATTCATTTTGCAGATGTACTATTTATTGGGCATTCCATTTATGATATTTATTTAGTTCTCTATAAAGTTAAAGTCCATATGCGTTTTATGGAGACCATACATTCCGCAAAAGGTTTCAAAGTCAGGCATCGAGCAAACATACTGGGACTATTAATATTGATATTGAATTTAAAATTTTGGGAGCGTCAGCACTTAGGCTATTTTGCTCCCATCACATTATACGGGGGCCAGCCCCTTATCATTACAAATAACAACTCTAGCGTTGCATAACTAAAAATGTTAAAATGTTCTGACTTCTGTTAAAAGCTGAGGCCGTAAACGGGCACTCAGCACACACAAGGACAACACACACAAAATTATACTGGCCATAGTGCCAGTCGCCAGAGCCTCGTTAGTCTTTAGTCCAGGGTGCACTACGTGGAAGTGAGGTTGACTTTTGGGCGCCTACGTGGAAGGTCACCCCTTACACCCCGTACTGGGACTATTGAATTGAAACCTCTTTGAATGCTTGGTATCCTTTTCCAGCAATTTCACCAGGGTTATGTAAAAGTTGTTTGGTCAAGAATCCATATTTAAATGTCTAGTTTTGAGGATAATTAAATAAAAACGCACCTAAATTTAAAATTACTGTTCTTAATATCATTATTTATTAGTGAGTGTTTAGTATAAGTATGTTCATTATTATATTTTGTTTCATTAGACCTTCTTTATAGGTCTGTATGACACTTCTTTTAATAAAAACTTGAATTTAACCTTAAGCCTACATAGAGACAGAATAGCGCATCTCTTGCTAACAATGCAATAACTTACTAGGTTCTCAATTTTGTACAGTTTATAATTCTCCATTTCCTTAACTCACTTCTTCAATGGACATTTTTTAAGATCCGAAAACGTCATAATACTTACAGATCTCCAGTACAATTCAGTTAAGTTTAGCGCTCTACGTCTACATATAAAATACACATTATATCGTTAATCAATTTATCTTAGATAAAACGCTGCTCAATAAATGTTGGCAAAACTGATATGTTCCTGTTCATTCCTATTTTGTTTCTGATTTGTCAATAGGCAGCTGGACTACAATCTGAAGAAACGAAACTGGGGATGCTGTTGATATCTGTTGCATTGGATGCACTTAATATAGCAATAACGTTCAATTGTAAGCGTGCAAGATAAATGATAGGATCTGCATGCAAGGTTTAAATTAATGGGCACCAATTATTAAATAATTCATGGGCTGTTAAAAAAAAGAACCGGAATTTTGCAATACAATCTTTATTACCGTAATTACAACATTACACATGCTTGTCCCCAGAGGCGCAACCATTAATTTTTGTCTGGGGGAGGGGCAAGTACCAGGATAAACGTATATATAGGCCTAATAATAATAATAATAATAATAATAATAATAATAATGACATCATTATTGCTATTACTACTACTAGTGTTGTTGTTGTAGTAGTAGTAGTAGTAGTAGTAGTAGTAGTAGTAGTAGTAGTAGTAGTAGTAGTAGTAGTAGTAGTAGTAATAGTAGTAGTAGTAGTAGTAGTAGTAGTAGAAGTATCAAAGATGTTATTATCATCATGAATTACGCAAGAAGAGGGTAGAAGTAGGTGCTAAAGCATTTGTTTGGAACAAACTATTTGAAATGTTTTTTCAACACGTTCAATTTCACATTAGCTAATAATGGAAAACAAGCACACAAACTGTATTTTTTGAATGGCAGTAAATTAATGATAAATGCATTCCGAAGGTAATTATTTTTGTACACACAAGATGTATGTATGACTTTCATCTACAAGATAAGTTTTACACATCTGCAAGGCGGAGCGACATAAAATAAGAAAATACATATGCAACATGCTAACACTAAATTGTGTACGTATTCAAAGTCTATTCAATACATATATACAACACATATTAGTATTTAAATAGTACATTACAGAAAACAATCACAACGCGAACGAAGCGAGCAAGAAAATTTTTTGATTCAATTTTTGCAACTGAAAACAATATTGATTTAGCAGGGCACAAATAATTTCACGGGGCGTCATGGCATTCTCTCTCTTACAACTTTTTTCATTTAGATCGCTTGGCGTTCATGGCTGACTCCCGTCTCCCCCTAAGGCTGTGAACTTGACGAGCGTGAGAAAAGCAGATATTGCGAGCGAAGCGAGGAAGAAAATTTTACGAAATGTATTTTTATTTCCATAATATTTGAAAACGATGAAGTAATTGCTTCTCTGTGCCCCCCTGCAGGTGCCCTTGGTCGTCAACGTTTGCTCCCCCTAGAATTGACTTCCGTCGAAGGGGGGGGGCAATTGCACTCCTGCCCCCCATGTGATTGCGCCAGTGCTTGTCCCTTTCAAAGTACTCTCCCATGCTTGCAATGCAGTTTTCCCATCGTTTCTGCCACAATTCTAACACATCCTGGAACGCATTTTTGGGGATAGCTCTCATCTGTGTTCTCGCGTTCTGCTGAATGTTGTCTACACTTGCAAAATGACGTCCTTTTAAGTTTTTTTTAACTAGGAAAACAGTCTAAAAGGGGCCAAGTCTGGAGAGTAAGGTGGGCAGGGCACGACGGTTATCACATGAGCAGTCAAAAACTTTGTGTGATGTGTGACTTGGCACGTTGTCATGGAACAACATGCAACTCTTGTATTTCCACAGCTAGGCCTTTTTCTGCACACAGCATCTCACAAAATTGTCTGACGTGACCCGATCCTGATGTCGACTTCCTCAGCAACCAACCTCTCTGGCAGTTTTACGACGATTTGTACGAATAATGAACCGAAGAGCACCGTTGTGTTCATGGTTTTTTGACGTCGAAGGTCGTCCCGATCTTGAATCTTCCTCGATCGATGTCCTGCCCTCTTTGAAACGCTGAAACCATTCATGACATTGCAATCGGCTCATACAGTCCGTCCAGTGATGTGCATCTACGCGTAAGCAACGATTGTCTACATTCGACGTGTAGACAATGTACATTGTGTAAACTATGTAATCTGCGAAATAATGTAGACAACATGGGGCTCGGCGTTCTTGGTACAAGGCACGCGCATCGTTCTAGAATTAGCAACCAGTATCAGCAGGTGGTCATAGAGAGCGTGAAGTATTCCACTGTCCAGAAATAAGTGTTTTAAGTATTTATTTACGTATTAATTGAACTGCAAAATAAACTTGTTGCGACATACAAAAAAATACAAAAAAAAACGATGTCCATAGAATGACAAGATTTGTTTATCTTCTATTTCCACCATTTCACACGTGGAGAAATCTGCTTTAGAGACAGATGCACTTTCCTATGCAGTAATAAGACAAAAAATATTTTTAGTTTTCCCTTTTGTCAGTGTAAAATATAATGTCAGTTTTCACTATGGCTGTCATTTGTTTTTCTTCCGGTAGTCCCTTTTCCTCTCGTTAGTGAAAATTCCATAACTTTGATTACATCGGATGATCTTGTAAAAGAGCGCGACGACGGGTTCAGTGGTAATCAATTAAAGTAAAATGTGCACTAATTAATTAATTAATTCAATAATGTAAAGTATAACTGCACTCAAGCCATAAGGAATAATAATAATATCATAATGAATATTGTCTCAGGGATCGTGTTTACGCAGTTGGACCTTTAAAACGAGGTAACTATGTTTATACTGTTATATTATTCAATCCTGTAAATTACGTAACACAAGAATAGGTTTGAAATCTATATAATTAAATAAATCAATTCACATTATACAAGCTGCCCTCTTACGCACAAATCACACACTCACTCAAACACTCATCGGCAGTTAACACAATACTAATCCTACTACAAATACTTTCATCTTTCTGGAATAATATCTTTTTTAGCTTTCATTTAAATACGGTGGTCAGCAACTTGTCTTACTCAAAGCAATGTGATTTTAAGACTGATATACTCAAATGATTATTACTTATTTATGGTTTGGATCAATTATAAAATTACTTCTCAGTTCACAAATGAATAATTACGGCGAAATGTTAGTATGCGAAGTAGATAATGTTTATGTCAATTTGGCTACGGAATATTGTGTAATCCAATATTTAGAATCACGTGCCGATATTCTGGATCGATATCCGACGTTCATAAAAATGCTTTCTTACCTTACGGCTGGACTTGGGTCATTGCTACCTGGGATGACATCTCAGATGGACACTCGATTAACGGAATCACTTTCACTTCCAGTACTTAACTTACGATTGTCAACCCGTATTCCTCTCTTCCTTTCTCTGGAGTAATCTTCGTTGAAGCAAGGATCTTAAGTTCGCTCAACAATGAATCGGCATCTCAACAATGGTTCAGCATCTCAACAATGGTTCGGCATCTCAACAGTGGATTGGCACATCAACAATGGTTCAGCATCTCAACAATGGTTCGGCATCTCAACAATGGTTCGGCATCTCAACAGTGGATTGGCACATCAACAATGGTTCAGCATCTCAACAATGGATTGGCACATCAACAATGGTTCAGCATCTCAACAATGGTTCGGCATCTCAACAGTGGATTGACATCTCAACAATGGATTGGCACTTTTGCAACAGTATCGTATGCTGATGTAAGAACATGGTAATTTTACGGTAAAACAACACTTGAATGCAGTTTGATTTCAGGCTATTATTACGGATCAAAGTTACACTTCCACCGTTCACGATCTCTCGCACATTGAAATCAGAGTTCACAGGGTTACGAATGCGGCTGTTAGCTTTAAATAGTTCGGGCGGCGTTTCTAAGATGTTATGCAATTATCGGGCTATAATTTATCACGGCGGTAATCAAATTCTCGCGACGACAGATGGAATTTTGTCGCAGACGTAGGCGCGATCGGAAGGGGGAGAAAACCCCTTGCGGCTCTGTAGTGTTCTACTCGCCCATGATGTGGCTGTTCAACGTGTCGAAAACTAACAAAGACTCTTTTGCGAAATCAACTAGCACGGATGCGATCCGAACGAATATTCCACTAGCACTGTCTTTTCCTTCAGCTTCGCGCGAAGACTTCCATGTCTAGCCTCTATGCTTAAGTCCTTTTCTACTTTCCCTCCAGAAAAACTTGTTATCCGCCATCTACCCCTGTATTGATGAAATGCACCCTTGACGAGATTAGGTGAGTGACCCGTTCATTGTCCATCAGCATGGAAAGTAGGACAGCTCAGCGTGAATGCTATCTTCTCAAGCGTCCTTTTGTTATCTTCCGTGATTTTTGATCCTCAATTACGGCCTTATCCTTCACTCGATTTTTATTAAACTTCGGAATCTTGACTTTTAGAATGTGTTTTACCATGGTCTTGAATTTCTCCTCAATCGGTCCACTAGATCAAAAGTTCCTTTTTTCCGTTAATGTCCATAAGAACATATACAAATGCTGTTTCCCAAACGATTTTGTCGTGGCCAAATGCAACATTAAACATTATCCACTTGCACCTTGCCTTAGTTTTACTAGTATTAAGTGTAGAATTATACTGAATAAGTTTCTTAATTGGAATAATTTAATCTATAATTATTTTAATCAGATTGGTTAATCTGTAAGGCGTGATTTTCCGTTATAAACTTTCCCCCTCTTACACATGAATTTTTTTCTGGAATTAGCTTTGCTGACTAGAGGAAAATTCATCCCACAATAAATTTCATAATAACGTAAAATTATGCCTACTTTTCCTTAGTTTTAAAACGTCCGAATCAGGGACTCGAACCCTGGACTGTTTACATCATTTTCATAAACAATTTCATAATATCACATAAGCACAATTATCATTACTATAAATCATTACCTTACATATTAAATATTTGCAAATGAATATTAAATATTTCTCATTCGTCGAATAAGTGAACTTATATATAAAACCTTTAGACATACCTACACTTGATTTTCAAAAATTAGTACAATAACCAAACTTAAATCTAATGATCATATGCGTAACTCAATTTTCATAACTTGACTAAACCATGAAAATTATATACTTATAACTAATTTATTCATCATGTAGACATGGATATATAAATGTGATTAATTAACAATTATTTAAACCTTTCACTTCATTATGTTATATATATATATATGTTTAGACTGTATGATATATATAGATATTTGCTATATACAAGTTTCTCTACATGTAGCTTGCAGCTTGGTCGTTGGTAGGATTTGTTTGGTTCCTTTTTAGCTGTTGAATCCACGAATCTCTCTTTCCTGTCGAACGATTCCCTCTTTTTTTTTTTTTTTTTACATTATCGATGTGCTGAGGTGTAGTTTGTTTGCCATTTTTGCAGTTCGTGAGTTTTAAGATGTTATTTCCTAATCTAATGATGTCCCAATCTAACATCTGTCTCAACTGCTTCCTTATCTCGCCCCTGTAGGAGTAGGCCACCGGATATACACGTGACACAACTGGTTCGTCACCTTCAATTTTGATCTCATGAGTGTATACTCTGCATCTGCCTGGTTTCTCTGAAAAGATCTCTGCATGCTCTCGTAGGATGTTTCTGAATTTCTCTCGGGCTTCCATGTTTATTTCGTTGAGATTAGACACTAATACATCAATTTTTTCCTCAGGGCTTAAGGTAGCGCAATTTTCTGTAACATTAAAACACTTTCCTTCCTCTGGGAAGTACATTCTATTATTTATAAATTCAGCTTCCTGCTGACTGGCGTCGTCACATAAACGTAACGTCCCTCTACGTAGGTTCAAATCTGCGCTATACTGTATAAGGAACTCCATGCCTAAAATAGCATCCACATTCAATTCTCGAACGACGTAAAAATCTATTAGAGTCTCCATGTCTCCTATTTTGCCACCTACTACCACGTGCCCTAGTGGTCGCTGTCTAACCTTGCCTGAGAAATCTACTAGCCTAATATCCTTACTGCTACTAAGCTGCGGTTTCGTTATATCCTTAGAGATTTTCTTCCAGATCTGTTCCCCACATAAGTTCAATTCCGACCCAGTGTCCACGATGGCATTAATGTAGTCTTCTCCTATTTTTAACTGTATTTGAGGCGTTTGAGATGGCCATAATTTCTTGCTCGAATTCTCTGCAGCATCGCTTTCATCATCATCTTCTGATAAGTTATTTATGAACCAACAACTTCTTACTTCTATGTCTGTCATTTTGTGTCGTCGATTCACAGGTGAGGATTGTGGCTCTAGAACCTTTTGCATCTCAGATTCTCCGCCGACACGAGCCGAGCTGTCGTCGGAAGGTGTTAGTTTTCCGCTCTTGCGCCGTGGCTGTTATCCCGACGAGTACCTGACTGGTAATCTGGCGCGTTGGGATTGAGTCCCCTACTCGTTGATGGTTGAGGCCATTGTTCGTCAGTCTCTTGCTTCTCATTGTTGTAGGCTGTTCTTACTAAGTGAATAGCTTGTGTTCTGCCTTCTTCCATACGATTGTCTTCCTCCCGGCGTGAAAATCGTATGTCGCCACGCCCTCGGTAACCTGCGTTTGTGTTCTGTCTGCCTCCACGGTAGTTTCCTCGATTCGAGCGTTTGGTATCCCTGTCTCGCTGTCTTGGAGGACTGTACTGCGACTGTTCTTGTCGATTGAATTGTTGTCGACGTCCATTGTATGTATTGCGTGTAGTCGCCATTTGCACTCGTGGAAAATTTTCTCCTCTCTTCCTATCAAAATTATTATTCCCTCTTCTGCTCGATTGATCTTCCCATCGATGTTTTTCGTTCTCCTTCAGCAAATCCATGTCTTCAAGGATAAGCGACATTCGGTCAAAATTTTCTAACACATCTCCTGTAAGCTGCCTCTGTACATAGCTCGGGTACATAGCTCTGATGGCCGTGAGGATTTCTATCACTTCGGTTCCGGGCTTAAGCGAACGGAATTCATTCACCCTCTGCCAGAAAAACTGTTTGTATGTGAGCTTTCCGTTGACGTCGTACCGCTTGTTTCTTAACTGGGTAACCTTCCTCTCTACCAATGATCTGCACTGAAATTGTTCAATGAAAGCTTTCTCGAAGGTGCTAAAGGTCTTGAACGCTGGTACCTGGTGGTCTAACCAAATGCGTGCGGAACCGCGAAGAAGTTTCTGGATGAGCTTCAGGTAATCCTCTTCGTGAATCCCATATAAAATGCAATCTCTTTTGAATTCTTGAAGAAACGTGGATGGCAAAGTTTCTGTCTTCTCTTGGTCGAAAATCATAAAGTTGTCCAGTGAAAACTTCGAGAAGATGGCACGCCTGCCTATTTCCGAGGTGGCTACACTGGTCTGTACCACGGAGTGGACTCGCGAGCAACTGCTATCCTGCTCCATGACGTCATCGCCTGTGGACTGACTCCCCGATCGAGATGGTTTCTGTGCTGATGTCGCCAGGGGCGTTGATTCTCGCTGTTCTTCCTCGTTCCTCGTTCGTGGTGACGTAATAACGATTGAAGAAGTCTCTCTCTGTATCGTTTCTTTGATTCGTGTGACGTCTTGGCGTAAGTCTTGTGTCATGTTTTTTATCTTCATCCATTGCTGTTGTTCTGAGGTCATCTTTGCTTCGATTTGTCCGAATCTTTCTTCCACCATTCTGGAATCCGCTGCAAGTCGACGATCAACCATTCGGAATTCCTCTTCCATTCTCTTTTCTACGTCATTCTTCTTTTCTTCTATCTTCTCTCCCAGGTGTGCCAGGTGTTCATGGATCTGCCTGACTTCAGTTTCCACTGTTTTTTCCAGGTTCTCAATGTCTTTCGAGTTATCACGATGTCTTTCAACACACTCTTCTTGGGCTTTTTCTATTTTCTCATCATTCTTTTTTAATGCTTGTAGAAACTGATCCATCATCTCTCGGTGTTGTTGTTCTTTCTCTCTTCTTCGCAATTCTTTTTGCTTTTCTTTCTCTTCTTCTTCCAATTTCCTCTTCCTTTCTTTCTCCTCTTTTCGACGTTCTTTCTCTTGTTCTTCCAATTTTCTCTTCTCCTCTTTCTCTTCTTCTTCCAATTTTCTCTTCCTTTCTTTCTCCTCTTTTCGACGTTCTTTCTCTTGTTCTTCCAATTTTCTCTTCTCCTCTTTCTCTTCTTCTTCCAATTTTCTCTTCCTTTCTTTCTCCTCTTCTCGACGTTCTTTCTCTTGTTCTTCCAATTTTCTCTTCTCCTCTTTCTCTTCTTCTTCCAATTTTCTCTTCCTTTCTTTCTCCTCTTTTCGACGTTCTTTCTCTTCTTCTTGTTGCTTCATCATCGTAGTGAAGAGCGCCATTATCGCTTGAACATCCATGGTGCCTTGGGTTGGTAACACTGCCGTTGGCTGCTCACTTTCAGGGATAACGGTATTCTCCGGAGCACGGTTGCTTTCTCCTCCCTGGTCGCCTTCCAGTAACGTCACTTCCTCTCCTTCCTTTGGATTGTCCATTTCTTCAATCTTCTTCCTCTGTCGAGTTATTCTCTCCATCACCCTTCTCCTCGGTCGTTATTCTCTCTCTCTTCTTCCTTGGATTCGATGCGTTCTCGCAGCGAGATATAAATTTCTCTTTTCTTTTTCATAAATAGAGCCTACGGGGTTCCCCTTTCTTCCATCGGCCTAGTCGTTTTCCGTACCGCCGGATTGCCCAAAAATTTAATTCTTCGCCCATTTAATTGTTGATCGATAAGCCCAAAATATATATACACACATGCAACATAATAGTATTCACAAAATCCTCTATATACTCTTTAACTACACTAACCACTACAAATATCAAAATACAATAAACAAAACATGCAAATATTCCAGAATACCTCAATAAATGATAAACATCCTAAGTTTGTGTTTGTTACGTAATTATTCAAACTCAATTAATTTGGTTACGCGTTCATTGTTATTATTCTATTATTTAGCTTAATAAAATTTTCTCACAAGCTCCTTTCGCTTTAACGTCCCGTCGCTAAACATGGCAAGTTTATGGCTTATAAAAATATTCAATCAAATTTCAATTCTTGAAATTACAGTTATACTAGCAACAACAAATGAAACAGTTTACTTTCCTATCCATACTACCTACGATTATCCTAACATATTCCTTTGCAGTTACCACAGCCCACTCAGGCCTACCTATCTGATCAGCTGATTTAAAACGCAAATACGACACATTAGCCTAAACGTAACTATGTTCGACCTGTCCTATCGCATTTTCGACTTGCCCTGCCGCATGTTCGGGCGCCATCTTGTAAAAAGCGCGACGACGGGTTCAGTGGTAATCAATTAAAGTAAAATGTGCACTAATTAATTAATTAATTCAATAATGTAAAGTATAACTGCACTCAAGCCATAAGGAATAATAATAATATCATAATGAATATTGTCTCAGGGATCGTGTTTACGCAGTTGGACCTTTAAAACGAGGTAACTATGTTTATACTGTTATATTATTCAATCCTGTAAATTACGTAACACAAGAATAGGTTTGAAATCTATATAATTAAATAAATCAATTCACATTATACAAGCTGCCCTCTTACGCACAAATCACACACTCACTCAAACACTCATCGGCAGTTAACACAATACTAATCCTACTACAAATACTTTCATCTTTCTGGAATAATATCTTTTTTAGCTTTCATTTAAATACGGTGGTCAGCAACTTGTCTTACTCAAAGCAATGTGATTTTAAGACTGATATACTCAAATGATTATTACTTATTTATGGTTTGGATCAATTATAAAATTACTTCTCAGTTCACAAATGAATAATTACGGCGAAATGTTAGTATGCGAAGTAGATAATGTTTATGTCAATTTGGCTACGGAATATTGTGTAATCCAATATTTAGAATCACGTGCCGATATTCTGGATCGATATCCGACGTTCATAAAAATGCTTTCTTACCTTACGGCTGGACTTGGGTCATTGCTACCTGGGATGACATCTCAGATGGACACTCGATTAACGGAATCACTTTCACTTCCAGTACTTAACTTACGATTGTCAACCCGTATTCCTCTCTTCCTTTCTCTGGAGTAATCTTCGTTGAAGCAAGGATCTTAAGTTCGCTCAACAATGAATCGGCATCTCAACAATGGTTCAGCATCTCAACAATGGTTCGGCATCTCAACAGTGGATTGGCACATCAACAATGGTTCAGCATCTCAACAATGGTTCGGCATCTCAACAATGGTTCGGCATCTCAACAGTGGATTGGCACATCAACAATGGTTCAGCATCTCAACAATGGATTGGCACATCAACAATGGTTCAGCATCTCAACAATGGTTCGGCATCTCAACAGTGGATTGACATCTCAACAATGGATTGGCACTTTTGCAACAGTATCGTATGCTGATGTAAGAACATGGTAATTTTACGGTAAAACAACACTTGAATGCAGTTTGATTTCAGGCTATTATTACGGATCAAAGTTACACTTCCACCGTTCACGATCTCTCGCACATTGAAATCAGAGTTCACAGGGTTACGAATGCGGCTGTTAGCTTTAAATAGTTCGGGCGGCGTTTCTAAGATGTTATGCAATTATCGGGCTATAATTTATCACGGCGGTAATCAAATTCTCGCGACGACAGATGGAATTTTGTCGCAGACGTAGGCGCGATCGGAAGGGGGAGAAAACCCCTTGCGGCTCTGTAGTGTTCTACTCGCCCATGATGTGGCTGTTCAACGTGTCGAAAACTAACAAAGACTCTTTTGCGAAATCAACTAGCACGGATGCGATCCGAACGAATATTCCACTAGCACTGTCTTTTCCTTCAGCTTCGCGCGAAGACTTCCATGTCTAGCCTCTATGCTTAAGTCCTTTTCTACTTTCCCTCCAGAAAAACTTGTTATCCGCCATCTACCCCTGTATTGATGAAATGCACCCTTGACGAGATTAGGTGAGTGACCCGTTCATTGTCCATCAGCATGGAAAGTAGGACAGCTCAGCGTGAATGCTATCTTCTCAAGCGTCCTTTTGTTATCTTCCGTGATTTTTGATCCTCAATTACGGCCTTATCCTTCACTCGATTTTTATTAAACTTCGGAATCTTGACTTTTAGAATGTGTTTTACCATGGTCTTGAATTTCTCCTCAATCGGTCCACTAGATCAAAAGTTCCTTTTTTCCGTTAATGTCCATAAGAACATATACAAATGCTGTTTCCCAAACGATTTTGTCGTGGCCAAATGCAACATTAAACATTATCCACTTGCACCTTGCCTTAGTTTTACTAGTATTAAGTGTAGAATTATACTGAATAAGTTTCTTAATTGGAATAATTTAATCTATAATTATTTTAATCAGATTGGTTAATCTGTAAGGCGTGATTTTCCGTTATAATCTTAAGTTGGTTATAGGCCCAGACTATAGACATTGATTAATTGATTTATTGTTTTAAGTCCTCTTTATGCACAGTAAGGCTAATCGGGACTGGACCTACAGTTTAAATTGAGATCCGAACCACTATGTGCCTCCACCGGGAATCGAACCCGGGACCCCTTGATTACAAGGCGACGAGGCTACAGACTATCGACATGTTTGAAAAAAAAAATCTCTTTCAAAGACCACTGGGACCAAAGTCCGGTCTTTTCTTGAACAGACCACGTATTCTGGGGAGCTCTTGTCAAACGTCTACAGAAGATTGTTGAGATACTAAACTCCTCTGATAAGATAACAAATCGGGTCCTCAGTTGGGGCTCATTTTCATTTGACAGAGAGTAAGAACCTACGGAAGATAATATTCCCTAACCTGTACAAAATACTGAACCAGTGATTTATCCACACACCCCTAACAGCCACCTAACACCCTCCCAAATTTTGATGAACCCCCCTCCCCAAGCAGAGAAGTGGAAGAACTTCCCTGTAGGGGGTGGGTGTAAATATGGATGTTTATATGTATCAACAATAGAATGACAATACTTCAACATTAACAGAAAGGAACCATTTGTAGCTCTACAAGAAGCGGAGTCCAATGGATCTTTCGATCAACTAAAACCAAAGTACAATGCCTTGAATAATGTAGTGTGGAAAACGGACGGTTCTGGCTTTTCTGGCATGTTCCGCTCAGAAATGATACCGCTAGAGGCGCATGGCTCTGCATGTCATTCGTCTGCTTATAATGGAAGTAAATGGAGTTTTTGCTGCAACGTCTGATTCTTTTCCTTGTAACATTTCTCTGTATCAGAAAATTGTTTTGATATTTGGTACAGTAGTCGCGAATATATTAAAGAACATTCTGAACTGTCGATCATGACCTGTCCTTGAGTTTTTTGTAACAATACGGAAAAAAACATAGGTATGGATTGTTAATCGTAACTCGTAATATAACAATTGCCGCAAGAATTAATATCGTGTTTGCATTAACCTCAAAGGTTCATTAATATTGTCATTGTCACAAACATTATTTTTATGGAAATTCACACAGACAATACTCGTTTATTTTTCAAAGATCTGTTTTACATCCACTCGCGTGTTGTCTAACTTACCGCCCAAAAACTCGCCAGCCTGAAATATGACACTTTTCGTTTCCCGCTTACTGAAAAATTGTAAACAACGCGTTGGTTGAGTTATACAGTATTTGCATCATGTCTCGAAGATCGTATGATCGCTGTTTTGTGCCTGGTTGTTCTAGTGGATATCGTTCAAGTAAAGAAAAGGGTATTTTTAAGTGTGGTACTTAAGAAATTTCCAGTGGGGGGAAATTCTACTGACTGTCTAGGGATAGCATGAGATAATGATAAAATTTATGAATAAAATTTATCAAGCAAAGGGGGGACACATGTACCCAGAAGGGGGAAATCTATTTGTATATTTATTGTTCCCAAACAAAAAGATAAATTAGCCGAGTGGAATGGAGCAATTCCCAGAGCTGACGAGGAACTCTGTGACACAACTGGTGTTACTGAATTGCACTTATCAATCGACACGAATGTAAAGCAATTTGTTGATAGAGATGACAAGGTACATCCTAATCGGCTACTTGAACTCGATGGAATGTGAAATTAAATTCTTTCGAAATCCGCATTTCGGGAAAATGACTTCAAATTATGTACCCCACGAAACATTTTTTCTCCTTCATGACACTATTTAGATTTTATTAGCATACAAAAATAAACTTGTGTATAAAATCCAACGTTTGACGTCCAGCCTCACATTGCGATGTTGCTGCTTGTGTTGCGTTGCACATAAAACGTATTTCTGTTACTTTTCTGTGTAAATTAATGCCATTTCGTGGCTGCAAATCACCCCACAAATATAACTGTTTCCATCAATTCACTTACCGCCTTTTAAGACAAACAAATGTACACAATATATTCCAAAAACTAACTAAGCCGAATTACTTTCATAAGAAAATTATCAGCTGTACGGATCGAACTGCCATCTATGTTTTCATCCGTCTCGGGAATCAGTTTCTTGGGTTGTTTTCCACACTACGTTATTCAAGGCACTGTAATCAAAGTGTCAAGAAGGAGGGTGGAATATGGAGCATGGTCATTTCCTGGTAACACGAGCTCGCTTGACAAGGCTTCGGTCAGCTCTAGGGAAGGGACACTGCCATCTGGCAAATGTCAAACTGACCTCTCACCCTCCTTGTAGGGAGCACGTACACAGTGTTGACAGTTCAGCATTTGAATATCTAAATAAATATTTCTTACATACGTTACAGATTTGTAAATTCAAGCTCTGAGTCAATGAAATTTACATTTTGTTTCATTTTCCTTTCGATTCTTTCATGTGAAAAATGTACAATAAAAGTAAGGGAAGAAATTCAAAGATACAGGTTTGACTCCTTGCAGTGACGTGCACTGAGGAGTAGCTAGTCTAGCAGAGATAGATTAATCAATCTCACATCTCTAGTTATTTTCAAATCTCAATATTTATTGTCTTGTTAAAGCCACAGTTCATACACAATACAACGCTTTCTTTTTCGCGCGCTTCTCGTCCCTCGGTGTGATCCGCGGGCAAAACTGGTCTATCTCGATCTTCTTCCGCCTTAGCAGTTCCAGGTAGAAACGGCCGCCCGAAGGAAAAGGGAAGATTTCTGCCTCTACTTCCCTTGCCCCCTCGCCCCCCCCCTGCAATGGATAAAAGCTCGTGCTTTCAGGTCCCCCAGTCTATCTCCTATAGGACAGGTTTTCCTTCGATTTCTTTGTAAATCCTCTAAAAAAAACTCTAGGGAAAATTTTCTGCAGTACTTACTTATGTTCTCTGT
This sequence comes from Lepisma saccharinum, assembly GCF_977018435.1. Lineage (NCBI taxonomy): Eukaryota > Metazoa > Arthropoda > Insecta > Zygentoma > Lepismatidae > Lepisma > Lepisma saccharinum. The sequence continues at coordinate 39,540,557 of NC_139237.1, forward strand.
ATTTGCAGAATCTTTTACACGTTGTACAATATGTATGTATAATATGGGATGTAGTTATATTATTTATGAAATGGGAACGTGTTATGTGCAGACAATAATGTTATGCTTTCTTTCTTTTCTTTTTTTTTTCAAATATGGAATATATAATGATTAAATTACAAATATTTGCTCAGGCTCTCTCTTGCTCTCGTTTTAGCAGTGTTTTATTTAAATATACTAATCTCTTGGCCTGTAACGGATGTATTTATTTGGGCAAGGAGAACGCGCGTTCATATTGTTGTTGGTTTGGTTTATTTTACTTCGCTTTCCTGCCACATTTGGTTATCGCGAAAATGAGGATGAGTGATGAGCGTGCATTCTTGTTCCTGTGTTGTACTCTGCAGTGAATAATGAAATAATTTGAAATGAAAAATGTATCTCAGAACTCAAGAAGCCAAATGAATATTATTGAAGAAACTACAAAAAAGTGTGTTTTGTTACCTGTTTTGTTTCTTGGCATAAAGTGGACTTAAAACACCAAATCAACCAACCGTGCTACAATGTCTTACGCATGACATATGACATGATTCGTTCATTCCTCGCGTGTAACTGGGGCATGCAACCGTGCTCAACTTTTCGGATTTTGTGTTCCGTGCTCATGTTTTGATGTTTGGGGTCGGGATGTGTTGTCTTTAACGCATTTCTCATTGTCACGGTCCTTCTTTCTGCGTTACATACCCTTTCCATGCATTGTTCTTGCTGGAAATCCCCAATTCCTTTGAGGACTCCATTGCGCATGCGTGCAGTGAACTTTTCATAGTGACTTCCGGACTGAGCACATACGATTCCTTGATGATTCCCTTGCAACCGCCTCTCTATCTGTGATAGTATTCGTCCCAGTTAGGTGTGACGTTCACTTTGTCACCTTTTGCGAGGCTCCTATCTCGGAAACGAAGCCTCAGTTGTAAAAATGGAACTCACACTTTTTGCTTGTTTTCGTGTGAGGAATCACCTCCCAAGCGTTGTAAACTACCTTTAGAAACACCCTGTATAAGAGAGTCTGCGAACTTAAGGTGTGGCATACACAATAACTTGCAACTTTAACCCTTTCTTTAAAACTATTAGAAGACAAGTTATGCATTGTGTTTGTGCATAAATGTAGTTTTATTTTATATGATCCTCCCGAACCATATCAAAGATTCGGTCATATTTAATATTATTCTTAATTATTTTGCTTTTTATATTCACTATAAAACGTTATGAAAGATAAGATATTTAATAGTTGACCTAATGACATAATTCTGTCATTCGAGAAGTTTCGTGTTTGTTATTTGCAAGCTTCTTGAAAGCAAAATCTTTCATTGTTGACAATTAGTCAAAAATATGTGTTCTCAGTTTTAGAATCAAACTATTATGAAAGCCATAAGAGCTAAATTTCAGTTGGAGTTATTAGTAATATAAGCCTTATGAACATTGGAAAGAAGTTTTTAAGAATGTGACAACTTTGTAGTAGAGAATATTATACCTAGGTAGAAACTTCAAGGATGATAGTTATTGTGTTAGACATAGAAAAATGAACCTTATGGAACATACTGTTTAATCTTTAGAATATTGCCATTATACACAAATTAGTTCTGCATATCACAGCTGTAGCTATGTTTATCTTTTGTGTCACGGAAGGCGCTCTGCTTGACATGAGGGGTTATAAATACAGCTTCGGAACCTAATTCTGGGGCATTCTTCATCACGGACTCCGATGGATTAACATCTTAAATACTCAGCTCGCTTTATGGGAGGGTTCAAGAACTCAGTCTTCGTTCTCAAATTAGCTTAGAGACATAGTTATTCTGTCGTATGGGTAGGTTCGCCTTGTGGACATGCTAACATGTCACCATACGAAAGAATAAGTTAATTTAAACTTTATTTTGAAGTTTTCTGAAATTGTAAATAAAATCTTAGCAAGATAATGTCAAATTTCGACTCAGAACTTACTGTTATTCTGACGCATGGTTAGGTTCGCCCTGTGGACATTCTAACATGTCACCATGCGTGAGAATAAGTTAATTTACGATTTCTTTCAACCTCTGTGATAATTCAGTTTGATTTCTTATACGTAATATATTTTCAATTTTTGCATAAACCAGCAGGACTTAATGTTATTCTGCCGTATGAGTAGGTTCGCCCTGAGGGCATGCTAACATGCCATCATACGGAAGAATAAGTTCAGATTATTTCGTCTCCATGATTATTATTTATTGATCAGGTTATTCATTATTAATATCTGGCATGGTAAGGTTTCGCCCTGTGAACATGCTAACATGTTGCCTTACCCGATATCAAGTCGATGTCTCTAATATTTTACGAATTATAGCAGTTTGTATTTCTACATATATCTTGAAGCCCATAATGTCCAATTTATATTAAAATCTGAGTCAATACTTAAAATCTTCGCCAGTCATGTCAAAGTTATGCTTCATTATGTCAAGGAGCGTTCATAAAGTTCCAAGCAAGCGCCTGGCCGTTTTTATATAACTGATATGACAGCTTGACCCATATTATGTAAATAAACTGCAAAAGTCGCGTAGAATTAATTATAAGAAGGAAATCTGTTCTGTCCTTTATTTATGGAGATCTGTAACTAAGATGTAACTTTATAAAGGTATCTTGAAAATAAACCATCTTCAGGAAAATAATTGCCCATAAAGAAGCCTACTGAAGACGCAGACCTTTCTTCGAAAACAAATGTTATTTATTTATAAAGTCTCCGTTTTCCATAGCCTGTCAAATGATTTAGTACATAACAGCTGAAGCTTCATATCCCATGTATTTCTACTACTATACCCGTACCTGAGAGGGGTCAGAGTATCCCATTAGCCCACTTAATTAGCCGAGGTGAAGAAACATATGAAATACGAACGGTGATTGAAGGAAATGGCGTAACGAACCTTAAAGTTCGTGGGATCTTAAAAGCACCTAGAAGGTTAACCAGTTAATTGATGGGGTGATGTAAACTACTCATCATTCATCCTCTTGATGAGACCATTCGTCATTGACATGACGAGTTATTGCTTGGCATGCGAAAGGTACAAATTACACAAAGGAATTAAACTACTGAAAAGACAATGGACACTCGTTGTGTTTTGTGAACCGTTGAACCTGTATCATGGCTGGGTGTAGGATAATTACCTGTCTAACTGAAGTCTTTAGCTGAATGAAAATAGCGAAGTCCTCTGTAAGCTTCTCTCCTATTTGTCGACCAGAGCGTTGTAGTCCTCCTCACCTACTGACTTGCTGACCACCTTCACTCTCTCCACTCAATCTCCAAAGTCAGTCACCTCCCAGCTTGTCTCACCTCTATATTCCCTGGCCATCGAGCTCTTCCTCGATGCCGAATCGCCGAATCGTGTGATTATCATAATTGCTACCATGCAAACCGCTGACTCTAAAACCAGAAGTGTTACCTGTTCCTGAATGCTCAGGAGGTTTGCATGGCACAACACAATGCATTTTAAACATGCCTAAGAGGCTTGAGACAGCTGAGAAAAACAAGTGAATGCCCTGGTCAACATGAAGCGTTCAGAGAGAATTAATAAAATAAACATACAATCTTATGGATTGATACGTTCGCCCGCGCGGGAAAAAATTTTCCCCTTTGAAAATTTAAAAGTCAAATCGCAAAGCTTGACATGACTCAGGTTCGCCAATTCCATATATTTTCTTAAAAAACCAAATATACAAAAGAAATCCACCATAACTTGTCTGTTGTTTGCCGTATCCCGAAAGAAAGAAAATTTTTATTCCCTAAACTTTATAATGAATAATACCCTTAATACTAACAAATTCGTATGTTTATACGATGTAAAAACAATAATATATAATATTATAAGACTAGAAATCACAAAGGTTCGTGTCGTTAAGCGATAAAACTCTTAATGTACGACATTTGTGCGTACGTGATGTTTATTATGTAGAATTGCTCATCCGCCAGCGCTTAGTCAATAGTCTGTGATGCCTTGCCAAGCGGTAACTACTCTGTGTCGTCAGCGAGGCAAACGGATGGCTGGAGCGTCTTCGCAAAACAAAACATAGCTCCCACTGTTTCTTAAGAGTGGAGTCCATAAATACACTACAAACCTTGACAAGGGTACACACGTAAGTCTATAAAATGTGAATAGTCACATTCGTCCAAAATAAGCATGTAAATTATTGACACAATATATATATATATCAATGTTTTGTCTTGTGTTAAAGCCTGTGTAATACGTTGAGCTAACTACGTAGCCAGTGCACTGCTAACATCGTTGAATATGAACTTGCACAGCTATGTTGCACATTCCAATATATCATAATACAATATTCAATGCGTATAATTGGTGACACTGATAACTGTCGCTGGTAAAACATAACTATAGCGTTCAATTCTCTTTTCTACGTTAATCTGTACACTGTATACATATATATGGCTTGGTGAATACCTTTGTATGACTGCACACACACAAAGAAAATAATCTTGCAGTATTTTACCAACTGTCTACTCTGATTGAAAATATCAGAAAATGTCCAATGTGCAATTGTATTTTTAACTATGTACCATATTGGTGAAACACAATTAACTGTTTGGAAAAAAAACATTTGCATAAAACTAAAGCATACTGTCTGCAATGTTTGAAAGTACTGTAGCTATGCTTGTTATAGCTTGCATGTGCAATTGGATATCCATTGTAAAAGCTTCTTCTTAAAACAAAATTATGCACTAATTGATGCACTGGTCAATTGACACCACTGGCGCTTGTCGCTTCCTTGTAATATAATGTAAACTTGAATGCATATAAAACTGGTTCTCATGCATGGCACAAAACTGAAAATGTGTATAAGGGCTATGGAAAATTATTGTTTCCCATAATGCATGTTAAATAACCAAATAAATACACATGATAGGAGCTCACATGCGTATGTGTAGAAACACTGTAGCACAATTCTGTAATTATTGTTTGTGACCGGAACTGCTGTTTGTAGAATGTATGTTTTCTATGCTTCTTCTTCTTTCTGGATTGCTTGTCGTCTTGACTGCATTGGGGTAATGTAAAAATGTGGTAAATTACCCGTAGAACTTGGGAGATGGGGAAAAGTTGTTGTTTGAACTACAAACAGTGTGGAGGGAAATTTTATCTAGCTCCATCACTAGGTGTTGTTGATAATGTATAGTCCGCTATACTGGGAAATGTATGGTTGACTACATCCTTCCTGTAAAAGGTAGTCTCCGTGTAGTAATAATCAGAAATGTCTGCATGTCTCCCTCAAATTGGTGGTGACGATTCTCTCCTTGAAATAGTACTTAAAAATGTCTGCATGTCTCCCTCGTAGAATGGTAATAAGTCTTTCTGCCTGGTAATAGTAGACTGCCTGCGGATGTCCGTCATGAAAAAATGCCCATGGATGATGTAGGCATTGCTTGTCCATGGTGCTCCGTATAGACAGGTTAGGTTAAAAGGAAAAATTATGACAAAGAAAGGAAATAATGAAGGATAGGAAATGTATAATTCATGTTCATACCAGTACCCAATACCAACTAATTTCCAGTGCCTTTTCTTTAAAATCAAATTAAATTGTTTCATCAAAATAAAATAAATTAAATAAATAGATAAAATAATTGCCATAACTCTTTGAAAATAAATAAGGAAAATTTAAATAAAATATCCAACCGTAATTAAAATATTAATGTCCATGATTAATGTGTTGCCTTAACCTATTAATTATTACTGCGCTGCTCTAAATGAATCTGTTTAGAAAGCTGATAATGTTTATACAAATAATATCCTAGGGTTGCGGTTAATAAAAAATTCCAAATAACAAAAACTAATATAGACATGGGCAAAAGGTTTAGGACTAATTCCTGAAATGAGATGTTCTTACTAATTGATTGATTAAGTTGTTTTAAAGCAAGTTCAAGTGGAGTCCATTGGGGAATAGTGAAATCAGATAAATTCTTGGGAATATTAGGTAGTAACTCAATTTCCTTCATTTTTACTTGTTCGAAAGCTAACATTCTTGTGTGTAAAATTTGTTGATCCACAATAATCTGCGAAAAATCCTGATAATTAAAAAATAAAGATTGGCCTTCGTTAAGCTGAACTGATCTGTGCGTGTTCAAATTATTATTCAAATTCTGAATGACAATAAATTGACCTGAACCTGATATTAAAATACCATTGCGTGTTCTGATAAACTGGAATAATTTATTGTCAGTAATAGATTTCACTTCAAAATTACAAAATGTAGAATTAATAAACAAAGATAAGTGTTGCAAGCATGTTCTAAATTCTGTTGAAATTATAAAATAAATTATTATGTTGTGAACCCTTAAAATAAATATAAAATTTGAGTTGCGCAAAGCAAGCTATTAGTGTCCTAAGAGGTTGCTTTGACAAGCATCTAATGGCCTCCTAATAAACAATAGGCCGGTGCAATTTGCCGTGGTTCATTAATATGCAATGTAAGACAAAATTTCAGTAAACGCTACTTCTGAGTTTCGTTGAAACTCCAGGTGGTAACAAAATATAGCATCAGGGAATTAAAAAAGGTGATATTCAAATTTTAAACACAATAAAAATAATAAAAACTTTCTCAATTTCAAATTTTCTTTAAACAAAAGAAATTTAACCACTCAAAACTTCTTGAGTCCGCCGTATACCTCAAATCACTTGGTCGTGTAAACAGACCCGCCGCGGAAAGGTATACTTGACTCATATAAGAATGGTGTGTCAATCCCTTAGGTATGTTTAAACAAAATAGATAGAGAATAGTTATGCTATATATTACAATATAAATACAAATTAATAGTTATTACCTACTGTACTAACATTAACATGAAGTTAATCAGTAAGAAGTAATGAATTTATTGCTGCATTGTCGAATAAGGTGCAAATTGGGTAAGTGAGCTAAATTTCCTAATAATAAATATTAATAATAATAATAAATTCTCAAATTATAACATTTATGGTAAACCACTCTGTTTAAATTTGGAAAGCCTAACGATGCCGTGGCGACTTTTGCTGCACATGCCTGTGCTAATCACCGAGGCTTAGCCTTGGCATGTTGCTGACAAATTTGATTACTCTAAGTGCATAAAGTGTTAAAATTGCCCTTTTGTAAAATTTCCCTGATTTTATCAAAATTTCGTTTGACTTTATCCAGATTTAAACCAAATGTACGTCGATTTCCCAAAAAAAACTTACTTACTATAAATATCTCTATGAAAACCGGGAAAATTTTGCGAGAAAAACGCAAAAAAAAAATTCGTCTTGTTGTTCCTTTGTAAAATTACTGGTCGTGATTAGTCTGAAGTGCATAAATGCGACGTTTTATGGCAAAAGTTATTTATGTAACAAAAATTATCCCTAACATTGTTTACATGAAGTTCTATCGTGAAAATCAAATTCTAATGGCTATACTCTTAGCTAAACTGATCCCATAAAATTTTAATGGACGACCGCCACTGATGCGAGAAAATATGCAAAGCCTATGGTAAGTGTTTCTGAGCTTCTAACGTGCTCAAAGTACTCGGGAGAGAGCTTCCGTGCGGAGAAAGGAATTCGCTGACAAAGTTCCTGCAAAGTTGCATTTTCGTTGTCGCTTGGAAGGACTGAACTAATTTCTCTACAGCGAGGAAAATCGTAGGCTCGCTTGTCGTGTTCGGTCGACATCTTCGGGTACGTTCGGGGAGCGGTCGGAGAGGTGGAGGGGAAAAAGTCGCTGCTTCGGGCAGCGAGCAAAGGAACGGAGGAAGAAAATGCAAGCTCTGATTCGCTGATACATTGAATGACGCGTAAATGTTTACGAAACTTTAAATTACTACAAACAAGGTTTAGTAAGCGCTGCGGGAGTTCGAAATAAAGTCAAGGACGTTTGAAAATTACATCATAGGCGGAATGGAAAGGAAAAAATATCGTTGCGCTTGCGACAGTGTGTTACTTGAACACTTCCGTGCTCGTAAAATAACAACAGTTGGGAAGCTGTTAGCAAACTAAATGACTAATAAACCTTGCATAGGGTACAATCAAACGTAAAAAATGAATTATACTTAAAATTTGAATCGTAATTAATATAAAAATTCTAGGCGAACATGAAGTCGTAAAAAATATGGTCTGTGAACGATACGACAGGTTCGGGAACCTGAAAATTTGGCTTACTTTCTGCTTTTAAAGTAACACTTGAAACTTTCTCGACTTTTACAGGTGACTGATTCGCAAATGACTCTTTAACTTTTACAACTGTCTGAACACAGGGTGAAATAGGCAATTCACTTTCCATTTTGCGACTGTTTTGAACAAAATTAGGATCCTTGCTTACGGCAAATGTCTGAACTCTATCTTTAACGGATAAAATATTCTTCGGCAAATCTATACTGTCGTCTTTAGTGACTAAACTATTTCTGGATACATCTTGAACTTCTAGTTGTACCCTAGGTTGAATAATAATGGACTGAGGCAAGGGTGGGGGAATTGGCGGGTGACTCGTTTTCAATGGTACCACTTCAACAATCGGTGCAATATCGTCGTAAATCTGATCAATGGACGGTGAATCATTAAGTTTGCTTAACGGTAATTCGTTGGTACACTCATGGTCATAAGTAATAGATTTCTTGCGGTGACATTGAAAATAACAGATTATGAAAATTATAAAAATACTAATAATAAATGTTGTTAATAATAAAATTGTAATTATATTATAAGGATAGTCAAAGGATTTGTTCAACAGATAAATAAAATTAGAAGCTTTTACGTATGGAAGAAATCCGTTTAAAATAACTAAAATCGCAATGATTTTCATGTTGCTTAGGCAATCAAAACAAACAGTTCTTCAAAACTAATACGTACTTTAAGCCTGCCTAGTCTAATTTGGTGAATATTTTAACTCAACTTTTAATTATTTTCTGACTCTAGGCTCAAATTATCTGCGTAATTTATTTATTTAGTATAATTTCTTTATTCTCTAAATTTATTAGCACTGGTTAACTTATCTTATTTTAAATTTTACTGCAAACTTATCTTATTTAATTTCAGGTGTTATTTTTATTCTTAAATACTTTGAAATCAATCGAACCGTACTGAGGTACAAGGTAAGGAAAAAAATTGAGACTGATTTACTCCTGACTACCTGTCATAAAATAATAATTATTATTTATGCGATCTTTAAATGCATTAAAATACTAACATCACTAAAACTTGAAGAATCTTTAATTCTCTCTACTCATTCTAAAATATGCTTAGCATATTATTGTGGCAAAGCTTTATACTAAAACCGTTGTGGTTTAATCATAATCATTCTGCGATGGCAGAATGGATTTCCAGGATTATCGGTAGCTATCCAATATCCGAAGGAAAATACTTGTTAGTGGAGCGCAATAAAATCTTGACGTCGACGTCTACATATTCATATAATATAAATATTCTCATAACTGGCGCTTAAAAATAAACTTTGCTAATATAATCATATACCTTCTTCTGAAGAGTAACTATAAAATTCTAGTGATGTATTCGCTGAGCGAGTATTATTACATACTGCAAAAAAAACTTTTGTGCCGAAAGCACATTATTAAATAATAAGTCTGCTTTTAATTGTTAATATTATTAGTGCTATTTTATTATAAATTATTTTTATGTCACGCGAGTGGATTTAAAATATTAGACCTGTTTCACTTTAATAAATGCCGTAACTTGGAGCAAACTTGCAATATCTATATTTAAGATTTTAAAACAATCTGCATTTTAAAGTTTTTAACATTCGAAGCTACAACGTGCTAAGGATAAATATTCAACTGTCAAACGAAACAATGTTTCGGACAGGAAAAAAAAATATAAATATATACTAACAAAAAATATCTCGTTAATATGTGAGAAACGTCCACGCCGTGTGATGCTCTCCTAATTCTCTTCTAGTTATTCAAAATAAGTTGGCTGTGCCTAACTTTGCTTAAAGCATATAAGTATATGTATATCTGTGTACGGATTCATTCTCGTCACAACTGCTTACCTGTGTACGGACATCTCTCGTCACTGCAGCCTATTTATACATCTATTACTTCTCAACTAGAACTTTTAATTAATCGGGCGGTTTATACCCTAAATCACGGTACGAACATTGTACAGCGTGTCGAGGAATATAATTAGCGTTTCGTCTCTTTACATATTAACATGGATTAAAATTTTCAGGCAATGTATGCGTAAGTTAGGTAACATAAGGCAAGTGACTATCTCGTATAAACTTGACTATCTCCTTAATCTAAGCTCCCTTCATGAGGTGCTAGGAGACTTCAGTCATTAAGAATATAAATGAGTGGTCCTCGGGGCCTTATTCGTTCCCAAAACTATATATGTATAAAAATGTAATATCCTCGTTGCAAAAGTCTTAGCAGTCATAGTTCAAGCATTCTAAATCCTTTACAAGTTACGGTCAGTTTTAAACCAAATTTAAATTAAACTTTTAAGAAATTTCAATTAATAATAATAACAAAAACAAAATATTGACTCAAACAAGCATACTCTGTGCTATGACTCGTTAAAATGCACCATAGTGCTGATTGACTCTGACTCTGTGGCACTAATTTATTTTCCTCATTCATAAATAACTTTAAAATCCACTTGTAATCCACGTTATTAATTAATTAAAATATTAAGGGTAAAATCGTTTACTGTTCACTGTAGCTTACTGCATCCTCATAACCAACGTTGTAATAATTTTCGTATTCAAGATTATGTAAAAAAAATTCTAAAATCACTGTCAATGCAAGAAATCTTCAAATCTAAATGCCTTTTCCTTATTCCTTATTTAAAATTCTGAATGGTAAAAAATTTCCCAGGTGGGAATTTGTCGTAGCCATGGTACCGGGTTCGTGAGTGAACCACAGAGCTACCAGGAGCGGATTGATAGGGAATCGTCCACGGACGTCCCTGGGCCGGCCACATTTTTGATGAAATGGGCCTCCCTAAAATCCGACATCGAACCTTCCGCCACGCGGACTGCCGGACGCTCCTGATACCATAGCGCCAGCCCGACGCGGGTGACCGCGACGGAGCTAGGGCGCAGTTCCTCCGCATTCTTACATTTCGCTGATTATCGACCCAAACTTGAAGTCGATAAATTTAAACGAATTCATCCTCATGTTAGACTAAACATCTATCATGGCATATATAAATTCTTCTCCTCCCATTAATGCAAAAAACTTTAAGCCCTATGTATTTTCAAAATAAAATATGGCAAGGACATACTAACAAAACTAAATAAATGAGCAAAATTTTAGGGTGGGTTTGAATTTTAAAACCAAGTAACAAAATTTGGGGTGGGGTTGAATTTAAAACTGACTAACAAACTCTGTTCATTCTTGTAAGAAATGAAAAGACCCACGTATCTTCATCACGTAACGAGCTTTGGGGTGGGGTTAATTTAAACTGGCTAACAAACTCTTTTCTCAACGCATTTCCGAAAAAATGGATGAGAAGTCCAAATCTCCACCACGTAACGAAAGTTGGGGTGGGGTTGAATTTTAAACCGGTTAACAATTTCTTTTCATTTCTAAAAATAAAAATGAAAAGACCCGCTAATCTCCACCACGTAACGAGCTGGAGATAGGGGGAAATTTCTAGGCTAACAATTAAATGCAACTCTTTTCATTTCCGAAGAAAATGAAAAGACCCAAAGCAACTCCACCACGTAACGAACCTTAAAGTTCGTGGGATCTTAAAAGCACCTAGAAGGTTAACCAGTTAATTGATGGGGTGATGTAAACTACTCATCATTCATCCTCTTGATGAGACCACTCGTCATTGACATGACGAGTTATTGCTTGGCATGCGAAAGGTACAAATTACACAAAGGAATTAAACTACTGAAAAGACAATGGACACTCGTTGTGTTTTGTGAACCGTTGAACCTGTATCATGGCTGGGTGTAGGATAATTACCTGTCTAACTGAAATCTTTAGCTGAATGAAAATAGCGAAGTCCTCTGTAAGCTTCTCTCCTATTTGTCGACCAGAGCGTTGTAGTCCTCCTCACCTACTGACTTGCTGACCACCTTCACTCTCTCCACTCAATCTCCAAAGTCAGTCACCTCCCAGCTTGTCTCACCTCTATATTCCCTGGCCATCGAGCTCTTCCTCGATGCCGAATCGCCGAATCGTGTGATTATCATAATTGCTACCATGCAAACCGCTGACTCTAAAACCTGAAGTGTTACCTGTTCCTGAATGCTCAGGAGGTTTGCATGGCACAACACAATGCATTTTAAACATGCCTAAGAGGCTTGAGACAGCTGAGAAAAACAAGTGAATGCCCTGGTCAACATGAAGCGTTCAGGGAGACTTAATAAAATAAACATACAATCTTATGGATTGATAATATAGGAAGGTAAAGATGAGGATGGACGCTTTGTCTTCGTGATTTTTTTTATGTTATAGCTGCGATTGTATAGTTTTTCGAAGGCGATTTATGCTCGAGGACGCTGACGACAGAGGGTGGCCTAAAGGTTCGAGAGAGGAACCGCCACGAAGCCTAGTTCAGTATGAGAGCAGCCTAAAGTGTCGCGATGGATGTTTCCGCTCACTTTCTTCGTCTCCTTCGAAGTTTAGAGCTGGCGATCGAGCGCAGGTCTTTCCCCAGCCATGCAGCTAAGCTATGATGATTAAAATGATGGTATTTTGTTCTATTTTGATTTTGAGCGTTTTCCCTCATCAGTTGTTATGTTTTCCTTCCTAATTTTGCGTAACGCTATGCGTCGCTCCTCATAGTCATTCAACTGTTGATATGTCCTGATAGGAATATTCGCAGCCCTGAAAGGACTCCCCTGGAATTGGGTGAAAGGAAATGAAGGGAGAGTAATGGCACCTTTCATCTTTCTTCGTTGCCGCCATACTTGACGTGTTTTACACAGTGATGACAGTAAATACAAGGCTATTCCGTTCAAGAGAATTATTTACGTGATTGTTGCTGTAATGTGAATTTGTCAACAGTATGTTTTAAGTTCTTATTTCAAATGGTTCTTATATATAACAGAAAAATGTCCGGCCATGAATGGACCGAAGAAATGATGAATGAAGCAATACAGAGTTGCCTAAGAGGAGACGTGAATAGGAGAGGAGCTGCTGCATTCCGTATTTCACACTTGAAGATCGAGTAAAGGCTTCCAAATCTGATCTGGTATAGGGAGAAAACCTAGAGCAGAGAACAGCAGGTCATCCAACAGTGTTCAGCCCAGAGGAAGAGCGTGAGTTGGCGTCTAGATTCAAGCATTTAGCTGAAAGAGGATTTGGCTATGCACCAGATCAAGTTAGTATTCGACATTCTTCGACATGGAAAGCATGACTGCAAGTAAATACCTACTGGTTTTCCGGATTCCTGAAAAGAAAAAGTGGTTTATCTCTCAAAAACCGGAATAATTATCAAAATCAAGAGCTGATTGAATGAATAAGCAGGCTGTCACTAAATTCTTCGAGTTATAAGGGAATCTGTGCGAGGAGATTGTCATTTGTGATCAGCCTCACCTGATCTTTAATGTTGACGAAACTGCTTTGTCCCTAAACTACACTCCTTCTAAAATAGTGGCAGCAGAAGCGTGCTGGACGGACCGCTGTTTTTGTGAATTCTGATTTCTGAACTCCTCAAATATTTACAGTGTCCCACAAAGGGGTTTACACTATTTGAATGTTAATAACAGAGAAAGTATTACAGATAACCTGATGGAACTTGTTGTTTCTGGATCTGTCATGATTAGTGCTTGTTGCCATTCATTTTTTTTTTTTTTTATTTCAGTTAAGTTGCCAGCAGTGACAAGTAATTGGGAGCTGGGAGCCTCTCCGTTGAGCAACGGAAGTGGATTTTAAAGTGCTTTTGGAAATATGAGAACATGAAAGAAATGCAGAGACGATGGCGGGCAGAATTTGATACTGCGCCACCATCACGTGTAGCAATTACGAAATTACGCGACACGTTTGAGAGGGAAGGAACTGTGTGTGATCTGGGACGGTGTGGCAGGAAGAAATCAGTATCGGACGAAAGAGGGATGGAAGCAGTGGTACAAACTTTCACAAGATCCCCCAAAAAGTCCATACATCAAATTCTGCCCGTATATTACAATGTATAGTAATCTGTTCCTAATTAACGTATCATTATTGTACACAACTATCGATTTATTTACAAATGTTTGAATTAATATTTTATAGGTTTAAAGTTGAAATGCGGAATAGCCTCGCTGTACCCTAGTGTAGTGGTTCCTAAAGTGTGGCTGACAGAGGCGCCGCGAAATGTTCCAATATTTTCAATGAAATGATACGATTGTTCCAAATATTTGCTTATTTAGTACTTTTTACGTGTAAAGTGTTTCTGAATTTGAAATGTGTGTTTATTTTTTAACTTAAGGCAAGCACCCTAACCACACTAACTGAGCGTTGCAAGTGTTAGATAGGCCTTCATTCTGGCTTGCGCGCCGCGAAAAAAATTGAAACATTAAGGTCGCCGTGAAACGAAAAAGTTTGAGAACGTCTGCCCTAGTGTATCTTGATTAGTGCCTGAAATGTTTCAGAAGAGAGACAAAATAACGTATCAACTATGAAAAGTGTGTCTTTGTCCTCCTTTTGACGATTCGCGTCCCCCATCAAAATAGACGATACCAGACTCCCCCGATGGCGCATGTATTAATGTAGTCGCCTTACAATCAAGGGGGCTCGGGTTTGATAACCGGTCGAGGCACGTAGTGGTTTGGATACCACTTTAGGTTAGGTTAGGTTAGGTTAGGTTAGGTTAGGTTAGGTTATGTTAAGCTATAGGTACAGTCCAGGTTAGCCCTTCTGTGCATAAAGTAGATTTAAAACTCAACTCCAACCAACTCTCCAAATGTTAACTCTGAATTCTGCATGTGACTAGAATTGCAAGATCAGTCGTGAACTTTCACAGAAATGGCCAGAAGTACCTTGTACAGTAGTTGGATTGTTGCAAATGCACAAAGGTCTGAGCAAGATGCATTTTCAAACAATTTACACTTCTTTGAATTCATCTTCCGAATGGGAGATGAGTTGACTCCCAAGTGGCGGCGAGGTATTTTTGGTAGGGGGGATTTTTGAAGCCAAGATTGTTGGTGGGGGAAATTCCTCGGTCCCCCCTCCAGGATTTCGCACCCTGCATTTGTCCTTCTGTCCCGAATAGTTTCTTCGAGGTGCACAAATGTCCTGGATTGATTGATTAGCTTTGGTTTATTTTACTTCGCTTCTTGTGCCGCTTTTGGCTAGATGGGGATGAGTGGTGATATGTGGTCATTGTAGCTATTAGAGTTGACGAGCTGTATCTTTGCGGGTGAACCCTGCCCAAGCCCGGCTGCGCATTAGCAAGGGGGAGGAGCTACCGGCTGCGCGTCATTATCCTTGCGTTCTGTCCTTGATGTCAACCACCCAAAGGGCGAGTAGGTGTCAACTACATAATCGTATCTCTCTCACACTCTGCGCGGAGTAGCCAAGGCCACCCGCAAAGATACAGCTCGTCAACTCTAGTCGAAAGTGGTAGGACACTGATGTACTATAAGATCTGTACAAATATATTTTTATAAATTATTAGAGAAGAGACTAGACTGTGTAAATTTGTCAAGTCAAGTCAGTATCTCGGCGGGTTGTGTGTGTGTATTCGAGTGTCAGCCCTTCTTGCGCTCTGAAGCATTATTTCCATTTCACTGACGACATTGCACGATTTTCTTTACGTCATTTGAGTCTTCCCCGCAACTGTTGCGGTTTGGATTTCCTTGTTTTCCCACTCATGGCAGGATAAGATGTAGAAGTTCTATATGTTCTTTCATTAGTCTTCCATCCTTGGCACCTTATACATGTGTCGCCGCGGATTTTGCAATCGGATTGGGATGGTGTTGCTGAAGTTCCTCTCCTATAGCATCTCAAATTTCAACGTTTGCCACAGTAATAATCTTCAGAGTTTTGTTTTGTCAGGACAGGAGTAATCATGGCGATTTTGCATTCTTGTTGATGTTTCTGGAACATTAGTTCCCCTGCCTTCTGGTTTTATTATCTGTGGCTTTTTCCCCCTGTCTTGGTTTGCTTTATTTTGATATTATCTCCTTTCGCAATACTGTTGTGCTAACACGACATTTAACATTGTATTACGTTGTTTTATATCGATTTGGTGCTTAAGTCCACTTTATGCACAGCAAGGCTAATCGGGACTGGACGTGCAATTTAAAGTGGGATCTGAAAAACTATGTGCCTGCACCGGGTATCGGACGCGGAACCCCTTAATGACAAGGCAACGACGCTACCACTGCGCCATCGGGGAGGCTCAATGCTAGAGCTACAAATGCTACAAAAAGTGACTAGACCTGATCATTTCTATTATATTGCATACATTTGCTTTTGTCTTTCTTCTGCCCTTGCCCTAAGTGGTTTACTGAATTGAGTGTCGTATATTGAACCTGATATTCCATCCAGAAAGATTTCGAATTGTTGTGCTTTGAACGAGTGCTCCCTGGGCGATGGCAACAATGAGTGATTCAAAAGGAACAATTAAAAGCTAAAATTATCGAGGCCTCGGTGGCGTAGGTGGCTCTGGTCGATCCCGTGCATGCTCTTGGGTGCAGCTTGCTTGTCCCGCGTGATAGCTACGTGCTTGACGGCGACTTGCCTACGCCCGACACACGGAGGATCCCACTGACTTGGAATTCGTCACCCGATGGCGGGCCTCACAAAGTTTTTATTCATTATATGAAGATGGATTGATGTATGATCTAGAGATCGACGGTGGACAACAATTATCTTCCGCCAGGGGTCCCGGGTTCGAATCTCGGCCTGGGCATGGATATTTTTTTTTTTACAGATTCTCATTTTTCGTGTTCATAAGGGTGTTGGTTATGTTTATTATTATGCCCTTCTTTAATACAGGGTGTCTATTAATTAAGTATCTATTTTGTTGATATAGTAATTTCACTCGCGATGTTTTTCTTGGTGTATGTTCGTTGCACATTACTTTCAACAACATCGAGCATTACGACACATTTCCTATTTGTCGTTCTGGAGCGTTGCCGGTGTTATGGCGGCAGAAGCTTGTGTAATGCGATTTCGGAGCTCCTCCAATGTGCTAATGGGTCGGGTGAACACATGTCAGCAAGAAGGGGCACCATGTCATTATGCCTTATATGTCCACACGTTCCTGAATACTCACTTTCCTGGGAAATGGATTGGGCACGGGCGATCCCTGATGTGGGCCCCTGACCTCACGCCTATGGACTTCTTTGTGTTGGGATTTACAAAGAACGTGTGTTCACCCGACCCATTAAAGGAACTCCAAAACAGCATAACACAAGCTGCTGCCGCCATAACACCGGCAATGCTCCAGAACGTCTTTCGCGCCACTGCCGACAGATGTGTCGTAATGCTTGATGGTGCACATGTTGAAAGTAATGTGTAGTAATCACTAGTTCAACAAAATAGATACTTCATTTATGGACACACTGTTCAAGAGAGATACCGGATATTTTCGGAAAACGAAAGATGGCTATTTAATGAATCCGATACACAGGGGAGAACGGGACAATGCTGGTCTTAGAAATGGTTCATATACTGTTGGTTATGACTGGGGGTTGGTCAGGCCGACCACCCGTCCTCCTAGTCTGGCTGCAGATTTCCACGACCCCTGGTGGGCCGCGTAGGAGGAAGGGCAGCAGTCGCTAGGTAAGCCAGGGCCCAATATTGGGCTGTAGCGCTATAGGATTATTATTATTACTGTAGGTTATAAAATGCTGAGACAAGAACCGGCAGAACTTTCAGACATTCCTGAAACGTTGAAACAGAGAAAACCAGTTCTATTTCTTACAGAATATCCCTATTTAACAATAAACAGGGAACATTTTAAGATTTTAACTGGAAATTTTGAAAACAGTAAGACTAAATAGATTGTAAACAAAAGTATGCTTGAAGTTCGTCGGTCAGAATCTAACACAGCAGGTTTCCGTGCGTTGGAAAAAAAAATAATAAAGAAAATATCATCAAGCATTCTATTGCATTTCCTTACCTGTAATCATCTAGATTTTCATATATACATATATTTATCTATCTAGCTATGTAATAGAATATAACAATATATAAGGATATCAAAATCTAGGTGATTACAGGTTAGGAAATGCATGAAAATGCTAACATGTTAGTAAACCATTAAAATGCTGAGCAAGGCAAAATTTATTGCAATAAAAATAATCACTAAAAACGTAACCTTTCTACCCTCTAACAGAGTCTTGTTCTGACGAAGATTGACAATAAATTCAATATTAGAGGGAAACGTTACGTTTTTAGTGTATATTCTTTATACAATAAATTTTTCCTTGGTCAGCATTTGAATGTTTTATCAAAATGCTTTTCGATTTTTCTTTTATCTTATATATGTATATGTGTGTGTGTGGAAAATTGTAACAAAATGAAGTAGTAGGTGAACATAAAGTTTTTTTTATGAGTTTTCAAATTAATAATAGGATTTTTAATTGACATCTTGAAATATACTGTGATTCATGTAGTAAAACACCTCCAAAAAAATATTGAACAAGGTGTAGACTAATTTCCTGGTTCAGGTGACAGAGCAGCACAATTTGAAAATGGAGCAGACTTTCCTGTGTGTTGCATTGGTAGGGATGAATCAATAAATTGCTGAGGTCCTCTGAAGTCACAGTCACTGACATTTCTTGGTTGTAACGATTCTATCGACAAGTATTCATTCTATCGAGATATTTATAGCAGAGAAAAGTTCCTTTTGCAAGATTCGTTGGAAGAAAACGTGCTAGGGGTAAAACGGAAAAATTACGGAATAGCATAGCAACAATCTTTAATTATATAATCAGGAACCTTTAAAAATTAGAAACATCTTCTTTGCTGGTAAGAAGCAGAAAAAAAGGTGTTCAATTGGAACTGGCATTTTGAAAGTCACGAACTCAATCTTTTGAAAGAGATTTTAACCTGCAAGGTATGGTATTATCTTTTTTATTATAGTAATTGGAAAACTTGTGGTTCTTGCGGCTGTCCAAGATATTGATTGTAAAAATTAAACTCGCCAGAGAATTATTTCCTCAAAATTAATGTTTTCATTCCGTATCTTCAAGACTAAAACATCGTCAGAAATAGATATTCCTAACTTTGTAATAGATTTCTCGAAAATAAGTTTTCTGTGTATTTCAATTACATTAGAGAAAACCTTCACCGTACTTAAAATAAATTCTAGACTTAAAATGGAAATACTCGCATGAAATTTCTTAATAAATATAGTAGGCAATTCGAAGCTCTTAGGAAATGTTTTTTTTTCCATTGTTAATGTGTATCAATAAACAATGCAGAGCCATCTATCCGAGAATGTTTGAATCATTGTTGCATTATACTCTGAACTTCATAAGGCACTTTATGTCCCAGGATAGGTACCACACAAAAGTATTATGCAGTGGCGCAGGAACTTTTTGAAGCTCACTTCATTAGTGTTGCAGCTTGAGCATAGGCGTGCGCAGACTCTCTGATTAGGGGTCAAGAGCCTTGATGAAGATCCAGTGGGGGAAAGAAAAAGTTCATTCCATCTCAAAGGTCCGTACCCAGGATTTTTTTTAGAGTGGGGCCGGGAGGGGTCCGAACAAAGAGAAGCGCCCAAAATGCTGTTGTATTGGTTGAGTTACGTTATTGTACGTCGATCTTCTGCCATTTTTGACTAATTGTGTAATCGTGACGATGAGGATGAGTGATGATATGATGATATTGATGAAAAAACACTAAAGAGCACCCATGCCCAGACCGGGATTCGAACCATGGACCCCTGGCGACTTAGCGTAATATGCTAGTCACTCTGCCACAGCGGTCGGCGAAATGCTGTTGAGTATTAGATGTGACCAGCAATGCTATGGTGGTATTGCGAGGACCTAATCGTATAACTGTAGAGTTGAAAATTATGACCCAAAGTAATGGAAAAAATTCAACTCATCGGTAGACACCCTCTCCCCCAATCCGTACACTCAGCTTACAGCTTAGTGCTTATTGCTCTCATTCAATTCTCAGAAGTATTGGAATGGCACTTTGCTCCGCAAATTAAGTGTTTTCAAATTTCCTTTAATTTTCTTGTACCATCACCATTGAACAGCCATGATAATTCTAGGTTTAGAAAATAATATATTTATAAATTAAATTATACATGCCAGCAATGATTCTTATATTGAAGAACGTATCTAATTCTGAGTTAACCAGAAGAAAGAGGTATTTACGCAACACCACTAAAGTTCAAGAAAGTCGGGCTAGTAATGGACATGGCAGACCGAATCTAAACAAAATTCCCGGCTCTTCTTAAACTAAAACTTCCACTTCACAGACGTTTGCAAATTAAAGACATATTTTTACATATATGTCTATCATTTCTTTACAAATATTGGATAACGTAAACTCTGTTCGTCCAAGATTAGAATGAACTTCAGCAGTCTTAGTAAAATTTCCTGTACTACAATTTTAGTCTTCCTTCAGCTGGTAAAAGTTTTAAACACCTCCACTATGTCACTGACACAAACCATTACGACAAAATTTTGCTCGACATAAGGTAACAACAGAAAATTTAGAATGTTTAAACAGGTTTTATGGACGTCCGAAGGATCTTTTCCAGTGAAGAGCAAGCAAGGTATTTTTTTTCCATGGGGGGCAAAGCAAACATAAACACTGCTTCAGTCGGAAATTATCATGTTGCTTCAATGCCCTTATAATAATTAACATAAATTACAGTGTCTGAAATGAAATTATGTGTGAAATACGATAATTTTTAGGTGGACATTAATTTTTTGGGAGAACGGGCGGTGGCCCCCCCTTGTCCCCCTTTCGGACGTCCATGGTGGCGGTGATTGGATGCCAAAACATGGGGGGGGGCAAGGAAAGTTTACTTTCTCTAAGTAGACAATGCTTAGCTTCGAAAGCCAAAGTTGCGGGGGTAAATAATGGAGGGGCAACTGCCCACTTGCCCCTAATCACTGCCACTGATCTGCAGAATTTTAGAACAAGTTTGTATGGAGTGCTAATAACAAGAAACTTTCTGGAAAGTTAATAAGTGGGATAGTCCTATTAAATAGTAAACAATGTATCTCCTACGTAATTCCTTGGAAATCTCACTGACATGAAAATACTTCATTTTTATTTAATAGTATAAAATTGTTTAATATTGTTGATAAGATTCCTCTACACTAAATGTTCTAATTGGCAGTATTACGGGGGCAAACGTACCACCTTACCCCCGCCCACGTGCCGACGACTATGGCCTTGAGTTCGGGTTTGATAACCGGTCGAGGCACATAGTGGTTTGGATACCACTTTAGGTTAGGTTAGGTTAGGTTAGGTTAGGTTAGGTTATGTTAAGCTATAGGTACAGTCCAGGTTAGCCCTTCTGTGCATAAAGTAGATTTAAAACTCAACTGTGTACAGTCTGCCTTACTATTTTTATTGGAGTTTTAAGGTTTTCATTTCACTCTTGCACTAGTTTTTAACAGTTTCTTTTTAAAATGTACAATTCCCGAACAGATAAAACTCTGGGCCTCAATCAATGGTTTTCTACTCATTTCAAACAATTTATAGGACTTCCTTATTAAGATTTGCAAGAGCAGAGATTAAGAGATGCATAGTACAACAATTGAGTTTAATAGGTTTTGATTATTTCAAATAATCCTTATTTGAATAGACAACAGATAGACAAATGAACACTTTTGAGTTTAGCTACTAAAACAGGAATGCGTCTGCCAAATGATTTGAGAGTGTAAAGTTTTGGAAAGAAATTCATCCCCATAGGCTTTAATAGCAGCAAATAATGCAGGAGGGTAGGCAACACACATTACATCTTTCGATGATCAGATGATATTGCCCATCTCAGCACCGTAAATCGACAGGGAGGTAAAGAGGGTCACGTGACTATTGGTTGCGTGGAGCGTTGTTCTTCGCAACATCTCCAGCTCTGGAACCTCATTGCAGAGCATGCATGCAATAGAAAAAAGGTTGTTTTCAACTAAAGACTAAACTATGATTATCTCATTAGTAAGGGTATCAGAAGTCCCGAATTAGTCTGAGCAGTACGTTATTTTATTTCCTTTTCGCCATAGGCGTATTTTGTTGGGGCAGAGGGGGCGTTTGACCTTCCCAAAAAAAATCAGAAAAAAATAAATAAGGATCAAGTCATACAAACAAATTTATTTTTATTTCAGCTTCGGTTACTTTAAGTTGCTTTTCTAATTCTAGCATTCATGTTGACGATGACGATGATCGACGGTACGACGACAAAAATGGTCACTTTTATAAAACAATGGAAACGAATGGGTCATCGCATGCACTACCGCGCTATCTCGGATTACTTGAGTCCAGCTGAGTCTAACATTTCATTCAAGTGTCTGTCCTAGGTGAAAATGAACAATTGAAGCCTAGTATTATTCCTATTATACCTATAGGTATTCGTGTGAGTAGATAAATTAAATGTTCGGTCTATAATAACTGAGGAGATGGAAAACTGTTTCTCTCCATTTGAAAAACCGCTGTGATATTCCAAAATATGAAGAATTACATACGCTCACAATTGCTTCTAGAACATTGACGTTAATTTTTGTGTAGTTTGCATTTACTGTTGTCTAGATATTCTCAATAGTTTCGCGATTACATGTACATTAAACTATTGATAATATCTAGATAACAGTGAAAGCAAACTCCACGAAAATTCACGTCAATGCTCTTGAACAGTGGTTCTCAAACCGTGGTGCGCGCCCCCATGGCTACATGAATGACTTGAAGGGGGTACGCGATCAGCTCGGAAGAGAAATGTGGAGAATACTCACACGACAACATTTTTTCTGCAGGTGTGTAGAGCTTTGTTTCAATCTTCACACCTTTAATACTCAACAGGAAAATAAGACTAATATTGTCACTATAACTCTTATATTTGTTTCATATGTGCTGAAATAAAATACTCGTTCGAAATCTATAATAGACTAAATTTGGAGCCGAATATCCGTTTGAAAGTTTCAAGAACACAACCAGACATCAAGAAACCGTGTCAGGATATGCAGGCACATCCCTCTCACTAAACTCCGAGGATTTACAATAAACACTCCAAAATTGTGCTTCACAGTTTGTTTACAAATTTAATTTTTGTTCTTTTTTTTTTTTAAACAACTCTGGGAAAAATATATGAACATTTAAGTTTCTTTTATATACTTCATAGTATAGTTGAGTTTCACATTTTTATTCTTGTAACTAATCAAAAAAGATTGTAAGCGTAGAAACTCTCAATAAAATAATAAACGTAGGATTCTGATGTGTATTTGTGTCCCATCTCTCCACAAAGAGTCCGAATGCAATTTTGCTCTATTTCAGATACAAGCCTCCAATATATGAAAAACCCTCCACCAATCAGACAGCCAAAAAAATCACCCCAAACCCACTATTCGGAAATAACCTATGGTGGGGGTACATTAGACATGTAGTTATGACTAAAGGGTACAATGAGGAAAATGTTTGAGTACCACTGATCTAAAATAAATTCTAAGCTGATGTAATTTATCATATTTCGGAATATCAAAGCGGTTTTTCGAATGGAGAGGAAAATTTGGAAAAAAAATGCCCTGACGGCTACCAAAAGCCAGAAGTACATATAACTAATACAAACAACATTAATATGAAGGCTACATGAAATGCAATTTCCTAATAGATATGAAATTGTCCGAATAATATTTTATCCTCAACAATAATTTTCTTTTAAAAAATGTTATTTTTACCTTAAAATTTAATTTAAGAGTATCTACTTAAAATTTAATATCCCTTTATACAAAAGACACAATTATTAAAATCTCATACTAATTCCCCATCACTGTATTTATAATCTATCACAAATTATTATTTAATTCAATTACGAGTTAAGAAAACAAATATAAAATTCCTCTTCATGTCCTACACAAATTAACCTAAACAGAGGAAATTTTTCAGAATTGAGAACTAAAAGTGGTAAACGTTGTAAGTGCCAAAAACGAAAGTGTTGGGAAATCGCATCGTTCCGCACATCAGCCAGTAAGAAAGTGCACACGAGTGACCTCTTTACACGCCCTTTGAACTACTTAGAGGGCTACCAGCCACTTTTCACGTTTACCACATTATATAACACAGTCACCATTTCCTATCTACCCTTTCGAGTAGAACCCTCAACTCGGGTTGGTAGACAAACTACCTAGATCTGTCAAACATCAACAACAAACAATTCAGATAAATCTCTCAGAGATAAAACAAGTCTAAGAGGTAAGAGTGACATTTACACTACGTCATTTTCCGCAATATTCTATCCAATATAATGATAATAAAAGTTTCACATTTTCAGAAAAAAACAACTATAAAGAATAATCATTTTGATGCTTTTCATTAGGCAATACGTGGTCCACAAAAAAATATTAAAACCAAGGATTTGTAATTTGTATACATGTTCATAATTCTTTGATTCGTAACTAAACTCGCCAGATGTCAGGGAAGTATATTGCTAGTTATTAAACTAACGAGCAAGTTTCTTATTCAAAATCAAAATCTGTACCGAAGAAAAATAAAACGTTTAACAATAAATAAACAATGTTTAATATCTAAGTTCTTTATTGAACAAACTTCTGAAATACTTCCTTATAAACTACAATACGTGCAATACAATAGTTAACCAAAATCTACTACATCAAAATACGATAATAAATTTCAATAAAAACTCATACAGTTTGGTTCGATTCTAATTATCATTTTATAATACTTGGATATTTAAAATATACACAAAATGCAAATATAATACAATATACAATTTGTAGATCAAATTATGTAAAGTAAAAGTAATTTTTGTGATAGTGTCCAACGAAGAATTTTCGTGATATTCCGTTGGTTTGTTGATAAGTCAGATACTTTCCATACAGTTGTTTCTACTATTTCCTCCTCAATCACATTGGAACCATGTTGTTCTCCCGTGAATTGATCCCAAACGAAACTGGAAACTCTTCTTCTCAAACTTGTTTGCGGCTGTACTCATCTAAGTTGGAAGTGTTTCTTCATGCTGCGTTTACGGTTTGTTCCATTTCTAACTTGGAAGTCTTTCGTCTTCCAGCCTTTACAGTTTGTTCCAATTCTATCTTGGAGGTCCTTCCTCTTCCAGCGTTTACAGTTTGATCCAATTCTAACTGGAAGTTCTCCCTCCTTCTGGGTTTACTGTTTGTTCCAATTCTAACTCGAAAGTATTTCCTCTTCCTTTGTTTACGGTTTGTTCCATTTCTAACTTGAAAGTTCTCTCCTCTTCCGGCGATTACGGTTTGTTCCAATTCCAACTGGAAGTTCTCCCTCCTCGTGCGGTTACGGTTTGTTCCATTTCTAACTTGAAGACTTCCGTCTTCCAGCATTTACGGTTTGTACCAATTCTAACTTGGAAGTTCTTACCCTTCCAGGGTTTACGGTTTGTTCCGTTTCTAACTTGGAGGTCCTCTCCTCTTCCGGGGATTACGGTTTGTTCTAAATCTAACTTGGAAGTCCTTCCTCCTCGTGCGGTTACGGTTTGTTCCAATTCTAACTTGGAAGTTCTTACTCTTCCATCGTTTACGGTTTGTTCTAAATCTAACTTGGAAGTCCTTCGTCTTCGAGCGTTTACGGCTTGTTCCAATTCTAACTGGAAGTTCTCCCTCCTCGTGCGTTAACGGTTTGTTCCGTTTCTAACTTGGAAGTCTTTCGTCTTCCAGCGTTTACGGTTTGTTCCAATTCTAACTGGAAGTTCTCCCTCTTCGTGCGTTAACGGTTTGTTCCGTTTCTAACTTGGAAGTCTTTCGTCTTCCAGCGTTTACGGTTTGTTTCATTTCTAACTTGGAGGTCCTTTCCTCTT
The DNA here is from genome assembly GCF_977018435.1 of Lepisma saccharinum. NCBI lineage: Eukaryota > Metazoa > Arthropoda > Insecta > Zygentoma > Lepismatidae > Lepisma > Lepisma saccharinum. The sequence continues at coordinate 39,566,437 of NC_139237.1, forward strand.
CCAGCGTTTACGGTTTGTTCCAATTCTAACTTGGAAGTCCTTCGTCTTCGAGCGTTTACGGCTTGTTCCAATTCTAACTGGAAGTTCTCCCTCCTCGTGCGTTAACGGTTTGTTCCGTTTCTAACTTGGAAGTCTTTCGTCTTCCAGCGTTTACGGTTTGTTCCAATTCTAACTTGGAGGTCCTTCGTCTTCCAGCGTTTACGGTTTGTTCCATTTTTAACTTGGAAGTCCTTTCCTCTTCCAGCGTTTACGGTTTGTTCCAATTCTAACTTGGAAGTCGTTCATATTCCAGCGTTTACGGTTTGTTTCATTTCTAACTTGGAAGTCCTTTCCTCTTCCAGCGTTTACGGTTTGTTCCAATTCTAACTTAGAAGTCCTTCGTCGTCGAGCGTTTACGGTTTGTTCCAATTCTAACTGTAAGTTCTCCCTCCTCGTGCGTTTACGGTTTGTTCCAATTCGAACTTGGAGTCCTTCGTCTTCGAGCGTTTACGGTTTGTTCCAATTCTAACTTGGAAGTCCTTCGTCTTCGAGCGTTTACGGTTCGTTCCGATTCTAACTGGAAGTTCTCCCTCCTCGTGCGTTTACGGTTTGTTCCAATTCGAACTTGGAGTCCTTCGTCTTCGAGCGTTTACGGTTTGTTTCATTTCTAACTTGGAAGTACTTTCCTCTTTCAGCGTTTACGGTTTGTTTCATTTCTAATTTGGAAGTCCTTCGTCTTCGAGCGTTTACGGTTTGTTCCAATTCTAACTGGAAGTTCTCCCTCCTCATGCGTTTCCCGTTTGTTCCAATTCTAAGTTGGAAGTCCTTCGTCTTCGAGCGTTTACTGTTTTTTCCAATTCTATCTTGGAAGTCCTTCGTCTTCGAGCGTTTACGGTTTGTTCCGATTCTAACTGGAAGTTATCCCTCCTCGTGCGTTTACGGTTTGTTCCAATTCGAACTTGGAGTCCTTCGTCTTCGAGCGTTTACGGTTTGTTTCATTTCTAACTTGGAAGTACTTTCCTCTTTCAGCGTTTACGGTTTGTTTCATTTCTAATTTGGAAGTCCTTCGTCTTCGAGCGTTTACGGTTTGTTCCAATTCTAACTGGAAGTTCTCCCTCCTCATGCGTTTATGGTTTGTTCCAATTCTAACTTGGAAGTCCTTCGTCTTCGAGCGTTTACGGTTTGTTCCAATTCTAACTTGGAAGTCCTTCGTCTTCGAGCGTTTACGGCTTTTTCCAATTCTAACTGGAAGTTCTCCCTCCTCGTGCGTTAACGGTTTGTTCCGTTTCTAACTTGGAAGTCATTCGTCTTCCAGCGTTTACGGTTTGTTCCAATTCTAACTTGGAGGTCCTTCGTCTTAAGCGTTTACGGTTTGTTCCATTTTTAACTTGGAAGTCCTTTCCTCTTCCAGCGTTTACGGTTTGTTCCAATTCTAACTTGGAAGTCGTTCATATTCCAGCGTTTACGGTTTGTTTCATTTCTAACTTGGAAGTCCTTTCCTCTTCCAGCGTTTACGGTTTGTTCCAATTCTAACTTGGAAGTCCTTCGTCTTCGAGCGTTTACGGTTTGTTCCAATTCTAACTGGAAGTTCTCCCTCCTCATGCGTTTATGGTTTGTTCCAATTCTAACTTGGAAGTCCTTCGTCTTCGAGCGTTTACGGTTTGTTTCATTTCTAACTTGGAAGTACTTTCCTCTTTCAGCGTTTACGGTTTGTTTCATTTCTAATTTGGAAGTCCTTCGTCTTCGAGCGTTTACGGTTTGTTCCAATTCTAACTGGAAGTTCTCCCTCCTCATGCGTTTATGGTTTGTTCCAATTCTAACTTGGAAGTCCTTCGTCTTCGAGCGTTTACGGTTTGTTCCAATTCTAACTTGGAAGTCCTTCGTCTTCGAGCGTTTACGGCTTTTTCCAATTCTAACTGGAAGTTCTCCCTCCTCGTGCGTTAACGGTTTGTTCCGTTTCTAACTTGGAAGTCATTCGTCTTCCAGCGTTTACGGTTTGTTCCAATTCTAACTTGGAGGTCCTTCGTCTTAAGCGTTTACGGTTTGTTCCATTTTTAACTTGGAAGTCCTTTCCTCTTCCAGCGTTTACGGTTTGTTCCAATTCTAACTTGGAAGTCGTTCATATTCCAGCGTTTACGGTTTGTTTCATTTCTAACTTGGAAGTCCTTTCCTCTTCCAGCGTTTACGGTTTGTTCCAATTCTAACTTGGAAGTCCTTCGTCTTCGAGCGTTTACGGCTTGTTCCAATTCTAACTGGAAGTTCTCCCTCCTCGTGCGTTAACGGTTTGTTCCGTTTTTAACTTGGAAGTCTTTCGTCTTCCAGCGTTTACGGTTTGTTCCAATTCTAACTTGGAGGTCCTTCGTTTTCCAGCGTTTACGGTTTGTTCCATTTTTAACTTGGAAGTCCTTTCCTCTTCCAGCGTTTACGGTTTGTTCCAATTCTAACTTGGAAGTCGTTCATATTCCAGCGTCTATGGTTTGTTTCATTTCTAACTTGGAAGTCCTTTCCTCTTCCAGCGTTTACGGTTTGTTCCAATTCTAACTTGGAAGTCCTTCGTCGTCGAGCGTTTACGGTTTGTTCCAATTCTAACTGTAAGTTCTCCCTCCTCGTGCGTTTACGGTTTGTTCCAATTCGAACTTGGAGTCCTTCGTCTTCGAGCGTTTACGGTTTGTTTCATTTCTAACTTGGAAGTACTTTCCTCTTTCAGCGTTTACGGTTTGTTTCATTTCTAATTTGGAAGTCCTTCGTCTTCGAGCGTTTACGGTTTGTTCCAATTCTAATTGGAAGTTCTCCCTCCTCGTGCGTTTACGGTTTGTTCCAATTCTAACTGGAAGTTCTCCCTCCTCGTGCGTTTACGGTTTGTTCCAATTCTAACTTGGAAGTCCTTCCTTAACAAAATTTTAATAAAATATTGATAACCATACTTCTGTATTTTCTCTCACGAATTTCAGTAAATAGTTTTCTGTTCTCTATTGATGTGTTTGTAATTTTTATCGAATGAATATGGTGTTGGGCTACACATTTTTAGTTTTTCTTACAATTAACATTTGTAATAATCTTTATCTTTCAATTACCGAAATCAGATTTCTTATGCAAGGATTTAAGATGAGGATAACTAAAATAGAAACTTCGAATGCTTTAAATTATCTAGTCCAGACCAAAATACATTGTAAATTTCATTTATAGTGAACACAGAGACTGAAATGTCCATGAAAAATTATCATAGTTAGCTTCATGAGTAGAGTTAAGAACAAACCTTGTATCAACTTGAAGAGTCGGGGTTTCCGCTTGTTTTGGTTTTGGTAGCAGGCAGAGTATGTGAAATGGAAAGGTGCTTGGGGGAGGGGGTGGTTGTGACTCGTGTGTTTAAAGCGAGAGAGGTTGTAACTCTCTACGTCGTGTACTCGTCAGTTTCCCCTGTCACCTCGATAGAGAATAAGCGGCGACTCAATAAGTGTACAAAATTTAAAAATGGGATACCAATGGAATCCGAAGTTATTGTAGATTTAGGTTAAGTTAAGTTAGATCAGCGGTTCCCAAACTTTTTTGTTTCACGGCACCCTTAGTGTTTCAAAATCAAGTCAAGAATGTAGGCCTACCTAATAATTGCAACTCTCAGTTAGTGTGGTTAGGTTGCTTACCTTAAGTTAAAAAATAAACACATATTTCAAATTCAGATACATATTATATGTAAAAAGTACTAAATAAGCACATATTTGGAACAATCATATTCATAACAATAACTGTCATTTCAGTGAAAATATTAGAACATACCGCGGCGCCTCTGTAAGCCAGCCACGGCGCCCACTTTGGAAACCACGGGATTAGGGTGTAGTCGATTTGTATATGGGGATATACCTTCTGGTTGGCCGTACTCATTCTACTTTCGTTTCGTTTGCATTGTAATTTGGGCATAATTCCAGTGAGCTTAGAGACTTGAGAATTCTAATTATCGAGCAAGTGTGATGCGAAAGTCTCAACAATGTTTTGTTTCTCTTATCTACAACAATTGGCGGCAAACTATAAAGGCTCTAAATAGTTAAACGCGACAATTGAGGTATATGCTGTATGTATCACAGTTTTAAACACCTAGAGAACTAAAAAAGTAAGACATGTTGCAATTAGCAATATTATTAAAGTTATTAAAATATGTTGCCTAATTTTAGTTTTTCCTCGAACAGGGTGCTCTAAAACTCACAGTAGCAAATTGAATGAAAATTTCCATTACACTTCAAGTCGAACATTGCACAATAGCTTTCAGGCTAGTTTTTGCAGTTAGTCTCGGAAATTTTGAGGAAGCTTGAATAGCAAGATATAAATGACTAATACATATAAAGTTACAAATAACAAAATAATAATCATCAGAAGACTCTAAAGCACACTTGACTGGTGATGCTGTCATCTCTTCATCATCAAGTACATGCTTAATTCATGCCCTTGGAACAGCCATAGTGTCGTCATGTGACACAGGCCTCATGGTAGGTAAACAGATTGGGTACAAAATTTTACGTTTCCTTATTCTGTAATTCCCAGACATATCAGTCGTACAAAAGACAGTCATTATAGTGGTTGGTTTGTTCTTGTCAAATTGGGGCCTCCCCGATGTTGCAGTGAAAGCATCGTCGCCTTGTAATCAAGGGGTCCCGGGTTCGATACTTGGTGGAGGCACATAGTAATTCGGATCCCACTTTAAACTGGAGGTCCAGTCCCAATTAGCCTTGCTGTGCATAAAGTGGTCTTGAAACGCCAAATCAATCAATCTTGCCAAATTGTTGGTACAGCAAATGTCACACGTTTCTTTACCATGCAACCACTTTGATAAATTGACTTTATATGACTTACAGAATATGTGGGATCGCCAGTCTTTCTCCTCATTGCTAACCCCACATTCAAAGTATAGCTTGCATGCTGTTCTCACTGTTTATCCAATAACTCCTTTCTGTGACTGAAAAAAATATTCGCACACATGACAACAACTGCCACGCCAATTTTTACAACTTCGAATCCTCGACTTTCCCATGCTTGTCGCAGAGGAAATAACACAATCAGAGCAAGAAAACTAGCAGCCTATATATATATATATTATGTAATCAATAAAATATAAACATAATTAATTATTAATACCTACTGTTAGTATGAATTTCTTAAAAAAGGAAAGGTATTTACGAATCAATTTGTTGAGAACCACTAACCTAGAGTTTAGAGTGGAATTCGAACCACTTGTGCTTTCAGTGGCTATCGAACCTGGAATCCCTTGATTACAATGCGACGCTGTTACCACTACGCGATTGGAGAAGCCCTTCTTTTCTGGAATGACAGTGCCGTCATCCGTGACGGGGTGGTTATCACAGCTTCCCATCTTCGCAATTAACCAAAACTGGCATAATGGCGACGTAAAATGACCAAATTAGTCACTTAATGTAGTGTCGGTAGAGGCGTAGACCTATAGTGGATAGTGGAGGCGGCTGTCCCATTGCCCCAAGTTGCTGTCAACACTTCGTCGACCTTACAAATGAAATATTCTGACTTTGAATCACTCTATACAACAATTACATATTCATGTTATCATTCGACTCTACTCAACACATTGATGCTAACCTTACAGTTGCATATCCTATTTATTTTTTTTGGTCCATATCCTTTTTTTTGTTGTTGCTATATATTATATGCAGCACGAATTATGTTGTATTGTTACTTGTATCTTTTTCTATGTCCATTAAGGGCAGTAATGGAAACTAGGGCAACAAAAGTTAAAGCATTGTTGAGAGAAAGGAATTAAATTATTGAGCAATTCCAGAGGTGACACTTTAAAAGTAGTTTTATTTACATATTTTTTGCTTGTATGTAACTCATGAAACACAAGTAGCAGTATTTCTTCTTGCATAGCAAAATACCTTCAAATGTATTCTGCCAGCTTTATATCGCGAAAAAAAATTAAAGGTAACAGATTGGTATCAGGTGGTTATAATTAAAGTGACGGTGTTCAGAGTGGTACAGCACTGGCTGTAATGAGAGTAGCAGTCTGAAACTTCGTAGATATGCTAATGAAGCAATGCGCTCGCGAATTATGAAAAAAAAATAGTTCCAATTCTCGCCACCAGGGTAAAAAATGGCGCTGTAAGCAGTCAAAACTTGGTATAGTTACAGGAAAAAACACTATAAATCGCAGAAAACAATACTCTTTGTAATAAAATATCGCTACAATTTCACTATTCGAATTACATGAACATTACTAAAGGAAAAAGCAACAAGCGTCACCAACAACAACCAGGGAGCTCACACAATGGTTAGGCAATTTCACCGACTTTGACGTCAGAGTTATGGAAAATTCCACGTTTTGACTGCTTACAGCGCCGTTTTTTACCCTGGTGGCGAGAATTGGAACTATTTTTTGGCATAATTCGCGAGCGCATTGCTTCATTAGCATATCTACGAAGTTTCAGACTGCTACTCTCATTACAGCCCGTGCTGTACCACTCTGAACATCGTCACTTTAATTATAACCACCTGGTACAATTGGCAACCTATGAATCTGAATTTTCTGAAACAAAGTTAGTGGAATAGTAGTACTTCATGAGTAATTGTTTACAGACAAATTTTACAGTTCAGAAACATGTATTGTACGATTTATTCGCAATCGAAAGATGTTCTTTAAAATAATGTACAGCACGTTGCTCTTCACTAATATATAATCTTGACCATACTTCATACATTGACGAAAACGCGCAGTGCAGACGTTCCGTTTTAAACAGATTTTTCAGTTACGAGCAAAGATAGGATCTCGGGGTTTGTTTTCTATCCTTCAGAAAATATGGCTGCGTGATTCCTACAAAGCAGAAATTTTAAAAAATACCCTGCTTAATAAGTAAATTGGGCATAAAAATGGGGAAAACCGTAATTTTCACATGCAATTATCTCATTAACCACACAAGCTTATGGAAAACTGTTTTGTTGGGGACGTGCAATGTTCATTGTACTTGACATTAACATCATCACTGTAGAAGTCAGTTTTCCTATTTTGAGACTGTTTGAGGAAAACGAAACCCTTGCAATACGTAAAAGTGTCCCTGCACTGTGGCGACATCTCGTGCAGATAGTTAGAAGCGTTCTAAACCCCACCCACAGTAGAACGCGGAGGGATACAACAAAATAGTTCGTGAAGACAAAACACGATCGCAAGTGGCAGGGAAGTGTGCATGCGTCAACTGGACGTGTTCAATTGCAAAATATGGGTGACGGCAGAAAGTGTGTTTGGCGTAAGATGTGGGCTCCGAGAAAATCGTCTGCTGCAGAAACAACAATGAAGTTTCAAGCGCTACAAAATCGCCGGCAAAATAACTACACAGACGTTCACGTATTGTGGAAGGGTTCAGAATGAATAATACCTATCCGTTTATTTAGCGCTTTCCATTAGACGTTTACATTGTACGTACGTAAACCAGTAACGTTATTTTGAGTAATTCAATTAAATCTGTCTCCTTGGCAAATATTACGCTATAATACGTAGAACAAGTTTGCTGCGGGTCCGGACCCTCCCCGAAAGGACTATGCAGTACTAAAATTAAATAATGTAAATATACTCCTTTAGCAATTTTTTCATATTCGATGGATAATTTCCTCTGAACGCGTATTGGAATGGAAGGATTATAGCTATAAATATAATACGGCTTTGAAGTATAGCACCTGAAATACTTATCAAGTACTACTATTTTTACTCTGAATATATTGGAAGGCAATGATTAGGATTGACATCATACGGCTTTGAAAGACATAAAGTATTTATTTAGGGCAAACGAAAAGATTACCAAGTAATAAAATAATAACAATACTCGTTTAGCATTAGTGAATTTATTGGATGGCAAGGATTATATTGGGATCGTACGGCTTTGAATGATATTAGAAAGAAGGTTTATGCATACTACAACTCATAACAATATGTATACAATATTAATCAGAAACTTCACTGTATCTAACATTTATTTCGTTATGCAATAGTATTGAATTCTTCTTCTATTTTACATTAATTTAATTGCGAGGCACTTGTTCTTATGTAAATGTTTCTACTTTTAACTACAGGTAAACTACAAAAACTAAATATGCTGACCAAGGCAGTAATTTATTTTATTAAAAACATAAACTAACGTAACGTTTCAACCTTCTAGCAAGGTCTTCATCAGACTCTGTATCAAGTACAAAAGACTTTTGTACTTGATACAGAGTCTGATTAAGACCTTGCTAGAAGGTTGAAACGTTACGTTAGTTTATGTTTTTAATAAAATAAATTACTGCCTTGGTCAGCATATTTAGTTTTTCATAATCATGGAAACAAGGCTTAATGGAGTTATAAAAGGTAAACTACAGAATGAATATACACTGTTTGCCTCTTTACCTAGTCACGTAATAATAATATATTAATTTATATATTGAAATTAGTATTACTTTAATTCAATTAAAATATTATTATTATTATTATTTGTAGACATTTCGTTCATACCCCCCCCCCCCGAAACATTTCTGGATATGCCACTGATTGTGCAGAATTTTCTTTGTTCCACTTCGAAACGGTTTATTACGAGGTGTAAGAGCTATCACGAACACAACACAGCGAGCGAAAATAAAACTACACAAACAAACGCACCCAGATGAAATATCACAGCATTCGATGACCAGATATTTGTTGACCAAAAAGAGTATAGTCTATAGGTTGAAGGTGCGCATGCACAAAACAAAAAGAAAACTAAAATAAGGGTGGCTATTTGTTATTGCTTCTATTATAGCCCCTATAAAATAGGCCTACACTCTACAGATTTAAATTTTATGGGTCCAATGTAATTAGCTAATTTCAAATACTTTCTCACCAATGACACCATCGTTCATACTTCTGGGATGATTTTGCTTTCTTGAGTATGTTTAAGTCGTCCTTTATTGCCAGTCCAAACTCTTCACAGGTCATGTTCACATTGAATTTCACTTCCATTACTTGTTCGATTGTTGACACCAGGAGTGTACTTTTTCCCTCTCGCCAATAAGTTTTAATAACACTGAAGAGTCTTTCACAACCAACATCTGTACCAGGCAGAGTAAACAAGAATTTTATAAGAGGCACAATCACTTTTAAATTTGACCCAGCCTGTACTAAATCTTTGCACACTGACCTCCACCACCACATCATTGATTCTTTTCTTTCCCCCCAATCTTCAAGATGTTTTTCAACGGCTTTTGAAATTACACAGTAAGTTTCAAAAATATCATTATTAGGGCTGAGCCGATACCGATGCCGATGTATCGGTATCGGAAAGTATCGGTTGGGATTCAGCTACCGATACCAGCCGATACTTTCCGGCATTTTGGTCTTTCACGGGGTCCGCAAAAATCCCGTGCGACTTCTTGACAGTCTTACTTATCCTGAAAATTATGCAAAATTAAAACTTCCTTTTTATTTTACACTATCGGTGGGAATTGATAAGAGAATCGGTTCAAAATGGTATCGGCTCAGCCCTAATCATTATCATTAAATTCCAATGAATTTGAAATATGTTTTGCTTGTTGATGGAATATGAAAATGACTCTTGAAATTGTTCATAGGAAAGTCTTGAGTCAAAGAGTAAATGCTTCAGTTTGTTGACATCTTGACGTTTTCCGTTCTGTGGATTTTAAGGCATTTTTACGCGTAAAATAATGAATGAAATTAAATAGCAAGGAAAAGAGTATATTTGGGGATTTTTGCAAATTGAAAAGAGTATAGAGTATATGAACCTCTAAAAGAGTATAATACTCTTAAAAATAGTATGTTTGGTCTGGTCTGGTCAATGAACCTGTTGTGATCACTGACTGGGCAAGCTGAAGAAATGTTTAATTCGTGCTCTGTTTTAAACTAATTAGTGTCACATCCAGCGAAAATATAAACAGTTCATATTACTAGATTACTATTGTTAATAAATGTTATAATAAAAACAATGTATTGCCGGTCCCCGTGGCGGAGTGGTTAGCACATCGCGCTACGACGCCAGGGGTCCCGGGTTGGAATCCTGGCCTGGGCATGGTTGTATGTGAGTGTTCATTCTTCATCATATCACCACTCATCACCATCTTCGCAAATTAGCCAAAAGTGGAACAAAAGGCGAAGCAAATCAATCAATCAATCAAAAAACAATGTATTGTTTTTATTACTATAAATACTAAAACCTAAACAAACTTGAAACACCTCGCGACAAAATTCTGCGTAAGCCAATTATAGTTACAAAAATTGTAATTTCTATTTAGGAACTGTAGGTACAAAATAGGAACAGTTTTCGGTTTTCCTTTCATTGCTCTTTATGGAAGATTAAAAAGAGAAAGAGAGAGAGAGAGAGAGAGAGAGAGAGAGAAAGTGCCTATTCCCCTTCCTGCCTCTCCCACATAATGATATAGCCAAGATTCAAGACATGAAAGCGCGGCTGTGATTACTATCTTCCATTTCATAAATGTTTTAAGAATCTTTTGTCATCAAATTACGGTTTTACTATCCATGAAAAATTCGTTACGTGTTAAAAGAACGATAATTCATGTTTGTTTTCTTCGCTCGCCTCGCGCCAGATGGTCAACTGCTTCACAACAAACACATTTCGTCCTTCCTCACTTGCAAGCGATTGTGTTTGTTTCCCCCCAGGTACCCCACCCCACCCCAACTGCTCTCCCGTCAGCCGCGAACATTAAACAACGAATGACTACCTTCAACGATCTCATATGAAGATCTGTTTCCATGTGTAGGTAATCTTTTATACTTTTTTAAAATCATTTCGCTGTTTCTTTAACATAACTTGTGTAGGTTCGTTAGGGACTATTTACTGCGTCGGAGCTCTACGAGGCAGTAGAAGCTGAGACCCAAGAGAACTGTGAAGACTGCCAATCTCGTGACGTACTCTGTTACGTCAGAGATACGTACAGAGTAAGTCACGCAAAAACCAACCCATATGACCCTCCTTTTTTCTTCTTCTTCCTCAGATTCGACTTTCGTCAAATGTATGAAGGAGCCTTAAGGTTGACATTTTTCTGGACTTGCTTTATTATCTTCAAAGAGCGTTCAGTCCTATACGCTTTATGATTATCTTGTTGCTTCATATCTTGTTAATCTCGGGCACATAAATAAATCAAGGCATTCTTTTCCAGTTCACAATATGGTCAATATGCATACATGAAGATTAAACAACATGGTCTCCCTGAAAGCATAGTGTATAGATGGTCGACTTGTAATAAAAGGGGTCCCTGGTTCGATACTCGGTGGATTCACATTTTGGTTTGGATCGCACATTAAACATGTAGGTCCAGTCCCGATTAGCTCACCATAAAGAGGACCAAGAACTAAAAATTAAACAATACTCGTACAAGTCTTGTTGTTTTAAGTCCAGTTCATAGGCTAATCTGGACTAAACCTACGGTTCAAATGTATGGTTCACCTCCTCCGGGAATCAAACCAAGGAGTATTTCATTACACCGTTATCCACTACGCTATCGGGGTGGGAAAATACTAAAACAAGTATAAAATTACAAGCAGGAGTATACATTGATTGCTTTCATGTTTTAAGTCCACTCTATGCACAGTAAGACTAATTGGGACTGGACCTACAGTTTAAAGTGGGATCCGAACCACTATGTGTCTCTACCGGGAATCGAACCCGGGACACCTTGATTACAAGACGACGACGCTACCACTATGCCATCGTGGAAACTGAAGGAGTAAAGACAATGTCAAAATACATTGTTAGAGTCCAGCGCAGATAATTCTGCCGTGCGGTGCGCGAAACAACTAAAGAAGCAGTGTTGCTAATGGAGCAGATAGAAAAATCGCTGCAGTGCGCCGATGCACAGCTGTTACGTACAACAATAAAATTAGAGAATTCAGGTCTATCTAACGTTGAGTTTTAAACGTCATGCATTATACCAGGACTAGGATTAATATGTACTAACAAGTGGCTTTGTATGTAGCTACATACATATGGACTAAGAATTCGCAAAATATGAACTAACACATAAGTAAAATTACCAAAAATGCTGCAAAGAAGACTTCTTCATACGATTCCTTATTTGAGTGATTTCAAACAAAATAAAAAAATATATATATTATTTTTCATTGCATTAATGCACTGGTGGCGTTCTAACTTTTCACTCCCAAAACCCGTATACACTGGTATGGAACTGCAACGGCAGATAATAACATGCCAACGTGTTAAACCGCTACAATTGCACCATAACACTCCTCCTGAAGCAGTATTATTATTTCCTCTCTGAGATCGGCGACAGTCGGTTGCCTTTGTTGTACATTTACAAAGGATGCCGGCTTCCACAACAATAACAAGTACATATACTGTCACTAGACGATAAGCTGCGCGGTTTTTTCTTTTGTTATGAACCAGGGCCGGCGCTAGTCATTTTGCCTCCCTGGGAGGTGGCGGCAGATGCCGCTCTATTTCGACCCCCTCCCCCCCGGTCATTACGCAGAAACGGAAAATTGAAAATCAATATATTCCTAACTAAAACATCAAAATATAAAATAAATAATGAGACTTCTTATGCTATTTCAATACTATTCAGCGCAAAAGAATATCTCGCTCGATCACAGTTTTCAATAGGCTTATTTTTTTCTTCTCTTCAAATTTTGCCGCTCTGGGCGATGGGACGGTTCGCCCTCCCCTTCCGCCGGCCCTGCTATGAACTTGGTCACCCATCAAAGCATGGCAATTTTAACACAGAAAACAATATGTATCGCATTAAGCAGCAAAAATGACAGCCTCCTCTATGCAATTTCTACAAGAACACGTGCCGGAGCCAGAGTTGAAATGATGTTGGAGCCACATAATTTATTTATTTTGAATAATTCCAAAATTATGAAATATGAACAATTTGTTGCTGCTGTTCGCTGCTCTCTTGCCAAAATGCTTTATTGGGATGCTAACACCATGACTGGCTTCCTCCTTCATGAACTCGTGCACGTTGCTTAGAATTTCCCCGAGCTTGGCTATGCAAGGTTTTTGATTTCAACTTCGACAGAACTGGAGGCATTATGGAATTTAACGTTCATTAGCAAACACACACTTTTACATACACACATGCAATACACGCACACAACGTCAAACCGGTCAAATACTTAGTATAAAATAAAAATATGGTGCTTCCAATCCAACAAAACTCACCGCCACTTTACCTGCCTTTTCCCCTTCCGTGACAGAAATAGTGCTTCATTATTACAGTTGGCAACACTAGTTACTAGCTAGCCAATGAACATGCACTGCATAAAAGAAGCAAGCACTACGCCATGCTATATTGCCACATTAGCGTCCCTACCGAACGGTGGGAACCGCGGGCTGGAGCGCTATTCAATTATTTTCAATGATGTTTGCGCGAGTGTGTCCAGGAATGGAATGACAATGTGGCAACAATAGCGAAGGTTTTCGAGCAGGGTAGAACACATGATGCTAAGAGAGAGGGAGACGAAACGAAAATTCGTTTCTACGCAACGGCAAATTTACGTGTGTGGCACTCTAATTCACCATGAAATTCCTTTGTATTAGTTTTTCTTTGGCAACGGTGACGTCATCTGTTCGTCTGTGTCTGGATCTAAGTAAATATCAGAGTTAGAAAGTGCCAATTTCATAAACTGATAGACTTAGAAATAATAGGTCAACTAAACATAAACGAACTCAATCAGTGGCAGCGATAAAAAAGGGTGAGGGGGCACTTTTGCCCCCGCATTATGCTAAACCTTATCTACGAAGGGAGAGTAAACAGTCCAAGTTCTACATTTCTAACGCCAGGAAACAGAGAAGTCTTATTTTTTTTGTTAATAAATTAAAACATTTTCCTACTTTTTTTGTCGAATACGTAGTTCTGTAGCTATTTCAAGGTCATCAAAATATCGAATAATAGCTAAATTTCTCAAACCTTGAGCCCATGGGGAACAATATCTGTGCCAGAAAATGATGACTGTGCTCCATCCTTCGCCGTCTTGACGAAACCACAGCGCGTACCGTCGTTGATATCTGAAAGGATTACGGCCCGTTTCACCTTATTACTTTTTACCTCCCCCAATACAATTTCGCGTGATTTATGTGACACTTTCTAAGGCGAAACGGGACATCCCATTTCGCCTTACACACACAAAATTTCCCACCAGGGAATATTATCGACATGAATGGTCATTATTATTAATGTAATAAATCACCATGCTACATTGATATAACCTAACCTAACCTGGGAAATTTTGTGTGTGTAAGGGGAAATAGGATAAGGTGAAATGGGATGACCCGTTTCGCCTTAGAAAGTTCCTGACAATGAATTGAAATAAGTGCATCAATAAGCAGAGAACAAACAATGCCTGCTTCGAACCAACATAGTTTCATTCCTTGAAACAACACAGGATGTAGAATAAAAAAGTAATGAAAATAGCGATGAACAATTTGGCCTACCATTATCTTTGCAGTTGACTGTACAAGGGAAGGAAAAATATAGAAAAAAACATAAGCTTTCTATGTTCTGATCCATTAAAGACTTTTCGAAATTTTTACTATCACCAAAGACCACTATGATATTTCGAATTGAAGACTAAAATTGGTAAACGCTGTAAGTGCCACAATAATTCAAACACCGTTTTCCACGTTAAACTGTGAAATGTGCCATGCTTTAGGCCAAGGCTTCGTTTCAATGCACTGATTGAAACACGCGGAGGGGGGAGGGGGGTTAGAGTCCTGGCGTCGAAGATGTTGGTACTCCTCTGGGCTGATTCCGGATGGAATGACGTCTGTCCCTTAGCCGAGAGTTGGGGTGATTATAGAAGGAGAGTGTGGGAAATATATTCTTGCGAGTAAATAGACTGGGGGGGAGGGGTGCGTTTCAATTTGAGGATTTGAATTTGCGGAGCTACTAATGGGATTGGGGGAGCTTGATGTTTGGGGACTGCCATAGGGATTGTTTGGGGCGGAGGGGGGGGGCTACTAATGGGCGAGATAACGACGCCAAAGGTGCACTTATAGTTGGAATTTCGTAGTCGTTAACCTTTCGAATGGGTTTTCTACAAGTTCTGATTTTGTAATACAAGTAAACGAGGATTATACTGAGCGTTAGAATAACGAATAAGGCAATGGATAAATATGACGCAACATGACTTGGGGATTGGAGGAGAACATGGGGCGAGAGAGCATTAGCTTTCTTGGGGCATAAAAATAACGGAATCAAATGAAATATTTTATGCTGATATAATGTAAAGGTAGTGAGACAGGTGAGTCATATGAATAGTATGATTGTTGGGAAAGTGTTGAAACCGTAAGATTGGGCGGAATGGTGACGACACGGAATTTTGTTACGTTGAGGTGGGGAATTTCAAATGACCAATCGTGGTGGAATAACATGGTAGCATTGAATATAGGGGAAGTTTTATAAGTAACGTTAAGTTGAAAATCAAGTTTTTTGTCCATGCAGCGGGTAGGATATGGATTGTGTGGTGAAGGATGGAATTGTCAAATCCACAGGGAAAAATGGGATGTATTATTATGTCTTCTGATATTATAACGTCCACATTGCATTTAACATGTAACAATATTGCTCCTGGGTGTTCGTGATATTCGGGATCTACTATCTCATACGTGCGTGTAAATAAGTAATGTTGGGAGGGGGTTTGATAATAGCAAATAAATTTAGATCTAGATGAATTATATCCGTGTTTGAGGACTCATGACATATGTATGAACAGGCTTGTCTAGTTTGTTCTATTATTTTCGCTTTTATTAATGTTGAAAAGCAGAAGTTTTGCCCGTCTTGTCTTCTAGTGTAAGAAGGCAGTGGGCACAACTTTTGCGTGTGAATCTGGCAGTTTTCCAGCTCAGTTCCACTTATTGTTATGACGTCTTGATCTTGATCAATTGCAACATAAGCAGGACTATGTGAAAGTAGACATGTCAGGTTCCTAAACTCGAATGGAATAGGAATAGCAGAGAATAACTTATAATTCTTTTGTTTTGATTTGATTGGTATTTTTACCTCCATGTTGACGACTCCATCAGATATTCTGCACTGCGTCAGTGGCATCTGATAATACATGTCAACAAGTTTGATCGAATTAGCCAAGTCAAAACCTTCACTAAAAATGCTTTTTCTAATTTTGATAAGGTCCCTGAACGATACTGTTTCCTGGATAACATGCTCGCTTGCAAAGTGGTGTTTACAATTGGCGATGGCATCTTCAAATTGTGAAATTTGCATAAACTGGCCTAGTTGTACCATAATTGTCATTAATTCTAGAACAAACGCTTGATTTAGGTGCTCTTATTTGTCACATTTTGTAATTTGGAAAGCAATTCTTGATGATTACAGGCCAATGCCTCTGAATTGTTGTTATAAGCACGGAAGACATCGTGGTTTTGATGCTGAAATGATGTGATTTCGCCACTGATATTTTGGAAAAATATGTGATTGGCTTCTAATTGAAGCTGCATGCCTGTTATTGTGCGATTAATTTGTTAGGCATTTTGAAACAGTGGTTCGATCTGCTTTGTTGTGGTAAAATCACAACAGTAGCTCGCCATTGTGCTAACAAAGCCTAATATGGATCGCTTCTGTTTAGAGGACGGGTTTTGTCTGGAAAAAAGGGAAATATGATTGAACAAATGGGCGTGTAAGTTCTGTAGTTTTATGGATAATTGACGTGGGTCACACAACACGTTATGCAAAGCGAAGAAAGTTGTTGGGGTTTCGGAATTTCAATGGGGATGTAATAATGCAAAGGGATCGTGTAGTCGTAAGCAATTGTGCCGGGTAGTTCCTTGAGATACAGCCCTGATAAGATTCTTAATTGTTGGGAGGCTCGCCCTATTGCAACGGTGCAGGTGAGGAAGAAGAGAAGGATGGCACCCATTTCGTTTTCGTAGTGTTATGCAAAGATGGTAAAAGCGAATGTTAGTTTAGCTAGCAATGTTAGATGTGTCGTTGCAGAATAATTAATGTTCACTGCTACATTCTTACTTATTTATTAGTGATTTACTTATTAACTTGCTGTAATGAATGAATGAGTGACACTAAAATAAAGCATAGGTTTATGCACTATTGACATTTGTGCATAATGTTAGTGTTGTTAATATTAATGTTATTATTTCTCACTTTTGATTTTTATTGTTGTTATTAAATAATAGTTTGAAACGAGAAGAATCGAGTATTCCTGAGCAAACAATTGTAGCTTCCTAACATGAATGCGCTTCTTTATTTATGCTTTGTAAGCTTTGTTATATTCTTCAGCCGAAACTGTGTCATACACACAGCGATTCTAGGCTGTCAGCATAATCTACTGACACAGTGAAGTGCTGACTTTCTTTGAATCATGAGTTTGCTTGATTCTATGCTTTTCCATACGTGGTTCCCAAGGACACACGAATTCTGTGGAGTAAGCATAGGACGCGATGCACACTGTTTCAACTGATTCGTAGTCTGAAACAATTCATCGCGCTTTCTGTGTTGTTGGTTTTATGTCTTGCGCGCGAGTAGAATTGATAATACTTAGAACCTAACAATAGACCTTTTAATTGACATTAATGGCTTTTTTATTCCTTATCGAGGGGTGACGCTATTGTTAATTAATCAAGCGGCACGTGTCGGGGGTGGAGGAGGAGATGAGTCATCGATGACTCAAGCACACGTGTGAGTTTGGAATTAATGGTTTTCCATTAGTGCATAATAGATACTATTATGGTACCCGGTTCCGGCCTATTCTAACCCAAGGAACCCAGTTCCGGTCTATTCTAACGCAGTTTATGCTTTTCTTATACGTGTTACGCCTGTATATGAGTCATGGATGATTTATGCAGTTGGCGAACTTGAAGTTAATGCGTTTTATTCACTAATGAGGAGACGGTTCCGGCCTATTCTAAGCCAATTGATGTCGTCAGGCAAGGTTTGCAGTCGCCGATGACGTCATGACCGGCCATTTTGACTTCGGTGCTGGATCATATTAGGCATTAAGGATCTGGATTTATCCGGATTCAACCGGCCCTGAAGGGATCTGGGGTAGAAGATATTATAAAACAATATAAGACGTTAGCCTACGTTCGCTTTAAAGTCGAAGAAATTGAACGATGTAGCCTATATGAAAACGAAGTATACGGGCAGAATGCATGTTATTAATAATAATTGATCTTAAAAAAGGGAAGAATACGTTGACCGCAACTGCCCTCTACAAGGTTGCGGACGAAATTCGCACCAGAAAAGAAGAATATTTCATCCACCGCCAACCCCAAACCGCGAGCGATCTTTGCTGGCCGAGGGTGAGAAAGGGTCTCTATTGTTAGTTCCCGCGGCCCCCTTACGGAAACTGTATGGGATAATAATTTGTAATGGAAGTTAGGTGCCGCCAATATTCTAACACGCTTGTATTTTTATTTTTTGAGGATCCAATTTTATTTTGCGGAAGTAATTTAGGCGGGGTTTTCTTCCTCCTTTCGTATCATTGTAAAGACTATTTGACCTAAAGCGTATGGGATTTGTCTGAACTAGGAACAATCAGGTCCAGTATTTTCAGGTTAAGGTTTTGCTCTTTTTTCTAGGTATCGAACCATGGACCCTTTGATTATTGCCTTACAAACAGCAGGATTCACGTAAAATTGACCAGATTTTGACTCTTAGGGCCAATATTTCTCATTTTTTACTCAGAGAACGCTATTTGAACGATTCAAGCAAGAGTTTGTATGGCAATTTAGACACACAAACTGTGTTTCTTCAAGTTTAGCTGAAGTTTAGACTTATTTTTACCAAAAATAACGCTATTTATACTATTCAGGCAACATTTTTTATTAAATTTTGGACTCACAGACATTTTTTCAACTTTTAACTTATTATTTTAAAAGTTTATTTCCATTTTTTTACTCAAATAACACAATTTAAGCTATTCAGGCAGGAGTGTTTCTTACATTTTGCACTTACAAAGAGATTTTTTCAACTTTTAACTTATTATTTACAAGTTTAGACTTATTTTTTACTCTAATATCACAATTTCATCTATTCAGGCTACATTTTTTATTGCAGTTTAGACTTGCAAAGATAATTTTTTCAACTTGTTTTATTATTTTTTCTATTTATTGGCTTTTGTATCTTATATTTATTATTTTCTAACTTTGAGTTTTGTTTTTTATTTAAAAAAATTCACTAATCATTAAGGAAGAAGTACTTTTAAGTAAAACTTTAGCCACAAACTTTATTATTATTATTATTATTATTATTATTTACGTAGTTGTTGAATGTTGTTGTTGTTAGGGTTTATTGACTTTCACTAAGCTATTTTTGGTTTGCTTCGTAGGAAAGTTTGTTTATTTTAGAGTTTCCTCGGTATTTTCTTACTGTTAGGGTAGGTAAAGTTTCCTAAATATATGAGTAGGGTTCCATATATTCTTGTTCTTGCATGTTTTTCATATGATGTGATCAGCACGACTCTCCAAGTGTTTTTTTACTCTATGTTTCCATTTTATTGAGGCTTAGTGATTCCTAGAGCCACTTTATGCATGAGAGAAAGCTTGAAAATGTCGATCTCAGATAACCATCAACCATATGTCAGAGTATTTTCGAGTATATTTTAGACTTATTATGTGCCACTAATGTGCTTGCTTAATTTTTAAGTATGTTGCGCACTTATTGTATTTTTTTGTTTTTTCTTACTAGATAAACTGTACGAAATGTTTAATATTTGTACTTTTTTTGCATTTATAAGAGGCCAAACTTTTACTGTAACTAAAATTATTATGTGTCTGAGACTGAAACCCCTTTACCAAGAGGTGTATAACTGGACGTTATTAATATTGTTTATTTTTCCCCTTAAATATAACAATATAATGACAAATCACAGGACAAGTCGATGTTAGCAGATGACTACGTGGCTCTTAGGTCCACCTGCCAAACTTTTTTTTTATCCTAGAAGAAATATTTACCCTTAGAGTCTTTTATTCAGAGTACTTTTCAAGTATTACTGACTTTTTTGGAGGGATAGATTTAATATCCGGGGTTATTTGTATCTGTTATATCATGCGAGTTTTATTTTTACTACAGTCAGGACTAAATTCCACTCACTGAAGCTTAAAGCTTAGGCTCTATAGCATGTTGAATGGTTAATCACAGGTCAATATGAACTTTACAGAGGCTTGTAAGAGGCATAGGAACACACGCCAGAGCCTTATTACTTTACAGTAATTGAATCATTCAGCCCTAGTCAATACTTTACTGCATCAGAAAGTTTGTTATTAATATAATAAGTATGCTATTTTGTGCTATTCTAAGGCAAACGTTATTTAATTTACTGGTTATAATGCAAAGTTTTGCACACTTTTCGATATATTCAGTACCTTCAAAGCAAACAATTGTACTTATTTAGCGCATTTCATTTATATTTCTTGTAAGTAACTTATGTTTCTTATAATTAACAAACTAAACTAATTATTATGTCATGTTAAAAACCTTATTTTTTACTATTTCCTATTCTATCAGGTTCTATATTGCTGTTTTTTTATCAATTTATGTAAGAGCACACTCGGGTAATTACACACATATTCTCTTTTATATACACACACACACACACACACACACACACACACATACACACACACTTGAGGGCACTCAAGTATCAATCTTTCTTCCACGTAGTGCACCGTGGACTGCATTGATGCAGATTAATGAGGCTCCGATATGTGGAACCACAGCCAGTGTAATCCTATGACGGATTCTGTTTTGTTTAGTCCATGTTCCTTTGTAATTGTCCTTTCATTTTATCACCATTCGTCCTCAACGCCGCGATTAAAGCCAGAGTTTTGGAGAACAAGATATTATCGTAGGAATAAAAGGGGAGGATAACAATGAAGCAAAGCAGTAAATGTATCCACAATTTACAAGTTCTTCCCTGCAATATGCATAAATTTACATTTCTTCTTTTTCGTATTATTATTATTTCATTGAATAAAAAATTATCCCTATAATCAATTTCATCTAGCTACCATTCATCATATTCGTCGCGATTAACCGAATGTAAAGAAAGTGACTCAAAAATAAGAAAAATTCAATAAAATACCAAAACAATGAAGTCAATACTTGTACCATCAAGTGTTTACGTGTATTTTCATCATGTTGAGTGCCTATTTGCCTGCCGTTTTAAAAGTTTTTAGCGTCTATAAATATGCACCCCTGTTCATTACTCTAAGAAACAACAGCACTACGTGCTTTGTAGTACTGAAGTATGAGATAGCTCGTTTCGTCTTGACGTCAGAGAAACCCTCCCGCGGTTGTAAACACAAGAGAGTGGAAAAGAGCCCAGTGGACCTTCCTGATGCCGACGGTCTGTCCGTTTCTTTTCATCCTTCCTCACGTCGGCTACATCCTAAATGCAAGTACGCGCGGAGGTAAACCCTCAAATTTGTCTCTGTCAACCTCAACAAAAGAATCATGAATGTACTTTCTCCAGGAATAGTTTATGACCGGAAATCGTTAGAAAATTTGTATCACAAATACAATAAATATGCCCCTGTTCGGTGTCGGACTGTTCGGCGAATGTGAACTGGTAGTCTAAGAAAGAAACAAAAGTGGCAAATGCAAACTCCCATTATCCACCCGCCGTGACGGAGTGGTTAGCACATCGCGCCACGACGCCAGGGGTCTCAGCTTCGAATCCTGGTCTGAGCATGTGTGTTTGTGAGTGTCCATTCATCAATTTCATCATATCATCACTCATCTTCATCTTCGCAATTAGCCAAAATCCAAAATTGGCAGAAAAGCGAAGTAAAATAAATCATATCAATCAAGCAAGCAAACCCCCATTACTGGCCTGCCCGATGGCGCAGTGGTAGCATCGCGGCTTGTAATCCAGGGTTCTTGGGTTCGATATCTAACGGAGGCACATAGTGGTTCGGATCCTAATTTAAACTGTAGGCCCAGTCCCGATTCATCTTACTTAAAGTGGACTTAAAACGCCAACTCAATAAAGTAAACTCCCATTAAAATTAGCCACGATTGCAATTTTTTCTGAGTACAATTTTAACCCCCTAGAGTGCAACTAATTATCCAGTTTTACAATTCTAGCCCCCCCCGAAAAACAAACTGCGTACGCTGGTGAGTGGCGTGCGTGTCCTATGTGAAAGTTGTTTGAAATTTAACATGTCTGTCTCTCATTCTCTCTCTCTCTCTCTCTCTCTCTCTCTCTCTCTCTCTCTCTCTGTCTCTCATACGCGTATATACACATAATGTTGTTTGTTGGCAATTTTCTTAATGGTTTGATAGAGAAATTTTTGACATTTGCCCCCCCCCCCCCCCCACACACACACACACACTGATCAACCTAGCTACGTCCCTGGAAGAAGGCACAAGTGCACTCTTCAACTCACTATGGCGTAACGGTCGGCAGTCATATTGCAACTTTCAACTTTGTAGAGACAACCTTTATTGTATTGCTTGTACATTTAAAAAGGTCACATTGTATTTTGAAAAATTATCACACAAAAAATCACATGCCAGGTGTCCATTGTTTGTAATAGATGTGTGGAATGCATTAGTTGGCTGGAATTTGCGTTCTGATACCGTAAAGTGCGCCTGAGTCTCAAAAGGGGGAAGATGTTCGAACTGGCACTTTGCAGGAAAAGAAAAACTGCACTTCTCGTGAGTCTTTCGATTCGGGCGACTTCGAAAATGGTAACCCTGCCCTTGCTAATTCGGACACAGCCTCTGTGTACTTCACGATATTATGTGCAGTGTTAGCAGATACAATCTGCGAAATGGTAACGACCGTTAAGAAATAGCACTATCCATGTAGAAATAACATTATTTCTTTGTTCGATCTCTGAAAAGCACTCCAAACCAACTGCTCACGATGGATTTGTGGAACCTCGCCTTAGGTTCAATCTCCACTGGACGTGTGCATCGTGGTAGAGGAAGCCGTCCCATAAGACGTCCAGTAGGCGATGTTAAAGACGAGGAACAGGAAAGGAAAGAGTATGATGGCGACACTGTCCAGCTCTCCCTTTTCAGGATTCCTCAACCAGCGAAACCTCATGGTCTTCTTATCTTCCATAAACTGTCTGTTGGCCCTGGTATTTCTTCCCTGTTCGTGTTTTCCGTTCTGAAAGGATACAATATATATCACACACACTCACACACATATACATACAACAGTTACTTTCTTTCAAGAATTTCAGCTGTAAATAGCCACGTTTAGAAATAAAGGCAACTCTTTCCAACTATGCAACTATGTATCTTTTCTGGATACTAAAGTGAGAGAATTTTCGTGTAATCGCATAAGTCACGGAAGCTAGATTCACTGTGTGCTCAATTTAGAACATGCGCGCTTAATTGTAATTCGTCTCTTATAAATACGAGCCTTCAGCGCTTGTGGGTGGATTGCTGCTTTAATTTAAACGTGGTATAGTTGAGCCAGCAAGAAGTCGTTTTTTAATAAGATAAAGTGTTGAAGGTATGTGCACATATAGAGACAGTAAAGTTAAATGAATGATTATTGAAGCAAAGCTGATGTCTTGTCCCATCACGTGTTTGCTGTAATTATTGTATGAATTTATGTATATATATTTTCTTGCAAACAAAAATAATTGTAACACAATATTACGTTCTGCTATATAATAGTATATTCATACATACATATATATATATATATATATTTATTTATATATATATATATATATATGTATGTATGTATGAATATATTACATAGCAGAACGTAATATTGTATTACAATTATTTTAATTTATTTGCAAGAAAATTTCCAACAGAAAGAAACTGTAAATGTAACTTATAGTAAATTTTCAAGTACCAGTATCTGTACTTTATTTACTTTTTAAAAAAATCACTTGATATAAACCGATAGAGAGCGTCTACATGATTCCATTGAGTGTAAAATCATTTCTTTATCTTCATTAGTAACAAAGATATGGGCGTCTGAAATTTGGGGGATTTCTGCAGCAAAATGTACACCTTAAGTTCGTTTTCCAATATTTGGACAATGAAAATATATATTATAAATCTCCATGGCAACGACTACAATCGCGCACAATTAAATTCAATTTTTTTATTATTGTTAGGATGGTTTCCGTGGTATCGTGGCAGGAAAATGATGCATGGAATGAAAATTCTTGTATAATCCGAAAGAGAGCGTTGACCTTTATCTTTGTTAGTAACGACGATATGAGCTTTAGAAATTTGGAGGATTTCTGCGGCCAAATGTACACCTTAAAATCTTATACATTTAATAACAATATAATATATAATCCGATTTTCGGACTTGAAAAAATGATTTTGACATAATTTGAGATACATGTTATGAGACCTCTGATTTTAAGGTTTTAACCTATTTTTTTTCCTTTGCAGGTAAATAAGAAATAACAAGTTATGTCAGCGTATCATTACAAAATGCAGGGTCTTCCCGGTGGCGTAGTGGCAACGTTATCGCCTTGTAATCAAGGGGTTCCGGGTTCGATACCCGGTGGAGGCACATGACACAGTGGTTCGGATACCACTTTAAACTGTAGGTGCAGTCCCAATTAGCCTATCTGTGCATAAAGTGGACTAAAAAAGACATTAATTCATTAAAAAATGCAACAACTGACGAAGTTTTATAGTGCCTAAAATAACCTATTTTGCTTGTTAGAACGTTTTTTAGGTTTATGTAAATAAAGCAAACCTCTTTTTACGTTTATATGTTTTAGGTTTTACAGGATTTTTATATCTCACAGAGGTATTTACTCGGTTTGGTGACGAAACAATTCAATGACTTGAATGCTTGAAACAAGTTTTCTGTCTATCTCTCTGCCCCCCCCCCCCCCCCAAGTCTATGATGTTTTTTAAAGCTCTAAACAAAACAAAATGTCTGACACACCACTCTTACCCAGTGGCGACTCGTGGAATTTTTGGGGTGTAGGAAGTTATGGTACACAGACCGAGGAAAGTTTTCGAAAATGCGTTCAATTACACAGTGACATTTATCGCCTGCACCTTGAATTAGCATTGGCAGGCCCTCCCTGCCTGTCATGTGTGGATTAAGAACAGCTTTGCCAATACCAACCTCCTGATAAGAAAAGGTGCTGTTTCAACTCATAAATTACGCTAAATGTGATAAAATTGTGCCAGGGTTTATTATTATTATACAATTATTAATAATTTATTATCATCATTTTCTGATGACTGTAGGGAATTTTATTTTGCTATTTTGGAGTTCTGAACTGTGTTATTGATTATTTATTGTAGTTAAGCAACATTAGGAATTTCGACCATTCAATAAAATGGTTTTAGCATAGTGCTTGAAAAAAGTTGAAGAAAATTCCATGACTGGTAACGGCGTCCGTTTGTTTTATTTGTGACCTCCAACTCTTTATACCGATTTCCTTTTATGAAATATTCCTCCCTTGTTAAATCGGGAAGGATAAAGAATATATGAAAACAAGAGGATGGATCAGGGCCTGTAAAAGCTTTTCCCTTGGTCGGCATACTTCCTTTTGTTTGAAACAACAAACCTGTTTCTTAAAAATAAATAATCTCCTCAAAATATATTCATTAGAATTTAATTTCTATTTTTCCCAGGGACACCCGTTTTTTAGATGAAGCTGGATTTACCATTATGCCAAACACAGAGTGCTATAGTGCAGGAGGCCTTAGAAAGATCGTTTCGCGCGCTTGCAGCAGACGACAATATGGGGGTGTGTCTGCGAGAACCAATCAGGTCCGCGAATGAGCGAGCCCGGTTGCCACAGCTTGCTCGCTGCACCCTTCTGGAAGGCTGAGTGACCTCTGCCTCTTGCTACCTCGGCCTGTTTGTTCAGCTGAGGAGCAGACGACACGAGAGTATCGGCAATAGTGTGCGAGTGACGTCTGCTGTTAGCCCGCGAAACGCTCTTTCTAAGGCCTCCTACACTATAGGTGCCAACGAAGTTCAAATTTTGCTAGGTTTAGAACCATTATGCTAGAGTTGGCATCACTGTTGAGGAACCCACGGGACCTTCCTCGCGGACCATATAACTGGACAACCCCCTGCGTATCCCCGCCCTCCCTTGCACTGTCCCTCAACCATCTGCTTGTAGGATGACGAGAAAGGTTACTCAGCGGCAGGCAAAGACGGTCGTCTTTGGGCAACAGGTCTAGAACGAGCGGGTGATAGCTAGCACATTGACTCTTGACAGTCGAGTAGCGAACCTTGATTGCGCTCAAAATTTTATAACGCTCATTAAACTCTTAAAAAGTAGAAAACTGGAAATAAGTATAAATGAAACTGTAGAAAGTTCCTCACTTCCTACCTGGAGGAATCGCCACTGCTCTTACCTGCACACAGTGGTGGCGATTAGAGATTAGAGGGGTCAGTTGCCTCCTACTTTTTGCCCCCACATTATGAACTCTTAATGCTAAGGCTTGTGTACTAAGAGAAAGAAAACTGTCCTTGCGCCCCCTCCCAACCCCATCCCAGTTTTGGCAGCCAATCGCCTCTACTGCCTGCACAGTCCAAAGTGCAAACTTCTGATCCACGTGGTCTTGCTCACTTTCGCGTCAGTTCGGTCGTTTTGTGCCATTCACGCCTTGCGAAGTAACGTTTCAACATTCAAATTTGCACCACTGACTATGTTTCCGTTGAAAGATAATTAAAAGATAAAATAAAACATCTGTTTGTACCTTTTTTTCATGTTTTACCAAAATTCACACATGATTTCCAGAGCCAGTAATTCTCGCATAATTCTTGGAATTGAAAGAATTCCAAATGAGTAGCCACCCTGATATTGTGCAGCAAATTTTGCATACTAATTCATTTTTCATGTCAACAAGTAACTTTTGCTAATAGAACAAGTATAGTATCGCAGTAATTTGTGGATCATTTTAAAAATGGTGCATACAAATGAAAATTTGGTTGGAAAAACAATATTTGGTTGTTCCACATACTTACTAAAGTTTCTTACGGTTCTTGAATTTTTATAACGATTGTGTCGAATCAGTACTTATCAGGAATTTTGTACCATTTAAGTTTCTTGGAACCTACTTCAGGATTTTTCAAGCTTAATTTAATATTTTTAGAACTTATTTCAGAATTTTTAGAACCTATTTTAGGATTTTTAGAACCTATTTTAAGATTTTCAGAACTATTTCTAAGATTTTTATAACTTTTTAAAGACTTTTAGAACCTATTTTAGGATTTTTAGAGCCTATTTTAAGATTTTCAGAACTATTTTTAAGATTTTTATAACTTTTTAAAGACTTTTAGAACCTATTTTAGGATTTTTAGAACCTATTTTAAGATTTTCAGAACTATTTTTAAGATTTTTAGAACTTTTTAAAGATTTTTCGAACCTATTTTAGGATTTTTAGAGCCTATTTTAGGAACTTAAAGACACACTATTTTAGAACCTAAAAATCCAAGGTCTAATTATGACAGATTGATGTGGCATACCATTATCTTGCATCCAAGTGTTATTTGCCATTGTTTTGTTACAACTTTTGTAAAAGAAACATGGTAAGCTGAAATTAAATTACATAAATGAACTATTACTGTTTTATTTCGAAAAGCGATTAATATGCTACAAATGCTTTATGTTACAATTATAGGTATCTTGAAATAATCTTAGTCACTTTGGATTGATACAAATTATGAATTACATTTTTTTAATTGAGGAAAACAACAAGTGAGCTACAAAACTGATTTGCTTTGTAACTTTTAGAGTGGTTAATATATTTACAAGTAATCTTCATCTTTAGTTTGTGCATTATAAGGTTTTTGTAGAAATCATTGTACACCGGAGGTACCTACGGCAGCAGAAATTGTAAATCCTCATATTTCTTTGCTGAAATTGAAACACGGAGTTCAATCTTCGGTCGAAGGCCATGCTTGACAAAGTAATGGTTCCATCTTACTGTACGAGCTGTATAGGTGTTAGTACATTTTGCAGTCCAAATATCTCCTTTTGTAATCTGAATCGAGCAG
The DNA here is from genome assembly GCF_977018435.1 of Lepisma saccharinum. Lineage (NCBI taxonomy): Eukaryota > Metazoa > Arthropoda > Insecta > Zygentoma > Lepismatidae > Lepisma > Lepisma saccharinum. The sequence goes on from NC_139237.1 coordinate 39,594,365, forward strand.
GCTTCAACCCTTTCCTTCCCGTTTGAGACAACGTATATCCCATACAGGTATTTGCCTTCCTTCCCGCATGGGACAGCCTATGTCCCATGACGTAAAGTCATGCAAGATGTCAGTTTTCTGACTACCCGCAGGTCTAATAATGCGATTGCTACATGACTCTACATGTTCTTTGAGTGTCAGAAGTAATTTTATATGATTCGTAACTCTAGGATACGTAGTTTCCAAGATTTTTTTTTTATTACCAGCAGTGCACAATTACTTTTTTCCGTATGTACGAGGCGTGTTGTATAATATTAGAAAACAAAATTCTCCAACTCTATGGAAGACAAGCGGATATTTTTATCCATCATACTGCTACACATATGGTGCAATCCACCTGGATCATTTTTAACCACCCAGTCCAGGCTTTGTCCTCGCCCGCTCCCCCAAATTTCATTTTTTTTTTTAAATTTACATTTGTTCCTTTTCTTCTTTCTCTTCTTTAAACAATAATGCGCAATTGCAATTTTTATTATTTTTACTTATAACCTGATTTATTCTGAACAAAACGAGGTATGATTCGTAACTCTAGGTTACGTAGTTTCGAAGATAACACATTTTATTACCAGCAGTGCAGAATTTCAAATTTCGCGCCGAAAACACTCTGGGAAGGAAGGCTTTTACAAGCGAAATCGGCTTGAGAAGGTAAGGGTCATGAAATTTGAGCTACTGACCATCAGCAACAATTTTTCGTTTCGTGAATTAAGAGGAGAGCTCATATGCAGCTGGAGGCTTAAGATGGATGACAGTGCCATAAAAGTAACACGAAGCAATTACACTCAGAATATACAACATAGTGTAATTTTTGTTCTATCTTGCACAGTTATCATTGAGCTCGGAAGTTGATGATCTAAAAAATCTCAAGAAATTACCTTCAGAATAACCTCAAGATTATTAAATATAATTATTTTTTAATGACCTAAAAAATAATTTTCACTCTTAATTTTTCATAAATTAAAAGAGAGTGGTGGAATAATTCGATAAAACCCGTTGTTTGCTGGTTTAAACTTCCGAAGCAAAAAATAAATAGCAACTACGTGCTATATGTTTTTAAATTCTTACTTCAAGTTTACATAAAATGCACCGTAAGTTTTTCTGCACAAGTAATTCACCTCCTTTCAGGGTGGGGCTTGAACGATTACAGTAGTCGGTCAGGATCTGAAAATATAGCTGCGTTCAGATTGTAATTTTGTATTGATCATATTTTTTATTAATGGCGCACTTGTTAAGACATTTAAATATTTAACATGTGCTAACAAATGCATGAAACAATAGGGAAGGAGCAAGAAGAAACTTTAAAATTGCTTTTTTTTTTTAATGCAACAAAAACACGAAAAATACTGAAAAATGAACTAAGAGCCAAAAAAAGGCCGGACAATTTAAAATAAAAACGAAGATTTCTGGTTCTAATTAAAGGAAAAGAAACTACTATCAGGTTTGGCATTGTCTTGAAGGAGCAGAAAAAAAAGATTATTTTTCATCAACTTCCTAGCCCTTGTTATGAACATACAAAACCAGGTTCTCCTTCCATTTTTTAGCATGACTTAACACCATGAAGTAAGCAAGACATGATTTACTATGCAACCCTGTTTGCTGTCTTAATGTAGATATTAAATCATATTCAAAATTAGCCCCTCCGACTACATGAATCCTTGTCCAGATGCACAATTATATAGAGATTATATGTCTATACCTTTTTCTGTAGTAAGCAACGGTGGTAGGCAAGTTTGGGGTTAGATAGACTTGTTGTAAATCAACGTCTAAAACTTAAACATCCTCTGTATTAACACTTGTTTCTTGTTTTTTCTTTGTTCATCTTCATTAAGTTTGCAACGCTATCAGCTTTTAATGTACTTTTAATGTGAGGGTTCTTCTAACTCCTTTCATTTTTGGATTATCTTCAGGTTATATTTGGTCAGCATTTCGTCACAGAATGTATCAATGGCTGCCTGGTTCTCAAAATCCATTGATATACCAGCTGAAAAGCACTCGTCGATATTTGTCATCTAGGGCCTCCCCGATGGCGCTGTGGTAGTCTCGATTAGCCTTACTGTGCATAAAGTGGACTTAAAACAGCTAATCCACCACCATATTTGTCAGATGACACTGAATGTCAAGTCCTTTCTAAAATATACAGTTCATCCAATTTAATCACATTTAGTTCAGGTCTTAAATGTTTTATTTGTGTCACCACTGCAACTGAATAATGGGACTGGTTTGCAGGGTATGATTCTAATGTGCTTCTTCACAAATGCAATATCTCCATCTGAAATGTTGTTCCCTTTTGTAGCATGTTGTCTTCAGCAGGGCTGTGGTTTCTTCATTCACTTTCAATCGTTTCTGGAGATTTTCAACCCATCCACGATGCTGCTGAAACTTCTCTTACTTCCAGATCCTTCTTCTGATCTTTTCATATTATAGATTATAGTGTTCCGTCTTCTAGATTTCCTCCGATTTCGTAGTGTCTCTTAACAGGGATGAGATTCATCATACTGGAGCAGAGGTATGCACATTGGAGTTCAAAATTACAAAACTTCCAAAACTCCTCAAATAGCTTTTCTCTTGATTAGTAGTCAATTCTTTTAAACATTAATTAGGGCAGATACAGTCTTCACCAGGAAGACTGGTTTCATATTCTCCTTTGCAGTTGATATGTATTCCCATCCACTCTTTCGCAAATCCTTCCGTTTCTACCTCATCCAATGGTTGGCTTTACACTTCCTTTGTCGTTTTCTAGGTTACGTTCCTTGAGGAGTTTTCTGGAGATCTGATGCACCAGTAACTGTATCGTCTGCGTCTGATCCATGAGAACTATCTGCAATAATAGCAAAGAAACACAGATAAATCAAGAACAAGATAATAGCATTCAACAGAAAACATTTTCCCGGAGCAATAGAATGGTATGCAACACAACGAATGCAATAAATAGTAGGAAGAAACTAACACGTACACTTTCTTCATTATCTGCAGAACTCCTATTGCTTGAGAGTTTGAACGATGGATCTTCACAATCACTTATATCTTCCAGGTATAGCAATTGTTCTGATCGAAGTACACGTTTCCCCGGTAAGGCGGCCATCTTACCTTGTGGATTACTAGTAGTACGTTGCTACGAAAAAAGTGATGATAGTATAATTTAGTTCACGTTAGAAAACATAGATGACAATGTTACTTGCAAAGTCTGACAAAAGAGAAAGAAAGATTGACCCAAGGCAGAGTGTCAATTTGGAAGATTTTGTGCAATTAAAAGGTGATGACTATGCGATCTGTGGTGGATACTCGCAAAAGCGGCCGTCTCTCAACATCCAGATTACAGGAAAATTTGCATGTGGTGCAGAATATGTTCCTTAGAAGTCCTGTAATCAGCTTGGAGTGGCACTTTCTGATGGTTTTGGCATCAACTGAAGCACGAGGTCCGCCACCATCTCTGCACCAGTACCAAGGACTTGCGCACTTCGTAACGGGATGTCGGCTGGGAACGTTGACACAGAGTCAGACATCATCTGGTCACTAATGCCCGTTTGCACCAACATTGCACTAACTCGCGAGTAAAAAGTCAGGGTAATCCTCGAGTAACGATCATTTTCTGTTGCACCAACATGAAAGGTTTCATGAATCTCGCGAGTCACGAAACTCTGGATTAACCCATGGAGTGTAGCTAGCCTCAAAGCAAGTGCCTAAACGTCATACAGATGGAAGTGTGTGATTGGTTACCTCTTTCGAGAGGCCGTGGTTGGCGCGGTTCTACACGTGGTGTAGAACAAGGAAAGAGAGGAAGTAACGGTACAAAACAGTGATAAGCAACGGGCACGAGAAAATTTCAAGCACGGAATAAAGATGGGGAAAACATATTTACGTGAATAAATTTTGATATATTGATGCAGCTTGCAATCGCTGTAAGTAGTGTCACAGTTATATTTGTATTAGCTTTCGATATACCTATATATACATATCAGTGTTTGGAAGTAACTTGTTACAAGTAACTCAGTTACAAGTAACAGTTACTTTTTGAGAAAATGTAACTGTAACTAGTTACTTTTAAAAGTGAGTAACTGTAACTGAGTTACTTCTTTACGATAGAAGTAACGTTTTAACAGTTACTTCTACAGTTATTTTTACAGTTACTTTGCGACACTTAAATTGCTATGTAAGTGTCATAAATTATTGACGATTTAGGACTCAAAGCGAGCCGGAATTTAGTTTCAGCTGTGATATAAAAGCCCATCCTTTGATACATTAATTCTTGCAAACAATAGATGAAGAGGAAAAGAGAAAGTTGTTATATTAAATTTGTCTCCTGGCGGTGGCCAGTCGGTATGCTCCAGCCAGGTGCAGGAATTTCAAGGTTTATCGTATGTTTCATCTTTCGTTTGGTAGACCTGAATTCCAAAGCGATATACACACCTCGGAAGAGGGGTGGATTTCCCAGAAGCGAGAAGATAAGCTCCTAGGAGGAGAATTCCTTCCTATTGCTGACAGTTTGCAATTGTCAGTTGTGTGCTGTGAAGTGTGCCTGGTTTCTGTAGTTTGTTCCTCTGTGACCTTATAACTTCCCCCTTCTGTAAGCAGCATCCGATAGTTTCTTTCTTTGCTATAATATCGGATTAAGCTGAAAAAGGAAATACTCGTACTGCAATATTTCAGTGTTTTTACGAAAAAATTCAACGATACTGGTAGTGTGAAGGAAACTGAAGAAGACGAAAGCTAGCAAATACGTATATGAATGGAAAACAATGTAATTGTTTCCACGTGATTTCCTTTATCTCAGTTCCTGATAATTTAAAAATGGAAGGAAAAATATTTCCGGTTAGAATTCGCTTATTTATGATTATTCAGCATTTCTGGACATTTTTAAAAAAGTGATATATTTTGGTAAGCGCTATTCGTTTAAGAATTAAATGAGAACCCATTTTCTTGAAATAACAGATCTCACCATTATTATTGATACAACAGTGAATTACAACACTCAAGTGGCAAACGAAAGAATCAGGAAGACCCTAACCATCATTCTCGCTTGTTTATGTAATCGTCTCAGAGAAGAACTGAAGGGGTAAGTTTAAAATGTCATTTTCACCTTCATTGATAACGCACAATTATAGGCTACTACATTATAATTTTTTTTATCATTTTCTGGTTCATAAGCACTTGCAATTGTACAACAAATTTATTTCTCTATGACACACCCTGTATGCGAAACAGACCTCCCTTCTTAGAATATATTCTACGTGAGTGATATCTCTTTCTCTCTTTCTATACAGTTTCTAGACCCCCCCCCCTCCAATGAACATTCCTTAAGAACAACAATGATAGTAAATACAAATGTTCAAGTCGCAGTAACTCAGGTTAACCTCCGTGGCGAAGTGGTTAGCACAACGCACTATATGTCAGGGGTCCCGGGTTCTAGTTCGTTTCGGACATGGATGTTTGTGTTTGTTCCAATGAGAATACAGAAAAATCACCCCCACCTTCAGCCATGGTCAAAAAAGTGTAGGGCTCTAACTCCACACACCCCTCAATACCCCTTCATGGCGTCGCGCAAAGCACAGGAGAGCACTTTATATTGTAAGAAATATAAATATACGAACACTTATATTATGTACGTACCAGTAACATAAGTAAAAGACATGTTAGTCTTCTCAAAAAAAAATTATAACAATTAATGATCGATTTCTGTAATTTGGTTGCAAGAAAATTTTCAGCAGAAAGTAACTCTAAAAGTAACTTACAGTTACTTTTGAAGTACATGTAACTGTAACTGAGTTACTTTTTAAAATGAGTAACTGTAACTGTTACTTTTTTTAAGCAAGTAACTCTAACAGGTTACCTTTTTAAAAGTAAGTTTCCGAACACTGATACATATACATGTATCTCCACGTAGCATTCACGATCGTTTCATAGCTAATGTTTACATCGCTACGTGTTTCTGGATTATGCTTACGTTTATATTACACGTGCAATTTTACGAACTCTGTACTGCAGAATGTGCACAGTAAACATCTGCCAAAGTATATATTTAATAACATACTATATATTCCTTGCTTTTTATATACGCAGTTTGAGTCTATTACTCCCCATTTTACATTTATTTAGTTTTGAAATTCTGAAGTGATACATTACAGGTTGCGGACGGCAGCCATTACTCCGCTGCCCGTGGGTTTACGCCGCTTTTACTCGACGATCTCGGAGGGTAAAGTTGACCCTCCTTTTACTCCCAGCTACCCGGTGTTTCCGTTAGTGCAACAGATAAACAGCTGAATCGGTTAACTCTGAGTTTACTCTTACTCGCGAGTAAATTGACGTTGGTGTAAACGGGCATCTCTTGCCACCGTTAGCAGAAAGTACGAATTAGCTATTAAATACTACCACTTCAGGGATCACAATACTACCAAAATTACAAATATTTTTCCAGACAGTTTGGATATTCACAATATTCAGTTGTGGTCCATAAATATTATAAACTAGGGATGTGACGAAGCTGAAAATTTACCGATGTCGATGTACTCACAGATAATTTTTGGAACCGATACGGACGCCGATATTTAACCGATTCCGATACATAAGATTATTAAACAGAAATGAGATGTTATTTTCAGCATGTCAAAAATAAATTTGCTATGTACATTAGTAGGTGAAACCCAACGTTCTGGAGCGGTCTTTTGACCTACTTTTGGCCTTACGACATTTTACTATAAGGCTGTCTCCCCTTACGATATTTTTCTGTAAGGCTAGACCGGTCCTTTGACCTACTTTTCGCCTTACGACATTTTACTATAAGGCTGTCTCCCCTTACGATATTTTTCTGTAAGCTCAGTTCTAGAGCAGTTCTTTGACCTACTTTTCGTAGTAGGTGGAATCGCCGATCCTAGGCCCATCCTTTGACCTACTTTTCGCGCGCAGTGTTACCAACTCCTCACTCGAAAAAATCACCAAGGTTTTTGTTTTTGGGTATAACCTAACCTAAAGCAAGGAGGTGGCAACCTTGCTTGAGGTATTTTCTTGCAGTGTTGCCAACTCCTCACTCGAAAAAATCACCAAGGTTTTTTTTTGGGTCTAACCTAGCCTAAAGCAAGGAGCTGGCAACTTTGCTCGAGGCTTGCCTTACAGTGCATAAAGCAAGGTTGCCAACCCGCTGGTACTTTTGCCATAGCCTTTTACAAGAAAAAAAAGAGAAAGGGAAGAGTTAAACAACCGACAGCTTACCCACAGCCTTTTTTGCTCTAACCTAACCTAAAGCAAGGAGCTGGCAACTTTGCTTGTGCAATCAACCCCGGTTGACCACCCCTCAAGTAAAAAATCAGCGTTGCCAACTCCTCACTCGAAAAAAAAACCACCAAGATTTTTTTTTGGTCTAACCTAACCTAAAGCAAGGAGCTGGCAATTTTGCTTGTGCAATCAATCCGGTTGACCCCCCCTCAAGTAAAAATCAGCGTTGCCAACTCCTCACTCGAAAAAAATCACCAAGGTTTTTTTTTGGTCTAATTTAATCTAAAGCAAGGAGCTGTCAACTTTGCTTGAGGCTTGCCTTACAGCGCATAAAACAATTTTTACCAACCTGCACACAGTGGGCAAGGAGAGCCGGCACTGCCGTAAAAGAGAGAGAGATGGGTGGATGGCAACGCAGTATGTGTGTGCGTGTGTGTGTGTATAATATGTAGCATTATTAACTAGAGTGTGTTGGCAATTTACTTGCAACTAAAAAAAAAAATAGAGATGCCAACGTTGGTGTAAGATGAAGAGAGAGAGAGAGAGAGTGAGATTTATGGCTGGCAACGGTAACGAGCGAATGCGCCATATCGTAATTTTCCAACTCCGTATATCGCGACCTTTGTAAACCTCTCTCGGGGGAACGACGTGTGCCACACACACGCGCGCGCGCGCCTGTATTGTGACGCAAACAAACAAATAATAATTGTTGTTTTTTTAGGATACCTGGCCCCTATAACCTCGCGAGGGTGCGTGGTGCCCAACACGGTTCTAATGGCCGCGGCTAACAAAGTCGTGCCTCTGTAGAGTTTCACGTGTTTTTTTTTAACCCCCCCATAACTCCCTACAGAGGACCTCCGTGTGTAATGTGTGTGTTTTATGATTGAAGAGAAGAAAAAATTTTGGTTAAGAATAGAAAGTGTAAGAAGTAAAAAAGTTTCCGTTGGGTGCTGCATCTGAAAGAAAAAAAAATATCCTCAAAATAGTGTACATAATATGATAGAAAAATATAAAAAAAAATGTGAATGCAAAAATTAGTGTGAATGATTGTTTTTTTTAAAAAAATAATAGAAAAATATAAAAAATGCGAATGCAAAAATAAGTGTGAATGATTGTGTTTTTTTTAAAAACAAAAGTGGTGCAAGAAATAATACGTACTTTTTTGATGCAGAAGTCTAATGGTGCGAGCAGGTTTCTTCCTCGTCATGGCATCCCCATTCTCGGGTGTGGATGTTGCAGTCCAGCAACCTCAATTTGGTGTCGTCGGGATCAAGCGCCACTTTGTTGATTGCGGATGTATGCAACTGGTCGATGGTACTCGTGATCCGATGTTCGGTCATGCGTTTGATTTTTTTGTCGAACAAGCACGACTTGTAATCTTCTACGGTCAGTTTGTTTGTGCTCGAACGCCCCACCCCCTTTGCCTTTTTTATTTCGGTCTCATCCTGAATTTTGATGGCATACATTTTCGCTCGAAGACCAGCAAACTCTGCGATGATGCGGCCGTTGACTTCATCCTTCATCTTCCCGATCGTCATTTTCTGGCTGTCGTTGAAGAGAGCGTGATCTTTGGGATAGTTTGAGAAGTCGAAATGGTGGCTCATGCTTTTTAGATCTTCGTATAGATCATCGGTGTGGATGTTGTACACGAAGCTGTCCGTGTCGGTGTACGCCACCTCGATCGCCTTTCCATAGCGTGGTTTCATGATGTCGTAGTGAAACTTGTACATGGCCAGCTTCGACAACTCGAGGATCGCAACTCCCACGGCGATTGGTTTGTCAAATGTTATGTGGCGGAGAGCACGTTCGATCAATACCAACGTGTCGCTCAGTATCGTGAAGTTCTTGTACGTGGGCTGAGCGACGAGCTTGTTTATTTTCTTCGGGTCGGAGACCAAGTTGATATTTCTTCTTTTCCTCGCATCTTCCATGCTCTTGCCGTAGATGCTGTTGTTCATTAATTTGTATAGGTCTTTGTCTGCGGAAGAAGAAGCTGATGCTCGACGTTGAGTGTTGCCGTCGATATAGGGCGCTAGCCACCTGGTCTGTCTAAACTTCAATCCCGAGTGCACGCGCTTCAAAACCAATCCATGCTGGAGGTAGAATTGTAGGAGACGATAATGCACCACGTAATTCTCTTTGCTCTTGAAGGTGAGCATCAGCTTCTTCTCCGGAGTCGATTCCATCACAGGTGCCATCGCAAATCCATGGTGTTCTCGATGAAGCGATGCAGGATATTCCAAATCTACTTTCAGGAAACATCCATTTTCATGATCTTCGCTCCATTCCAAACAATCTTGAAGTTCCTGCTCGCTCATCCATTCGTATTCTCCGATGGGCAGAGTCTCGGACATGGCATAACCATACAGGTTGTTCATGTCCCAGTATGCCAAGAAGTTTGTCGGTTTCCCTGCATCGAAATCGGCAACATATGGATTGTTGGCTTTGACGTATCGAAGGGGACACTGGACGATTCCACCGCGTTTTGCCTCTTCGACAAACAAAAGTTGATTGACGTTTTTGATGAGTTCTATCTTCACCTTCGTGGATTTTAACATCGCCTGCCAAGAATAACCCGGTGTGGTGTAGCTGAAAGCGGGGTCCAAACCATATGCTGCTATTCCTCTCGAGCGATGGAGATGAAAACGGTCGCTCAATAGCGTAACATCCAGCTTCAGATACAGATCGTGATAGTCGGCCATGGTTTGACAAGAGAATGTAGACCACACGAGCTGAGCATGATGGTAGTCCTCTTCGCTGCAACGGGTGTCGCTAAGACGACTGTAGAATGCTTCTCTCGGTGGTAATGATGTTTCTGAGAATTTGGAAGCATCCGTCATGTATTCGTACGGGTAAACACCCTTGCGTCTCAACAGTGCTAAATGTTGGTCGCCGAAACATTTCCTGGTGGCGATCAAATCATCGTTGGTGAGTTGAGACGCGAGTGTCGCCAAACTCGAAGACAGAAAGTTGTAGGAGTCCAAGAAGCGAATTTCTACGCGATTGCCATTTCCAACGTCCACCTTCTTGCTGAATGAAATGAATTTCTCGTTGGTGCGAGCTATGACGCTAATGGGTTGAGCGTCGCATCCCATCTCCTTTATGAAGATTTTGGCGTCGTAGCCCTCCAAATTGTGAATGAATACAGGAATAAATTTCGGTTTTTTGATTTGTAGATTACAGTTGTTACACAGGGGGGCCACATATTTTCCCGTGTGATGATTGTGGTGGCGAACTTTGACATTTTCGAGGGTGAAGTTACATTCGCACGCATCACACTGAGAGGCAAGGTCGTATGCTTCCTTCTCTTCCTGGGTAAGAGGCTCCATTGCTTTGTCTTCTCTTAGTAGAGGAGCTAATCGTATGGCCATCTGTTTCAAGGTTTGAACGAATTTTTGTGGAGCATCATTGCCACGATGTAAAATAACATTGCCTGTGTTGTTGACCATCAATCCAAAAGCGCAGGCTTCGTGATGTAGAATTTCGGTAGTGCTCGATACGCTGGGATTCGGTTCGCATGTGGCGAGTGGAAGTTGGAAACTTTCAAAGTCGGCACATATCACCACGGGATGCCAGAGCAATGCGGTGTAATTGGAAAATGTCATGTCTCGAGAAGGCATTTTGATAGTCGTAGCCGAATGTTTACTACACATTTCATGATGATCTCGGAGTTCTTCATCGGCATTCTTTTTTCCTTGACCGTAGAATATACTCAGGCATCTGTCGCATACTCCAATTTTATGGTGATCTGTGGTAATTTGACTTCTTGTTAATTTTGGAAGATTCTGAATTAGACAGTAATGATAATTATCATCATCTTCGATCAGGAGTAATCTGATGACACGATTACTTTTAATGTTGCTGTGTCTGAGAACGTAGATGGTGTTGTTTTTGTCTAATCCGAAGATGTGTACTGCTATATTTTCGTTTTTATCTGTCTTGTACTGTGCCTCAAATTTACTAATGTCTCGTAGATTTACGGGGTAATTAATGCCAGCCATAGGTTTTTCAAATTCTGAGAGATATTCCGGCTTGTTGTAGTGGTATAAACGATGTTTATCATCATTGGCTGGGTGATGATCGGCAATGATGCACCACAAAAAGCATCTGTTATCCTCATTTTGAATGTTGATGATGGCTTTCTTACTGGCTATTTCCGGGGGCAAATTGATGTAGCTGGATGCTCCCATCGGGTTGTATCGTGCCACCTTCAAAGTTAAAGTGTGAGACGAACCGCAAAGTGTCCAACCCGATCCACGTTTTTGGAAAGTCTCGTGCTTGTTCAACAAAGCGTCAATCATCTGGTTGCAAATGGCAACCACCTCATCGACGTCGGCGGCGTGGAGGCTCTTTACACCAGTGTAATGATGGAAAGTTTCTCGCTCTTTTTTTACGTTTTCGTAAATGGCGGAAACGATGAGGTGGATTTTCAACGAGCATTGCAACAAAGCTTCGGTGATAGACGAAATTAACTTGCTTTTGACCGAGCGAAAAAAGTTGTTTAGATCAGATGTTTCTTCAGATCGGAAAGTCTCCTCGGTTAAAATATTTCGAATACTTTCGCCGGCACTCTTCTGCTTCTTTCGTGGCGCTTGATCGTCAACATCGAGCTCTCTCTTACTTGATCCTTTGCCATGCACATCCTTCCGATGTCTTCTCAAGTTAGAAATGGATATATATTTCCCACATTGGTCGCATGCACGTTTTGCTTCCTTCTTCTCCATTCTTTTGCTAAGAAAAAAAGATGGTTACTAAATTGCACACATTTTTTTGTGGTGTTATTTATATTAGATACGTTCTCAATTTTTTCTTAAATAACCAACATGAATCTTTTTGGTTTCCGAAAGCAAACAATGGAGACTGTACACCCCACGACGACAGATCATGAATTTCTACCTTCCGTATTAACTAAACTCAACGGTCTGTTGATCATTCACCTCAACAGCATTTGGACGAAATTGGATGAGGACGTGGGCAAGATATTTTATGTTTTTAATAACAATTTACATTTTTACGAAATTCCGATCGACGGGAAACTTCAAATCACTGTGAATCCGGAAAACGCAGGCGAAATCAAAATATCTACCGGCAAGAATATTTTTCGAATCAAGCACGACAAGATGCTTTCTAACATGGCATACGATGTGTCTGCAGGAGATTATTTTTACATAGAACTCCTCGGAGATTACGACAAACTTATTCCTCTCTTCGTAGAATTACGAATCGTCTATCCTATTATAAATAACCGTTAACCAAAAATGCCTAACGACATTTTCGGCAACACCAAGCGTGTGGACCACGCAGAAGAGATTCTCATGTTGGACATTCGAGTTAAGAAGTTGAGGACCGATTTGATCGCTTTGCAGGAAACCTTAAACAAAAGTTTAGAGTCGGAAATCGCTACGCTCCAAACGCAATGTCTCGACCCCATTCTGAAAATCGATTCCGAACTGAAAACGCTGATAAAAAATTATGTCGACGTACCTTCTTACGACAACGTTCAAAATATACAGTTGAGCGTGGATTCGCTTCAAAATGATTTGGCCAAATTACGGCAATTTCAAGCGAAAAATGAAGATTTGGAAAAATTGAAACTCGAAATCGAAGAACGAACTTCCGCAATAGAAAAGAATTTCTCTGAACTTCAAACCGTCGTGAACGATATTGATGTAGAACGCTTGCACGTTGTTGTTTCCAAATTACAAGAAGAATTCATCGCCACGTTGGAAGAAATTAAATCCAAGTTGCAGACTTTGGAAGATACCATGACGAACCTACCATCGTCGGACGAACTGCAGGTCATCGGTAAAAGCGTCGCGAACATAAAAATTCAATTGGAGGCCTATCGAGATTTCGAACACATTCAAACCACCATCGCTACGCTTCAGGCGTCTCTGGAGTTGATCAACGAAGAAATTAAAAATATTCACGCTGAAGCGAGAGCGTTGACGAGCATTCAGGACACGTTGAGCACGGTTCAGCAGAAGATCCAATATTTAGAAAATTTGAACGTCGAAACGAATCTCGCTCATTTTCATCACGTACTCGACAACATACAGGGTGACTTGGAATCGTTACGGACGAGCGTGCCTTCGAGCGAAGATTTGGAAAAATTGAAAACGGCGGTGACGGCACTATCCGATTCGAGCGACATCAAAAGTTCGTTGAGCGATCTCGAGAGTAAAGTGGCCAATCTCCCCACCTCCAAAGAATTGCACGCTTTGAAAAGAAACATATCTCGAATGCTGAAACGACTGGAAACGGAAACGGCGAACGTGGAACAGATTCGAGACGAACTTGCTTCGCTGGTGTCGACGCTGCCCACTTCGCAGAGCGTCGCCGACCTTCACACGCAGTTTACAGAGATGCGAAGCATCGTGAACGATCTTACCGAGAAGAGCTCGAAATTGAATCAAGTCGAGAACCTTCAGAGTATTGTCGTCAACATCAGAGATCAAGTCGGAGTGCTGGAATCCACGCAGGAATCGACGCTGGCCTCTTTCGGTGCCAAGTTGCAAGAACTCAACGAAAGCTACAAGCAGTTGAACGTGGAAGTGAAAATCAAACCGTCGTTTTCTACCGTAACGGATGCCATAATCGAGCATTTGCTGCCCATCGAAAATAAACTCGGACAAGTTCACAGTAATCTGCTCGGCGTCGACACTAAATTCGCTAAACTGCATTCTCTGCAAGCCATCGAAATCAACAGCATTCCCAATCAACAGAGAATCTCCACGTTCGTCGAAGGTAACAAACTGTACATGCTACATCCTTATCATCCGTACTACAAGTTTCTCCTCGATGGCACGATTCAGATAAACGAATTTTCGTACTGGTCTCACGGTAGAAAAGCTAGCGTTCCCACCATGACTTTGATATCGAATCGTGGTGTCCAGAAAGCAGGAAACATTCCTCTGGCACGTTGGAACGAAACGCGCAACATATATGAAATACACGAAGACGAAGATCTCACCGTTTTCGACGTGAGTGCCGGCGATAAGCTGATCATTCAAAACACGAGCGAAGTGCCACCCTCTTTGAATCCCATCACGCTTGTGCTTCTCTTGAAACGTAATCTCTAAAAAAATGTCTAGGCAAGCCATCGTCGAAGAATTGCATAAATCTGCACGCCGCAACTACGAACGTTTGGCTGTGGTAACCAAGGGCATCGACGACCTCTGGCAAAGTGACCTCGTGGAGATGAGTAGCGGCAATTTGAAAAACGTGCATAAATTGAACAAGGGCAACAAGTACCTTCTCACCGTCATAGACACGTTTTCGAAATTCGCATGGGCTCTACCTTTGAAGGCGAAAACGGGAACGTGCGTCACGGAAGCATTCAAATTAATTTTTCGCGAAAGCGGCGGCAGACGACCACGGTTTCTGCAAACGGACAACGGTAAAGAATTTTACAACGCCGTATTCCAAAAGTTTATTCAAAAACACAAGATTCGACATTATTCGAGCTTCAGTCACATCAAAGCCAGCATCGTGGAAAGATTCAATCGAACCTTGAAAACACACATGTGGAAACGATTCACGCTTCGGGGAAATTACAAATGGGTCGACATCCTGCCGGAACTCGTTGACACCTATAATGATACAGTACACAGAACGATAGGCATGAAGCCAGCCGACGTTACGAAATCCGACGAGCAGCGTTTAATTTCTACAGTTTACTGTCCAAAGTACACACCCACGACAAAAAAAGCTAAATACAAAATTGGAGATCGGGTGAGGATCAGCAAATTCAAACGCACCTTCGAGAAGGGATTCACAAAAAATTGGAGCACGGAACTCTTTACGGTGGTTCGAGTTCTACCCGGAAACCGACACACGTATATAATAAAAGATAGTAGCGGCGAGATTTTGAAAGGAAGATTTTACGAAGAGGAACTCTCTAAAACAAAACACCCCGACACGCACCTCATCGAGAAAGTATTGCGTAGGAAAGGTGACAAACTGTTTGTCAAATGGCTGGGACTTCCGGAAAAGAGTTGGATCGACGCGAACGAAGTGATCTTGTGAGTACGTGGAACGTGGTGAAGCGTCTACCGGATCCGGAAAGTCAAACAAGAAAAAAAAAGAACGGCAAGTTGCTTCCCGACAGCATCCGCTGTCTGATCGTAGGTCCTTCGGGGTGTGGGAAAACGACACTGCTCGTGGACAATTTTCTCCTCGCACCGAATTGGTTAGATTGGAAGAACAGGCACCTGTACGTGTTCTCGAAAAGTTTGGAGCAATCCAAATACCAGCAACTGATGAAACTGTACGATGGTCTGGATATTGCAACGTTCGCCTCGGAAATAAAACCACTCGACGATTGTCGTGAAAATTCAGTCGTCGTGTTCGACGACGCCATCCTGGAAAATCAAAATGAAATTCGCAACTTTTTCACGCAAGGTCGTCACAAAGGAATGGATTGCTTCTACCTAGCTCAAACGTTTTCCAAAATTCCAAAACAGTTAGTGCGCGACAACGCTAATTTCATATGTTTGTTTCGTCAAGATCACACCAACCTCAAGCACGCGTACGATGACTACGTAGGCGGAGACATGAACTACAATCAATTTTCGGAAGGCTGCTGCTCTACTTGCTGGAACGGTGACGATTTCGGATTCGCGACGATCGACATGACGAGGAAACCCAACGAGGGAAAATACAGAAACAAAATCAACGATTTTCTAAACGTTGCGACGTTGTGAGAAACGACGTATATAAATAACGTCATGACGAAACGAAAAATCGAAGGCGAAAATCTCAAGCTTCGCGATTACCTCGCGAAACGCTTCAAAGGTTGGAAATCCGAGAATCGCGGATTCTACGAAGAGAAGAAACGTCAGGATCAACCCGTGATCGATGCCATCAGCGGTCTAGGTAAAGAAATTAAAAGTGTCACGGAACAAAATAAAAATTTGATCAACGAACTCGTATCGCTCGCAGCTAAAAGTTACGCCGTACCCACGCCCATTTCGAGCATTCCTTCGACACCCTTCGAACTGAAGGATGCACCGGCACGACGTCGAGCCATAGGCAGCACGTCGTCGTCTTCGGATAAAATCGAGTTGGGACCTTTGGCACGAGACTACCTGAGCACGGGGAAATTCGACAAGGATGAAGTGTTCGGATTGTATCCCAGCATGGAAACCAACGAGGGTGGTGTCGTGTGGAAGATTGGGAAATCGAAGGTGACCTTCGAAGGCAACGACATTAAAGTCAATTTAGGCGACAAGGATAGTTGGAACAGGTATCCGGGTACGGTGGGACTGTGGGAACTCGTCGCCAAAAAGCAGCCGAAAGATTACACCGACGAAGATTACCAAAGTTACAAGGAAATTCTGATCATGACGGATGCCTTGTACCAGAACAACGACGCCTCGCAGAATAGGGTGAAATCGAGCAGCGGCGAGAAGTACAGGAATCTCATCAAACCGATTTGGAACCAGGTCAAAACAGGCAGCGGCGTCAAACGCTACAACACGCTACCCAAAGAATTCGTTTGGGTGGACGACGTTAGGAAACTCGTGGACCGATTGTTGGTGATAGCCGGCGAAGAGAATGCAGGCAACCGTAATTTCTACAACGAGAAGGTTGGCATCGTGGACATGATCAGCACGAAACTTTCCAACTTCATCGTGAACGACGACAAGGGCATAGGTTACCTGATCAAAATCATCAACACGCTGCCTCCGAAATTCTGGAACGTGGCCGAAGGAAAGGGACTCGTGAACGACATCATCAACAAGTTACCTTTCGAGATGCATCTACCTGGCTACCAGTACTGCGGACCGGGTACCAAACTCGAGAAAAGATTGGAGAGAGGAGACAAGGGTGTGAATCCGTTGGATGCCGCATGCAAAGATCACGACATCGCCTACAACACCACGCAGACGGATCTGAATGCACGTCACGAAGCAGACAGAAAGTTAGAGCACGCAGCTTTCGAAAGGTTCGTGAGTAGAGACGCATCGTTGGGTGAACGGGTCGCTGCACTGGGTACCACCATCGCCATGAACACGAAACAAAAATTGGGGTGGGGTATATAAATAACATACAGTAAAAAAAACAACATGGCTTGCATAACTGATTTGCCACCCGAGCTACTATCTAAAATATTCAAAAAGGTAGTTAACGGAGATGTTAATAAACTTGTAATCATGGCAAAAACAATGCCGGAATTTCGCATCCCTTGTGAAATGGTTCTCAAGGACCATCTTCGGGAGATCAGTGGCCTGAGGTGCGGTGATCTCAACATTCTGCTTTCGGCCGCGGGGGAGAAATTAAACGATAGGTTAGATGAATTGCACGAGGCGATGCAGGGAAGAAGGCGGTATACTGATGATTGGTACAAGTCTGAGCAGGAGAAGAAAAATATCATTACGCACATCATCGCGTTTTCCGAAGCACGGACTTTCTTCCTCTGTTAAAAAAATAATAATATATATACGTGTCAAAAAAACTTGATATATAAATAACACACATCATAAAAAATAATCTTCGGTATATATAAATAACACACATAGTGAAAAACAATTAAATTTCTCTAACACACACACTGAAAATTTCTCTTCTTCGAAATGACAACTGAAAAAATGAGTGAGCTCCAAGCATTAAAACAAATGCTAAATTTGTCATTCGAGTATGTAAAAATTCGGGAATTGGAAGTCGACAAATCTTACACGATAACTTCCGGTTCAATCGTTTCTACCCAGTATGGTCCCAAGGTACGCCTGTTGCTCAACGCACAATACAGTCTATTTTTACCAGATCGATACGCTAACATGTTATCGGACGAGAAGCTATCTATTTTAATCGAGAACAAAACTCAAATCGTGTACAAGGGGACAAAGGAACTTTTTGGGAAGAAAACGAAGCACGTAATAGAATTTGTGTAGCGACTGCGAGAGCCGTGAAAAAAAATCTCATAATATTTATATATAAATAACATACCGTAAAAAAAACTACACAAGAAAAAATCTCAGAATATATATAAATAACATACCGTGAAAATAACACATAGAGCATCAACATGAAGCCCAAGGGTGTCGTGTACCAGATACCATACTCCAATCTTAAAAATCTAGGTGCCCTCGATGGGTTACTCACCAAGAAACAACGCGAGAAGAAACGTTCTTGCTTGTCGAAAGGACATGGAATGAAATTACTGCTCAGCACACCTCAATTGAGACGGTTGCAGCGTTCGCGAAAACAGCAAAAGATCGGAGGTTTCATATTCAGCATCCCGGCCATCCTAGCAGCATTGGGGGCCGTTGGAAGTTTGGCTGGCGGAAGTGCCGCCATCGCGAAAACCGTCATCGACTCAAAGAAGAACAAAGCGGAATTGGAAGAACAGAAACGTCACAACCTGGCCATGGAGAAGAAGGGGAAAGGTATAACCAAAAAACAAAAAAGCAACCTCGATGCTTTGAAGAAATATAAAAAAAAGAAACAGAGGCACTCACCAACCGAGACATTGAATCTCTGATCGAACCGTTACGAATCAAACACTTCAGAGGAGTTTTCATGTCCGACTCGTTACCTTCAAGCGTCAAAAAAAGAGAATGCGGAGTAGTCAACTTGGACGGTCAAGAAAATCCAGGCACGCATTGGATATGTTACCACAAAAATGATGATAAAGCATTCGTTTTCGATTCTTTCGGAGGTGTTCCACCTACAAATTTGGTTCATTATCTGAAAACGAACAAAACCTCCATATACTACAACGACGAACGCATTCAAGATTTCGGAGACGTGAACTGCGGTCATCTCTGCCTCTCCGTGCTCGAGTTTCTCTCTAAAATAAATAACCCTACGATCGAGGATTTCCAGAAAGCATTGTGGAACCTCAAACAGCATCACTAGGATGGGCGTGTTCCATCTCACGAGCGAATCTTCGATCTTGAAACTCACGTTGCACGACGACATCGTCTATCCTAAATCCGTGGCTCTGCGTGCATTCTACAGCATGTACCTCATACCTAACGTTACGCAGCACAACAACAAAATTAGCGTCGGAAGCGAACACATCGTCGTCACGCCAGGCCAATACAATCTTTCCACTTTGCAAGCTCAATTACCCAAAGGCACGTACCTTTCTCAAAATTCGGTCACGCACAGAGTGGAAATCCTATCCGCGACGGAGACCGTGGACCTGGGCACCATGGGAGAACTTTTAGGTTTCGAGAATGACACCAAACTCGAAGCTGGCATCAAGCACACGGCAGTCAATATTCCTAAATTTCTAGCCATCGAAACTCTGAACGTTCACTGCAACGTGGCGGAAGGTATGATCACGAAATCTTCGGACGGATTATTAGGAAGTCACAAGCAGACGGGAATCATAGCCACTTTCAAACCAAGTTCCGAGTTCATGGAACCGATCATCTACACGCCCTCTTCGCCGATCTATTTTCCAGTATGTCGCAACCGCATAGACGACATAGAGTTGGTGGTGACGAACGAGAAAGGAGACGTGGTGGATTTCGCAGGTGCCACTACGACGGCCATCGTGGAGATCAACGTATAATAAATAACCATACATGTAAAATGGAGCAAATCGAAAGTTACGAATTGCAATCTTTCCCTCCCAACCGTCGCACGTTCGCCAATCTGAACGAGGCGAACAGGGAGATCGAATACGACGTGGACGTAGGCGATGGGTTCGTTCATCCTCACAGAGCGGACCTCTACCTTCAATTCGACGTGGTGAAGAAGGAAAGCGGAGACGCGTTTCCCGCAGCAGCAAACTTGATACTCGTGGACAACTTCGTGCCTCACCTGTTCTCGCAGGTGGAGGTGAGGAAACACAACACCGTCATCGACAGAATCGATTATCCAGGCATCACGTCGACGGCAGTAGGAACGTTGAAATTATCCAAAACGGACGCACCATACTATCAGGCCGGGGGATTCGAAGCAGGAACCAAAATATCGACGACAAGTCACACGGTGCTCTTTCCCATGCGTCTGCTGCCGGGATTCTTCTCGGACTACAAGGAGATCATGTGGAAGGGGGGACTGCGCGTTACGTTTCGAAGAGCGGCCAACGACAACGACGCACTCATGCGATACGCTACTTTGGGTCCGGACGGCACCACGCCGATAGCCAACACTTTACCCGAAGCAGCCAAGTGCGTCATCCGGAGCATGGAATTGAGAATGCCGGTGGTGGAATACGAAACGAACTACGCCCTCAAGTACAAAGCGGAGATCTTGAAAAGTCCGCAGGTGCCGATTCACTTTCACGGTTACCAGTGCGTGCAGAAAATAGCGTCCGGAAGTCACATGGAATTCGACGTGACGACGCAGTTCAACAACATACAGTTCGACATGCCAGATTTCGTCGTAGTGCTCTTTCAGACCGGGCGCAATAACAATCAGGAAAAAGATTCCAGCAAGTTCGACGACTGCAAGATCAAGAACGTTTATCTGAAGAACGGGAGGAACGAAGTGTTCCCGCGCGAAAATTACAACCTGGACATAACCAAAAACGATTACCTCAAACTTTACGAAGCTTACACGGCTTACAAACGCGTGACCGAGGGAAACGTCGACATGTACTACACCCCCAGCGAATTCAAAATCCGCAGGCCGATGTTCGTCATCAATACATCTAAGAGGAAGCAGGTGGTAGTCAACGATCGCACCAACATCAAGGTCGTCTGCGAGTTCCACGACGCCTTGCCCGAGGATACCCTATGCAGTGTCATCCTGATTGCAGAGAAGTCCTTCGCCTACGACGTGAAGAACGAGAGGGTCACAGAGCAGTTTTAACAAGTTTTTTAACATCTTTTCTTGCACAATAAGAAATTTTCTGCACTAGCACAATCAGTTACAATGGCACAATACGAATTTCACTAGTTCAGATCAGTTGCAATATCAATTTCATCAGTTATCAGTTACAATATCTTTTTTGCACTATAGCACGAGACAATCAGAAAATTTGCACAAAAAAATTTGTTGTTGTTTTTTACACGTGAAAATTAACAATAAAATTTCTTTTTTTATTGTTTCAGATGCTGTCGAAACATCAAAAACACATACACATATACTAGAAAAAAAGCATGCAACTTTAATTGTAACACACACATATTCTCCATCTTCATCAAGAAAATATTATAATAAACATAATTATTTTTATCTATATCTCACAATAAAACTCTATATCCAAAAATATCACAACATCAAATAACACTAGAGTTGTTAGTACACGTTGCATGCATTACGGAGGTCCTCTGTAGAGTTTCATAGAAGTTTGAGAAAAAAAAACACGTGAAACTCTACAGAGGCACGACTTTGTTAGCCGCGGCCATTAGAACCGTGTTGGGCACCACGCACCCTCGCGAGGTTATAGGGGCCAGGTATCCTAAAAACGACAATTATTATTTGTTTGTTTGCGTCACAATACAGGCGCGCGCGCGCGTGTGTGTGGCACACGTCGTTCCCCCGAGAGAGGTTTACAAAGGTCGCGATATACGGAGTTGGAAAATTACGATATGGCGCATTCGCTCGTTACCGTTGCCAGCCATAAATCTCACTCTCTCTCTCTCTCTCTTCATCTTACACCAACGTTGGCATCTCTATTTTTTTTTTTAGTTGCAAGTAAATTGCCAACACACTCTAGTTAATAATGCTACATATTATACACACACACACGCACACACATACTGCGTTGCCATCCACCCATCTCTCTCTCTTTTACGGCAGTGCCGGCTCTCCTTGCCCACTGTGTGCAGGTTGGTAAAAATTGTTTTATGCGCTGTAAGGCAAGCCTCAAGCAAAGTTGACAGCTCCTTGCTTTAGATTAAATTAGACCAAAAAAAAACCTTGGTGATTTTTTTCGAGTGAGGAGTTGGCAACGCTGATTTTTACTTGAGGGGGGGTCAACCGGATTGATTGCACAAGCAAAATTGCCAGCTCCTTGCTTTAGGTTAGGTTAGACCAAAAAAAAATCTTGGTGGTTTTTTTTTCGAGTGAGGAGTTGGCAACGCTGATTTTTTACTTGAGGGGTGGTCAACCGGGGTTGATTGCACAAGCAAAGTTGCCAGCTCCTTGCTTTAGGTTAGGTTAGAGCAAAAAAGGCTGTGGGTAAGCTGTCGGTTGTTTAACTCTTCCCTTTCTCTTTTTTTTCTTGTAAAAGGCTATGGCAAAAGTACCAGCGGGTTGGCAACCTTGCTTTATGCACTGTAAGGCAAGCCTCGAGCAAAGTTGCCAGCTCCTTGCTTTAGGCTAGGTTAGACCCAAAAAAAAACCTTGGTGATTTTTTCGAGTGAGGAGTTGGCAACACTGCAAGAAAATACCTCAAGCAAGGTTGCCACCTCCTTGCTTTAGGTTAGGTTATACCCAAAAACAAAAACCTTGGTGATTTTTTCGAGTGAGGAGTTGGTAACACTGCGCGCGAAAAGTAGGTCAAAGGATGGGCCTAGGATCGGCGATTCCACCTACTACGAAAAGTAGGTCAAAGAACCGCTCTAGAACTGAGCTTACAGAAAAATATCGTAAGGGGAGACAGCCTTATAGTAAAATGTCGTAAGGCGAAAAGTAGGTCAAAGGACCGGTCTAGCCTTACAGAAAAATATCGTAAGGGGAGACAGCCTTATAGTAAAATGTCGTAAGGCGAAAAGTAGGTCAAAAGACCGCTCCAGAACGTTGGGTTTCACCTACTTACATTTCTATTGCATATCATATGTATATGCATATATATTCTCAAGAGATGCGAATGTACATTTGCATCTACAAAATGTTATGTGAACCTTTAAGAAGAACATGGATTCTCAAGAGATTTAACATTAGTACACAAGCAGTTCTTTAAAATGCAAAACGAATTCCTGTTCTGCCAGATTCAACTTCAGAAATACGAGATTTGGAAGCACTTCAGGAAGTAACCTACTTCTTCTCTTATCGCAAATCTGTTCAGCGACACTGAACACTCAATCACTGAATACTGATGCAGCAGGTATGCTCAAGTATTTTCTCAGCACTTGCTTCAGGTTTGAATATTCATTTCTGAATTTCCAATACAACAGCAGATCCTGGTTCAGCAATGTACTGTTTATTTCCGATTTATAGTTAGGTTGATCCTCTGAATGGGAGTTTGCAATAATTGTATTACAAAAACCCTACAATAATGACGAATCCTAACCAAATTTTCAATAAATCTTACAAAACTAGAATATAAAACTTATTAAAAGGTAAAAACTCTAGTATAATCTGTACCGGTTTAAATATCGGATTTTTGCCGATACTGATGCCGATGTGTCAATTTCTGCCGATTTTCATACATCTGTAATCGGCTTCGGCACATCCCTATTATAAACATTCATTAAATATTACAATTTTAGATATGCATTTCCAGATATCAATTTGACGTCCCCTTATATACCCAAGAAAATATTTTTTTTTGGATGTATGGAAAGGATATCAAATTTTGAATATCCAGCATGTGAGCACATCTCATTCAAACTTGAATATTAATGTTTTGATATTTTGTGATGATTTTTACACCTAAAATTAGCTAAGATAATTTCAATTATATATCGCAATAAAACGCCCTTGTCAGTTGGTTACAGCTTTCATCGTGCGTGTTCAATTTATAAGGATATAAATACAAAGGACTCACGGAAGTCTTGGTGGCCGGATACACCTTGTCCCTCTTCCTTAGGACGACGCCCACCTTCCCCTCCTGGGGCGCCTCCTTGGCCTCGGCCTCGTCGTCCGACTCCAGCGCCATCTCGTCGTACACCTTCCTCAGGGTCGTCTCGTAGCGCTGCCCGATCAGCAGGAGCGCGTACTCTATCAGCGCCATGAACACGAAGCAGACGCAGGACATCAGCCACACCTCCACGCACTTTATCCCCAGGGCCTGAGGGGTGGTGGCTCTGCGGGCAGATATAACACAGGTCAGATATATATACGTATGTAGGAGAAGTTGTGAGAGTTCAACTTTGAGTTCGTTAGTTTTGTCTTTGTAAGTCCAATTTATACATAGAAAGATTAATCTGGACTGGACTTATCTAGATCGCTGCAAGACGTTTTCACTACGCCATCGGGGAGGTCAAGTTCAATTTTGCTTATTAATCAAGCTACAATTAACAAATAAAATAGTTCTTTTATTAGCAATTTCAATATAAATATTAATGTTTACTAATAATTTAAAAAAATATAAAACTATTTTTGAAATATAATTATATGTTACAATTAGATTTTTTTTTACAATTTTACGTACACATTAGACGTTGTTTGTTTTTAGTTTCCAAAAGTTATAATAAATTATTGTCAAAGTCATCAGTGAAGGGTGTCTGAATGCTTCACGGGAGGCCCGGGTTCGATTGCCTAGGTTTGTATCTTCACGTGGGAATTTTTCCAG
The DNA here is from genome assembly GCF_977018435.1 of Lepisma saccharinum. Classification (NCBI taxonomy): domain Eukaryota; kingdom Metazoa; phylum Arthropoda; class Insecta; order Zygentoma; family Lepismatidae; genus Lepisma; species Lepisma saccharinum. The sequence continues at coordinate 39,618,972 of NC_139237.1, forward strand.
CAATATACCTCCATGGATCAGCTCTCGAGTTCACTCAGGCTAAAAAAAAAAATGGGTACCTTCACAGACCCAAGTGTGGTGCTGATCACATCACCTTCACAAATCGAAGTAATTGTGAATGTGTGCCCCCTGCCTCCACACCCCCTTCACATATGCCTTCACAGGATATTGCAATATGCAGAGGGTAATTTCAAATTTTAACTTTCACCTTTTCTGTTGTCCTTTTTTTTCAGGATGTACGAGATTATGTACAGTCACGGCCAATATAAATGGGACAACTAGATCATGAAATCCTAGCTTCCCTGCAAGGTGTCATGTGTGTTGCCTAAATCTACGGCTGTAAGTGGATATTAATAGTAATTTTTCAATGAAAACTTCTACCACCGCCGTAAAGTTAGGCAACACAGATAACGCCTTGCATTGAAGCGAGTATTTCAGGATCTAGTCCCTTTTTTTTTTTTTTTTTGCCGCTGACTACAATTTTGCTTAAAAATGAATTAGGAAGATTTGAGGAATACTACTGCTGGGCAGAGTGTCGTGCAGTATCGAGCTTTCTCCTGACCGATCCCTCCTGCCCAACGAGTCGGCCTGTGCCTTTACCCGGACTACTGATCTTCAAGTCTGGTTTATGGCTGGTTTATATTTGTCGAGTGAGCGGGAGAGTAACTGGCCTGTCTGCTCGACTCGACCCTTCTATGGCGAGTAGCTGTTTACACACTTTCTATTCGACTCCAGCAAAGTGAGATAGTGGCTGCAGCTGTTTGGTGCTATTTTGACAAAATGAACCGATGGACGTCGTTGGCGATTTAAAAAAAAAGTTCTGAAAAGGTTTACACACTTTTATTTTCACGAGAAATGAATAACATTGCACGAGGACATGTCGGGAAAGAAAACTAATTTCCTTGATTTTTTCTCTTTCAATTGTTCTTGGTTGTACGTAGAACGTAAATTCTTTATTTTTAATTTTACTTCAAATACATCAAGTTCATCTCCCAACACTTATTGCCTCATACGCCCGTAGTTTGTTTTGTTTGTTCAAATAAACGACACAAATTCCATGGACACTCACACAACACAGACTCTATACTGTCCTCAGAAAGCGTTTACATTGATCGACTGGTCTGTCTAGTTTACGCGAGAGTGAAAAAATCGATGGGAGAGGAAGCAACTCGGTCGAGTCGCTCTCCTCCGTGGACAGCCACTCGACTGTCCTGACTTCTGGAGCGAGTACTGGCCTCTCCTAACTGGAGCCAGTACTCGCTCCAGGGGTCTAACTACTCTGAAAATGTTTCCAGGACAGTGTTCGTTTTTGAGTCTTTTGAAAAAAAATTGTAAATGGTGAACAAAAGGTTCCGAAATAATGCGTCGACGTCTACTCCCGATACCAGAGTTCAGTGGAATCTCATCATCACTGCGTGTGAAAAGTTTACCGACATTTTACACTGATGTTGCTCCTTATACCATGAAAGAAACGGAACCAGAGATACCTCCCATTCCTGAGAGCATTTTGTTCTATTTCACAGTAAATCTAGATGCTGAGATGAAGGTTGAGGACGCATGGCTTCAGCATGTCCTGGATGCAGTGGAACAAGAGAACCCCAAGCAATTTCATGGGCTGCCTACCATTCATGTCAACAACAGCACTTAGCGAAAGGGGTTTCAATGTCTGTTCTCTTGACCCTTTTTCCTGATCCTTCTCATTCAATTGCCGTTGTGAAGCACATTATTTGCAACGTGCCCAAAACCATTGCATCTGTGAACCCAAATCAAGCGACAATAATCACCATGGATCAACCTCTCTACGCTCTTGGAAAGATCTTTCAATGGAATAACCAACAGCAATACAGCGAAAACAAGGTTTTGCTTATGATGGGTGATTTCCACATCGAGATGAACTTTATGATTGTAATTGGGGATTTTCCAGAAAAATCAGGAATTACTTCAGCCTTGACACATGCCGAAGTGTGTGGCAAGGGAAGGGCTCAGTCATTTTTGAAAGCCTCTCATCCCAGACGAGCCCGATACATTCATGAAGTTCTCTCAGCTGCTTTGCATATTCTCTCAATGCTCGCCTGTGATGCCTACATAGCAGATAATCCAGACAGACAGCTTCATTACGAGAATTGGAAATAACAACAAGCGGAAGATTCAGCAGCATTCTACTACTGGCATATGATTATTCGTCTGCAAGTGTTGAGAGCTAGTTTTGTACTCTCTATCCGCTCTTCAAACTTTTGCCTCTACCTTCAGACATTGAAGGCCATGGCTCCATGATTCTTTGCTGTTGATCACACGAATTATGGCAGATGGGTACCTGTGCACATCCGTGAAATGGAGTTACTTTCTGTCGTCACCCCTGAAGTTTACGATGCATTCAGTTCTGGGAAATTTACAGTCAAGAAATCCAATACACGTTTCTCCTCGATTGCGCTTGACCAGGCTCATGAGTAGGAAAAAAAGCTAGTCAAGATCACAGGAGGCGCATTGGGACTAACAGAGGATGCAGCTGCATTAACGCGCTGGATGATTGCTGGACCTGAGATAGCTTCCATCCTGCGAGACTACGATAGATCACTGAGAAATTATTCTGGCAATTAAGTTAACGATGAAGAAGGCCATCACGAAGATTTGTAGAGCCACCAGAAAAGGTTCCAGAAACATGTTAAATGCTTGTATCTGCACTTTTGGAAATGGATAACCCACTATTGGATGATGAATTACAATCTATGGATTCTCGCATCATTGCTGGAGAAACAGCTGAAGAATGTATGAGATCATTGACAAGTCTTGGCAATACTCAATATTCAAAATACATGGAGGATCGAATCATTTCAAGAAAGGTTTCCATCTTCAACCCCATCAAGAGAAACAATGTGAATATATTTGGCGGCGCAGTTTCTCCTAATTTAAAACAGACGGCAAAAACCGACGCTGCCATATTTTTCAAACTGTACATTGCCTGTCAGCACAGGCAGGGGGATATCGACGAGTTTTTCAGAAATGAAAACCAGCCGTTCCCTCCGTCCCTCTCCGTGACAGAAAAATTGAGACCAGCAGTGAAATCTGAACTTCTCAAATGTTTCAACGAAGAAGGGGAAGCAGACGAAGATGCGCTGGGCATAGACGAGCCAGATAACGATAAAGAAAGTACTGAAGCTCGTGATGGGAATTTATCCGTAGATATAACCGCAGTGTTCTTGGATGGGCCTGCTATCGTCCAAATAATAAAGCCGGGCACAAACGTGACATTCACCGATTACCGCAACGCTTTCATCAAGTACGTTCCAAACCAGCAGGAAAATCGAGTAGATGTCGTTTTTTATGTCTATCCTGACGAAAGCCTCAAAATCTGTACACAAGAGAAGCGTGGAACAGGACTTCGTTAACGGGTCACACCTGCAGGAAAGCTACCAAGAAATTGGCAAAAGTTTCTTCGTTCATCGGAGAACAAGGTTGAACTCTTTAACTTCCTAGCCGACGGCCTCCAGACAGTGCAGCATGTGAAAACAATTTTCGTCATTATAGGGGAGGAAGTTGTGAGTAACAGAAATGCAGACGTGTCCTCTCTCAAGTCTAAACAAGAAGAAGCTGATTCAAGACTCTTCCTTCATGTCTTTCATGATGTGAAGGAAGGTAACACACACATTCTAATTAGAACTGTGGATACAGATGTGGTTGTTATTGCAGTTTCCTCGTTCGGTGAGCTCCAGGAAATGTTGGATTTCTTTCGGTGTCGGAAAAGCCTTACATGTTATCGCCGTTCACGAACTCGTGAATAGGCTTGGTCCCGACAGATGCAGTAGCATGTTGTTCTTCCACGCATTTACGGGTTGCGATACCGTGTCCGGATTCTGTGGAAAGGGGAAGAAGTCATTGTGGAAAACGTGGAAGTCATTTCCTGAAGTCACCGAAGTATTCCAAGAGTTGTCACGGCCTGCTCAAGCAATTGAGGAACATCATTTGAAACTTCTCGCGAGGTACGTTATCCTGACTTATAACATCACAAGCGACTTGGATGATATCGACCAAGCAAGAAAGGCGCTGTTTGTCCGGGGACGGGCAATGAACAGATTACCACCGACATTCGCTCCACTTCTACAGCATACTAAACGAGCATTTTTTCCAGGCGGGATTTATCTGGGGACAGAGTTTGGTTGCAAATCCAGAATATTCCAACCTCGAGGATTGGGGATGGAAGAAGGAAGGTAGTGTTTGGGTTCCATTCTGGACTACAAAAGAAGGAACCACTGCCTCCGTGAAGGAGCTCACAAAGTGTTCTTGCAAAAGCTGTATTAGAGGTCGTTGTCTGTGCAGACAGTCAGGCCTTCTATGTGTGTGAGTGAGATTCCTGCGACAGGAATCAACATTAATTTAGTGGAGTAGAAATATATTGTAAACTTTGTATGTATACTGTAGACCAGTTATAACATTCGTGTAGCATTAGTGTTATTAATGTAAGGTGTTGACGGCAGTCATCTTGGTTTTCGGCATCCATCTAGAAATTCAAAATGGCTTCCAAAATTACAGATGACCACCAAAAGTTCCCAAATTCGCTGCTAAACGTAAATTTGGTGTACTTTAGCAGCAAATTCTGGAATTTTCGACCGCCATCTTGAGTTTTGGCAGCCATTTTGTAATTGTATACCAAATATGATAATTCAAATGGATTCCTAGTACTCTAAAACATATATGTGGACACCTATATTACCTTCCAGTGTCAACCGATTATGTCTGCAGCAAAGTTACCCTTGTTTTAGCCGCCATTTTGAATTTCGTTCAATTTGGCGGGAAACAATGATTTCTCGACGTGTTTCCACATCCAAATTGAAGCGTATACATGAAAGCTACGTGCAAGTCAAGTTTCGTGCTTTCTTCCGGAAAGGACCGTAACTTTTGTAGTGGAGTTGCACTAATACGTACATTTCTTCTTATTGTGCTTTTTGTGCTTTTGCAGTCGCCATTATTGAGGAAGTGATTTTAAGGATCGTGTGAAACACCCATGCTGCATTTCTAAACTGAGGATGCAAATTTTTTTTTCGGAAATTTCAAGCAGATATTCCATCCTCAAAATTAAGCAGGTGTAAGTACCCGAACCTCCCTGATGACGTAGTAATACCGCTGGCGCCTTTTAATCATGTTACATCGATACCGATGTTATTAAATAATGATTCGAATCCCACTCTAAACTACGTCCCAGGAGTCTGTAGAGCATGGCCGCGCATAACGATAGAGAAGAGGAGAAAGCTAGTGGATGCAATAAAGCAATGCACGCTGCTGCAAACGGCTGATAGATGCAGCCGCGTTGTCCACTTCATGCAATTCGTTGGTCGAGCACTCTCCAGTTACTGCTTACGCGGAGAACTCGTTTAGTTCGCTTGCTCCACAAACTGCTGGGACATGCAAGGGCTGATATTTTAGTAGTGGCAGCTATGCTATAGCGACGCCGTGCAACGGAGCCAGGCAATGTCGTTTATACCAAAGATTAGTTACGAGCGTAGCCTCCCTCAGAGCAAATGAACTCACCCTTTCCACTCCATGCCCGTGCGCAGTGACAACAAGAACGGAGCGGTCGCGGAGTGCAGTCACGATGTTTACGAAGCAGGAGGAGCATAGCTGAATGTGCTCGAGATCGCACAGCACGACAGTGTCACAAACAGTACAAAACAACCTGCGAGCAGCTCTTCAGAAGAAAACGGCGACACTTTATGCATAACCCATCCATCATTCTGCATGACATAGCTCGGGCGCATACAGCAGGAGCTGTGGCTGATTTGTTCAATCGGTGGGGATGAGAAGTGCTCTACCACCGCGACTTCGACCTAATCCCTAAGATAAAGGAACCACTTCGTGGGATTCACTTCCGAACAGTTCGAGACATTCTTCACACTATCGTCAGATTAGGCAGTGCCAACGACATCCGACGGCTTCCACATCGCTGGCTATAAGTTGTACGCAACGCTGGGGACTACATCGAAGGCCTGTAAAACTTAGAGCCATGTATGTATGCTATGTGTCTAGAAAATGAATAGTTGCCTTGCTACTACTAAAAAATCAGCCCTTGTAGCTACTATATACATGTGCATCAAGTGAACTTAAAATCTTTGATGTAAGTACCGTGTGAGATTGGTTAAACTTTCTTTAAAATGTACACACGAGTATGACAGGTTCTTGCCTATATTTTATTTGAGTTTCCTCTTACCTCACCGAGTTGTAGTGGGTGACCAGCGTGAGCAGAGTGGTGACCAGCAGCACCATTCTCCCGGGAATGACGTCATTGGGAATCGCGAAGCTGATCCACGAGATGACGACAAAGATGGTGCTAGGTAGGTAAGTGTCCAAAAGATGGTTCGGGAATCGCCGAGACAAAGTGTAAATCACTCGCAGCACACAGTGGTAATCTAGAGAAAGGAAATTAATATTATTTAACTGTAAATATTTATGTACGTGCAAAGTAGTACTTAAGTAACATTTCAACTTTACTTATAATGAATTTGTTAAGTCAAATTGTCAGTACTGCAGTACTGCAAGGGTGTAGATATTTTATTCTTTTTAAATACGTGCGAGCTACAATGCGTCAATTATTTCGGCTAATTGCATGATCAATTCTTAAAACTTATTGGCGGATTTAGCGGGATTGGCATGGGGGCACTCCCAAAAAGGATGACTATCTTTGTAAAAAGTATTCATAGCATTATATTACAACTAAAGAAAATAAATGTTTGAGGCATCAAAAGAAAAAAAATGAAAATGTAGACAAATGCATTAATCGGCTTAAACTAGACTTACTAGACACTTAAATGAGTCGACGTCGAATTCGGGATTTTTTAATTACAAGGCAATAACGTTAATTGGTTGACTAATGGAACAAAGAGCATTCTAGCAATAGAATGCCAATGGTCCCGAATTCGAATCCTGGCCTTGTCATGGATGTTTGTGAGTGGCCATTCATCAATTTCATCGTATCATCACTCATCCCCATCTTCGCAATTAGCCAAAAGTGGCAGAAAAGCGGAGTAAAATAAAGCAAACCAATCAATCAATCTAGGCCAAATATTTCCGAAGTTTTGCGATAGTTAGTTTCTCATGTGAAAATGAAATCTCAAACTCATACTTTTTTTTAGTAAATCATTGTCAATAAAAATAGAGTAGAATTACTTCTGCTCAACAAAAATCATCTAATGCTATCATATTATGACCAAAGAGTCATGGGTTCGTTTCCAAGTCGAAGTACATTGTACGTACGTATAGTGGTCCGGCAACTTTGAAAGTCCAGTCTCAGTTAGCTTATCCGAACTCAAGCTGAACTTAAAACGAACCCTTGTAATTATTTTGATGCGAATATTACACACACACATGAGAATTTTTTATAACTAGATAAATATGCACGTTATATTTCGAGTGTTACGTCTCACAAGCTTGCAGCATATTCTGTGTCCGTCTCAAGAAAAACATTGTAGACGTATCAAGAGGTGGGCGAAGTGGACTACCGTCCGGGGCCTCGCGTCCCATGGGATTTATAAGAGTACAATAAAACATTGCAATAAATAGAAGTCAGAATAATTGATGGAAAAGGCTAATTTTTGTGGGTGATACAACAACTACAGCATTCTGTTTAATCCGGTTATAAATTCTAGTTAAACATTACAATTTGAATGAATACGACAAATATTTAATATTTTAAATAAACCGGGCGGTAGCTGTCTGATTTTAGAAGCCAATCCGCTGTAAATAAGCTATGAATAAAATAATTTATCTTGATGAATCTGTAATTGCTCATGTAATGCATTTTGATGAAAGTCGAAAGTGATCTTTTACGGTTGCAATCGGTAACAAATGCACACTGAACGTTGTGACATTGCGCACTGTATGTTAGCACGTGTTCGGTTTTGCAGGTGGGTCCATCCAGGTAACTGTAAATGGTGTAGTAACAATAAAGTTATCAATAATGTCGGGTAGGAATCGCGATGTGGGAACAAAATTCTCCCATCGGACATCTAAAAGAAAATGAAAGGATGAAATAGCAAAGCAGAATAAACGTTTATGTGGGTCACTGATGAAATATTTGAAAACGAATGTAAGGAAACGAGTTGCAACTGACGTTAATATACAAGCAGAGTAGGCATCGGCCTATGGGCACAATGCTTTGTCCTCGACGAAGGATCAAAATAATAATCATTTGACCTTTAAAGTAAATTACAATCAAGGTTTTCAAAATTGCTTCCAAATAATGGAAAAATACTAATCAATGCAAAAACAAAGAAAAATACATTATAGACTCTATAGGCAAAACACTGTACTAACCTAACATTACTGCGTAATCAGTAACTATTATTATGATAATAATAATAATAACCCGTGGCTCTACAGGGCCTCCCGATGGATTAGTGGTAGCGTCGTCGCCTTGTAAACAAGGGGTTCCGGGTTCGATACCCGGTGGAGGCACATAGTGGTTCGGATCCCACTTTAAACTGTAGGTCCAGTCCCGATTAGCCTTGCTGTGCATAAAGTGGACTTAAAACACCAACTCAATGAATCAATCAAACCAGTGGCTCTACAGCATGTATGGGCCTTGGCCTATCCCCCGACTGCCAGTCTCTCTCCCACAATCCTACCTAGAGGTGTGGAGATCTTCAACCGGTGACGTGGGGTCAGCACGTCGAACTCTCAGGCGTGGTAGGAGATATCCCAGACCGGGTTACGCTACTCACTCGTAGCTCCCCAATTTCCTCAAGAAGGTGGGTGGCCACCGGTGCTATACACAGGCCGAAAACCCAGAGACGGAACCCATGCCGTCCCGCAGTCGGAGTCCAAAGCACAGCGCCTTAGACCGAACGGCCACGGGGGAGCACTATTGTTGTTGTTATTATCATTATTATTATTATTATTGTTGTTGTTGTTGGTTGAAATTGATAATATTTTTCTGGCGTGTGTCTGAAGATCTTATATCGATTTACATTAAGAATTCGAATTTAAAAAATGAAGGAGGGCCTCACATTCTAATCCTGCCTATGACCAATACTTGAATTACTTCATAGGTTACATCCAGGGTTTTTGGAACAGTGACGTAGCTAATGCCATCTTCGTTGTGAAAGAAACTACTACACTGGCTGCCTCTTCAAAGGCGCGTTTGAAGCAACGATCTGATGAATGTTATGGTATTTGACGCAATGGGTTTCCAACCATGTCTAGAAATGAACGTTGCAGAAAGTCTATTCGGCCTAGTAAGAAGCACCGTGAGGCCAGCCTCATCTTGTATATTAAGGCAGGAGCGCCCCTGAAATTAGACTTCCCACATGAACTACATAGAATGTTATCAGCTGAGGCCCTCACAAAGATGACTGACTCACTTCATGCGAAGATTGAGTGCACCCGTGCCGTTCGAGAAACGTACTTACCCGAGCAGAGGGTGGGGGGTGGCTCACAGCCCCACACTTGTTTTTATCATTAGTATTCATGAAACCATTTTGATATTGAATCACTGCTTCCTTTGTTTATTATACGTATATGTGCAGTTATTTATTTATTATAATAATTAAAAAAAATATTATCATCAATAAGATATAATAACCAATTATTGCATGAATGTCACGGATATTTTACCATTAACTAAAACTCACAAAACCATAAAAAAAATCATTAATGCTTTTTTGTTTGTAGAGGAATACTTGTTCATTAATTATAATAATTACCAAACTACCACCATTACTAACCAACTGTACACTCTAACTGGCATGAGTGTCTTGAATAATACGCATTCAAAGATGGTGCCTGATAATAGGCCTACCTACTATCGGAGTTTAGACTGCAATTAAAAATTAACCAGTTGACCTACAACAAAAAAAAGTTATATCAAAATTTAGCTTATTCAATTCTCCGTTAATCAATGCTAGCCAATCATTTTTCGAGTATTCCGTATAGTTTGTAGCATCGTGAGAACGAAATAAGGACCTGTTTCTTAATTTTCAGATTTTCAAAGTTTGTCAAAAAAACTTTATCATCAATTTTGCGAAATAACTTTTTCTTAGTATTGGGTAGTCCTACAAATACAGTATTGATCTTGTTTGAAAGCTCTTTGAATGTGTTTTTAAAATCCATTTTCGTTGTCAATTCACATTGAGATATTGACTTTATGCAGATTGTTATTGAGCGGGGTGAAGCTGTACGCCGAACGTGGAAACACCGCTCACAGTGACAGCCTGCAATTTCCACGGTTTAACGGACATCGCGCCGGGTGGCCATGTTCGGGGCTCATCTTTACTCCGCTGAATAACAATCGGAATGAAGTCAGTACCTCAATGTGGGCCTCCCCCATGGCGCAGTGGTAGCGTCATTGCCTTGTAATCAAGGGGACCCGGGTTCGATACCCGGTAGAGGCACAAGTGGTTCGGATTCCACTTTAAACTGTAGGTCCAGTCCCGATTAGCCTTACTGCGCATAAAGTGGACTTAAAACACCCAATCAAACCAAACCAGTACCTCAATGTGAATTGTCAACGATAATGGATTTTAAAAACAGATTCAAAGAGCTTTCAAACAAAATCAATACTGTATTTGTAGGACTACCCAATACTAAGAAAAAGTTATTTCGCAAAATTGATGATAACGTTTTTTTGATAAACTTTGAAAATCTTAAAATCAAGATTTGTGTTTAAAACCTTTCTGCCTGCACCATACCAAAATTTCATCACGATTGGTCAACCCGTTTTTTATTTATAGAATTTCAAAAAGAGCGATCGTTTGCAAAACTATGAAAACCGGCCATTTTTTTGTTCTCACGACGATAAAAAATATAAGGCCTACCCGAAAAAGAAATTGGCTAGCATAGATTAACGCAGAATTGAATAAGCTAAATTTTGATGTAAGTCGTATTTTCGTAGGTCTACTGGTTAATTTTTAATAGCAGTCTAAACTCGAGTATGTATAATTTTTAATCCGATAGTAGTGCATTTCGCCTCTTATTTACAATACATTTATATTTTTATAAACAAAAGTAATACAGAAATATTTGGAACACCCTATTTTCACAGTTGAAAGATCGAAAAAATAGAGGTGGTGTGGCTGACAGGGATTAGGGTTAAACGTCATTTCATGAGCTTGTATTAATAATAATCCGCAATAGACAAAACCGGCGCCACTGGACCCACATGGGCGTGGGGAAAAGTAACTGTCGATGGGTCTTGGGTCATAACAAGCAAAGGCAGGATTACTCTTGGCAACTTCATTAAAGGACAGCCGATGTTCTCAACTGAGATTGCCAACCACACCAGGGTACACAATTTCGAAGACGAATAACACAGACATCTCGCAAAGCTAGTAGCCCATTGAACAGAAGAAACTAAGTCCCCACACCTTATCCTATTGTTTACAAATGTAAGCAGATACCTGGCTCAGACATACCTTCCACATACTTTATATTGATGGGCTCCTCCACTCTGCTGAACTGGACCACGTACTGGGGCAGAGCGAAAGTGGACGATTTGTGCTTGAATAAGGGAGACGTGTTCTTACGCCAGCTCATCCGTATAGTGCCGTTGGCGAAGTTAACTGGAAAACAAGACGGAAACTGGTGGTTTAGGACGACTCTATACGAACCAGTAAATCTCCAACAAGGATATTTGGCAAGGTCGGAAATACGATTGTTGTGACATCGATGTTTAACGAAGCAAATTCTCATATACATATCGCCAACTGAAAACTATATTGTCGTATGTCCATCTGCACTGACTTTGCAGGAGTGCTAATTCAAGTTTGACGTATGTGGATTTTCAATAAGGTAGGTGAGCCAAAGGTAGCGTGTGTTCCCAAGGTGGCCCACATTACGAGAAACATATTTGTATTTGACACAGCTAACAAATGGCACAACATTAATATACCCAGTCTCCCTCAGGTACACTATACAGAAAACGAACAGTCTCGGGCTGCCAGGAGCCATTTTATTATAAGTTATTGTGAACCCCCTGGCGTCGTAGGGACTCTGCAGACCAGTCCTCCACGGAGGTCGGCTATTCTTCATTACTGTATACAGTGCATGTTAACAATCAAAAGTATGACACCAACAATTTTCTAAAATAAGATGTAAAAACGTAAATAAACATGAATTGGTATGTTTTCTTTAGCACAAGTATCATTTTCTAACCCAACTAGAAGCCATGGGCCACCTTAAGAACAGATGTAACGGTTTCGTAATTCTTTTCTTCTTTTAAGTTACAAGCAATGTTGCAAAATATCCGTTTCGTATACTTTGTTAATTAGTCATAGGAGTCATTTCTTTTAATTTCAGACATTTATCTCTCATTACAGATTTGTAAATTGCCATTGTTACACGTCTAGGGCAATTGACAAATCTCTAATGAAATTTCTGAAATTAAAGGAAATAAGTACGGCCCCCTTTGGTTCACCTCGTACCTTACGCTACAAGATTTGTGCAAACATTTTATTGTTGTTGATAATTCACACCACTTGACATAGGCGTAGCTACGGGGTGTGCCGGGTGTGCCTAGGCACACCCTAATGGGCTGCTTTATCAAAAAGAATTAAATACAGATAATTCAATAAGAGAGAAAATAAGCGGCAGTTTGTAAGAAGTTGAAAATGTCATTACTTGGCACAAACGTGTGCATTATCGCTGATGAAACGGGTGTCTATAGATTTTCGATTTTCTGATGTCATTGGAGAAAGAAGATATTTACTGCATTCTACTCTGTACTGCAGGGCTTTTCTTCTATACCTGTCAAAAGCTACACGTGTGACAGAGAGCTTTCTCCAAGCTTACCCAAGTTTAAACTAAATTAAGATCAACTCAGAAGCAGGATAGATTGGAAGCCCTGCTCTTGCTATTTGTGGAACAGAAAAAAGCTTAGTCTATTGATTTAAATGAAGTTATTGATGAGTTTAAGAACATTGTACCATTTGACAGACGTCTATTGTTATAGATGACGTGTATTTTGATGTATTTTTTGTAACATTTACGAACATTTTGTGTGTGTGTAATTTCTATGAAATTTGATTTTTTCTACTACATATATTCAGAAATTTTCAACACTGTCATTTAGTGAATTTATATTCCTTTACAAACATCAGTGCAGTTAAAGAGCCAAGTGATTGTGTTGCAAAATATGCTATTAAAAAGGTACAAGAATTCATATTTTCTCTTTGTGCACACCCAAATATAAAGTTCTAGCTACGCCTATGCCACTTGACAACCAGATACGTCACTTTGGAACGTGACGCATTAACCTGTAAGGAACACCATAACGTCACCAAGAGTGGAGATACGACAAAAAGTATTCAGCCCGCGAAAGCTTCTCTCGCTTTTTATCTTTCTCTGTGTTCTTTTCTTCTGTGTTACGTTATGTCTATACATCTCCTACCCCATGAATGTTCCCGCTATTTCTATCTCTAAAGAGATTAGTGGACTTGAAATATCATTTCCTCCTCTCCCTCTGATTTGCTTTCTCACACTATGAGTGTTTATGTGTATGTGTGGCTGTATGTAGCAACTACGCCAGAAAAAGAGGTGGGGAGACTTATATGGGCTAATAGAGCACTTATAGATACATCTAGTTCTGATTTTTCGCTGAAGGGTCTGCAAGGACCAACCGCTCTGACTCCTATTTTGTTTCTCTCTCATTCTCACTACGCCTCGCTAACTTATCTCTTTCTCTTTTCCGTCCTTTGTCTGTCTGTCTCTCTCTCTCTCTCTCTTTCTCTCTATGCATCACTAACTTATCTCTTTCTCTTTTTCGTCCTTTTTCTGTCTCTCCCTCTCTCTTTCTATCCACGCATCACCAACCTTGTCTCTTTCTCCTTTCCGTCCTTTTTTCTGTCTCTCTCTCTCTCTCTCTCTCTCTCTCTCTCTCTCCTTCTCTTTCTATCCATGCATCACTAACTTATCTCTTTCTCTTTTCCGTCCTTTGTCTCTCCCTCTCTTTCTATATGCCTTTGTAATTATATATATATATATATATATATCTCACACACACACACACACTGTGCGTTTTTCCCTCTGTCTTCATTTCTCTCCCTCCCTTTCTGTCTTTCTTATTCAGTCTACTAACTAAATTAGTTTTCTATTGGTAAAAGAAAAAAGCTTAGTCACATTCAGGAATGATCTCGTACTAATGCTTTGTCAACACAAAGTTGGAAACAACTACACATAAGATATTAAGAGCAGATAAATTAAACATACCTTCACATAAAAAGTAATTAACGTCCCAAGATATCATTCCACGTTAATGAAATTCGTGTTCGATTCCCGGTGGAGATACATGGCACAGTGGTTCAGGTCAGGCACGTATCCAAGGGGGCTTAGGGGCTCGAGCCTCCCCGAAAGTTTTCAGTTTACATTAGATAAAATGAGGTTTTTGGTTCCTTGTGGTGTGAAATAAAATAAAATGAGGTAAGGAGATAAATAATTATCGAGGAAAGACGGAGAGTGTTCTGTAACCCTATTTTTGATAATAGCACGTATCCAAGTTGGGAATCCGGGTGATCGAGCCATTCCCCAGGAAATGTTTCAGTTTACCAGTAGCGTAGCGTCCTAATACGCCCATACGCCCGGCGTTCCCTGATTTAAAATTTTAAAAATGCGTAAATGCTGTAAATATAAAGTAAAACGTGACTAATTATATACATGTTTGAGCATAATGGCATTATAAAAGCTATTTTTCGCGATCCGTCTACAACGCTCCACTAACAGCTCTCCTTGTAGCATTTCTCTAATGTCTTTGCTTGCCGGACGCCGGCTAGGTTTGGCGTACAGGACCATGCCTGCCTGTAGGCAGAGAGAAGGAGGGAAAGCTTGTGGCTTGGATCTCTACAGCAAGAGCGAAATGCTCTCGCCATACACGGGCGTACGGAGACCTGATTGGTTCTAGGGGCCATGTGACCTTTCCTGCCTTCCTATTTAAGGCGCTGTACTTCCGATGCAGACGACCCTCTGTCCTCTTGGACCTGGCGTGGATACCTCACGGTGCCCAACGAAGCGCCAGTTTCGACAAGAGAGCATCGCGCCGAGCGGCGGCCAGCATCGGCGTGATGGAGAAGCCAGAGAAGACAACCAGTCGCAGCTCTTCCCGCGAATCTCGCGGAACCAATCACAGAAGACGTACGGACCACTTCAGTGATTCGTCGGATACAATAACCATTCACAAGCACCTATCTTCTGATTGGACTAATCAAGACGACCAACCACAGCAGACTATAAATAGCCAGCGCCAACACCATTCAGACGTCTCGCCAGCTGCTTCAGATCAGTCGGGAGCTAAAGAGAGGAATATATCCAGTTCTACAGGGGCCATCTCTAAAAATCCACCTCTAAAAAGACGGAAAACAAGACAAAGAAAGTCAGCACAATCCGATGAAACGGATATTTCTGATACGTCCGCACAACAACACCTATTTTCGAGATCCCAAATTACTATAGTCGACGCGGAAGGATTTCAACCGGCTCCACCCCAGAAAACAAATCTTCCGAAGTCAATAGATACAATGGGGCTTCCTCCGCTAGAAATCTCTAATATGTATGCTAGTTTGCAACAAGATGAGCAAAATACAGAAAAAGATAACATAGAAATGCAAATCGATGGGGCAGTAGGAGGGGTGGATGTCCCCCAAGATTTAACAAATAAAAATCCTACGACTACACGTCGATGTCCGCTGCTTTATGTTTATGACCAGCCTGCACCACACAATTTTGTTAGTGTGTTGTCGGCAAAGTTGAATATAAATCCGAAAATCAGGATCACCAGAGATAGCATTCGTTTTCATATAAATTCTCCATCAGAATTTACTCGACTGTGTAATTTTCTGAAACAACAGAATATAAAGCATGCCATTGCTCCAGAGAGAACCAATGACAAAGTAAAAGTTGTTCTCCGCCTTTTACCGATCGATTTATCTATTTCGGAAATTTGTGCTGCGTTACATAAAGAAGGATATCAAGCGCTGACGGTACAACAAATGACCCAACGAGCTGCAACATCAACACAGAGGAAGAAAATTCCACTATTTTTGGTGACACTTCTGAAATCGCCGGATGTATCAAGCATCTATGAACTGGACTCCATTGGCCGCTATAGCGTACTAGTAGAACCTTACCGTCCACCGTTGATTCTGCAATGCTTTGGATGCCAAAGATTAGGCCACACGCAGCGAAATTGTTTTACAACTCCACGTTGCGTGAAATGTGGGAAGGCCCACTTGGCAAAAGACTGCACTTTGCGAGAAGACCAACCCCCGAAGTGTGTCAACTGCGGGGGTGCTCATCCTGCTAATTATCGTGGATGTCTAGTGTTCACTGCTAGTCAATCTCGTTCAATCAAGGCAGTACAATCAAGTCAAATTACTAATAGATCAGTGCCTTTAACTGCTCCAAGAACTGCAAACATTCCTATGTCTTCTGCAGGGTCTGCAAGTGCACCACCAGCCGATCAACTCCCAACATCATCGCAGCCTGCTTCTAGACCTTCAGCAGTATCCCAACCGCTGACGTATGCTAAATATGTAGATCTTCACAACAGACAAAGAAGAAAATCATACGTTCCACTCCCTACTACTACTGGTGATGGTTTTATTGCCCTTTTGGAAATAGCAAAAACTTGGAACCTAACAAGAATCTGGCAACATCTTTCCAGAGGGCTTCAACATATCTCCCAGGCTACTACTGGAATGTCAGTCATCAGCACCATTATTCAAATATTATTGGACATGCAATCTGATGGCTGCTTTTCGTAAACGAAATTTGCTACGTCAATTAAATCTGCTGTTCTACAACGATAACGGCTTAAAACAACAATCGCCTGAGTTATATCAGCAGATAAAGGAAAAGAGAGTGGATATTGCACTTATTAATGAAACCCATTTGAAGCCTAATATTCATTGGAGTTTGCCAGATTATCGCATTATACGAGAAGACAGAATTGGTCGACCAAAAGGGGGTCTCCTTATTTTAGCTCGTAAAGGAATGAATGTGGCTCAAATAGCTCTCCCACAGTTAAAATCTATAGAAGCCATAGGAATTCGTATACATGCAGCTGACAAAGAACTTATTGTTGTCGCAGCCTACAGACCTCCTAGTTTTCCCTTACAAGAACAGGACATTCTTACCTTAAATTCTCTTGGATCTCATGTGGTGGTCGCTGGAGATCTAAATGCGAAACATCCTGAGTGGAATTCAAGAGTTTCCAATACAGCTGGTAATCTTCTTCGTCGGATCTTACCAACTACCTCATTTTCGATCTCTGCACCGAAGGACCCCACCTTCTACCCTACAGGCAGAGGCCTTCCAGACGTATTGGATATACTCTTATGTAAAGGAATTGGAGTGCACATCGTTCCTTACGTGGTGGATGCTTTAACTTCGGATCACCTGCCGGTTTTTACAGCTTTGGCTCAGGGAGTCTATTGCTATCGTCTCCAGCCTCCGCAAGTGTTCTTTACTAATTGGGAACAATTTCAACGAAATACCCATCAAAAGCTTGACTTGCATCTACGTATGGAAACTTCAGAAGAAATCGACACTGCAGTTCTACACTTTACATCAATCGTAGCCAAAGCATATAAACAAGCTACTATAGAACAACAAACTACCAGAAAAATTACTGTATCACCAATATTTACGATTCTTCTACAACTTACTCGTCGGGCCCGACGCAGATGGCAAAGAACACTTGCTTTCCACCACAGATACGAGTGGAAATTTATCGCAAATAAACTACACAAATACCTCGAACGTGACAGGATTTCTCAGTGGGACGAACGCCTGCAAAATCTTACCGTGCAAGATCCTTCTTTCTGGAAATTGGCAAGACACCTAAATGCCAGGGATTCCGGAGCTCCAACTGTACTTACTGATAATAATCAAACGGTATTGGCTCCAGAGGACAAAGCCGAACTTCTAGCTCGCCAATTCTATAACAACTTTCAAGTAAATGAAGATTTAATAGACCTGGACACTGAACAAGCTGTAGCACATAGCTATCTGCATCTAAAGCAATTACCAACTGAATTAGATGCCTCTCATATTTCTCCAAGAGAAATCAGCAAAATTACAAAGACATTAAAAGCAACTTCAGCGCCAGGTTCAGATGGAATTCCCACTTCTGCTTTACAAAAATTAACTAGAAAAGGCTTTGTATTTCTCTCTAAACTGTTTACAGCTATTTTGAAAAGCAGTTATTTCCCGACCATCTGGAAGACAGCCAAAGTTATCGCGATCCCGAAACCTGGCAAAAACCCAAAAGAGGCTGTCAATTATAGACCCATCAGTCTTCTTTCTCACGTCAGCAAGTTGCTCGAACGAGTACTAAGAAATCGAATGACTAAGATAGTTGAAGACAATCATCTTCTCCCTAACCATCAATTTGGTTTTCGCCAGGGACACGGAACCACGGAACAACTCCTTAGGGTTATCGACTATTCTGCATCTCACCTCAACAGAAAACATCGAGTTTTAGGACTATACATCGATGTCCGCAAAGCATTTGATCGAGTTTGGCATCGAGGTTTACTACATAAATTGATACAATTACCAATGCCACTATGTTACAAAAAGTTCTTTTTGTCCTATTTATCGAATCGCCAATTCCGGGTAGCGGTGCAAGGTTCATCCTCCAATGCTTATGCCATAGTTGCAGGTGTCCCGCAGGGTTCTGCGTTGTCTCCTATGCTGTATGCTCTTTACACGGCCGACATTCCGGAAATACCAAATGGACTTACCGCAACATATGCAGATGATACTGCCTTTTTCGTCCATGGGCGAAAACTTTCCACTTGCGAAGACCGAATGAAGAAGTTCTTGCCAATATTAGAAAGATGGGCCAGCAAATGGAAAATTAAATTAAATCCGGAAAAATGCAACAGTATGGTATTTGGTTATGGAAGCTTCAATCAAAATCAAGCACACCTAACATTATTTGGCACCGCTATACCAGCTGCAAGAACAGTACGATATTTGGGAGTCCAAATAGACTCTCTTCTTACTTTCGGCCCTCATATCAATGCAGTCTGCACAAGAGCGAAGAAACGGATTGGCTACCTAACCCCAATGTTGCGATCTCCAGTTTTGGCCATCTCTTCAAAATTACATCTATATGCAATGATGGTTCGTCCCATTTTAACATATGCAGGTGCCGTATGGATGCAGGCCGCACATACGCACCTGAATAAAATCCAGCGAATTCAAAATGGTGTACTTCGTTCAATAGGGGGTTATCCTCGGCTAACTACTATTGTGCAGTTACATGAAGATTTAGAAACGTTATATGTAAAGATGTACTTAGTTACCATCGATTTAAATTATGGGACAAATTAGCTACTCATCCCAATCCTTTGATTCAACAAATTGGGAATATCAAAACTAAATACAATAGAATCGCACTTCCCTATGTATAAAAGCTAATCTGACTGGCTTCTCAGAACCAGTGGTAATAGTTACCACCTTTATGTATGTATTGTCTTGTATTGTTAAATATAGTATGTATTGGGATTTTTGGGGAACAGTTGAAAATGTAACCTCTTGCGACAGATGCAGAGGAATGGTTATTGTTGATTGTTAAATTTTTATTGTTGTAATTCAAATAAATAAATGACACCTGTAAATGAATCAATAAACAAGAAGCAGGTTCCCCACATGTGATGACCCCCCGACCACATTTGGTCAAAAAAAAAAAAAAAAAAGATGCAGACGACAGAAGTAGAATTCCTACCCGGTTTTTAGCGCTCGTGCCTCTGCTCATGCTGTGTGATGCTACAATAAGCAATATTGACTGACGTATCTTTCTTTAATGACCACTGCATCGTGTAATTTATCGCAAGAACAGTGAAGTGCATTAAAAACTAAAAGAACAAAACAGTTTTTGTCAAACAAGTTGATAAAGTCCTCGTGGTAGAAGTTCAGCCTGTGGCTGCTCTACCACCTAACCCGCAAAACTATTTATTTTAAAAAATATTTTTTTCGTTAGTATCCTAACTGCCTAATATTGTGCCAGTGGAAATGTTTAGTATTCGTTTCAAAACTCTTAACATTGTATGATCTCTTGACAAAATTATTTTAAAATGTTTATCAGCATTCTCAAGATACAATAAACAGTGGTCTGAAACTCTGAATTACTACTAATAGGCACTGTTACGTCAGTAGAGTGTACGATTGTTGGATCATCCACCCCCCCCCCCCTTCGTGTCGGTGTGTTTTGCACAGCGCGAGAGGTTTCCGGTTCTAATCCCGAGCCTACGCATGTTTGTTCTTTGTGAGTGTCTCTTCATCAACTTCATCAATATCATCACTCATATTCATATTTGCGATTAGCCAAAAGTGATAGAAAGCGAAGTAAAATAAACCAAATCATTCAATAGTTGTATCATCCACAACAATGAAGTCTACTGTTGTTCTAAAGGCGCTTGTGATTGAGGTAGGTTTTTTAATTACTTGCGTCATGCCGAAAGGTTTCCTTGATTATAAAATACTGTTTTGCTACAGATGTGTTACGTGTGGAGCAAAATACTCCGAATGGCGTGCGGTGTTTCTGACTTGAGCAATCTAATTAAAAATGGTATAAAACACCAGTGCTCCAAGCATTTATTGCACACTGAGGCATCTTATTTCCTACATAAAACAAGCATGGATCATGTTTTATCGGAACCCGGCTGACTTAATGTAATAAACACAATGAGATTGTGATTTTAAATAGACAATACATATGTCGGCTAATTCCATAAGTAAACTCTTAAGCAAAAAAAAAAAAAAGGGCTACCCTTCCTTCTAACTTGGCGTTCCCATCCGAAATGCTCATGCTACGCCACTGCAGTTTACACTATATAAACTTAGACTATTGGCTTCTTGAATAATGTGACGATAATTTAAGGAGATAAATAATTATCGAGGCAAGACGGAGAATGTTCTATAACCTTGTTATTGTTAATAGCACGTATCCAAGATGGGGATCAGTGGGATCAAGCCCCCTTCAGGAAATTTTTCAGATTACGTTAGATAAAATAAGGTTATTGGTGCTTGAATATATAATAATATATATAATATATAATAATTATAGAGGCAAGACGGAGAATGTTCTATAACCTTATTATTGTTAATAGCATGTATCCAAGGTGGGGATCAGGGAGCTCGAACCGCCGCTTCAGGAAATTTTTCAGTTTACACTGCATAAAATTATGTTTTTGTCTTCTTGAATAATGTGACGATAATATAACGAGATACATAATTATAAAGGCAAGACGGAGAATGTTCTATAACCCTGTTATTGTCAATAGCATGTATCCAAGGTGGGTATCAGGGTGCTTGAGCCCCCCACACAAACAGGAAATTTTTAGTTTACACTACATAAAATTATGTTTTTGTCTTCTTGAATGTTATGACGATAATTTAAAGAGATCCATAATTATAAAGACGGAGAATGTTCTATATAACCCTGTTGTTGATAATATTGCACGAAAACTTTTCTTGCGCTTTCGGTGTTGTCGCAGCAAACTTTCTGGAAGCTGCACAACACAGGTAGCACCACAAGTAGGACGATTCGTTGTAATTTTTAATCTCTGGAAAACGCGAGAGGGAACGTTCTTGAATAATAGAAGGAGTCGAACTACTGGCAATATTAACGAATCGTTATATCTGCGGAACGTTCTAGAATATAATGAGGATATAAATATGCGGCTTCAATTTACCGGTTGATCTGTACAACAGAATCGGTTAATGAGACTTCAGAATTTTCAGAGTATGGCAATTCATACAGTCGATTAGTGATCTGTGAGTGTCCATTGCTTGCTTTGTAAGATCTAGTGATTCGAAAATAAAAAGGACTGAATATCGTAATGTAACAAAGTCTACTAGTTCGGGTCCAAAGCTGAAGCCATTGACGACAGCGGAACTTCCGGAGCCTCAGTGTAGTGCAGCTAGTTCAGGTCGAGGGCCGAAGAGATCGAAGGTCTCTCTCTCCAAAGTGAATATTTCAGCGGTTTATTAAAACAGAAGTAAGCTTCACAGATCAACTGAAAATCAAAGTTTTGAGTGATGATTTAGTTGTGCCCGAACAAAATTTCATGTATGCAATCCGAGAATTTCATGGCATAAAAGAAATAATTTTGTTAAAGCCTACTGGGTTCGCACACACACAAATACTTAACTACCATGAAGGGACAATCGAAACTTTTATGAATGTCTAGAAGAGAAAGCAAGACGATGTTGCATATGTAGTTATTTTAACGGAAATTGCAGGCTCTACCAGGACCCGAATCTGGGCTCTGGCATACCGTGCCATTGCTCTACCAACTGAACCACCGAGCCACCCTTGACTTCGACTGAGTTTGCGCTAAAATGTATAAGCTCCATAGTGCATGTTCTGTGTATGTCAAATTGTAAGATGTTACCTGTTTTATTAACAAGCACAGAAAATAAAGGAGAAAGAAGAGAACTGAGGGGCATTCCCGGTTGAGGAGACATTTTTCTTCGGTGGTCAACACGAGCTGCCGCTTCGAGGTGACGATGACAGTGGCCTACTAAGGGAGATTTCACACTGTGTTGCTTGAGGATTTCACAAGTCGAACGTTGGTTTGTGAGGCCTTTTGTGTCGCTACGGTGTGAAACGTTTTTGTTGGTTCATTCCATACGTCATGTATCGCGTATCCCTTCGGTCTGAAATCTACTTAAGTCTTGAAGATCCAAGTCACAAGGATGGAAAATTAGGGCTTTGCTAAGGTTAGGTGCGAAGGCGAAAGCACCCTAAAGGATAATATCCAAATCTGCAGGAAGAACGCATTTTACCTAAGTCTCGAATATGAAATGATAAAAACTTCTGGTGAGTTGATTAAAAAAAAAAATGTGTCCGAGATAAAGAATGGCGTGCCCAGGATTATCGGTAGGGAGATTTGTAACGAATACTATTTCTGGTAGTCAGTCCTCATTTTGCCATATTTTCCTGTCTTTCACATTCCTTTCTTAAGTAATACTTGATCAAATGGGGTTATGACCATACCGATACTCCCTTGGGCACGTTACTAGAAATAAATAAGTAAGCATTTGATCATATTGGGAGACGAAACATTAGATGTGTTGTGCACGGGAGGGTTTTCAGAGGCCTGAATATGGACAATTTAGTGGGTTTCGGCTTTTATAAGAGCTGCAAACATGGGAGGACAAGACACAATAGTAGTGTTCAGGCTCGAATCAGATAAATATTCGAGAACTGTCTGCGTCCACCTTGCAGCCCACAGTTTGAATCTCGCTTTGTCGAGTGATTGTCCATCCCGTGCATGTGTAACGGCTTCGTAAAAACACTCAGACACCATAGATGTGTTGATGCCTGATGAGAAGAAATGGACAAACACACATACTGAGATGGTTCTGGCACACAATCTTAATGCATGGAGGAGTCGAGTGGTAAAAAACGTTCCGATTTCACGTTCTGATTAAAATGTCAGCCTTAAATAGTGGCAACCATTTAGGGGATAGTTGCTCCCCATTTTTTTGCCTCTTAATCCTAGGCCTTGTCTACCACGAGAAAATAAACTTTCCTTGCACCCCCCCCCCCACCCCTGTTTTGGAACCCAATCGCCACCACAGACCTTACACATACAATTGTGAGGTTCTATCTATACCCCTTGAAAAGATGATGTTCAGCCCCCCCTCCCCGAAAGGAATTTCTGGATACGTGCCTGGTTCAGGTCCCACTTTAAACTATTGGGCCAGTCCCAACTAGTCTATCTCTGCATAAAATGGACTTCAACACACACACAAAAAAAAATAAAAAAATAACGTTATTGAACTACAACAATATTTCATTTAGTGTTAGAAACTGCGATAGAATAATACTAGTATCAAAATACAACTTTAGTTTCTGATCTATACCATTTCATTAACCTTGTTTGACTTGATATTTTCTACAAATATTTGTACTCACAGCTGGCGAAATCCATCTTGCACTCGTGCCGATCCAATGGGTAAAGTGTGAAGTCCATTTCACAATGCAGCTTCACAGTCGCTCTGTAACGAGAGTAGAAACGAAAAACGAAAATACAGGAGTATGTTCGGTGTTTTTGCTAAGCCCAGAGTTGAATTCTCCCTCAAAAGGAAAATCACATCCACCAAACCCCGCAAGTATATTGATGAGGTATCAAGCTACGAAATGAAAGGAATTACGGAAAAATTCTCGAACAACGTGCTCAAAGTTTTAAAATTTAGTAATTGTTTATCTTGGCCCAATATGCAAGTCGAGTACTGTATTTCGTTTAGAAGCAGAAATAATCTTCTTTCCAAAAACGTGACTTTAAATTCTTAAACAAGATTGTCATAGTGTTCAAATGCAGGATATACTTTCTGAATTTTATATTTTATGTATCTTAGAAATTTCTTCTAAACCTTTTAGATTACCTGTATGCATTTTGCCGTATCTATAGATATTTTATACAACGGATATATATTCAAGCTTTGTTCTTACATACGAATAACACAATGCCTTTGATGCTTTATGTTTTGAAAATCTCTCCCCTGTCTAAGAATAAACCCTAGATTTCTCTAATTATGCGATCTATGTGTTTAATGAAATTAAGATTAGTACTGATAGGTATACAACATAATGTTTCTTGCGTAACATTTCCAGTTGGCCATTTTTTTCAGATCTTAAAATAACATTTTGTAATTGAGTATTGTCTTCTGGCATCATTACTTTCTCTAGTAAAATTTCAAGTCGTCAGCAATGTGTAATTTCTGACAAGGCAGTCAGATGAATCGTTTTACTTAATGTAAAAAGTGCTGGCCCGATATCAGACTTCTGCGGTACTACTGAAGTAACACTTATCTCAGTTAATGCATGACCTTTGTATGCAATACATTGCTTTCAATGCTGCAAGTAGTAAGCCAACGGTTCATGCAGTTTTTCGGATAGTTTAAACGTGATAATTTCCTTAACAGTACATCGTGGTTAACCATATCAAATGCTTTAATAACATCTGTACAAATCGCATCAACCAGTTTATCGAAAGTTCTGCTATTAAAACTAGTAATGTCAGAGAGAAATTTATTACCACTGGCATACAAGGAAATAATAAGACATGTTGGAACTTTGATATAACTTGCTATACATGGATTCGAAAATATTGACCGAGGTTGATAATGTAAGATGTGAATTTTTACCCATCATTGATATTCTTAGTTTCAGGAATGAGAGCAGGCAGTTGCTGCTTTCCATTTTTCTGGAAATTCGCGTGTTGACAATACTTAGATTAAAAATTAAATAGAGCGCGTACTTTGAGATTTCTGCGCAAGCTTTGATTACGTTAGTCAGTAACTTGTGAGATCCGCTTATTTCTTCTGCTTTAATGCCTTGATTGCATTTTCAATGTCCGAAGCTCTGATTTCTGTAAGATTAAGAATGTCAAGAATCTCGTGCCGTATATGCGTCGGCAATACTCTCATGTCATATTTCGGTGGAGAAATTTAAAACCAAGACTGAAATTGTTGTGTAAAAACATCAACTACAGATCTTACTTTATCATTTCGCTCACATTGGAGATGCACTACGTATAATACAGCTCCTATGTGTCCGAGACAAAACCGAGCAATGTCTCTACTCACGACATCTTGTAGACGACGGTGCGGTCCCTGGAGAGCTTCATGGAGCGGAGCGGGTAGAAGAACTGGAGGAGATTCATGTTCTTCATCTGGCGGATGTAAAGATCGGGGAACCAGAACTTGGGGACGACGTCTGCATCCAGGGAAACGGGTTTGTCCAGGTTCTCCTTGTCCAGGAAAGACTCGTTCACGGATACCCTCGTCTCCAGCCAGTAGATCCTCAGCATGATGTCCATCTCAACCTCCTGCGAAGATAAATATGTTGAATTCACTGAGCCCAGAGGCCCGTGGAGTTAGCCCGACAACTGTCGAGGAAATTAACCACATTGTGTCCATCTTTAGTGCCACGTTAGTGCTAGATTCCAGCTTCAATAGTTTCATTAGTGTTCCTATATTTCCAAAAAATATGGTCATTCCAAAGTGGAGAGGACTAAGTTGATGTTAGTGTTGGTTTCTGGTATCCGTTATTGCTGTTATACTTTTGGAGAAAGATCCAAAATCGAACCAACAAAGTTTAGGTTTATAAAATTTTACATATGTTGGCTTATGTTGTATTGGGTTCGTCTGGATTGGATAAGGTTTAGTTAGGCGAGTTTGGTTAAGTGAAGTTATTCTGTGAATCGGAATAAAATCTAGTTGAATTTTAAGTGAGATATGTTGTTCCTTTTAGAGGTTAGTGCTCTATCATACACCCAGTGCGTGAACTTACTATTAATAACAAGAGAAGAGAAATATGGAGTGTTAGAATGGCCAATCCAGATGAACCCAATCTAGCATAAGCCAACACATGTAAAATTCTACAGAGTGTCCGAAAAGTCACGCAACCCGGTGTTTACGACCGTATAACGGAATAGCGAAACGGAATGAGAAGAAACGCTTTCTGCCAAGAGAATGCCCTGTATATTGGGAAAATTTAGAGAGACAAACATATGTAAGAACATGCATGTTTTAATAACAAATAAGCAAAGTGTTGCCAAAGGCGGAAAAAAAATATTTGCAAATCGTGTATATTGATGCACAGAACTCACTGAGGTAAATTATTGCAACATTTCACAATACCAACGAACAATTTGGATGGCCATCTAATGAATTTGACAGAAAAAGAACTTTGACGAAGTTTCAAAAACATTGCAGAAGAGAATAAATGAGCTCTTCCAAAAATCGATGTTTTCACAATATTACGAGGGACACTGGCAACACTGTTGGTGTCACGTGTCACTAACAGACGTGTTTCACCTCAGGCTATCGCACTAGGGCACTTTTAACGACAAAGGAGAAAGTTGGTTATTCTCGAACATATGCAATAAATTACATACACCTTGCAACCCTGAAATGTGGGTACAGAAGAAGGTGTATCAATTGCTGTTTTCTGTGCCTTAGGTGGTTGCTGTTTGCCGCGAACGGCATTCCAGATTGTCTCTACTTATGCTGACGTCGTGTGTGTGTTTTTAAAATGCCATATTCTACATAGGAAAGAGTGTTTATTGTTGAAGAATATATCCTAAGATCGTCATATTCTTGCGTAAGAGAAGCATTTAGGGATACCCACATTTCAGGGTTGCAAGGTGTATGTAATTTATTGCATATGTTCGAGAATAACCAACTTTCTCCTTTGTCGTTAAAAGTGCCCTAGTGCGATAGCCTGAAGTGAAACACGTCTGTTAGTGACACGTGACACCAACAGTGTTGCCAGTGTCCCTCGTAATATTGTGAAAACATCGATTTTTGGAAGAGCCCATTTATTCTCTTCTGCAATGTTTTTGAAACTTCGTCAAAGTTCTTTTTCTGTCAAATTCATTAGATGGCCATCCAAATTGTTCGTTGGTATTGTGAAATGTTGCAATAATTTACCTCAGTGAGTTCTGTGCATCAATATACACGATTTGCAAATATTTTTTTTCCGCCTTTGGCAACACTTTGCTTATTTGTTATTAAAACATGCATGTTCTTACATATGTTTGTCTCTCAAAATTTTCCCAATATACAGGGCATTATCTTGGCAGAAAGCGTTTCTTCTCATTCCGTTTCGCTATTCCGTTATACGGTCGTAAACACCGGGTTGCGTGACTTTTCGGACACTCTGTATAAACCTGAAGTTAGCCGGTTCTATTTTCGACTTTTTTTCAAAAGTATAGCAGCAATAACGGGTAGCTTTACGGCATAAATTGACACTAAAGTCTAAACACACAAGATTTTATCTCAGAATACATAATTAAAAGTGCATTCCATAAAACAATTAATTTTTCGAGAAATATTTTCTGCTTGATTTTTGAAATCAAGTCGCACAACTTACATAAACGAAAACTTCAAAGCATTCCTACCAAGTAGGCTACAATAGACCTTTCTGGCGATTTGGTTTCAAAATCATTGTTTTAGACTTCCACTTTATTACTTTCAGTAGTTATTCTGTATTATATAAATTAAATCATTACAGGAGACCTATTTTACTATAGGCGTTCTTTGTGAATCCATTCATCACATTAATTATCAATCATCCTCATCTTCACGATTTGCCAAAGTTGCAGAAAAGCATCACTAAATAGCAAAAATGCAAATGCGTTATATCACACGAACTCTGTATAAATCGTGTTGCTTCCCCTCCCTACTTACCCGTCTGTACTCGTCCACTTCGGCAATCCTCATGATTCGTGCGTCGATGTTCAACTCGGTCGGCTTGTCTGAAACATACAAGTGTGAGGTAGCTTTCAGACCGAAGTGTCAAGCTACAAAGCTACAAGCGACACTTGTCACTTCAATACAACCTTTCGTGCCAGAGGGACACGATACACTGAACTGAACATGCTGCTTTCCTTCTTTTATCAGGCAAGTATCTAGTAGAAATATGTTTCGGGGGGGAGGGGGGGGGTTCGAACCAAGTTTCTCAAAATAATAATAATAATCGTTTATTTTAAGTGTTGAGCACAGTATGAAACCTAATACAGCACTAAGTCAAATACAAAAGTACAAAGTTACACGAATAAAATACATAAGCTGTAGAATAACATAACATAACAAGTTAGCATATTTACACTTCAAGTTACAGTTTTCAACGAGATCTATTATATCTCTGATACTAATAATTGTTTATTGTTATATAATATTGTGCAATTAACTGTGTATTGTTCTAATAATAATAATAATAATAATAATCATATTTATTTAAGTGATGATAACGATTATGTTGAAGGTGACTGGTTGCAGTCAGAAACCATAATTTATTTGCATATTCAAGAATAGGACGAACTATCGTTTTATACAGGAATATTAAGGTATCGTCTTTTTTAAAAAAAACTTTTCATGATTAAAATATATAACCAAGCATTCTCTTTGCTCTTTTGCAAATTTCTGAAATGTGCTAATCAAATATGAGAGAGGAGTCTCTTAATATTCATAAGTGTTTCCGACTGTCGCACACTTGGATTTTATTTTGATAAATAAAATAGTTGGAGACTATGTAATGAACTTTCTTAGAACATCTTAAAACTTTACACTTTTTCAAGTTAATTTCCATTTCTTTAATCTTGCACCAATATGTCATTCTATCGAGATCAGCCTGAAGTTGAACGACATCATTATTTGTTAAAATACTCTTAAAAATTTTATATCATCTGCATATAGTAAACATGGGCTAGATTTAAAACATAATGTAACATCATTGATAAAAGCAGCGAACAGAATTGGGCCAAGTAGCGACCCTTGAGGTAATCCACAAAGTATTTATTTTTTAGAAGAAGTTGTTTCACCAATCTTAACAGAGAAACTTCTATTTACTAAAAAGTTGGAAAACCATTTCAGAAATTGTGGTTATAATCCCATTTGGTCGAGTTTGTAAATTAAAGCTGATGGCTGACACTATCAAAGGCTTTAGCCAAGTCAATAAATAAAATATCGGTCTGGGATTGCTTCCAGAGAGTCTATTAAAACCAATAAATTTGTAATAGTAGACTTTTTCTAAAAAAACATGATGATTTCCATCAATATATTGTTTAAAATAAAAAGACAAATAGTCAGCAATTATATGTTCAAAAACCTTTGCCATGGAATTTAATATAGTAATTGGGCTATAATTATTAAGATCATTGGCTTTTCCATCTTTGTTTTTAGTTACAGGTACAATAAACACATTTTTCCAGATACCTGGAAATATTCCAGAAGTTAGTGACATGTTGTAAATTTTAGTTAACAATGGTTCAAAAACATCTTTGTTTGCTTTCAAAATAAAATTAGGTATGCCATCAGGACCTATTGAAGACCTGCCTTTTAGTTTGTTAATTGTATCACTTACATCCTTTTCCAAGATAACAGGTACATCAATGAAGTTGGTGTATGAATGTAGATTAATATTTTTAAAATTTACATGACTTCTTTTTGATAAAGATTTGAGAAAAAGCTCACTAAAAGCATTAGCAATATCATATTCATTGAACAGTACATCATTATCATAAATATTTTCAGTGATAGTATTTTCTCTCTTCTTTCTATTAAAGTGAAACCAAAAAGCATTCTTGTCACCATTAACATTGTTTTCTAAGGAGGAGTAGTAATGCTCCTTTACATTAGAATATTCCTTTTTAACATCTTTCCTTAATTGGAAATTAATACTGTAATATTCACACTTATTTGTAAGTTCAAATTTATCATGATACCTTCTCTTTTTATTGATCATTCTCTTTAGTTTCCTTGTCATCCAAGGCAGTTGATTGTTTGTTCTTTTAACTTTTGAAGGAATATTGTTCTTTAATATTGCATACACATTTCTAGTTAGTTCCATAACAGATTGTTGTACATCATTAGATATTTCAACCATATATGGAAAATGTAACAATTCATTATAAACATTCACATAATCACCTCTGGCGAAATTAAGACATCTATAAATATTATTTTCCCTTGTATCTGTATTGTCTTTTTTAGACCTATCCAATTCAAAATAAATGAGAACGGTGGATGAAACTTGTCAATTTTAGATAAAGGATGTTTATTATAACTAATGTTACAAGTAGAAATGTTAGTGAGTAGAAGATCTAAAACATTAAAAGGCAGTGAAGGGTCATACGATACATTGTGCTGATTTAGATTTGAAAGTGTTGCGATTTCAACAATTTTTTCAGCCTTCCTTTTAACATAATAATTAGAGCAATACAAATTTCCATGATGATGATAATAATAACAATAATAATATTATTAATGTTTAAACTAAAATAATTATAATTATACTAAATTAATTAAAATGGTATTAATTAAAATATTCAAATTAATTAATATTATATTTTCATTACATGAATAGGTAAAAGGACGGTATAAGAATAGTGATATTACAGCACGTATTCATTACTTAGCTTACATGTAGTTAAGGCCGGCAAAATTTGTAAAAAAACATAATAATAATAAAAAGAAGAAAACCTGCCCTGGGAAAGAAATTAATGTCTAATAGATAAAGAATTGAATATTTATTGAATATAAAGAAGTGTGTTAGATCCAGTTGACGAAAAATAAATTTCCTGGTGATATTTTATGAATGTTATAAGTGGTAATAAATTTTGAATAAATCTTCTTTGGTACTATCATTCAAAGTCGTATGATCACAATATAATCCTTGCTTTCCTATAAGTTTGTCGGATATAAATAACCATCCACTGAACAACAAGTATGTTGTATTTAATTTTAGTTATTTTATTATTTCATTATTATCATTATTAAATTTTTGTACTTAGGGAACCATTCGGGGGAGGGTCCTTACACCCTAGATACCCCCGTAAATACGTCCTTGCCTTTTATGCCCTCAGACTGTTTCCTCGCAGTGAATACTTCATCGCCCAAGATATATACAACTCTAGAAGAGAGCCAGGAGTGTTGTTACTGAGATGGTGTCAGAGTGTACTGCACCCTTCTACCCACCCAAATATGTTACAAACTTTCCATCATTTCTCATCAATAGACAAACAGAGGAAGAACTGGCGTTCGCTGGGGGGAGCTGATAGGGCTACAGGCCCTCCAGAAGTTTTGAGAAAATTAAAATTTTCAAATGAAATAAGATAAAAAATTTAAAAAGGGGAAATG
This sequence comes from Lepisma saccharinum, assembly GCF_977018435.1. NCBI lineage: Eukaryota > Metazoa > Arthropoda > Insecta > Zygentoma > Lepismatidae > Lepisma > Lepisma saccharinum. Next base: position 39,650,607 of record NC_139237.1, read on the forward strand.
TCAACTTAAACCTCCTTTAAAATAACCCGGTATTACCAATTTTTTCTTAGAGTCCAATTTTAATAGTGACAAAAAGCTCCAAGGTTCATACTGGTTCAGATCGCACTTTAAACTGCAGGTCCAGTCGTCCCGTTTAGCTTATCTGTGCATAAAGTCGACTTAAAGCAAAAACCCAAAATACAAAATATTTTATTTTATATCCACCCCCTCCCAGCACAACGACGCTATGTACTATCCACCTTTACAATTGCAGCCCCTTCAGGAAAAAATCCTGCGTACGTCAGATAGATGAATGAGAGAGAAATATAAAAATAGGATGAAAAAAGATATAGAAAAGAAGCGAGAGAAGCAGAGGATGAACAGGAACGGAATAAATGAGAGAAGATGATAGATATGAAGAAAAAAGTGAGAAATAAAGAAAGAGATACAGAGGAAGAACAGAGGTTGAAAACAGAAGATGAGAGATAGAAGAAGATAATGAAAAACTAAATATGAAGACCAAGGCAGTAATTTATTTTATTAAAAACATAAACTAAACGTAACGTTTCAACCTTCTAGCAAGGTCTTCTTCAGACTCTGTATCAAGTACAAAAGTAACAAGATACAAAAACAGGGCATTATATATACACAAACATTACTCCCTCCAGACTATTTAGAAAGTTGTTTGGAACTTTCTAGCAGGTGACTTTTACTTTCCAACTTTACTTTCACCTAAAAGGCTAAACACAATTACTTCCATATAGAATGTGGTTGGACTTTTAATCTCACGCTCTTTTCCCTTCATTTTTCTTCCTTCTCCTCTCCTCTTTCTCTCTTGTCCTTTCCACTCTTTCTAACATCTTCTTCCATTCTTTGTTTAACTTCAATCCCCCATTCCAGTTCATTGTGTCTTCTTCACCTTTCTTCTCTATTTCCTTGGCTTCCTTCCATTTTCTCACTAGCATTCTCTTCTCCCTTCCTATCTGCTTAGCCTCATCCCACTCTATGTCATGTCCTGTTTCTCTCGTGTGTTTAAATATTGCATTTCTTTCTCTCTTAAGTCGTACATCATCCCTATGTTGTTTCAACCTGTCTTTCAGCCTCTTTTTCGTTTCTCCTATGTACACACTCTGACATTCTTTACATTTCACTTCGTAGATAATCCCTTCATCTTCCTCTTCTCTGTTTTCCTTTTTCTTGTTTGCATTCCTCTCTATTCCTAAGATGCTTCTCCCTCCCTTCCTGTAAGTTTTAATTCCCGCTTTCTTAAGCACTTTGCATATCTTTTCTGTGGTCTTCCCCATACTCCTTATTCCAAACCTTCTCTCTTTTTCTTTCTTTTCCTCTTTTTCTTTCTCTTCCAATTCTTCCCTGCCCGTTTTCTTCCTTCTTCTGTTTATGTCCAGTCTATCCTGCTTCTCATAGCCATTCTGTTCCAGCTGTTTCCATAGGCTATTTATTTTGCCTTCTTTTTCACATTCTTTCCTGCATATTTTCTTGATTCTGTCCTCCATATTCTTTATAAAATTTATTTTTGTCACCTCACCTTACATCACTTCTTTTGTGGCAGAATACCCCTGCTGCACACTTCTTCTGATGCCAAGCGGTTTCAATTTCTTGTCCTCTCTTCCTTTTCATCAATATATCTAGAAAGCTTAACTTGTCTTCTTCTTCTATTTCAAGTTCCAATAATATCCCTCTTTCTTCATCTTGTATTTCTTTGGCAAAAATATCAAGCTGCCTCTTCGTTCCCTTCCATATGCCAAAACAATCGTCCACATATCTGCAAAACAGAATTATTTTGTCACCTCCTTTTTCTATCACTTTCTTTTCCCATTCATTCATAACCAATTCAGCTAATGCTGGGCTTAGACTGGAACCTATATTTAGTCCTTCACTCATTAACATTATTTTATCTCCCATTATACTGTAACCGTTATTCCAAATGGTTTCCAGCGCCTTCACTACCCTTTCACTATCCCATTCTCCTATAATTTCTTGTCCCATTCTCTTTTTAATAATGTCCAAAACGTGTCCCCTCTTGATGCTCGGGAACATACTTTTCACGTCTAAGCTAAACATTGTTGTCTTCATCTCATTTAACTTAAGTCCTTTTATGAGGTCTACTACTTGTTCACTGTTCTTAACTGCTCGGCTCTCTTGCTGTGTTACTAACACGTCAATAACTTTCTTTAATTTCTTTTCTAAGGGTTCCAAAATATTGTTTCTGCAGTTCATTACTGGTCTTAACTTTATCTCCTCTTTGTGTATCTTTGGAAAGCCTTTCAAACTTGGTAGTCTTCCTGTCTCCTTTATGCATTTCTCGAATCCTCTCCTCCTACAGTCTTTTATGATTCTTTCTTTTATAGTTTGTTCTTCTCCTTTTCCACAAATCTCCTCATATCCATTTTCTTTTAGGTCTTCAAACTTCCTCTCGTACCATTCTCTTTCCATCACCACAATTGCTCCTCCTTTATCTGCCTGCTCTATCACCACATCATTTCTTTTCTTGATTTTCTTCATCCCTTCCCTTTCTTTTTGACTCAAATTATCTACTTTTCCTTGTTTTCCCATTTCTTTCTTCAGTATGGCTGCTGTTCTTCTTCTAATCTTGTCTCTTTCTGGTTCTTCTTTTATATGGAGCACTGCTTCTTCAATGTCATATATAACTTCCTCATAATCTACATTTCTTTCTTTAACTTTGAAACCTCTTCCTAGTTTTAAAAAAGCTTCCTCTTCTTTTGTTAGGTCTACATTCCCTATTACCACAACTCTTCTTCTGGTATCCTCTTCTTCTTCCTCTCCTCCTCTTTCTTCTTTCCATCCTAGTTCCTCTCCTTTCTTCTTCAATTTTATTTTCATTTTCTCTCTAAATTTCTCCTGCCAGATTTTCATTTCATATAATGTATAATAAATAGCCTATGGAAACAGCTGGAACAGAATGGCTATGAGAAGCAGGATAGACTGGACATAAACAGAAGAAGGAAGAAAACGGGCAGGGAAGAATTGGAAGAGAAAGAAAAAGAGGAAAAGAAAGAAAAAGAGAGAAGGTTTGGAATAAGGAGTATGGGGAAGACCACAGAAAAGATATGCAAAGTGCTTAAGAAAGCGGGAATTAAAACTTACAGGAAGGGAGGGAGAAGCATCTTAGGAATAGAGAGGAATGCAAACAAGAAAAAGGAAAACAGAGAAGAGGAAGATGAAGGGATTATCTACGAAGTGAAATGTAAAGAATGTCAGAGTGTGTACATAGGAGAAACGAAAAAGAGGCTGAAAGACAGGTTGAAACAACATAGGGATGATGTACGACTTAAGAGAGAAAGAAATGCAATATTTAAACACACGAGAGAAACAGGACATGACATAGAGTGGGATGAGGCTAAGCAGATAGGAAGGGAGAAGAGAATGCTAGTGAGAAAATGGAAGGAAGCCAAGGAAATAGAGAAGAAAGGTGAAGAAGACACAATGAACTGGAATGGGGGATTGAAGTTAAACAAAGAATGGAAGAAGATGTTAGAAAGAGTGGAAAGGACAAGAGAGAAAGAGGAGAGGAGAAGGAAGAAAAATGAAGGGAAAAGAGCGTGAGATTAAAAGTCCAACCACATTCTATATGGAAGTAATTGTGTTTAGCCTTTTAGGTGAAAGTAAAGTTGGAAAGTAAAAGTCACCTGCTAGAAAGTTCCAAACAACTTTCTAAATAGTCTGGAGGGAGTAATGTTTGTGTATATATAATGCCCTGTTTTTGTATTTTGTTACTTTTGTACTTGATACAGAGTCTGAAGAAGACCTTGCTAGAAGGTTGAAACGTTACGTTTAGTTTATGTTTTTAATAAAATAAATTACTGCCTTGGTCAGCATATTTAGTTTTTCATAATCATGGAAACAAGGCTTAATGGTGTTATAAGAAGAAGATAGCAAAATAGGAAGAATATATATATATATATATATATATATATATATATATATATATATATATATATATATATATAAAGAATGGAAGCGAGAGAAACAGAGGAAGAAAAAAGAGATGCAGAAAAATAAGAGAAGATATAAATAGAAGATAAAAGAGATAGGGAGATAGAAAAATAGGGAGAAAAGAGAGTGATAGAGAAAGAGAAACAGATAAAGAACAACAATAGAAAATGAAAGAGAGAGAAGAAGATAGATAGATAGATAGATAGGGAGAGCAGAGAGAGTGATAAAGAGAGAAGCAGAGGAAGTACAATAATTTAAGATGAAAGAGAGAGAAGAATGGAGAAGAAGGGGAACTGAGAAGGAGAGAGATGTGGAACAAGGGAGCAAGAGAAGCAGACGTTGATAGGGAGATAGAGAGAGAAAGATAGAAACATGAAAAGTAAGAAGCACCGAAGTAGAGTCAATCCCTGGAGTCATTTCCTTACTTCTGCTCTTTCATTCTGTTTCTCTTCCATCAGAGGAGTTCGAGTATAAAAAATATAGGTAAATATATACATAATTTGAATAAAAAGTAAGTGGTAGACTGTCGATTTCACAGCCGAAGTTCCCGGGTTCGAGTCACGACCTGGGCATGATAGTTTTTTGCGAGTGTTTCTTCATCAATTTTATCTATCTTCACTCATCCTCGTCGTTTCGACTAGCCAAACGTGGCAGAAAGTGACGCTAAATACTAAAGTACAAATACAAATATCATCATAGCAAACTTAGTTTTGAAGGTTATACATATTTTATAAAGTTTATATGTTCATCAGTAAAAACACAAAGAACAACCGGCTTAAATTCTTGAATAAAACATGTTATTTGAGTTTCATCCTATGTAGATTTAAGTAAACCGCTAAAGTAACATTTAGTTACTTCTGAAGTAACGAATACCTCTAACTTTAACGAAGTATCTCTAAATATAACAGAGTTACTTTCGAGGAAAGGGACTAAGAGTAACTCAGTTACTTGTAAAAAGTAACTCTCAAAGAACTGGTCTAAACACAGATCATTGGACTAACGGCAAAGGGACGTCTATACTTCACAAATTTAACAGTAAGATAACTATAACAGAATCGCTAAAGAAAGGACAGAAATCTTTATATGAATCAATTAATGACATAATAACATCTGATTTGTAACCTTTGTAGGTGCAGAATAAACAGCAATACACAATACACTACAAAACTTGCTCCAATGAGTTGAATTGATTTTGTTTCGATAAGGTGTTTTTGATAAAACACTAATTTTCACTTTCTTCACTTCACCCAAATATAAATTTTATTTTACAATACAACGCACATATAATGCACAACATCTGAATTGTACTCTGGCGTTTATTTTCAAAGCTGTAAAAATTAATCAATAAAATGGTATTTAACCAAATAAAAGGTATTTATTTACCTCCATCTCTGGGTGGAACGTTGTTGTTGTAGCCATGGTGAAGTCTGAACATCCTTACTTTCGATTGTTCATCAGGAACTTCTCCTCCTACAATTCTGCAAGAAAGAAGCTAGAAGTTTATGCAGAATAATTGACAAAGTGCGGGTTTACATGCACTGAAAACTTGTAGAAAACAAGCAGAGAAATAGGCACAAAGCATGGCGACAATAGACGCTTAAAAGAGGCATTCAAAACAGACTGTAAACGGAAAGTTGTCATAGATTTCCGTTCTCAATTGTACACTTATCGATTTGATTTTTTTAGATGCCAATTTTACTTTTCTTAATTTGCGTCGGTTTTTGGTTAATCGCAGCGATGATGATGAACGGCAATTAGGCAATCTGAGGTGTGCAGATCTCCAGAGGGTTTCCTAAGACTTGACTAAATTTTATAACTTTTGACCATGCCACGAGAGTTCGAGGAAAATATAGAGTTTCAATTTTTCATTTAATTCAGAAAGCTACCTTCTATGGCTTGCTACAAGGGAAAAGTGAAAATATTTTGTTAATGTTTTTATTAATATTAGAGATTTTATTTTAAGAAAGAGTTCTTGATGTAACATATTGGGCAATTATTCACTGTTCGGTATGATAATGTCTGCACATTTTGCAATTTTGTGTTCTTGAATTGTTGATTCTACTGTATTCTAGTTAATATTGGCTCTCGTGGAAGAGTGGTTAGCACATCGCACTACGACGGCAGGACATGTGGGTTCGAATGTTTGTGAGTGTCCATTCATCAGTTTCATCATATCATCACTCATCGCAAATTAGCCAAAAGGGGCACAAAAGCGAAGTAAAATAAAGCAAATCAATCTAGGTAATATTGTTTAGTAGAATATTAATTACGTCACAATCAACTTAATTTAGAAAGAAAATCTCTTATTTAAACAAGTTGAACTTTGTTCTTCAAAATGTGTCCTACCAATGACATCACATTTATGGATCAAATCCCTATCCCAAGTGGACTAACCTGTATGTTTCTGACTTATGACGTTTACTATCAAATGAGGGATGTCAAGGAGATGGCGATCTGAAGGGAAGACCGAAGAACAGTTTTGACGCTTTTGGGGGAGAAGGGGGGGAGTGAACGGGAGTGATTATGTATGGAAACTTTCGTGTTTCGTGTTACCTGTACAACGTTGATTGTGAGTGTACTTAATGGTGTTTTTGTTGATCGTGATCGAAGTGGTATGTCATAAAAATCGTCCTTTTTCTCTCTTCAGATCTTAACTGGGTAAGACTCTACTTTACGTCCTTTTCCTAAGGAATACGTGTCATATATCGTTGGAAACCTTATTGTATAAGGAATTCAACAACGTAAATACCAAAGCGAGGAAAAATTACATGGAGGAGGAAATCGATAAAAACAGATGTTGTCCGGATATGCGTGATTGAACGTACTGAGCAAATTTTTCGATGATGAAGCACATATTTAGGGGTGAAATGAGTGCTAATGGAACCTAAGCTAACATGCCTAACCTAACCTCGTAGGCATACCTCGTCCCCGTGAATGGTTCGTGGGGCTATCGTGAATGGTTCGTGGGGCTACCCGTGCATGGTTTTTGGAGCTAACGTGAATGGTTTGTGGGCCTACCCGTGTATGGTTTATTGGGCTAACGTGAATGGTTTGTGAGGCTATCGTGAATGGTTCGTGAGGCTACTCGTAAATGGTTCGTGGGGCTACCCGTGAATGGTTCGTGGGGCTATCGTGAACAGAAAGTGTAAAAAGAAAAAGGCACTTACCCGAAGAGATGCCGGCTCTCTGCAAGCACGGTTTTGAACGATGCACTAAATTATTACTTGGGATAAACGTATTTTACACTATCTACAAGTTTTTGGAACCTGTTCTTCTTCATGCACCATACACACGCACAACGGACCGCGAACGCAAAGAAGCAATCACCACGCAGAACGCAAACGAGTAAAGCACACGCATTCACAACGCGGACACAAAGACGAACCTGCAGTGTTGTTAACTCCCATCGGTTACCACCAAAACGCAATAAGGACGTAAAGTAGAGTCTAGTCCTTAACTGGTTAAACTAAAATAAAAGATATAAACCTTTGTATTGTTTGTAACTCTTATACGAGGGATATACTTCTAGTTAACTTTTAAATATATTTTAAGCTAATTTCACTCCTTGGGAAGGTACATCAGTGTCTGGTTACTGTCCACTTTATGCACAGTAAGGCTAATCGGGACTGGACCTAGAGTTTAAAGTGGGATCCGAACCACTATGTGCCTCCACCTGGTATCGGACCCGGGACCCCTTGATTACAAAGCGACGACGCTACCACAGCATCATTGGGGACGTCCAGTCTGGTTGAGTCGTCTTACTCACTGCAAGAGGATTGATTGATTGATTTGCTTTATTTCACTTAGCTTTTGTGCCACCTTTGGTTAATTTGAGAAGATGGGGATGAGTGATGATATGATGAAATTGATGAATGCACACTCACAAATATACATGCCCTGGCCAGGATTCGAACCCGGGACCCCTGGCGTCGTAGCGCGATGTGCTAACCACTCGGCCGGCCTACTGCAAGAGGAAGAGGGGTAATTGTTCAATTGTAATTTTGTAACAATAAAATGAGGCTTGTAATAAATTATATTATATTATATTAATATATTGTAGCAAGAAAAATATAGGTCAGCAGTAAAGCTAATTACTTGTCAATAAAAAAATCAATCCCGTACTCTTATGATTTGTCTTTCAATTTCCGGCAGCAATTTCCCGTAATTGATTTGTCTGCCAAACAACGAAGGTAAATAAATTGACTCGCTGTTTTGACAAGATGACGTGCTTGTTCTACATGCAATCGTCATGCTATGATATTGTGGGGAAAGTAAATCTAATTCGACGTCTCAGGCTTTGGTTATGTGGTTGCCTGAGCAAAGGGAGCATGCAGTACACAGACGTCTGCAGAGAGGGTCAAGGGAGTCACTTGCCCCCCTTTTGATAATTTCATTATATTTATTTCCCACTTTGCATCTTCTTCCAATATTTACGTCTCTTTATATCGTTCTTGCTGCTATTGCCTCCCCTTCTTGTCTTGATTATTTCTTTGTCTATGTTTTATCTTTGAGGTTGATACGGATGGAATTAATCATGGAACTTGCAAGGTATTTCCCATTCCTATTCAATATTTTGATTGTAAAGCAGGAGGTATACAGAAGAAAGTTATTGAACTAAAAAACACCCCAAATGAAACTTCTATAAACATTCCAAGTTATGTTAATGACTGCTGAATATTTGTTTGCCCTTCTTTTCATTAATTTCAACACCACGGACTCATGATAGAGTCTGTACTGGTACTGGTTCAGTATAATTTCAAAGAGTTTGACTTTTCAGTTTCATAAGTATATTTTGACTAAAACTGCAGTTTTGAGATAAATGCCAATACTAAATGAGAACGGAACACTCAGCAGCACTGGCGTACGCAGAGAGGGGCTCATAGGGCTACAGCCCCTCGGAAATTTTGAGAATATCGACATTTTCAAATAAAAGCAGTGAAAATATCTGGAAAAAACCGGAGTGTTAATGCAACCCGCCCTTAAAATGACATCCAATTTCCATTTTTGAGAGTGGAAAGTTCTAAATATTGTGCATGCCACCCTCTAAAAAAGCGGCTACCGTATTTCACCGCATAACCGTCGCACTTTTTAAGCCATTCAAAAAAAAAGTTAGGTGCGGCCATTACGTGAAGCTTTTTTTTTAAAAAAAAATGTACCGGTTTTACCTGAACTTAAAAATCATTTATTAATACGTAAAGTGTATTTTGCGCAAGATTAGGTTGTACGGAATACTCATGAATATAATATACGTTAAAATTGAAAAGTCCAAATCGACGGACATAATTTCTTCGTTACAGTTTAGCAAACATTTTCCCGGTCTGGAAGAAAATGATGACATTAGTTGTTATTGATTTGTACGTTATAATCGAAATATTAATAATAATATCCCACGGCTCGACAGTCCTCGAAGGGCCTTGTCCTATCTCCCGACTGCTAATATCCCTCCCACAGTCACGGACACTGCAGGCCGTCACGCAGTTGGAGTCCAAAGAACAGCGCCTTTTATATTGCACGGCCACGGAGGAGTACTTTCGAAATATTACACAAGCGAAAATTTACCAGTGTCGCGAAATACAGACTCACAAAATATAATCATCTGTGTCCGAATATTCTTCACCGATATAATTGGTTTCCTTATCTGACACGCCGATGCGACATTTACGCGATGAAAGGTTATACGTAATTGCTGGACTGAAAAAATAGAGTGCGACAATTGTGCTGTGAAATACCATATGTACTATCCACCTTTATAATTCCAGCTCCCTCCGAAAAAAGAAACCTGCGAACGTTCGTGCTCAACAGAGAAATGATCTCAGCTCACTCTTTTGCCCACCCAGAATCACACACAGAGTCTCAACTCACTCCTTTGCCCACCCAGAATCACACATAGAGTCTCAGCTCACTCTCTTGCCCACCCAGAATCACAGACAGAGTCTCAGCTCACTCTCTTGCCCACCCAGAATCACACATAGAGTCTCAGCTCACTCTCTTGCCCACCCAGAATCGCACACAGAGTGTCAGCTCACTCTTTGCACAGCCAGAATCACACACAGAGTCTCAGCTCACTCTCTTGCCCAACCAGAATCACACACAGAGTCTCAGCTCACTCTCTTGCCCACCCAGAATCACAGACAGAGTCTCAGCTCACTCTCTTGCCCAACCACAATCACACACAGAGTCTCGGCTCACTCTCTTGCCCACCCAGAATCACACACAGAGTCTCCGCTCACTCTCTTGCCCACCCAGAATCACACACAGAATCTCAGCTCACTCTCTTGCCCACCCAGAATCACACACAGAGTCTCAGCTCACTCTCTTGCCCACCCAGAATCACACACAGAGTCTCAGCTCACTCTCTTGCCCACCCAGGTCACACACAGAATCTCAGGTCACTCTCTTGCCCACTCAGAATCACACACAGAGTCTCAGCTCACTCTCTTGCCCAACCACAATCACACACAGAGTCTCAGCTCACTCTCTTGCCCAACCACAATCACACACAGAGTCTCAGCTCACTCTCTTGCCCAACCACAATCACACACAGAGTCTCATCTCACTCTCTTGCCCAACCATAATCACAGACAGAGTCTCAGCTCACTCTCTTGCCCACCCAGAATCACACACAGAGTCTCAGCTCACTCTCTTGCCCACCCAGAATCACAGACAAAGTCTCAGCTCACTCTCTTACCCAACCACAATCACACACAGAGTCTCAGCTCACTCTCTTGCCCACCCAGAATCACAGACAGAGTCTCAGCTCACTCTCTTGCCCACCCAGAATCACACACAGAATCTGAGCTCACTCTCTTGCCCACCCAGAATCACACACAGAGTCTCAGCTCACTCTCTTGCCCACCCAGAATCACAGACAAAGTCTCAGCTCACTCTCTTACCCAACCACAATCTCAAACAGAGTCTCAGCTCACTCTCTTGCCCACCCAGAATCACAGACAGAGTCTCAGCTCACTCTCTTGCCCACCCAGAATCACACACAGAATCTGAGCTCACTCTCTTGCCCACCCAGAATCACACATAGAGTCTCAGCTCACTCTCTTGCCCACCCAGGTCACACACAAAGTCTCAGCTCACTCTCTTGCCCACTCAGAATCACACACAGAGTCTCAGCTCACTCTCTTGCTCACCCAGAATCACACACAGAGGGATAGGCAGAGAGAGAAAATGAGGGAAATGAAGGGAGCACATGTTAGAAAGACAGAGAGTGAGGTGGAGAAAGGAGCAAAGAAAAAATGCACAGAAATGCAGAGAGAGATAGAAAGATGAAAATCAAGAAAGAAATAAATATACAGGAAAAGAGTAAGAAGGAAAGAGAAAGAGAAGTAGATAGAGGGAGGGAGATAGAAACAAACGAAGAAAGAAGTGGAGAAAATGAACGAAAAAACAAAACTAAGGGAAAGATAAAGAAACGTAGAATTGCTAGAGAGAGAGAGAGATAGAAAGATAGAAAAAGCTGGAAGGAGAAAATTAATCTTAGTTGCCATGAACACGAAAACAAACAATCCCAGTGCCGGATCTACAAGCCACAAAACCCCGGAGTGCGCGGGGGGGCGGAGACAAATAAGTCTTTAGGGGGCCCTCGGCCATTGTCATAGTAGAGGGTTCGTGTATGTAAAGAATAAACGTAAAGTTAGTGTTTCCTCTGCATATAGCACCTTGCCATGGAGGCACATTTAGAGTATGTGGGGGTAGGGCTAGGTATCATTTGATTTAAGGCTGGGTGAGCCCTGGAGCCGCTTTGTGCGGGGACAAAGCCCAAAAAATTCCAACTTTAGATCACCCACTCCGGGTCTCTCGCGTGGGAGTCAGACAAGAATCCAATCAGGATAGAATTTCACGAGAAATGCAGTGGTGAAGGTTTCTATAGCCTATCTTTAATCAGAAAAAAGTTATGGCTGCATGATTGTAACAAAGGTATCATTTTCCAGATTTGAGAAAACAGTGTCATGTATGTATATATCACATCACCACGGGCGCCAAAACCAAGTAGGCCAGGGGGCCCGGGCTCCTCCAGTTCTCGTTTGACCCCCCTATAGGGGTGGAGGGGGCAATGTATAACTTTCAACAACTGGTATTACATAACTTTTACACACCGAAACTTCGCACGCAGCAGGTGGAAAATTACGCAGGATTCTGCTCTGAAATGGGCAGAATCAATAATGTGGTACTATCACTAAGCTTGAGTGTCTTTCTTGTTTTTGTGCGTTTAGTATTTCAGTATTTCCTTTTCCAAAACGACAATGAATTAAGTAAAACGCATGGTATATTATGAATGCATATGTACGAGAATAAAGGAAGATGCATGGGAATACTGTAGTCTTCATGCTCTTGAATGAGCCCGGCCATTGCAAAATAGGCACCTTTTTTCCCTTCGGAAAAGTCAAGCAGAAGTTGAAAATATTCTATTTTCAATGTGACACGGTTTTATATGTATATAATCAGGATTAGTATTTTCTTTTTTTACACGTACCTGTAAACATGTGTGTGCTACTTCATAATGTGGTTGAAAGTTGCAGTGTTACATATTTATACCAATGCTTAACCAACATTCAAAACAATAGGTGTGTGTGTGTGTGTGTTTGGGCGGCTTAAGGGCCGGGCGACCCAAACGATAGGCCGGGGCACCGCCTTCGACGGCGGCCAAATCCTTATTTCTGAGTATATTTGTCTTATGAAGAGTTGGATTTTTTGTAGAGAAAAATAAATTGAAGTCACTTCTCAACGACAAATGTACGTATCGTATATTGCAAAATCATGTAGCAATTTAAATTAAGAGACCACTGTTATTTTGATATCAACCTTCAATATACGTGTTCTTTGATATTAAGACATTGAAAAACCAATGCTATTTGGCCGAAGGTGGAAAGTTGAGGCAGGGGTTAACAGCGTGGACAGTTGGGGTGCCAAAAAATTGACCTCGCCTGAATGAAAATTTTAATTTGGGCCTTCCATTTGTATATAAATATGTGTAAAGGCATTAAACTCCTATAAAGGATTGTAGGAATAAGTATTATAAACCGAATATGACTAAAAAAACTCCTACCCCCCCCCCCAAACAGAAAGAAATCCGTATTTATGCTTTACTTAGCTTTGCGCCCTCCAAATCTCTGAAGAAATCGGCGCCTATGCACATCACCTCCTTCCCATTAAAAATGAGTTGAATTCAAGATGGCGGCCACCAATATGGCGGACGTCCTCTTGGAACACACCAATGTGGTTCCTCCTAAGCCTAACCTGTTTCTATCATGACCAAATAAATTAAATCCATATTGTTATACCCAACCTAGCTTCTTTACTTTTTATAGGGGTGTTAAGGGACTTTTGAATCACCCTGTAGGCCTTTGTATGTGACTTTATCAACATGAGATCAATAATTACACACACACATACATTATACATATATGTATGTACATACATAAGGGTATAAGGCCCCTGTGGTGCAAGTAGTATAGGGAAACGCTGATTCTGCCCCACATTTTCTGTGGGTGGTTATTTATACTAAAAATTCACTCACATATAGACTGAAAAGTGCAAAATTAATGCACATATGTATATATATTATTATGTAAATATACATATACATACGTATATGCATAATTTGTGTGTGTGTGTGTGTGTGTGTGTATGTCTGTGTGAAGGTAGGTAGGCCTTTGGTAATATTTTGCGGGGGGGCCCAAGATTTGTAGATCCGGCACTGAACAACCCCCCCCTGAAAATAACCCTTGATACTACCAGAACGAGGTTCTCTGTCACTCAGCCTGTTTGATTGCTATTAACCAGCCATTTGATTAACATAAATCATTACATATACACAAGGCATAATGATTTTTTCACTATGTTATCATTGTTGCTAAACAACTTCGTTAATTTACGTCCAGAGTAAAAATAACCAGCTAAGAACTCCAGGTTTTAGTCCTGACCTTCATTCATCCTCATCGTCGCGATTAGTAAAATGGCAGAAAGAGACTTAAAACTCGGAAAAAATACAAAAACGTGAAAATGTAGTGTGATTTTTTAATGAAAAGAACCCTCGTTTATTAGAAGGAAATACAGTGCATTAAAAATGCGTATTTGAGCTTAAGTTTGATAAATTACCAATTTTGTTTTGAATGCTGGATCTACATGACGCACTGGCGTACGCAGGGTTATTTTTCGGAGGGGCAGGAATTGAGGAAGTGGTTGTCACATAGCTGCGTTCAAGAACGGTGGGAAACACTATAAAATATTACCTAATTACCATTTTTAACCTTCGTTTCAAAATATGTTCGAAGACGACAATGGTAATCTGGTTGTCATTTTAAGAGGAGTTTGCATTTATCACTTTGGTTTTCTCCGAATTTTGTACTGCTTTCACTTGAAAATTTTCATTTTTTCAACATTTCTGGAATGGCTGCATCCCCATCAGCAGCCCCTTGCGTACACCAGTGTGCTGCCCTCTGGACTTGAAGGGGGAGACACTTTCTGCCCCCTCAAAATTCACGTAGAGATATTATATGTATATCTGCCTCTCTCAACATATATAAAAATATTGTTTATGCCAACCATGCCCCTATGGCACCCGCAGACTCATAGAAACTATTATTATTATTATTATTACCACTACTACGACTTCTTGTTTTTTTAAAATTACATACGGTACTTTTGTAATTTCCATATACTGTATATATATATATATATATATATATATATATATATATATATATATATATATATATATATATACACACACACACACAGGATGTCTTAATTGAAACGCCCTAATTTCAAATACACATATTAAACATACTATACAGAATAGTGTGGTAGGTGGTATATGGTAGCTTAGCTGTGAAAATCTTAAATAGGTAATGAAAAATAAGGATTCGTTTATTTTGTATCGTTCCAGGTGGTGAAAAGTAAATATGACAACCAATGCTGAAAGAGCGCAAACTGCGTGGTGGTACGCAGAATTGGGATGCATAAAGCTTGACGCTTGTGAAGCACATCGTGGACTGTGGATTTTGGGAGAGCAATCTCATTTGACGCCTTGGGACTTGGAACTTCGTGCAAATACAACTGCAATGCGCTGAACGTTTTCCTCTGATGTTCGTAATCGGGCACCACCATGCCTGTACCGACAGATCCCGTCTCTAGAAATGCTGCTTTCCACGCCTTGATTCTCTTGGCATCGGGATGGTCTCTGTGATACTCTGCACGTAACAGTCGTAGTACTACAATAATGGATCCCAGTTCCGCGTACCAGCACACAGTTTGCGTTTTTTCAGCATTGGTTGTCATTTTCACTTTTCACCATCTGGAACGATACAAAATAAACGAATCCTTATTTTTCATTACCTATTTAAAATTTCCACAGCTAAGCTACCATATACCACCTACCACACTGTTCTTGCCTGTATATTATGTTTAATATAAGTATTTGAAATTATGGCGTTTCAATTCGGACACCCTGTAGAGGAGAAGGTCTAAATATGGGCGAAGGTTTAAATATGGGTTTTGGAGTTATCAGCGCTGCCGGGTGACAAGGACAAAGGTTCCGATGTCAAGTGGCGGTTAGTTTCGGCCTTGGACGCTGTTATAGAATTGAGACCTCCGAAAACATTTTGCAGGCATGTTTTAACTCAGCGTTTTCTGAAATGTCATCTGCTTTGTATAGGTTATGATATTAGCGGTACATACAACAAATGTGGGATTTTATAATGCCATGATTTGTTTGTGAAATATGTACCACAGAGAGCGAAGATAAATTGAAGAAGAAAAATAGCGTGATGGTCTAAATGTTGAGATCACATTTTCAACAAATATGTGGATGTTTTTCTTAATTTCGATTTTTCCCATTCCGCGTGATTTTCAAAACAACAGATTATTCATAAATATGAATTTTATATTATTTTAGCGATAAATGACTGTTTTTATTTTTAATTGCTTTTTGTGATATTGCCAATAGTAGCCCATATTTAGACCACAATTTTGAAATACATCATCTTACCATTTTTTGGAAATTGCTTTTTTTTAAAAAAAATGAGACCTTCTATACTTAAGCATGCTATTACATTTAAGTATACAATTCATAGATATGCATTTTAAAGGCAGTTGCTTGATATATTCATTTTTTCCTCCGAAAATGACAAAATAAAAAGGGGAGCCCATATTTAGACCGTTTCCTATATATTTCCTATATATATATATATATATATATATATATATATATATATATATATATATATATATATATAATTTGCATAACTGTATATTTAACATATTAATTCATGTAAGACAGAATTCATGTTTCTAATAGTTAGATAATCAGTGTAAAATAGACTGTAAGCTTAAATGTAACCCTACTTCAAATAATAATAATAATAATAATAATAATAGTTGTTGTAACTTACGACCTGCATGTTACAGAAAACAATAGAGCTACAATTCAGAAAGCAGAAAAGATAGCTACAATTTCACCATTCGGATTACATTAACTCTTTCCAGAAATCTCACAGCGGGCGAGCGCTCCCTCTAGCCCCCTTCCCCAGCGGGCGCACTTGCTTGCCCTCCCTTTTTTAAAGTTGGCGCCTCTACCTCTGGCCTCGTCACTGTAATTCGCGTGAAAATAAACACACGTATCAACCAAGCCTACTTACGGTATTGAGAGCAACAATCCAACTAGAAAGAACATCGACATTGTTGGCTTGAGACTATGAATAAACATTGTTGAGATCTTCACAATTCTCCTTTGAATCAAATTTGCATACAGTCATTATTACGAAATCAACGTATTCTCTCCACCTGACACAATATGGAAATTACACGTCTATCTCATTGGGCGGTCGGCCTACCTTTGGTCAATACAAAAGCACACGTCAGGTACTGCTTGTAGTACACGTCACCTCCCCCTTGCAGTGTAGTGTGGCGTTTAAGTTGAATCTGCCTTTATCAACATTATCGACCAGATTCTGTTATTGCTCGGCACGAAACAAGTTGACATTATGACAGCCATGGCAGACGCAAAAGAACCGGAAGGACTGCACATTTAACTGCGTAGGGGAATCGATCTTTAAAATAGGACATCTGCTTATTGTTGCTTCCCATACTTTTTGTCAGAAACCAGCCACAGAAAGCTTTCAAGGTGGTGGTGGTGGTCAAGGGCCCTCATAGGATTTTTCTTCAGATAGAGCAAAGTCATATAAACTATTATTATTATTATTAATTGAAAAACTGTTTAAACTTTATTTACTTTTCTTTCTTATGTTTTTTTTAATTACATACGTTTGTAATTTACATATTTTCTGTGTGTGTGTGTGTGTGTGTGTGTGTGTGTATACAGGGTGTCTCATAAGTAATAGCGCAAACTGACACAGGTGAAAGTACACGATAATAGAAGCAAAAAAGTCTCAGTAAGCATGGGTCTGCAAACGAGCCATTTTAGAGATAATCGCAAATGAGTGATTACATGCCGCCACTGACCTCATTGTTTGTAAACGTCGTCCTAGTTGGTAAAATGCTAATAATGTGTGCGAATGTGTGGTTAGAAGCCGTCACTGATTGCATTTTGTAAACACCGAGTGCTTTACTCCTTACGCGTTCCGAGTTTGCTCTTTGTTTACAAAACAACATTTCCGAGAGGTGGCGTTGTATTCAAACAGGATGGATACAATCAGTACACAGTCTAATAGTACTGTGGGAGTCACGTCAGTTGTGCTGTCCTGCGTAGTGAAAATGGAACGAAGAGTATGCGGATATGCATTTGATGTATGGTTTGGCTAATGGCAATGCACGGGAGACTGCACGCTTGTACCAAGAAAAATACCCTGCTCGAAGGCACCCCGAGAGTCGCACATTTACAAGCGCCTCAGCGCCTCACAGAACATTATTATTACTGTATTATTAGCATTTTACCAACTAAGCCCCGCGACTGGTTGAGTTTGCAGCAACTTTTCGCATATATAGAACAAAATGTGCACACAGAATGTAGTTGAGCTGTAATGCTGCCAATTTTCTCACAGTCTGTGATATCAACAGCTTGGTGGTTGAGGCAAGACTGGCACGGGAGATGCTGAGTGTCATTCTCGAACAGACTAAAGTAAAAAAAAGTAAAGTGCTCCCCTGTGCTTAGCACCACGCCATGAAGGCGTATAGGGGGTGTGGGGGTAACGCTCCACACTTTCTTGATCCGGTCGTGAGTGGGGGTGATGTGATCAGCATCACGCCCTTGACCGCCTTTATCCCCCAGGATTTCCCCCAGGTACCCATATCATTCGCCGCTGGGTGGGCGCCGGGGCCGCTTCCAACGTTAGAAAAGTTCCCGGATTTGAACCGGCCGGCGATCGAACCCGGGACCTTTAGCATGGTGATCAGACCCGTTACCGACTGAGCCACCGCGGCCACTAATACATAAAATGTGCTGCGAACTTAACCTGTCACGGGGCTTAGGACAACGTTTTCAAGCAATGAACTCAGTGGCGGCTTGTAATCACACATAATCGCGATTATCTCTAAAATGGCTCGTTTGCAGACCAATATTTACTGAGACTATTTTTGCTTCTGTTATTGTGTACTTTCACCTGTGTCAGTTTGCGCTATTACTTTTGAGACACCCTGTGTATATATATATATATATATATATATATATATAATAGTTGCTGTAACTTACGGCCTCTAAGTCACAGAAAATAAAATTGTTGTAATAAAATATCACTACAATATCACCATTCGATTGATTGATTGATTGATTTTGGTGTTTTAAGTCCGCTTTATGTACAGTAAGGCTAATCGGGACTCGACCTACAGTTTAAAATGGAATCCGAACCACTATGTGCCTCCACCGGCTGAACCCGGGACCTCTTGGTTACAAAGCGACGACGCTACCACTACACCATCGGGGAGGCCCTTTTGACCATTCTAATTACATTAACTCTTTCCAAATATCTCAGGGGGGCAAGTGCCCCGTGCGGTCTCCCTTGGCGGTGGTGGTGAAGGAGAAAGTAATGCACGGGCACCTATAAAGTGTGGAATTATTTTTAAAGTGTTTTTCGCATCTGCGTATCATGTGCACGAGTGTCACTTACTTACTACCACTTTTATCACAGCACGCTACGACGCCAGCGTTCCCGGGTTCGAATCGCGGTCTGGGTATGGGTGTTCTTCGTGTGCGCCCCTTAATCAATTTCATCGTATCATCAGCCATCCTCATCTTCGCAATTAGCAAAAGTGGCAGAAATGCGAAGTGAAATATGCCAAATCAATAAACTTAGTACCACTTTTTTCACCACGACAGATTATTCTATTCTTCTCCCGTAGCGTTGTTTCGACACTGACTAACAAGCATTCCAGCACTAGAAGCAGTAATATACCTATTACCTATTATTTCCGTTCATTTTCATTACAATAGGAGTGTTCAAAAAGTACAACTTTTCTACTGAGAACTGTTGATTCAACATAAATGAAATTCATACTCACAAAGGTACAGTAGCCGGCAATTATAGTAGGATATCTAGATCCTGAAATATTCGCTTCCCTGCAAGGCAGAAGTTGCATTGAAAATTTGCTATTAAAATCCACTTATCAGCTTAAAGTTAGGCAACACACATAACGCCTTGCAGGAAAGCGAGTATTTTAGGATCTAGATGCCCCATTTTTATTGGCGGTGACTGTACATGCTTTAGATAAAAATGTTATTTTTATCCAAGTTATCCGTTCAGTTCTATGGTCTTGCGCCGACGTTGGTCGAGGACATGTATGTCATCAAACCAAATTTAAGCGATTGCTTCCATTGTCCTTAGGCTTGTGTGCGAGTAGGTATTGTCGTGGAGGAGCAAGATCTCTCCGGGATCCCTGTTAGCCCGCAATCGCCGGAGTTGCTTCTGGAGTTTGTGGAGTGTGATGTGTAAGCGCCGGAGTTAACCACAGCACTTCGGGGCAGCATATCCCAAAAGATGGTTGTCCAAATCGCTGTAAATCATCCAACTTCGCTTAGCCCAGAGTCAGACTGTACTCCGGTCGTGTCCGAAAGGTGCAAGACCGTATCGAAGCGAGCATCCTCCGAGAATGGTCTTGCAATGCGGCCTTGAAATCGTGGACTGGAAGTGAAAATCTTTGGAATTGCACTTCGACTGGAGCACCATATACGATCAGTAGATAAAACTGAGGACACGTTGTTTACCCTGCGTTTAAAACCCTTGTTTTTCACCATAGAAATCACATAGCATTTTCAAAATGTTTTTGTATATACATTTACACACATTAGAAGAACTTCAACCAACAACTTGCTGGCCTAAACATGTGTTGCTAGCTTTCTACCTCCTTGATTTCAAACAAATGAACAACGAGTACAGGAATCACGTGATCAAGCCTGCAACGATCCGTGCTCCGAGCTGTGGTCTCGATTGCTCGTGTACTTGGCGCTTTCGAACCGTACTAGGTGACGTCACTGCCGTAAAGACTGTACTTCACGTCTGACACAGCCTTCAATCGAGTGTAAAGCCCATATCACACGGAACTGGATTTCTAGTAGGAATGGCCTAGTTGGCGCTGAACTAACTTTCTAGATAGCAATCATGGCCGCCTGGCTGACTGTTTGACTGATTTGGAGGAATAGGACATGTTCCAATTGCTACTTGCTTTCCTCGACTGGATTCTGTGGAACAGCCAATCAGAGCAAAGTTTCGCCATGTGAAGATAATCTGTGAGTGTGCAAAGGAGCGCTTTTGTCTGTGGTTTCCGAGCGTTACTCCAGCAATGTATAACGTATACAGCATGAAAGGAGCTTTGAGTTACACCATCTATGCTGAGTGCACGGTGTTTACATTTGAAACAACTAAAATATTCTTCCATACGTGTACAGTAAACGTTGTAAAGTATGTATTTAAGCAGTGCCAGAGTTTTGTACCTAATAACGTTTTATACGAAATGTTATTCCTCTCGGTTGAATAGTTATCGGCTTTAAAAAATGTGAAGTGATACATTGTTTACATCTCACGCGGCCGCCTTTACAACTTTCCTCGTATGGAAACAAAAGTCTATCGACAAGTACGCTGATAAGTATCGTGTGAGGCGAAAACTAGCAAATTGGTAGCCAGTCCAGCGCCAACTAAGGCATACCTACTGGATATCCAGTTCCGTGTGATGCGGGCTAACACTTCTGTGGACAGAATACAATCGCCTGTGAATGTTTTCCACACTTTGGGAATACATAGAAACCATTGTATGATGGTAACTATCACAGGGAATGAAAACTAATTCTGTGCCATTGATGTTCCAGAGGTAACTGAACATGCCACCAGCGCTTAGCACAGAAGAGCGAGAAAGAATTGCTGCAAAGTACGAGGCATGGAAATCGTTAGAGGATTATCTTCTTTCCATCCGACCACGATTTCTGCAAATTCCATGCGGTGGACACAGTCCTCCGGAAAGATTTACTGGACGCAATGAGGCATTTAATTCTTTTATCAAAACTATCTCAATGGTAGGCTATAGTGTGTTAGCACGCTCTCTTTGATTGCCTGTTGGGTGGACTTTTTACGGTTTCTTTCAAGCATTTCCCGCACGTGTGTAATATTCTCTTCCGACCGTGTAGTTGGCGGGTAGACCAGTACTCGCGCATCCAACACAGAGTATGTTCTCAACCATTTACTGTGGCAGTTTTTGATGATTTTGAATCATTTCGACCATTGTCAGATCTTCACCAACGCTGGACTTGAACTACCGAGTTATACCTCGTACCTTGCAGCAATTCTTTCTCGCTCGTCTGTGATAAGCGTTGTTGGCATGTTCAGTTACCTGGAATATCAATGGTACAGAATAAGTTTTCATTCCCTGTGAAAGTTACCATTATAATGGGTTGTACACTATGTATTCCCAACTTAAAAATAGGTATTGAGTTATTAGACACCCTGTGTATATATATTGTTTGTATGAATGTTAGGTAAACTTCTTTCGTCCAAACTTCGTTAAAATTCGATGATTTTTTACTTTCCAACAACGAATGTGATATACAGTAGTGGACAATTCAAAAATTGCTTTGTTCATAGATTACAGTCTACAAATTAACATGTTGCAATTTCTGCTTATTTTTTACGCTCTGATGTTCAACTATTCGCTCATTCAGCATATGCCAGTTAATCTAGTGTTTCATTACAAGATCTTTGGTGAGTATACACTGTAATTACAAGATCGACTTTTCTGTAACAAGCTAGGCAGTTTGTAACAAATCATTAGATGGCAACATTGAAAAGAGAAGATAGAAAAGGTGGCAACAATGACTCGAAGCTGCTGATGGGGAAGCGTGATATTTCTACGGCAATTCCAAAGTATCGAATTGTAATCAAAATAACATACAGAGTGTCCCAATATAGTGTTTACACTCTTTGAATGTTAATAGCAGAGGGAATTAAAGATAACTTGACTGAACTATTTGTATTTGAATCTGCAATATCTACATTTAGTGTGTGTGTGCGTGTGTAGGCATTCTGTTGTTTTTAGTTCCACTACAGCCCAACAGGCGGTAGGCATTTGTGTACCCAAAGTGGCAGGGGTGAGCAATTTTTCTTTTGAGCAATGTAAGAAGTGTCAAATCACCACTTAGATCTCCCAATTTAACACACGTTAGATTTCTACCTGTGGGAAACTGAAGAGCGATGTGTACCGCACAAAGCCATCGTCACAGGATGACATGAAAACATGTCACTACCTGTGCTTCCCTTCCTGTGGAAACCATATCTGCTGTTTGTTGATTTGTCGATCTATTCTACAGCATTGCAGACAAAGTATTGCTGCCAATGAACATCTATAACTTAAAGGTACGTGGCACGCAGAAAAGTTCATACTTGCTGTTATTAGTGTTCCAATTATTAAAGTTTAAGAAGTTTTGGGACACTCTGTATGAAGGGGCATTAATACCCTCACCCCAAATAGGAAAATAAAACTGGCAAAATGCCTGAACTGACAAGGCATTTGCATTGACAATAACTTTGACTAGTATGAACGACTTCAGCATACATTGATACTAAGGCCAGTAAATGAAAATATCGTCAGATGCTAATTCCCACATTAGTTTTCTCCGTCGGTTTATATCTGTCACGGCTGCGTTCTTTGCAGCATCCGATAGTCGAATCGATAATGCATTGCGTGATATTCCCTGACACAGTGCAGTCAATAATATTATGTATTATTCATACTTCTTTCAGACGCCATAGAAACGGATTATTGACGTAGGCACACAAATTAGTGATGTACCTAAACTACTTCCTCAAGTTTGGAAGAAATTGTATCCACTATTTTAGCTATATAAACAATAATAAAATCGAAATATGCCTTCTTTAGAACGTTACTTGTTCAAAAGTACAGATCCAGTTGCTTCACTCAACTCGCAGTTACTGTTACTCGTTTCAGAAACTCGAAGTAGTTAACACAGATGTCATTTAATTTACACTTAAATAGTGCGCGTAAAATACACGTTTGTGGTAAACGATCCTCTTATTGCGTCGTGTAATCATAGGCAAAACGTTGGACCTGACTTTAGACTGACTTTAGAGGACAGAATCATAAAGTTATCCAACCTATAAAAATTACGTCCAGCGCTATTTTCCTAAATAATTGTAACATTTGAAAAATCGTAAGATTTACTCTTTATTTCTTTGTTCCTCAGGCCCCAGAAGTTAACAAAAAAACTTAACTTGCAAAGTTTAATAAGCCTGAAAATTTATGGGATGTGGTAGCAGGTGACCCCCCCCCCCCACCCCCTTCACCCACCAAGTTACGCTGATGGTCAGCCTTCCTCGCTGCGAATCTTGGGGTTATTGGTCAAAGCATGAATGTATCAAGGTATTTTTCCTAACATTCCCCTATGTATCATTTCATCCTCATCGTCGTCATTAATCCAAAAGGTAGAAAAGCAAAGTTTCATAACCATATTAGAAATAGAGAAAGTAAATTAGAGATACCATTACTTTAAAAGTAACTAAGTTACTTCAGTGGCGACTCGTGGATTATTTTGGGTATAGGAAGTTATGATAAACAGACCGAGGAAAATTTTCGAAAATGCGTTCAATTACACAGTCTCAGGTATCGCTTGTATATTGTAAGTGTCTCTCAAAAGTTTTAGGACAACGACATTTTAAACTAGGCAACCCAATTTACACAAGGCGTTGGTGGGTTGCGTGTAGAGCTAGGCTCAATTTCAGGGTTGCCACATGCACAATAGATATTTATAAAATACGCGAAAGAAATAAAAACAAGTATTATTGTATAAAGTATTAAAAATATCACTATAATATCTCGTGTGACAAAATTCCTTCGCAAATAAAAAAAAAATAGGTTTTCTAGTATTTCATCGCTGATGATATATACAGAAACGAAAAGAGGTGACAAAGGACAGGAGAAAGAGAAAGCGAAAGGAGAAGACGAAAAGTAGAGGAGAGAAGAAAGAGAGGATAGACGAGGAGAGGAGATGTAGTGAGGAGAATGGAAAAATATTCTAGGAGAGATGAGCAAAGAAGAAAAAAGAGAAGAAAAACGAGATGAGAGAAGAGGAGACGAGAAGAGGGGAGTGGAGAGTAGAGTAAAGGAGAGAAAAAGAGAAGAACGAAAAGAGGAGGAGAAAAGTGCAGTCGAGTCGGAAATCTAAGACTGGAGAGGAGATGAGTGGGATGGAGATAAGATGCGAGAAAAGTAGGGAAGGCGATATGAGATAAAAGCAGAGCAGAAGGAGAGGAGTGAAGAATGAGAAGGAGAAGAGAAGAACAGAAGAGACTGAAGAGAAGAGGTAGTTGCAGAAAATATCGTCTCAGCGTCAAGAATTGATGCATTGGTGAAATTGTCGACATGAAACATTCAATAACATTTTGAAATGTATTGGAGAATGTATTAGATCGGTGCGAAATACCTTTTCGCTTAGTTCAGTACAAGATAAAATCTTCCATGTAAGATCTTTGATTTTACCTGCGATTATACCACTAAAAGCATGAATGTAATTTTAATATTTATAAGAATTATCCAATGTTTGTCCACTTCTCGGTTCGTTGAAATGGAGACTTTGTAATTTAATATTTCCCCTCCCCCCATCGTTAATTCGAAACTGAATTATTCCGTTTCACACGGCGTGGACAATGAACACAATGGGATAGGTCTAAAACTTACGAAAATTTTCTGCCAACGGAAGGGTTTGAACCTACGACCATCAGATTGACAGTCCTGAAAGGTAAACACTACCCTACAAGCTTTCGCTCCTGAAAGTAAGTAGAAGGAGCTGAATTAAAATTTGTTAAAAATTGTTGTTCTTCCAGGAAGAAAAATAAGAAGGATTTACTCCAGCACTTTAACACAATGTCCCACGAGACTCTCTTGACTAATACTGTCAAATGTGAAGTGATTTTATGAATAAAATTTTCCGCCTGTTTACGTCTAACGTTGCGCAGATTTGGTAGTTCGCAAACGGTGTAATTATTTCGTGTTACCTTACGCAACAGCAAATACATTTCATAAGACTGTTCTGAACACGAGACTTGCGTCAGTAAACAAGCATTTCGTCCGTTGCAGTATCACAGGAAAAGAATATCGTCCTGCAATGTTCAAGCCTCTAGATATTTTCTATTAATAATGTATAAACACAATAATATGTTAGAAGAAATAACTCGCATTTTAAAACTACCAATATTCTCGTTTTTCTTCATCACTTCGAAAATTATTTCTCGAAGATATGTGCTATACTACAAGAAAGCAATTCAAAATCAAAGTAAAAGTTCAACTACATGTATACCCAACGACATTTACAATATTGGAGGGACAGAATACTTAAAAATCGTTGTTTTAATCGATGGTAAGGGCGTGGTGTAGTGGTTAGAGTTGTCGATTGGGTTGCTAGTGGTCCCACGTTCGATCCTCCTTGGGAGGTTTGATTGATTGATTGATTTGGTGTTTTAAGTCCACTTTATGCACAGTAAGGCTAATTGGGACTGGGCCTACAGTTTAAAGTGGGATCCGAACCACTTACTGCCTCCACCGGGTATCGAACCCGGGACCCCTTGATTACAAGGCGACGACGCTACCACTGCGCCATCAGGGAGGCCCTCCTTTGGAGGTATTTTCTTTTTAATTCTCATTTTATTATAAACAAGAGCATGATAACATTATTTGTAATAGCAGTGTATAGTGGCTACATTGTTCTGCATATGGAATTTATAAAAAAATAAATGATTTAACACGTTCAAAGGGATATTTTCATGTATAAGATCGTGAATTATGGTACTCTAACGATAACTGTGTACTGCTTCAAAGACATTGAAAAATATTAATGAAATAACTATTTACATTTGTGCAATACAGGACGTGTAATTTTACCCCTTTTCCCACTCGAGTTTAATGCAAGGATACATCCGCAAATATCGAATGAAAAGTTCTCATCATGTGCAATTCTCCATTAAATGTTTTCGCCGAGTCGTACTACCTTCGTTTTCTTTGTTACAAACAAGTATTGTTTGCACATTACATGTAGGAGGAGAGTTGCATCTACATTTCACATTGGTCAGCTCCTTCTACTTACTTTCAGGAGCAAAAGCTTGTAGGGTAGTGTTTACCGTTCAGGACTGTCAATCTGATGGTCGTAGGTTCAAACCCTTCCGTTGGCAGAAAATTTTCGTAAGTTTTAGACCTATCCCATTGTGTTCATTGTCCACGCCGTGTGAAACGGAATAATTCAGTTTCGAATTAACGATGGGGGGAGGGGAAATATTAAATTACAAAGTCTCCATTTCAACCCACCAACGCCTTGTGTAAATTGGGTTGCCTAGTTTAAAATGTCGTTGTTCTAAAACTTTTGAGAGACACTGTACTAGCCATTGCATTTATAATGTTAGCTGCAGGCACTCCCTGCCTGTCATATGTGAAATGAGGACAGTTCTGACAATATCAACCTCCTGATAAGAAGAAGTATTGCTTCAACTCTTACATCCATGCCCAGGCCGAAATTAGAATCCGGAACCCCTGGTGTCGTAGCGCGATGCGGTAACCACTTCGCCACGGGGGCCGGAATACTATATTTTGTTTGAAACAAGTCCGTTGAATAAGTACAATCAATATCTGGAGAGTTTTAAAAATATATATATATTTCCTCAAAATATCTTCATTAGAATTCAATTTCTCTGTTTCCCAGGGACCCCCTTTTTTGGAGATGATGCTGGATTTTACCATTATGCTAAACACAGAGCGCTAGGTGCCAATGAAGTTCATATTTTGCTAGGTTTAGAATTGTCATGCTAGGGATGGCATCACTGATTGAGGAAACCACGGGAGCTTCCTCACGGACCGTATAACTGGGCAACCCCCTCCCTCCCTTGCATTGCCCTTCACCCATCTGCCTGTAGGATGACGAGAAAGCTTTTCAGCCGCTCAGCTGCAGGCAAAGACGGTCGTCTTTGGGCAGCAGATCTGGAGCTAACGAGTGATAGCAATTAACTTTTTGACAGTTGAGTAGCGAACCTAAATTGCGCTCATAATTTTAAACCCTCTTTAAACTCCTAGAAAGTAAAGAAGTGGAAATTAGTATAAATGAACTGTAGGAAGTTCCTCGCTTCCTACATGGAGGAATCGCCCCTGAATTACTTTCACAGCCTGTTTGCAATAGACCTTTCCTTTCAGCATGTTCCATAGGAAGAAATCCGGTGGGGTAAGGTCAGGCGATCTGGGTGGCCAAAGTCCTTTGGAAATGACAATATCTTTAAAGAAGGGCACAATTGTTTGCATGTTGGCGTTGGAACTGTTGCATAGGGTACATACGAGCCATTACGAACTTCCAAGTCAACCAAGTGATTTACATACTCGTGGAAGATTCCCACGTAGAGTTCTGTATCTGTATCTGTCGAAAAAGATTGTGCCAATAATGCAGCGCCAATGACGTCATCATGCTTTTCATACACCTAGGTATGTCCGTAGCAAATTTCATTAAATTATGACCAATAGTTTGATCTTTATAAACAAAAATCAGGGGCCGAGAGCGAGTGAAACAACCTTTAGATACAAGGTGGCTATAAAGTCTAGAACCAATGGAAGAAGTGATGAACAGCACATTTTCTTTTGCAAACCGTGCTCTATGTGTCCTCCACCAGTCTGAACACATTTTCTCAAACGTTTCGAAACATTTTCTTGAATTCTCTTCAATATGTGAGCATCCAGAACAGACGTTGAGATGATACAGATCCCCGACAAGTCTACAAATTTCAAAATTGCCCGTGTGACAATGTTCATGGGGTTGAGATCAAGTGACTGTGGTGCCCATTCCACAGGACCCGTTCTCCTAATGTTTTTGTTTTTCAGTGGAATCGCTCATCTGTAATCAGAAAACACCATCACCATTGGTTTCAGTTTTTATGACCACCCGAGTTGTTCTTTAGTTTGCACTGACGGCCAACAGAAAAATAACATTAATTTTCATTAAAGAATAATTAAATAGAAAAACAGAGATGGTATTTGCCACCACATATGACAATAACATTCAAATCAAATCATTATTTGTTAAAGCAGGAAATTATGGCATGTATAGGATGATTCTTGTTATGACGTAGGTGTTCCAAAATGTGTAAATACATTTGGTGCACACGCAATGACGATTCCTTTAGTTTTACTACAGGTTTTACCATCTGACAAATAGCTATTGGGACTTCCAGCATTATTTGTGTGACATTTTACACACAAAATTTAAGGTTCTAGACATGATTGGTTAAAATATTCATAATGAACTGATTTCATAGAATTATGAAGTACTCTGGGGTGTCTGCTAACAAATGAAAAAAAATTGAGTATGATGGCATAGATTGAATGCATGAAAAGAATTAGCAAAAATGCATTACCTGTGTGATGCTTTAAAAATATAGCAAATTATGACTTCATTTGTCTGTGAAGCATATAGGTTGCAGATGTTAGTAACTTTTATTGGAGAAATGTGCAAATTATATGCATTCACAAACATCTAAACCTTAATGCCATTTTGAACAATAAAAATGTCCATATTAATTCATTTTGTTATTTATATCGAGTAGGACCACTTTTCGTGGAATGTCCACAATGGCGGCGATTAGGGGATCCCGCACTATGCTAAACGTTATCTACAAATATACCGTCTTTGTCACCCCACCCCAGTTTTGGAACCCAATCGCCACCACTGAAATATGCCCCCATTACAAAATACCTTTCAGGA
The DNA here is from genome assembly GCF_977018435.1 of Lepisma saccharinum. Taxonomy (NCBI): domain Eukaryota; kingdom Metazoa; phylum Arthropoda; class Insecta; order Zygentoma; family Lepismatidae; genus Lepisma; species Lepisma saccharinum. The sequence continues at coordinate 39,679,753 of NC_139237.1, forward strand.
ACGGGGAGAAATTTAATTTACACATAAATAGTGTAAATTTTCATGTTTTACACTCGATTCGCTTTTATATACAGCATTTCTGTCCCAGATTCAATTCGACTGTCATTATTCAATTGCTGATCAATATAATTTTCTATTATTTTAGATGATTAGTCTTTAATACTTCTAAGTGAAAGTGAAAACTTTTGTAATTAATTTTACAAAACCTTCAAACGAGTTCATTAAAATTGCAAAGTATAAATTACACAGTGCTATCAAATTTCTTGACTGTAGAGCTTAATAGTTTCTTCGAATTCTGTAGGACGATGATATAATTGCATTCGTCACTACGTGTTTCTTTGTTAATTTTTATTTTACATATGTTGTGCATACTGTTAAGGGTTTATGCATATATTCATGCATACTTAACGAAAGATGTCTTCCCATACAACATTAGCAACAATGGCGGTGATTAGGGTGAAGGGCAGTTGCCCACACTTTTGCCACTTTTTGCCCCCACCCCCCTCATGTTATGGTCTATTAATGCTAAGCCTTGTACGGCAAGAGAAAGTAAACTGTCCTTGCCTCCCCAGTTTTGGCACCCAATACTGTAGGGATGCATGAATAACAAGAAGTTGTTCCTTACTTTATGTTGGAGGCACATAGTGGTCCTATCTCACTTTAAACTGTAGGTCCAGTCCCGATTAGCCTTACTGTGCACAAAGTGGACTTAAAACACCAAATCAAACCAAAAGACCTTACTTTATGAAAATTTTCAAATTTTTCAAATCCACCATTTGAAACATTCACGTCTTTTAAATATACAAAACTAGCAATGGTGACAATTTAACTGCTCCTCCCCACCCCCCACCCCCCCGGCTTTCCTGTGGGGTTTTGCCACCGCCTCTGACTTCATTATCATAATTGTATCTGAGGAAAGGGGATTCCCGACACCTCCTGGTAATACACAACCTGCAAATAATATATTTCGTTCAATATTTTCGTAGTTTAATATCTTGAATCAATGTAGTCATGTCAACCACTTCAACAAAGCATATAGAGAGAGACGTTGCTTTCTTTTCGAATCAAACATTAATGAGGAGTCATTATATTGACAGGAAACAATTGCATGCTAAACTGACACAGATAGAATAAAATGCAATGGAAAGATTGAATCAAAATAACGAACATTTGGGAACTTCTGCACGATAATTATCTATGTTCCGTACAACTGGCACCAGAGGGTGATGGCGTGCGAAGATAAGGTCTTTGTCCACTTCCCAGGGAATATTATTATCAGTGTAAAAGCCACTGCTAATAAAGGAGGGAATAATGTTGCCACCTGATGATAAATTCCGCTGAACAGTTAGAAATTCAGTTACATAGTTTATTATTTACACAAAATTTATGAGAATTTTGATATATTTGGTACATTTAATATCTTAAGGAAGTTTATTTCATATATAAAATACATGATGGTTCATAAATCACGAAGGGTTTTATATTTTAATATTTCTTTTTTTGGGAGCTGATTTTGCAATTCATTTTGTTCAGATTCGAAATAGAACATTTCGAATACTAACTTTGTAGTAATTCCGGACGGAAGAAATTAAAATCTTAAAACTTAATTTTAAAAATCAAGGTTTGATTGGAGAGAATAGTTTCACAAGGATTTGAAATAAAGTGGTTATTATAGTTCCCCGGATCTGAAGGGTCCCAAGTTGTACCATGAGGTTACACGAAGGAACAACACTCTACCAGTAATTCTGGCGCGGCACTCATCATCACTGATAGCAATTATGCGAGACGGGGCTTGGAATTCTCGATCTCGCCTCGATTTGACTCGATTTGACTCGATTTGTGAACACCCGTCTCGATCTCGTCTATGTCTCAAACGGCAAGTACGTATTATACTTATGTAAATATCATTTACTGAACTCTGTTGCAGAGTTGTTGGTAAAGCCCGCATGACGCCAGTAGTCCAAGGTTCGAATGATTGTTCTTAATGGCAGGTTCTTTGTGAATGATCCTTCATTAGTTGCATCATATCATCTCTCATCCTCATTGTTGGTTCAGAAAAGTAACGCTAAATAAAAAAAAAATCAGTGTCTTATTGTACAAAATTTCAGAGGGTATAGACTATAGAGGGTTGTTAAGGCAAACAACTTCCCTTAATTGACACCTTGCTCCGGATAGTAGGATTGTACCCCTCTCCCACCCCCCACCCATACTTAATTTTCGGATGAGAAGCATTCTCTTCATTCTCTTGATCCCCATCAAAAGAAAGAAAATTATTTTTATCCCTGTTAATGAAAATAAAATTGAAATCATGTGAATGTAAATATAGTAAGTGTTTCTAAATTACATGTAAATGTTATCATAAGATTTAATGACCTAGGTTAGAACCAATGTTGTAAGGTACGTACTTAGAACCACAAGGCAATAGTTTAGATTACTGACTGGTAACATATACACAAATTTAAATACAAGAGACAAACTTACTTCCCAAAATGAAATCACACGGAGTAGGTATCCCCCACCCCAACACAAAGCATAAAACTTAATTCGCACAGTGTCTTTACGTAAGAGAAGGGATTTCAGAACGGATCTAAGGCCCGCTTAAGACCAAAGCATTTTCCTTAGCGTTTTTCTTAGCATTCATGTCATGACTAAAATGCTACCGTGTAAAGTGAAAAATCTTATGGCATTTCACATGCCATATTTAGAACCTGTCCTATATCCGTAGCATAACCAATCAGAAGCGACCTCTAGGTCACGAGTGCAGCTGTAATGGCGGCCGCGTGAGATGTAAACAATGTAGCACTTCACATTTTTAAAAGCCGATAACTATTCAACCGAGAGGAATAACGTTTCGTACAAAACGTTATTAGATACAATACAATGGTGCTGTTTAAACGCATACTTCAAAATGTTTACTGTACACGTATGGAAGAGTATTTTAGTTGTTTCAAATGTAAACACAGTGCACCTAAGCCGTGCACTCAGCATAAATGGTGTAACTCGACGTGCCTTTCATGCTGTATATGTTATACATTGTAATCGCAAAAGCTAGCCGAAAAGTTACACGAGATGCTAGCGTGTAAAGTACTACATGCTACAAGATTTTTGGAAGTATTTACATAGCATTTATGCTGTCAAAAATGTTAAAGTAAATGCTTTCGTCTAAAGCGGTCTTAAGGCAGCTATGGCGCCGAGTTTTAAAAATTGTGGACCTGTGAAACTGAAACTTCTATAAACTCTGCCGTTTGCGTTAAGCGATAGAAACTGATTTATTCTACGTAAAATTAAACATTAAATTCAAGAATCCCTCTTTTAAGTTTGCTCGACATGTTATAAAAAAAAGAAAAGAAAGGAAAGAAAAAAATCACAATCTACAATTTTGATCTCGTTACACTTTTACGTTATACGCATAGAAATCGAGTTATGACGTGATCATTTCGATTGGTGGCAATTTTTGAAGATAGCAATCAGAGGATCAACTGATCTAACTTGAGATGGGAAATTCTTGATTCACCGTTTCATCTTTAGTATACTGAACCAGTTTTCTACTTCTTAAAACGCAAATGGTAGAGATTTAGAGACGTTTATCGAAACTCGAACTGCCGTCCCCCTCCCCCCCTCTTTAAATGTTTTGTCATTATATTTATGAAGTTGGTCACCCACACTCATCCCACAAAGACAAGACCGAGACGTTCTGTCCGAGCATCTTATTTCGTTAGAAATTTAAGTAAATTGAAATGCAAAGTATGAAAATTTAATTCAAAACTAAAGCACTGCAGAAGCATTACCCAAGGGTACTATCCTACGCGTATTTTTTTATTGGAGTTTTAAAGATGGATATTACATAGCCTCTCTATCTTACTATCTTTTATCTATTTTCTCCCTTCCTCTATTTTCTGTCTTATTCTTTCTTACTATCTCTTATCTCTCTTCTTCCTTCCTGTATTTTCTGTCATATTCTCTTTCTCTCTCTCTTTCTAACTAGCTCTTATCTCTAGTCCTCTGTTTTTTGTCTTATTCTCTCTCTCTCTTTTTCGTTCTTTCTCTTATCTCTTTCCTCCCTTCATCTAATTCTGTTTCATTCTCTCTCTCTCTCTCTCTCTCTCTCTCTCTCTTACTATATCTGTTCTCCCTTCCTCTTTTTTTCTGTCTTATTGTTTCTCTCTCCCTCTTTATTCTTCTCTGTGTATGTGTGTAACTCGTGCTCAAGTGTAAACGATTCTGAAAAATCCTCATGTAAAGTATTTCGAGGGTGGACTCAGTGATGTGCCGTAGATTATAAGTTTAATTCTACATGTGTTGTCTACACGTAATCTACGCGTAGATTACATTGGGTTGTAGTTTACATAAACTACGTAGACAATCCAGAGAGCATTAAAATTAATTTTCAAGGGTTTCATGAAAGGCAAGTGACATTTTCAACTATATTAGTTCCTAACGAAATGAAAATAATCCTATTTGCAACAAAATTGATCTTCTCTTCTATTATCAACAATGGAAGAAGATAAATAGTATGAAAAAAACAACAACAGATGGCAGTCGTGAGGCGAGAGCGGTGTTTTCCCCATAAAACACTAGAATATTTTCTATATTAGATTTCTTCCTAGGTGAGAAATTGTTCGAATTTGGAGGAAAGAGTATGAAAAGTTCTCCTCACACATCAGCAACTGATACACAGTATAATTTTATTTTAATTTCACGACGCCCTTTGCTAAGTTATCACCTTTCACCATGTTGTTTACATAGATTACGTAATCTACGTGTAGAATGTAGACTATCGTTGTTAAACGAGTAGACGCACATCACTGGGTGGACTACACTCATTGTCGACGACTGTAACTGAGTGTAAAATGTCACGTTTGTAGTGTGGTCAAATAAGTACTTTGTTCATTGTTGTATAATTTTGCATCAAGATTCTGAGCGAGATCGAAACTTTCCTTTCGAGTCCAAAGAGATAACGAGACGAGAGTTCGAGAAAGAGAAGAGGATAATTATTCTTGTTCAAGAAGTGTGGATAACATCCAATGAAAGAATTATAGAAGATTCAGTTCAATAATCTTAGGCAAACACCCATATCATTACCACGCACTTAACGCACGTATTTTAGTTTCAAATGTTGTACACTGGAAGGGTAATATTTTTACCTGTTGCAGGCAATATTTCTTCTCACGTGTTGGCAACACTGTAAAGAAGTTGCGTGCTAACATAATTGTTTTTTTGGAGTTCAAGGATTCGTCCCTACCAGCAATAGTTTAGTCTACTCTTTGAACAAAACACCTGATAGAAAGTTCGTTTCCCTTGAAATGGGGGACACGTGACGTAACCATGAGGCGAAACTATTGATTTATTTGGTTGCACTTCGTTTTTCTGCAACTTTTGTCTATTCGCGAAGATCAGGATGAGTGATGGTATGTTGAAATGATGAAGGGTCACTTACAAAGAAAACCGATGCCCAGGTTGGGATTCGAACTCGGAACCCCTGGCGTCGTAGCGCGCTGTGCTACCCACTCTGCAATGGTCAGCATATTAGGCGAAACGAGAAGTCATCAGAAACAGTGCCAGCAGCAGGAAAAATATATTTGGTTGGGAGAGGGAAGGTGGTTATATTTTCTGGGCTGCAGTACACTTCCATAATACCCAACAAAGTTTATATTTGCTCTATGATAGCCTCTTCTTGCTTGATTGGGGAGGAGGTGGGGTGATGGTACAGAAAACTAAATGCATCATATCGATTGATGTACCAGAAAGCATGGAACGCACTAAAGTGTGTTTTATGGCATCTGCAAAGAATCAGATTCACATTTGATACATTTTAGTGGATTTTTGTACATAGTAAAAAGAACACTAAAGTGCATCATATAATTCAGTCGGGATGCACTTTAATACATCAGTGATGCGTTTTGATGCGATTTGATGCACCTTCCTGCATTTGTTTCGATGATGCACTTAAACGTTTGGTCTGAGCTTCAGACTTTATGCATTTGTTTGTTTTTTGTGCCTCCCCGATGGCGCAGTAGCAGCGTTGTGGCCTTGTAATCAAGGGGTCCCGGGTTCGATACCCGGTGGAGGCACATAGTGGTTCGGATCCCACTTTAAACTGTAGGTCCAGTCCCGATTAGCCTTACTGTGCATAAAGTGGGCTTAAAACACCAACTCAAACAAACAAGCATTTGTTTGTTTCAAACGATGCATTTACTTTTGTGTGTGTCACTCGCCTCAATTACTACTCCGCCAGTTTGTTTCTTTAATTAGCATATTTGCAGAAGATACAATTCAACATACAAGTGTTTCAATATACGCTGTATAAAGCACAACTTATTACCACAGACAAGGGTATATTTAGCAGTGCCATCTCTTGTATTTTTGTGGCAGAAGTAGTGGAAGCAAGATTTCGAGTGGTGTCTGACAGCGCCTCTCAACGTATTATTCCGAAACTTCTTGTGATAGGCCGTTCCCAGCAGGAGGTCAGTCCACCTGTTTCCTGCCTTGCTTCCAGATCTGCTTATATACCCTTATCTGTGTTATTACTAACTTCTTTGACCCTGTACAATGTTCGCACCTAACGTATTGGGAGTGTTTTCATTCCCTATGAAATTATCAATGTTCTCTTTTTAATAAGGTTTATTTAGTAACATGTTCGTATTAAAGAGCTGCTTGCAACTTCCATATTACGTCATAAACTCTGTGTAATACTACAGCACATTTCGACAGACTTGAAAGACCTTGAACAATGCGTTTACCATGAAGATGCCTTTTCAACAATGTCGATACTGTCAGTGTTACGTACGCGTCAACAATTTCACGATGAGATTGGCTAAAACTCTTGTAGGAAAGAAATAGGACATTCAGGAAAGAGTCCTTCACAATCGTCCTCCTGCAGTCCCCTGTGGCGTGCAGCGTCATACAGCTGATGGGGGCCAGCTGGTGGATCGTCTGGATCCACTACATCTGGGTACCTGGAATAAAAGCATTATGGACCTTTTCATTGCTTTCATGTGAAACTATGTTAGTGTAATGTAACCAACCCATATGATTGTCCGAGTCCAGTTTCCAAAACTTGCACAAATATAGAGACATGGGTGATCTCAAGACCAAGAAGTGATCAATTGTGGCCTCCCCAATGATGCAGTGTAAGCGCCCTCGCCTTGAAATCAAGGGATTCAGGGTTCGATACCCGGTGGAGGCACTGGTTCTGGCCTCACTTTAAACTGTATGTCCAGTTCCGATTAGCCTTTCTGTGCATAAAGTGGACTCAAAAACTAAAAAAAAAAACTCAAACCTCGTCAACTGTTTTCTTGCGTTTAATAACTAGGGTTGTGGTATTTATGACATAAAAATCACAATAATATGGAAAATTAAAGTGCGACTTGTACATAGAAAATCGTTTATCAACTTGGACTAAACACAACATACTGAATGTGATCCAAAAACGGTCAAAATATGTCAGAAATAGAAATATTATATATATGCTGTAATGAAGCACCTTAATCAAATTACTTTTTCATAACATAAATTGATATATTCTTCAGGAACATATCACATTTACGAATAAAATATGCAAAAACTCTAGCCCCATTAACAAGATATTGCACTTTTTTATGAAACAGAATAAATTTCACGATTTGTCGTTTCTAGTACGAAATCCCCACAGCCATTTAAAAATATATATATATATATAGGCATACTAAACTAGAATATAGAACTTAATGAATTATTTAATATCTAACATCATTCTGCGTAAAGTTAAGCAGTAGTTGAATTGTCATTATACTTACGAGAATATTCTGTGGATCACATCGTGTATAACACCCCTGCGAGGAGACATTATTTGTGACGCTTCACAAATGTTCCTCAGGACGCATGCGCGGCCGTCCAGGCCAAGCCTTAATAGAAGGATAAGGAATAATTACAACACTTACAAAATAGTTTAGATTCTGTTAGTACTGCTATTAAAGACATGCAATAACGATGCAGCAAGGGATAGAGAAGTCATATAGACTGCAGTAAATGTAATAAAAGGAGCTTCATTATTTGCACCGTGCTCACTTATGAAATATGTGCATACATATAATAGCAAAATAACAGCGGCGGGGTTTAGGGGGGCAGTTGCCTCCTTACTTAATGATAAGTATTGTCTATAAGGAGAAAGTAAATTTTCCTTGCCACCTCCCAAGCAATTTTAGCTCCCAATCATCGCTACTGATGATGACATATGCAGTTAAATATGTAAAATTACACAAATATGCAATTTCCAACAATTCTAAATTTCTGTTAAAGGAATTTTTTTGACAAGCGCTGATCGAATACAGCTATCAAAATATTTAATTATTCAAAACTCAACATTCTTGCTGTTCTTGTTTGTTTCGTTTGTTTGTTGCACGAATTCGATGTGACAATTATTGTACTCAATGGGTATTGCTTCATTTCCGTAATTCAGATCAGCAGGTAAATGCCACGATGACAGGTTTCGTATCTAAGTCCAATAATACCTTACTATTTTAGTGTGAAGCCTTTCATTTTTTCCATATTGATTGATTGATTGATTTGCTTTTATTATACTTCGCTTTTCTGTCACTTTTGGCTAATGGCGAAGATGGTAATGAGTAGGGAACGGATTTATATGTAATAAAAATGTGCTAAATATGTAAATACATATTTAGTTATTTTCACCAAAATATGAATTTAAATGGACTCAAAATTGTAAAAATTTACCTTTTTAATAATATAAGACACTTCATGAGATACATAAAATGCAGTACGCTTGCATTTGACATTAATTGTAAAACAACACTTCCAAAACAATGAATAACAAAATTTTGCCGTTAGTGTCCGAACGGGAATTTCCTTCTGTTTTCTCTTAGGATGGATTTATATTGATTAAAACTGCGTTGAATATCGCAAGAAGTAATAGGAGTGTATCGTAATGCAACTCTAAAACTACGTTGGGATCGAATCAAGAACCTGTAGATTGTATTGGGTGATGTAGTTATTCCTCATTCATCTTTCAAATGGTTATCACTCGCTTGGCCTAAATGTGATAAATGCGAGAGATTACCTTTAAAGGAATGGCAATAGAAATTAACTTAAGTTAGATTTTGGTTTTTGTATTCTCCATGACTGAACCGATATGGATTGGTTTAGAAAAGGATATTACTTGCCTTACAAATACATGAAGATTGTTCCTACACTTGTCCTCTCAAATGTCACTTGTCTGACCTCCCTGTCAGACATCGATTCAATCACACACCATCGTCCAATAATCGTTCTCCACTTTGCTTCTCTCTCACAATCCGCAGTCCTTACTCTCTCTCGTATTCTCGCCAACTCATCACACCCCCTGACAATTCCAACACTCAAAGCCTCTTCGTCTCCCAAGTCAATAACCTGACGTTTGCCTAATTGCTTATTTCACATTCCTTTATCTGCTTCCTGCTATACTAAGACTTTATACTTCTTACCCAATACCTTGGGTACGATACGGTATTTCAAATTTGTCAGTTATTCGCAAGAAGCTCACCCAACTCTTTTGGTCACACGGGGACATGTAGTAATATGGATATATGTTGAGAAATGTTCTGAAATGTGGAAATATTAAGTAAAAATAACTAAAATATGTAAAATATGAGCCAAAACCTAATATATGTACAAATATGAAAATAGAAACTAAATTCTCGAGTCTACATGTCATGATATACAAAGATAATACAAGATATAACTGATTTCAGCTTCATACATAAATATGTATTTACATATAAATCCGTTCCCTTATATTGAGTGATGATATGATGAAATTGATGACACTAACAAAGAACACACATGCCCAGGCAGGGATTCAAACCTGGAAGCCCTGACGTCGTGGCGCTATATGCTAACAATTCAGCCACGGAGGCGGCCTCGTTTCCTCATGTTTAAAACAATAGCATGCTTCCAAGAGACAAATGAGTGTTCATAAGTAGGCTACACCTAAAGGGTGTGTTATGGGCAGGCACGTATCTAGTAATATGTTTCGGGGGGGGGTCCAAACCAAGTGTCTCAGGAGTAATAATAATAATAATAATAATAATAATGTTTAAATTAAAATATTATATTAAATCAAATTAATACTAATTACAATACATAAATTAATATTATATTATTATTACACGATCAGGCAGAGGCGAAGATATAGTACAAGCAATGCAAGCACTGCTTGCATAATTCGAATATCATTTAATGTACTTAATGTTCTAACCGTATTTAGTTTCCATCGCACTCGATTTCGCGAAAAAATGCGGCCGCAAACTCCCCCAGCAGCTCTGTAGCAAGCACCAGCCTCAATGCTTGCAGCCGTTCTGCGGGAAAATAAGGCCTCCGAAGGAGTCACATGGCGAAGCGTGAAATTCTGGTGGAACCCGTCCACAAAGCTTCTACAAAAAGCTGTGCTTTCCGAGCTTGCGTGATTCCCGAAAATAGCCGAGTTCAACCGAAAGCAGAAGGATTCATCTATGGGTACGTTGCCAGCAAAGACTAGTAACGAATATTTGTCTTCATGAACACGTAAACAAGATCGCAAATATAATAATAATTGTTAGTCATAAAATAACTAAAAGAAGTTATTGTCACTGTTCTAAATTCCATATATATCATATTATATTACAAATTATTTTAGATTTCGCGAAATGAAAAACGCGTAAAAAAAGTTGACATTGGGAGTTGGGGCAGTGGAATTTCTGCACCCCCGTGAAGAGTTTTCTCAGGGAGGGAGGGAAGATTGGACGGACCTTGGTCCTGCACCCTGCTTCCTGGTCGGTCCAGCTCAAATTACGCCAGACGTGTTGACCGCTACCAGTGTTTGCAACTGCCAAATTATTTACGCAGTAATTCAAGTGAGCTCTTTCACAAATTTTACAATCAATAAATTGACTGCTTTTGAATAAAACTTGGGGTGAAAATAAAGCTATCTGAGAAAGAACTATCTACTGATATTTGTACATGGCATAGAAGTAAATCGTATACATTCTGCATATTATGAGCACAAGAATATGTTTTAATGATTGATTGATTGATTTGTTGTTTTAAGTCCACTTTATGCACAGTAAGGCTAATCGGGACTGGACCTACAGTTTAAAATGGGATCTGAAACACTTGTGCCTCCACCGGGTATCGAACCCGGAACCCCTTGATTACAAGGCGACGACACTACCACTGCGCCATCGGGGAGGCCCGAATATGTTTTAAGTTCTATTATTATGACGCAAGTGGTGTTCCCAGGGTCTTTTTACGGTCCCCATTTTGTCATCTTTTCCTTCCTTTGACGTTTTTTCTTAGATATACTGGGCCAAATGGGGGTTATGTCTACCATCCACCCCCCCCCCTTCGCCCCGGGCACGCCATTGAATGACACTTTATTACTTAAATATTAATGTACATACTCGTTCTGCTGAAATGATTCTGATTCCTCCGCGTAATTTTTATCTCCAAACTGATATATCTTTCCTTTGTGACGGATAAAATTAATGAAATAGGTTGGTATCACTTTCTGTTGTTTCAGAGATTTTCAAAGTGATCTTGTGTAGATGCTTGCATTTGCAGTTGTGGAAAGCGCGTGGGATAGTGTGAGTGTTTGTTGCTTCGTGTTTTGTGCTGTGAATTTATCGGAATTAACGCGTATTTAGGAACGGTTGATATGAAGTGCGGGTGTATTATTGAGCAATTGAAAATTGCTTCGTTTAGCTCGAGAGAGATAAGTGTTAAAATGAAAATCGTGGAAGGGGGTCGACCAACACCAAGAGTTTGAAATTTATTGTGGTGAGTACATCGTCTATGCATGTGTTTCTTTGCTTTGAAATGAATTTTTTATTGTTTGTGTTTAACTTTTTATTTAGTGTTTAAGTTACTCCAATGCGGTTTTTAGGGTGCCCAAAAATACTAAATTACATCATGCAGCGTAAAATAAACAAATGATTCCCATTTTTTTTTTATCTAAATCGGTTTGGTCACCGTTTGACCATATTAAATAATAATGAACAAATAAAGGTACTAATAAGTAAGTAAGAAATTCCGTCTCCCTTTAGTCGTATGCGGAAAGTTCGCATATGCAAAACGTTTAATATCATATGAATAACGTTACCTGGATTTTTTTAAAAAAGTAAATGTGACGTTTGCGGATCATATGGTTTATTTTTAGTACAGTCACTTTATTACGATATTTTGACAAATCCAGCGACTGGGTAAATGAGGCTATAAACCTTGAATCTTTCCCCTCGGCATGTCGTTGTACTACATGTTTTGTTGTACTGAAACATTGCTTGCCTCCTTCGTAAGACTACGCTTCGCTACTGCGATCAGGTAAAAAGCCTGTAGCTCTAAAAATAGAGATATAACAGCTCATATTCATTACGTAGCTTACCTTTAGTTAAGATCGGAATAATTTACATAAAAACAAGTGCTCTGGCAATGAAATTAATGTCAAATAGATTAATAATTGAATAATTATCGAATAACAAAAATGATGTCACATGTAGTTGGAGAAAAGTAAGTTTCTGATTAAAAAAGAAGTTCAGAGCAAATTAATAACCATCGATTATGCAACAAATGCTAATATTTTCATTACTTGGGCCTCCTCGATGGCGCAGTTGTAGCGTCGTTGCCTTGTAATCAAGGGGTCCCGGGTTCGATACCCGGTGGAGGCACATAGTGGTTCGGATCCAGTCCCAATTAGCCTTACTGTGCATAAAGTGGACTTAAAACACCAAATCAATCCAATCCATTTTCATTACTTAATTTTAAGTACTTCGTAAATCTTTCGGGGGTCCGGACCCCTGGACCCCTCATAAATACGTCCTTCCAGTCCCTCAAGCCGTATGATCTAAATATAATTCTTGTTTTCCAATAAGTTCAGAGGAAATTATACAAGTGCTAAACGAGCATATTTTCATTTAATTTTCATACTTAATAGGTTTTTCGGGTGAGTGTGGGGGAGGGGCACGGACCGACTAAATACGTTCTTTGTGTCCCTCAAAGCCCTATGATCCCAATATAATCCTTGTCTTCCAATAAGTTCAGAGGAAATTACACAACAACTGCTAAACGAATATATAGTTGTATTATTTCGGGGGGGTTCGGACCCCCTGGACCCCCTAAATATGTTCTTGATTATGGGGGTGCTAACCTTAAAATCTTTCTGGGCTTGAAGGAGATTCTAGGCGCTGATTCTGGAGATGTGAGATGTGACGGAACACCCTCCCCGCAACACCACAAGGAAGCATGTGATTTTTTGGCATTTTGAAATATTATTTGTGAAGCATCACTAGCTTGTTCAGTTGTAATTGCACCAGTATAGAAAAGAAGGATCAATAAACAATAAAAAATAATGTTTTGTAGGCAAATACGTAAATCTATTTATCGTTTCTGTTACGTTTGTTTACCTAGGTATATGTGACGAACATCGCCTGCTGTTGCAAGATATGGACAGCAGATCACCGTGGCGGAGTGGTTATCACAACGCGTTACGACGGCCCCGGGTTCGATTCTCGCCTGGGCGCTCTTTGTCTGTGTCCCTTCATCAATTTCATCACATCATCACTCGTCCTCCTCTTCGCGATTAGCCAAAAATTGCAGAAAAGCGAAGTATAATAAACCGAATCTATCAAACATGCAAGCAAGCAAGATATGGACAAATGGGAAGAAAACTTCATCGCGCAGTGCGTTGTCATGGAAACCGTCACCGCCATGTTTCTTTCGTCAAGTCTGACTAATCAGGCTCCGCCCACTGGCATCAGGTCCTAGACATTGAGTGATTAAGGTAATGTTGGCCTTTAAAATAATGAGTACGTTTGAGGAGACGAAAAATATTAAGGTATCTACGTAATCAGATTTTCAAAAATATTGCTTCTATGTCAGCAAAATACGTGGGTTGTAAATTTGAAAATGGCAACACTGTCAGGAAGAGGTGACAACACTGTGCATGTGCTATCAGACGGTGAGCATTGTCAGTTGTGCCCTATGTCGATGTGTGGAGTGCCAAAAGTGGTCGGTGCAGCGAGTGCTGATATGTACCTGATAGTTGCACAGTGGGTAAGTGCATTTCTTGAGGAGGTTGGAATGTGTCAGGGAGAACATGAGGAAAATTGCATCATGCTGGGTTCCCTATATTGTCAATATTGTGCAAACATCAGATACGGCTAGGTATTGTTGTTACAGGCTTCATGCAAGTATTGATGACATTCTCGTAAATTTTTGACACGGGCCACCTGGATTTTGATCCAAAAATCGCTGTCTTACCTTGGCAAACATGTTTTAGGGCAGTGAGCAAAATGGTGTTCATTTCAACCTCGTACATACACAACAAAGCTCGCTGCATCGACCACTTATGGTACTCCACACATCGACATGGGCACCAACCAGGGGCGAAGATATACAGTACCAGCAATACAAGCACTGTTTGCACTATTAAAATATTATTTAATGTACTTAATGGTTTAGCCTTATTTAAGCCCGCATCACACGGAACTGGATTTCCATTAGGTATGCCCTAGTTGGCGTTGGATTGGCTACCAATTTGCTAGTTTTCGCCTCACACGATACATATCAGCGTACTTGTCGATAGACTTTTGTTCCCATACGAGGGAAGTTGTAATGGCGGCCGCGTGAGATGTAAACGATGTATCACTTCACATTTTTAAAAGCCGATAACTATTCAACCGAGAGGAATAACGTTTCGTATAAACGTTATTAGGTACAAAACAATGGCACTGCTTAAATACATACTTTACAACGTTTACTGTACACGTATGGAAGAATATTTTAGTTGTTTCAAATGTAAACACCGTGCACTCAGCATAGATGGTGTAACTCAAAGCGCCTTTCATGCTGTATACGTTATACATTGCTGGAGTAACACTCGGAAACCACAGACAAAAGCGCTCCTTTGCACACTAACAGATTATCTTCACATGGCGAAACTTTGCTCTGATTGGCTGTTCCACAGAATCCAGTCGAGGAGAGCAAGTAGCAATTAGAACATGTCCTATTCCTCCAAACCAGTCAAGCAGTCAGCCAGGCGGCCATGATTGCTACCTAAATAGTTAGTTCAGGGCCAACTAGGGCATTCCTACTAGAAATCAAGTTCCGTGTGATAGGGGCTTTAGTTTCCATCACAATCGATTTCACAAGATTTTAGGGCCTCAAACTCCTTCAGCAATACGTTGCAAGCAGCAGACTCTCTGCTTGCGGCCGCCGACACGGGGAACCAATGCACCCAAAAGGATAATATGGCCACGCGTGAAATCTGGTTGGAGGAACGGGCCTCAACCCTCACAGAAAAGCTGAGCTTCTTAGTGCTTCTCGGAAAGCAGAAAGGAAACATTGAGAGCAGACCAATAACCAATGTGTGTCTTCATGAGCACATATAGAAGATCACAAGGATACTGATAATCATAAAATAACTTAAAGAAACCATTATCACTACTCTAAATTCCATGTAGGTCACTTAAATTACAAATTATTTTGTATTTCGCGAATTTTAAAACGCGTCAAAAATTTGACATTAGTGGTTGAAGCAAAAATGGAAAGGGCGAGCGCTTGTGATTCCCGGAAGAGGAATGTGTCTGCACCCAGCTCGAATTACGTCAACAGTGTTGAGAGTTACAGTGTTGTAAAAAGTAAAGTGATCCCCTGTGCTTAGCACCACGCCATGAAGGCGTATAGGGGGTGTGGGGGTAACGCTCCACACTTTCTTGATCCGGTCGTGAGTGGGGGTGATGTGATCAGCATCACGCCCCTGACCGCCTTTACCCCCCAGGGTTTCCCCCAGGTACCCATGTTATTCGACGCTGGGTGGGCGCCGGGGCCTCTTCCCAACTGTCAAATTATTTACAGTGTAATTCAAGTTAAATGTTTAACAAATTTTACAAGTAAATTCAATAAATTGATGGCTTTTGAATAGAAATTGCGGTGGAAAAAAGTTTCTGAAAAAGGAACTATCTTCTGATGCTTGTAAACATCACAATCTAAATCGTATACATTGTACACATTAAGAACAAAGAAACATTTTGTATTATTATGGCACTTTATTACATAAACATTGCATACATACTCTTTCTGTTGTAATGATTCTGATTCCACAGCTTAATTTCTATATCCAAACTGATATATCTTCTCTCCCGTGAGTGATAAAATGAAGGCACTACCTTTGTCTGTGATTAAGGAAATACTTAGGTTGGTATCACTTTCTGTTGTTTCAGAGCGTTTCAAAGTGATCTTGCTTGGATGCTTTTTAGTTGGGGAAAGAATTTGTGAGGAAGTGAGTGAGTGTTGCTGGTGTTTGTGCTCCGAAACGAACATGAATTTAGGAACGATTGATAATACACCGAAGTGCGGGTGTTGTTTGTTTCAGTTGGATTATTAAGTTCACTGTTTGCACAGATAGGTTAATCAGGACTGGGCCTACAGTTTAATGTGGTATCCGAACTATCGTTGAATGTGCCTCAACCGGGTATTGAACCCAGGACCCCTTTACTACAAGGCGACATTACCCCTACGCCATCGGGGAACCCAAAGCGGTGAATGTATTATTTAGCAATTTATATCTGCTTCGTTTAGCTCGAGGGAGAAAAATGTAGATATGAAAATCGTGGAAGCGAGGCGACCTACATCCGATTTACCTGACTTTTAACAATTATCTCATGGAGGCTTTGTGCGACATTTACAGTAGTTTGGAATTTATTGTGGTGAGTACATCATCCATGCATGTGTTTCTCTTGGATGGATATTTTAATGTTTATGTCCCCTGTGTCAGAAGCGCCACCTTAATATGAATTGGGATGGGGCAAAATATGAATCAACAATTATCGCTTGCCTCCTTCGTCAGTCCACGCTTCGCTACTGTCCCCAACTGACAAATGCTCACCTTCTGATAGCACATGCACAGTGTTATCACCTCTTCCTGACAGTGGTTGCCACTTTTAATTTTACAACGCCTTAAAAAAATATATATTATTTCAAGGTTACTTGCAGAAAATCTGCAACGTTTACTCACAGTGAAATAAGCCCTTCAAACTGCTCATAGGCGTCCCTTCGCAACCTTCTGGGACCAATGTAAACGACATCCGAAGCATTGTAGGGCACGTCGAAGGAGGTGGTCAGACCGAAGATATACTTCAAGCTGTCTGCCAAGTTGATCGTGTTTCCCTTGATCCTCAGCGTCAACTGGAATAAACATCACAAGAGTGAAGAGTTGCAAGGTTAGAGCCAGGGGAGCTTGTTCCTACTGGCAGTTCTTTACATCTTTCAAATCTTCTTCCATGTTATTTCTTCCATTTTCTTGTCAGGAACGAAAAATATCTGCTGAAACACTTCGATACTGCGTAAGCACAAATGAAACTATGAATAATTGTGGAATTAAGTCCAGGAATATTGCATGTTTTGCGATTCGTAGAGTGTTGTGTATAACTATTACGAAGCAAAGTGTCCACCACCATATTTATTGTATTTGTTTTGCGCTATAAGAGTTTCAAGAACTGAAACAAAAATTCCATTAAGTTTCTGACAACGCCACCATACGTAGAAATCAATTCCTTGAAAATTCATACGATGCAAATAATAATAATAATAATAAATGGAAATGGTCCTGGAAATTGAAAGTCAACCAAACATTATATATTTCCCACATATAATTTCATTTCAGCCACAATAATATGTGTTCATTATTGCATGAACATGAAAACTTCAATTTGAAGCAATGTTTTTTGAGGGGACAACACTATTATGGGGGAAAATGTGCCTTGTTTGCTCCCCCTGGAAAAAAATACCTTGCTTCCCTCTCGCTAAAAATAATCCTGCGGACGTCCATGTTGACAATTTGTTACGATACTCGATCTATTCTCTCTCTAATCAAGTATAAATATTAAATTATTATTATCATTTTCTTTTCATTTTAGAATACACCTCGAGCCTCATAATAAGAAGTTTTATTTCAGTGTTTGGATAACGAGTTACTAGAGTAACTGTAGTTACTTTATTTTTAAATTAATAACTATAACTTTTGAGGTAACTAGACACAACAAGGCAGTTACTTTCCTGCATGTTTCGACATGGTTTGCCATAAATTATAGAAATACTTACAGTTTGAATTTTCACATAAACGCTTGCTTTCAATTTTCTTACCTCTATATTTCCACAAGAGGTTTATAATAATTAAGTGAAATTATATTGTTCATAAGTAGGGAGCGGAAGTTGATGACCTAAAAAATATAGGTATATGACCTATAGAATGTCCTAAAAAAATTAAATTTGTTAGTTTCAGGTTAAAAATTGAAATGAAAAGGAAATTAAACAAAATGCAATCTTGCTGTAAAAAGAAGGCACCAAATGATACCATATGCACATTCAATTAACATATGCAACGAGGATTTCCAATGGAAGCAACTGAATAATTTTAAAACAATTTAATAAAAAAAAAGTCGTATACACTGAATAAATTGGTGTAAAATTCATAATTTCTTCGCGCATCTTTGCATCTTTGATGTAGTGTGGTGTGTTTCTGTGGCACCATAAAGAAAAAGAAATTATCACGATCCACGTAAGATAATTTCTGTTTAGAAATTTAATAAATTGTATAAAAAATAGGGAAACCAAAATCAGAAACCAAGGGTTCATAGACACGCCCCCCCCCCCCCCCCCAGGGAAAAGTGCGTCGGAAAAGTAATTTTTAACATCAGAAATTGTTTGAAATATCTGAGTTTGCCCCAGACGGGCACCTGGTGGTTTCCCCCGACACAACGAAGACTGTCACCAGTTCAGCATTTCTTTTTCTCCTAAACTGCAATCCTCCGAGATATGTATAGGCCTGTGTTCACCTTGGTGAAAAGACTCAAGAAGATTACCAAAATGAAACAAGTGACCAAATATGACGAAACTATACACTGAATATTGCGAAAAATTACTGAAAAATGCCGAAAATCTGGGAAAATGACCTAAAACCTGAAAATTGGCAAAAAATGCACTTTAAAATTATATTTTTTGGGTTCTAGACGAAGTGTAATATTGTGTATATTTAATGGGCATCGTGTCCAAGATGTAAGAAAAAAGATGACATTTCATCAACTTCCGCTCCCTATTCATAAGTAAAGAATCGAACTGCTTTGATCTTGTTCAAGAATTCCTTACCTCAGTCCATTGTGAATCGTTTATAAATTAAACAATTAACTGCTTCATTTTCGTTCACTCTATCGTTCATAAACTAAGCAGTACATATCTCGATCTCGTTCACGAACGACTTAACTCCAGTTCAGTGGTAAAACTACAGTGTGGCGCATATTGTATCTACCAACATCAGTTGGCAACCCTGTCGTAACGCAGGTGCGCATGCGCAGAGTCTCCGTAGTTGCAAGTTTGGCAATCAGTTTGCCATGGAATATTCACCTGTTCAGACACGAATCATGGCAGTGGAGGCAGGCGTTCATCCGAACGGGTTACATTCAAGAGACGCTGCAAGCATTACGATGATGACCGCCGTCAAACCGTGCCAGAGCGTCACATGATACGATGGGTCACACAATAGTGATCCAATGGCGGCACACAGGAACAGATGTCTTCATGTCGGAGGAGCATTCTCTGGCGTCCTGATGCTTCTCTGTGCGTCTCCTGAATGGAACCCATTCGGATGAACGCCTCCACTACCACGATTCGTGTCTGAACAGGTGAACATTCCATGGCAGATTGATTGGCGCCTAAGCATGGGAGACTTCTGCGCATGCGCACCTTCGTTCCGACAGGGTTGCTAACTGGCATTACTATTCTAATATGCGCCACCCTGTATTACAATTGAACTAATTCAATAGTTCATCAGCCAAGGTGGACGTGTCTATCAGAAAGGTAATTACCTTGACCTGAGATCCCGTAGGAAAAACCAAATATCTCTTCCTCCTATGCAATATCCGTGGTCGTTCTGCTGCGATTGTCGAGTTGTCCACTGTCGAATCAACAATATTATCTTGAAGCATACCACATAAGACCACTAAGGTAACCAGAGAATACGTGCAAATATTCATTGTTATCCTGGAAAGAATAAGATAATGTAAATGAAGGAGAAGATGAGTGCCAATCACTCATAAATTCTTAATAGCAATGTACTAAATTTGCTACACAATATACGTATACCAAATTGTCCATGATCATGATTTTATGTTATCACTAATTTATGACTTTTCTTGTTCTTTAAAAATTAGAATGGATACATCATCACTGAAGCACTATATCCTGTCCCAGCTAACTCTGAAGCAAGACCGCGCATAGCGTCAGAGAAGGGGAGGAAATCGAGTGGGCAGAGCGAAGCAGTACACGCTGCTGCGAAGACTGGTAACTGCAGTCGCTTTCCCCCTCTCCACGCAATCCCGTTCTCTCTCACGTGCTCATTGGTGGAGCCGTCTCGCGTCACTATTTGCGCAGAGACTTGTTTTCCTTCGCCTGCTCCAGAAATATCTGGGACAGAGTATACGTCCCCTCACTGCGGCAAGACATGGGAGGAGGATGATTTTGGGGGACATGCTGTCAATATAAGTAGAGAAAAAGGTCTAAATATGGGCCCCCCTTTTTCTGTTGTCATTTTCAGAGGAAAAAATAATATATCAAGCACCTGCCTTTAAAATGCATATCTATGAAATATATACTTAAATGTAATAGCATGATAAAGTATAGAAGGTCTCAATTTTGTTTTTGAAAAAAAAAGCAATTTTCAAAAAATGGTAAAATGATGTATTTCAAAATTGTGGTCTAAATATGGGCTACTAGTGGCAACATCACAAAAAACAATAAAAATTTTAAAACACAGTCATTTATCGCTAAACGTTATAAAATTCATATTTATGAATAATCTGTTGTTTTGAAAATCACGCGGAATGGGAAAAATCGAAAGAAAAACATCCAAATATTTGTTGAAAATGTGATCTCAACATTAGATCTCATGTCATAGCCCATATTTAGACCATCAAGGTATTTTTCTTCTTCAATTTATTTTCGCTCTCTGTGGTACGTATTTCACAAACAAATCATGGCATTATAAAAGCGCACATTTGTTTTATGTACAGCTAATATCATATCCTTGACCAGGCACGTATCCAGAGGGGGGGCTTAGGGGGCTCGAGCCCCCCCCCCCCGAAAGTTTTAGGTTTACACTAGATAAAATGAGGTTTTTGGTTTCTTGTGATGTGAAATAAAATAATGTGACAATAATTTAAGGAAAGAAATAATTATCGAGGCAAGACGGAGAATGTTCCGTAACCCTGTTATTGATAATAGCACGTATCCAAAATGGGGCACAAGGGCTCGACTCTCTCCCCAGAAAATTTTTCAGTTTACATTAGATAAAATTAGGTTTTTGGCTTCTTGAATAATGTGAAAATAATGTAAGGAGAGAAATAATTATCAAGGCAAGATGAAGCATGTTTTATACCATGTTTTATAACGCTGTTATTGTTAATAGCACGTATCCAAGGTGGAGATGAGATGGCTCGAGCCCCCCCCCCCCTCAGGAAATTTTTCAATTTACACTAGATAATATTCGATTTTTGGCGTCTTGAATAATATGAAGATAATAAATTTATAAATCTGAGAGAAATAATTATCGAAACAAGACGGAGAGTGTTCTATAACCTTATTATTGTCAATAGCACGCATCCAAGGTGGGAATCGGTAGGCTCGAGCCTCCCTTCAGAATTTTTTTCTGTTTACACTAGATAAAATTAGGATTTTGACTTCTTGAATAATGTGATGATAATTTGGGAGAAATAATTATCGAGAGAAGACGGAGAATGTTCTATAATCCTGTTATTGTTAATAACATGTATCCAAGGTCGGGTTGAGGTGGCTCGAGCCCCCCTCCCCCAAGGAAATTTTTTATTTTACACTAGATAAAATTAGGTTTTTGGCTTTTTGAATAATGTGACGATGATTTAAGGAGATAGACAATTATCGAGGCAAGACGGAGAATGTTCTATAACCATGTTGTTGATAATATTGCACTTAAACTTTTCTTGCGCTTTCGGTGTTGTCGCAGTGCACTTGAGCACTATGTAGAAACTTGTCAGCATTTGGAAGCTCCACAACAAAGGTAGCGCCTAACGTAAGGCGATTCGTTGTAATTTCTAATCTCCGGAAGGAGGGAGAGGGTACGTTCTTGAATGAGAGAAGGAGTCAACTACTGGCAATATTAACGAATCGTTTTATCTGCGGAACATTCTAGAATATTATGAGGATATAAATACGCGGATTCAATTTTTCGGCTGATCTGTACAAAGAATTGGTTAATGAGATTTCAGAGGTCAGTGTGACAATTCATACAGTCGATTGGTGATCAGATCAGTCAGCATCCTCTGGTTGCTTTATAAGATATAGTGATTCGAAAATGAAGACATTGACGACAGCAGAACTTCCGTGGCCTCATTGTAGTGCTAGTTCGGTTCGAGGGCCGAAGAGATCAAGGTCTCTCCCTCTCTCTCTAAAGTGAATATTTCAGCAGTACCGGATATTGGAGTGGTTTATTAAAACAGAAATAAGCTGAAATAAGCTGCATAGATCAACTGAAAATCAAAGTTTTGAGTGAGATTTAGTTTATCCAGAACTAAATTTCGTATACGCAGTCCGAGAATTTTATGGTATAAAAAAATACTTTGTTTAAGCCTACTGGGTTCGAAACACATTCAAACACTTAACTGCCATAAAGAGACAGCCGAAAATTTTATGAATGTCGAGAAGAGAAAGTAAGATGTTGCATATGTAGACATTTTAGGTGGAAATTGAAGGCTCTACCAGGACCCAAATCAGGGCTCTACCAACTGAGCTATTCTTGACTTCAACCGATTATTCGTTAAAATGTCTACATAGTACATGTCCTGTGTATATCAAATCGTAAGGTGTTGCCTGTTTAGTGAAAAAGCACAGAACATATAGGAGAGAGAAGGAAACTGAGGAGCATTCCCACCGGTTGAGGAGATTTTTTTTCTGTGGTCAATAAGAGCTACTACTTCGAGGTGACAATGACAGTGGCCTAATAAGAGAGATTTCACACCGTGTCGCCTGAAGATTAGGTTTGTGCGGCCTTTTGTGTCGCTACGGTGTGAAACGTTGCTGTTCATTGGTCCATTCCAATCGACATGTATCGCGTGTCCCTTCGGTCTGAAACCTTCTTAAGTCTTGAAAATCCAAGACACAAGGATGGAAAAGTAGGGCCTTGTTAAGGTTAGGTGTGAAGCAGGCAGACGACAGCACCCTAAAAGATCATATCCAAACCTGCAGGAAGAACGCATCTTACTTCAATCTCCAATACGGAATGATAAAAACTTCTGGTGAGTTGATTTAAAAAAAAATATGTCCGAGATAAAGAGAGGCGTGTCCAGGATTTTCGGAAGGGAGAGGGGTTACGCATACTATTTTTGGCTGTCAGTCCTGATTTTGCCATTTTTTTCCTGTCTTTGACGTTCCTCTCTTTTTTTTTTAAAAAAAAAAAAAGGAATACTGGGTCAAATGGGGTTATGACCTCACCAACCCTCCCTTGGGCACGTCACTGGAGATAAATGAGTAAGCATTTCATCATACTGGGAGACGAAACATTAGATGTGTTGGGAACGGAAGGGTTTTCACTGTGCATTAATTGTTTCGTGATCCACCTGTATTCGAGAAGACTTCCTTTGTTTCGTGCCGATATATGACAAGACACTTCAAAAATGCCTGTCACAGCTTCCGCTTAGCACTTGTGAGTGCTAAGGCCTGAATCTGAACAATTTGGTGGGTTTCGGCTTTTATAAGAGCTGCAAACATGACAAGACACGTTAGTGGTGTTCAGGCTCGAATCAGAGAGAAATATTCGAGAGCTGTCTGCGTCCAGTTCGCAGCCCACAATTTGAATCTCGCGTTGTCGAGTGGATTGTCCAACCCGTGCATGTGTAACAGCTACGTAAAAACACTCAAAGACACCATAGACGTTTTTATGCCTGATGAGAAGAAATGGACAAACACACATACTGAGATGGTTACGGCACACAATGTTAATGCATGGAAACAGAGGAGTCGAGTTGTAAAAAATGTTCCGATTTCACGTTCTGATTAAAATACAGCCTTACAGTGGCGACGATTTAAGGGATAGTTGCTCCCCATTTTTTATTTTCTTGCCTCAACATTATGGCCTCTTAATGTTAAGCCTTGTCTACCAAGAGAAAGTAAACTTTGCTTGCAACGCCCTCCGCACCCCCCCCCCCCCCCCCGGGTTTGGAACCCAATTGCTACCACTGGTCTTGAACATACAATTGTGAGGTTCTTACTTCCCTTAAAAAAATGGTATTGAGCCCCCCCCCTGAAAGGAATTCCTGGATACGTGCCTGTCCTTGACAGATAACCAGTTACAATAGCCTCTGCCAGGCTTCAGCACCCGGGAGCGCTAATAACTCCAAAATACATATTTAAACCTTCGCCCATATTTAGACCTTCTCCTCTAATTGTTACTCATTGTTTTAGGTTTTCATTTGCTTCCATGGGAGGGGACAACGGAGACATCTAAAACTAGCAATGAGCCTGTTGGGGACAACAGCTAAGAAATAGCTCACTCGCTACCACAAGAAGTTCCTAGATAAAGTAAACAATTTGAAATATTCCTATATATGAAAAAGATGAGAATGTAACACCTTATGGTTTTTCTATTTGCGATCAAAATGAGTCTTGAACATTTTCTTTTAAAATCTGTATAATAATACAGTAAACCCTCGTTAACACAAACTCGCTTAAGACGAACACTCGGTTAACATGAACAAAATGTTGGTCCCGACATTATATCTTATAGAAAGTTTTATCGGTTAACGCGAATTTCGGTTACCACGAATTACGAACTGCTTTTTAGTACGTTGCGTCATTAGATCTCGTTTAACACGAACTTTCAAAGTTGTTCATAACTTTTTTTCTGTTATTCCTCTGTCGTTCCTCTTAGGTATGTAAGAAATCGCTCAACAATCTCTATCATCTTGTCAACAATCAACTTATACCAGAGGCGTGGCGTGCATGTAGCCGCTGTTACCGCAGGTAACACCAAAATATAAAGAATTGAAGAACCCGTCTTAAAATATTATTACGTACATAAACTGGTAATATTGTCGTAAAGTAAACATTGCAAACTGCCATTTTTTCTGACACCGGCAAAAGCGAAGAGGAGGACTGACTGATCCGGTACCCTCCACAGGCAACATGAGGAAAGGACCCTGAGCCCACGCAAGGAAGACTTCGCGTAGCGGTAAAGACTGTTATGACGGGAGGAGGAGGCGGGCTGTTTAGCCGGCGCAGTTGCCGGTGATGCTTACAGGAAACATACCAGTGTTGCCATATTCAATTGACAGAAAAGAGCTAAGTCGCCTAATCGGGTCTATCTTACTCTGAAGGTGTCCAGTCACACTGGGGAACGATGGCGCAGTGTTAGTAGCGTCGCCGCCTTATAATCAAGGGATTCCGGGTTCGATACCCGGTGGAGGCACAAGTGGTTCGGATCCAACTTTAAACTGTCCCGATTAGCATTACTGTTCATGAAGTGGACTTAAATCGCCAAATCAAAATTTTAAAAAATCAAATCACACTGGGGCAAAAGCAAACTACCAAGTGATATTTTGTATTTACACTAAATATCAGCGATTATGAAAGTCCTCTTTGTCCTTCTTCGACATCATGGGCGAGAAGGAGAGGAGAGGGAATGGTATGGTCAAGGGGTCCGCTGTCCTTCTAAAAATGTCAACCTAAAATTCTATATTTCACACATATAATATTATTTCGGTTACGGGAATTTGTGATAATTGTTGATAATACTGATTGACATTGACATACGTTGTCGCAGGAATGCAATAATTTGGGATTGAAGCAATGTTTTTGAGGTGGTAGAACTGTTTTTGGGTGAAAACAATACTTACAAGCATAATTTCCCGATTGTTATCTTAGCACGCTCTTAAGTGTCAGGTGTCGCAGGTTCGAATCCTCAGCAAGAAATGGTTATTTCAATGTTCGTTGTTATTATTTTACTTACATAATTATAAAAATTAATAATTACTTACACAAAGAAATAATAATTTTATTTCAATAATTCACCACGCATCGTCATCGTCACGATTATCCTATAAAGCGAAAGCCTTAAAGGTAGCAAAGGACGTAAAATATACGAAATGGTAGTGGTGTCAGAAATGAGATTTCAGTGGATTTAGCGAAACATGGGAGTGGGAGTAGTTAGGAAACAGATGAAGACTTCATCTACTCTACATACGTCTTATTTGAAACGAAAATGTTTCGCGATTTGGGCAAATCTGGTTTCAAAAGAACTAAGATGGCAACATTAGTAGAACTGGACTTCTTGCAGGTTCCGAACGAAATATTGGGGAAGGGCCGATGCTGAGAGGGGAGGGGGCAAGGAGGGTGCTTTACGTGTTACAATAGTAAACAACGGTTTGTGGGAGGGACTGTGCAGTGGGAGTTTTGTGACTGGTGTCTTTCGTCTTTATGTTGTTTTCGGGCATTGTCAATTAATTTATGAAGCTTGCTCCGAGTTCCGAGGTTGCGGGTTCATCCTATCTGGACAGTGTGTGTAATCGTGCGATAGTAGATATTTTGAAGCAATCTTTCGGTTCGTTATTTTGCAGAAAAAAATCGAAATTGTGGCGAAAGGGAGGCCAAAGCCTATTTTGAACGATTTAAAAACCAAGTCGTCTGCTGGATATGACCGACATTTCAATGTTTCGTGGTATAACGACTATCCGTGGTTATGTGGATGTTTGCAGTTGTCTAAACTCTTTTGTTGGCCATGTACTCTATTTTCGGGTGAAAAAAAAAACGTGTCGAATTCAGATGTGGATAACATGGACCATGACGCACCCAAAAATTCAAATTCAAATGAAAAACTTCTCTTTATGACAGCATCATAGAAGTTTTTTGATTTGATTTGATTGATTTTGCTTCGCTTGTGCCACTTTTGGCTAATTTGCGAAGATGGGGATGAGTGATGATATGATTAAATTGATGAATAGACATCACAAACGCCCATGCCCAAGCTAGGTTTCGAACCCGGGATCCCAGCATCATATAACTATTTTCAAAGTCGGATTGATCTGCTCTATAAGTAGCCTTCGATGTTTCTGTAAGTATCAAATTACGTATTATTGTGTCAACAACCAATGTTTGCGATTTCACTTTAGTCCTTATGTCAACATTTTTCTTTTCTGATTAATAACTTTACCAAAATCTAGTATTGAATTGCATACGTACCAGATTAATATTATATGAACTACTTGGAAGACATTGGGGGGGGGCATGAGGTGGGGAGGCGTCCAAGTCTTCCTTAAATGTCCTACTGATAACCGGTAACACTTTTAAAAATCCACGCCACGCCACTGACTTATACAGTATTCTAACCAACAGATTCAGATCAACAATGTGCTCAGATATGTTTTTCTATTCTTTAAAACATAGCCAATACGAGTAACAACGAGATTAAAACTTTGGTGCAATTGCTCGACAATCGCGATCATCTCGGCAACAATGAGCTTATACGTATTTAACCAACAAATTCAGTTGTGTGTTCAGATGTGTTTTTCTATTCTTTAAGACGTAGCCAGTACGAGTAACATCAAGTGCCTTTGGATCAAGGCATTATTGCTCTTATGAGTAGGTCTTATCGTATCTTGCGAAAGCGCAATATGAAGGAATTTTTCACCAGAAAATGACCTGTGAGTACTTTTCTTTTAAAGTTAATTACTGTAGTACTGTACTAGTGTTTTCTATGACGACATACATAATACGTATTGTAAATGGTTAATATGTAGAACTGTATTGCAACAATAAAATTTGAGTCCCCAGTTAGCACGATTTTTTTTTAACACGAACTCTTGAATTTTCGGTCCCTTGGGATTCGTGTTAACGAGGGTTTACTGTATTAGCAATAGTAAAAAAAATAACTTACCCGTGTATGTCTTTTCTGTGTAAACCTTCCGAACGCGCAAGACATACTCAGCAATAAGCAAGGAAAATTTTTACTTGACGATGTGTATTTTTGTGCAAGAACTCGAAGCGTCAGAGCCACAGTTGATGGTTGTTTTTACCCAGGCCGTTGTGTACTAAGTCAGCAGCGTGACATTGGAATTAAAATAGTATTCCATAACATGCAAGAAACATTATTCAAGATCACGCCTTCTTTCAAATACCGTCTCAACAAGTCGTTGATACAATATGGACTTTAATGTTGAAAGAAGGGACTGACGTAGATAGAATATTCCGTTAGCCTGTCGTGAACAGAGAATTTTCACGTTAACGGAAACACACCGCTAAATATACAACCAGTACAGCAGTATAAACCACTTGCTAACTAATCAGGAAAGAGTTCGGACACGACAGATTTGGACATGACTAGGGGAACTATTCCTTTTTGGGGGGGAAAGATTTTATACCCATTCGATATATCTTCACACAAAAATGAGCGGGGGTCGTTTCTTTGATTGACTTGTTATGGATTTTTAGTTATGGTTATGTAGTTTTTCTACCTGCCTGTAGGTGATCGCAGCGATGGGATTTGAAATGAAACACCACCTCTTATGCCTTTAGAGTCGGTTTGGAAGGGGGAGGGGACGTGCTGTTCGCATTAATACAAGGTTAGTTAAGCAGACAAACTGTTAAGAATAAGGTTCAGTACACTAACAATGGTAGTGGCCTGAGCAGTTTTGTACGTTTTACGTTTGCAAACATGAAAGTGAGCCTTCAGTACCTAAAGTAAACATATATTGCTTAAATATGTCTGTATTATATTATTCCGCAAATTTTGTCTGACCAAAATAATTTTAGTAAATAATTCGGCATAAAGTGGGGGAGGGGAATGTTTTACTTTTGGGGGGAGTGCGTCATAGGCCTTGGGGGGGATGGGCACCCCTGACCAGGACCACCTTCGTAACCAGTGACATTTCGTAAACTCTAGTTGTAACCTACACCCAGCTTAAATTCAAGCTTAATTATGCGCAGAGAGGCTAATCGAGACTGTACCTACAGTTTAAAGTGGGCTCCCCCGCGTGCCTCCACAGGGTATCGAACCCGGTACCCCTTGATTAAAAGACGACGACGATACCAATACCCCATCGGAGAAGCCCGTAAAAGACGTCTGATTTGAAGCAATAAACTAATATACGCCCTACCGTTTTCAATAATGTCGGTTAGTGTTTGTACCTCAAGACAATCCTATTTAGTGATAGAAACAGCTCACCCGCCTCCACAAGAAGTAGTTTTTATTTTTGTATTTATTTATTTACTTAAAGTTTCAGATACAGTACTGAAAGACCATTTTATACTGAAACTGTAGCAACAAGAAAAAATAAAAATAACAACAACAAAACAAGACAATACAAGATGGCAGACGAAAAAAAAAGAAATTGTTACACGTCCATTCTTAGCGATTGTCGGAAACTCTGTTCTGACAAGAAAATATCAATATTTACATGCTGGTTATTATATAAGTGAGGGAGTAAAGA
Source organism: Lepisma saccharinum (assembly GCF_977018435.1). Classification (NCBI taxonomy): domain Eukaryota; kingdom Metazoa; phylum Arthropoda; class Insecta; order Zygentoma; family Lepismatidae; genus Lepisma; species Lepisma saccharinum. The sequence goes on from NC_139237.1 coordinate 39,709,257, forward strand.
GATAAAGCTAGACAAAGTAAACAATTTTAAATTGAAAGAAGACAAATTTTGGAAAAAATCCATATCTGTTAGAATTTACTACAGGTGTACCTATACAAGAGCCACCTGAGATTTCTGGAAAGACTTCATATAATTCAAATGGTGAGATTGTGGATGTGGATGACGGGGCTCAGCTGGACATGGCATTCGAATGGGCGATTTTTTTCAAAATTTGTCTTCTTTCAATTTAAAATTGTTTACTTTGTCTAGCTTTATCTCTTTACTCCCTCAGAATTAAAGTTACCCAACTCAGAGCCCTCTGTAGCCTGTTAGAGGCATCGTAGAATTCTGAAATTTGGTGAATCCACTATGCAGACCATGGAGAAGAGGATGGCGATAAAAAATAGTTCAATTTTCCGCCACCAGGTTGAAATGTGGCGCTGTACTTCCTTGATGGGTTGTAATAATGTCGTAAACTGCTCCAATTGGTTATGGATTTGCCTTTACCTTACAATCTTGCAATAAACGAGAGATTATTTTCTCGCAACTTCCAGCCACTAACAAATGTATTTCTAATTAATAACTCAACTAAATCACTTAACTTGATTATTTGTACCCCAACTGCAAAATAAATAGTAGACAAATTGTCCATCACCATTTTCATTCAGTCCGTTTTCCACAATATGATGATCATGAATTGAAGTAAAAACGTCATTAGGCAGAGGACAACATCTGCTTTGTATCAACAGAAATTCATTCCTTAAAACAACACAGGGTGTGGAATAAAGAGTAATGAAAATAGTGATGGACAATTTGCCTACTGTTATCTTTGCCGTTGAGTTTACAACCAATCATGGAAGTACAGCGCTACATTTCAACTTGGTGGCGGAAAATTGAACTATTTTGTTTCTTATCGCCATCCTCTTCCCCCAGCATAGTGGATTCACCAAATTTCAGAGTTCTACGATGTCTCAAACAGGCTACAGAATGCTCTGAGTTGGGTAACTTTAATTCTGGCCACCCGGTAGAATGAAATGAGATCCTCTCTATGTACAGGGTGGCCACAAATAAAGTTGCGCCACTCGGAGCTCTCTGGGGGTCCTTTGAAGCAACGGAGTTCGCTGAAACTTAGTATAGAGGCTGTGGAGACCTTCGGGAAGAGAATGCTGACGAAGGAAATGGTTCAAGGTTTCACCGCCAGGTGCGAATGTGGTGTTGAAATCCGGTGCACAGTGAACAACATTCCGGGACACGCATCGTGCGACTATTGATCACACCGCCTTACGCTTCCAAAGAGTCATTTACGTTGACAATGCGCCACATTTCAACCTGGTGGTGAAAATTTGAATATTTTTTCCCCTCAGCTCTCGCTTCCCATTGGTCTCCATAGCCCCCACAACAAATTTCACTGAAATCCGTTGCTTCGCCTGGGCTCCAGAGGGCTCTGAGTATGGGAAATTTAATTCTTCTTCTTCTTCTCACCCCCCTTCTCTTCGTGCTGTTAGGCGACGGAGTCCTTGAGCCATCTGTTAAAACTCTTCCTATCTTGTGCCATTCTCTTAGAACTTCCAATAGTGCCTTCCCTATTTTAGTAACCATCCCTGACAGGTATTGTTCCCATTCTATCCGAAGTCTTCCTCTTCCTCTCCTTCCTTCTGGTCTCGCTTTTGGTCAAGTGGTGACCCAGGGTAAGGTGAAGTGAACATATAACCTCTCCCTTGCCTAGACTGCAGTGCATGTTCGACGAGAGAGAACATCCAGTGGCTTAGCGACCGCCCCCGCAACCCCCGCAATGCGGGGTGGGGGGGCGAGGTGTATGAGCCCGCATGTTCTCACTCTGTACATCTGAAAATTTATGTAATCCCAGAAATTCAACAGATAGTGTCCATAATTTTAAAAAGTGAATTTACAATTCATAAATCTGGTTCCCAGTAACATATCATGTGACGACGTCTGCGATAATAAGCAGTGGCGTATTGTCTCAGCCAGGGTGGCCTGGACAACTTGGCATAGGGGTCTCCTCCGAAGTGCAGAATTGACTTACTTGCTCACAGATGGCAATCGATAGGAAAATTCTCTCATCTCATACCTTTATAGCTACGCAGTTTGTCGTAATCGTAGTGTAGTGTAGTATAGTTATGAATCAGTTGCTCAACCAGTCTATGCCTTATTGTTACCCAATACCTAAACAAACAAACTTGATAATGCATGATCTTTTTTTCACCAGTAATATTAGTTTCACAAGTAATATTTAAAATGTAACTTCCCACAAAATATTTTCAAGGAGGCCCCAAGCCTCAATATGAAATCGAAATAAGATCTGAGATAAATTTCCCACATTGCCCACCCCTGTTATGTTTTACTTCAAAGGGGGCCCAAAAACTCATGAGTGGAGCCCAGGGGCAAATATCTCTTTGCCCTTAGGTCCAGGAGCCTTTATTCCGTCATGTTGGGTATACAGCGTATACAGTGCTCAAAGTGAAAATTCCTAGCTGCGAATTTTCTTGTTCGAGTTAGGGGATAGAAAGAAGGATCCTTATATGGATCAACTTGAAGGCAATGCAGTAGGTGGAGAAGGATGGTCATGCAAATTATTCTAGCTGGAGGAATGCATTATGATTTTTTCTTAGCTGGAATATAGCATTACCCTGAGTCCCTTACACTCCCTCCCCCCCCCCACTCACGCAAGCTCTTCGAGTACTGATGATCTGTTAACAAAATGATCCTTGTTTCATGAAAAGGGCCTTAAGAAATATCAGTGGTATATCGAAAAGAAATGGCATCGTTAAAGTTGTGAATAATAATATTGAGGCCCATACCAACATCAAAATTAAGCACCGTGCCCGTGCGGCAACAAACTTTTTTTTGTAGGGGGAGTCCAAACCAATTCATTTCATTGACTGACAAATTTTCAGTGAATAAAGTCCCATCGCCGCTTTATTATCTATCTCTCAAGACTGGTGTCCGCTGCTATTTCTTCGTAGCAATTGACCTTATGATGTTAGGTCACCATCGACAATCTAGAGGCCCGGTTCAACTCCCATAACTGAAATGATACGTTTACTGAAGAAGCATCCACCTCACAATCCAAAAAAGGAGTGTTTACTATCCTTTAAACAATTTCCCCAAGCAGTATTTTTTAAATATGTGTGTATAAAATGTAACCTATTTTTTTTAAGTTTTGACAAAATATACAAAGGATCACGAAATATTTAGCTGTGTGAAGCCTCCTCCTCCACCAAAAAGGAATCCTGGCAGTTCCGTAGCGTTCAAGTAAGAGAAAATATTTCTAATTTCTTCCAGATATTTATCAGATGTTCAGAGCACCTGATTTAGTTCCAAGAAACTAGTACTACACTGATATATAGGCTAAGTCGATGGCAAAAAATTGGAAGGCAGAGTATTTACGGCAAAGGAGAATTTCTGTTACAACTCGAGGAGGGGAAAAGCTAACAATTGTGCGTCCATTCCACTCTGGCATCATCTCGATGTATTTTCTTTTACCAAAGGGGCCTCCAATATTTTACTTGCAGGGGGGGCCCCAGAGAACTGCGCTATGCCACTGAACACATCCTTCTCGAGGTGACCATGATTTCGTTAAATACTGTGGATCTAGACTGGGAAGTCGATAAAAATCCCTGAATAGAGGCAGCAGTCTCTTCAGTACTGGCCTAGAGTCGAAGAGGACATCAGTCCAAAAAAGTCTAGAACCAAATAGTCACAGGCGGAGTTGGAGCAACAGAATGGCTGTGACACTGCGAGGGAGTAAACCCTCCAAACTGGCAGGCCAGAAAACCATAAGACGGCAGCCCCTTCATTCGGCTAAACTCACCGTAGCCCACGTAGATTCGAAATCCATTGTTATTCAGAGAAGACAAAAGGAAAGTTAATTCTATGCTTCTATGCACCATATTTGCACCTGGTGGTGAATATGTGAATACTTTTTCTCTCACGTCTCGTAGCCTTTATGCCAAGTTTCAAAGCATCGGGGGCTTTGAGTAGCGCATTTTTTAACTGTGGCCAGTTCCCCTTCAATAATAAGATGGTTTAGCCTCTGATGTCTAAGAATGTACCTGAGGAATATCTTTCCGTAAGTCAAATGCTTTTAAAAAAATTAGGTTACATTTTATACACACATATTTAAAAAATACTGCTTGGGGAAATTGTTTAAAGGATAGTAAACACTCCTTTTTTGGATTTTGAGGTGGATGCTTCTTCAGCAAACTTATCATTTCAGTTATGGGAGTTGAACCGGGCCTCTAGATTGTCGATGGTGACCTAACATCATAAGGTCAATTGCAATCTGCTACGAGGAAATAGCAGCGGATTCCAGTCTTGAGAGATAGATAATAAAGCGGCATTGGGACTTTATTCACTGAAAATTTTGTCAAATGAAATGAATTGAATTGGACCCCCCCTCCCTTACAAAAAAAAGTTTGCTGCCGCACGGGCACGGTGCTTAATTTTGATGTTGGTATGGGCCTCAATATTATTATTCACAGCTTTAACGATGCCATTTCTTTATTTTCTTCGATATAGGCCTACCACTGATATTTCTTAAGGCCCCCCTTCATGAAACAAGGACCATGAAGAAATCATATGTCACATTGAAACGTGAGGTTGGCGTGTGCCTTCTACTTCCATCCTGTGCTCCTACGCCCTACAGCGCGGTGGGTGTTAGGCGTCGGCGTCCTTGAGCCATCTGTTAAAACTCCAGACACTTGCAATGCAGAAAACGTAGAGAATTAACACTTTTTAAAAGAGACTGTAAGCACAGAAAGAGAGAGGGAGAAGTGAAAGTGAGAGAGCAACAAATGGATCAACTTGAAGGCAATGTAGATGGCAATCGATAGCAAAATGATCTCATCTCATACCTTTATAGCTACCCTGTGTTCGGAACGGCAAGCGCTCCGTCCCGCCGAATCTACACCAAATTTTACTGAAATCGGTTGCTTCGCCTGGGGGGGGGGTGCGGGGGGGCTGACAACTTGATATATGGGCCTCCTCCGAAGTGCAGTAGGTGGAGAAAGATGGTTATTCTAACAGGGAAAGGCATTATGATACATGGAGAATTTGATGCCGAACGTGCTGCTATTACATTAAATTGCAAGTTTAATATCATTTTGACCTCAGAAATGATGTCTGAACATGATAGTTGAATAATCAGTGCTGTAAGAGTAAGACTTTTGAAAAGACGATCGTCAACAACAGAAAAGATATCGGAACTCAAAGAAGCCTTAAAATTTGCACAGCACTTTTTTACACACTTGCAATTTTCACAATTTAAGTGATCTGTGGGGCGTTACCCCCACATCCCCTATACGCCTTCATGGCGTGGTGCTAAGCACAGGGGAGCACTTTACTTTTTTTTATCTATTGTTAGAATCCGGTCAAGAATAATGCATAATAATTCCGCGTGACTGAAACATTTATTTTTAAAGTTGTTTCTAATAACTTCCCTTTTCTTCACGTGATATCATACTTATCCACGTAGCTAGTAAATGTGGTCCTTTGTTATATATACACACATTTATCGTCAAGAATAGTTATTACAAAAAATATTTTTCTTCTGTTTCATGTCTCGCAACCTCTAGGGCTAGCTTATTTACAGGTATTATAAATCTAAAATTGTTGTTACAAAGAAAAAGAAGGACGAAAATACGAGGGGAGAATATCTGTTTACTACTATGAAAACATACGTTAATATTAAATTATCGGATAGAGCATAATGCCAGTCATAGTGTATAATAATATATATCATGCATTTACGCACTTAATACATTTTTTTTATAATGTTGGGAGTTTCTTCGATTCCTACCCGCCGTTGAATTACACATGCTCGCAACCAGATAAAAAGCAAAGCATAGTGAAAATATCTAAATTTTTGTATTATCGACCCATGGCAGCTAGAGACGACCCAAATGACGTCAGGTTTAGTGTTCTTTGTGCATAAACGTACTATATTTTGCTCGTTTTCGCAACCATTCCGTTGCGCTTTAATATATTAATTCTTAGGTTCAGGAGAATGTAATTTATCTTAAAGCTTTGTTAAACCCATTTTTATTAACGATTTACACGAGAAATTCTTACCTTCATTGAAAATAACGTTTGAATAGCCATCCCATCGAACTCCAATGTAAAGCTTAGGGCAACCAAATGACTAGGGGTGTGCGGAATCCCGAAAGGTTGGGACCGGGATCGGGATATAAATTTCCCATCCCGATCCCGACCTCGGAAAATGACTTCCCGACTTTTCGGGATCCCGAGCAGTTGGAAAATACCGAATGGTCATTTTAAAAGGTTGTTAATTCTCGACGTTTGCTGCATTTCAAGGGTCTGGAACTTATCGGAAATTGTTTGTTTTTATTCCAGAAATGCAAAAACAATCACTTGAGTTGAAAATGACGTGTAGAATTCGAGATTTTCAGAGCTTCGGGAAATTTCGAACATTTCCCGTCCCGAAAATTTCTCGACAAAGTCGGAAAATGGTGATTTTTCCCGTCCCGAATGTCGGATTTAAAAAAATTCCCGTCCGATACCGTCCCGACCAAAAAATTCTGTCCCGCACACCCCTTCAAATGACGAACGAAATCATTTAGTGACGCAACGGGGGTGCCGCCGCCACCAGAAAAGTTTGGCAATGAACAGAGTTGATTTCTCGACACGGGTACCCTTAATCGTCCTGCGGTGTACTATACAGCAAAAGGGAATGTAATAACTTCCTTCTTTGTCGTGAAGAAATTATGTCTAGCTACACAAAATACAAATGAGTATATGACTAAATAATAGAACCCATAAAATTGAATTGTGCATATGTGGGTGTTACATGACTGGGTATAGTGCAGTACGGGAAAAATTGTAACATCCACAGGGAAGCAGAAAGTTTACTTTTTACATCGTCACATGTAATCAGTGTGTATGCAATCAAAGAAGAAACAACAATTAATAGAACAACATGGTATATCATTCGAGATGTGATGAATCCTCGACGGGGAAGCAAAATTCAACTAATACTCCAGCGGCAAGTGATAATGAAGAAAACTGGGGTTACGACTTGTATCCTGAAAGAAAAGGAGGAAAGTATAAACCTGGTTTCTGGAAAACTGCATGGTTTGGTGAAGTTGAGTCCATTGATAAAATAAAGTGCGAGAAGAAGATATATTATTGCATAAAAAACAGTTAAGTAATAACGTTCATTCTTGAATTCTCAAGTAGGTGTTTTGACGTTGGTAGGTATCGAATAATAAATTAAGCCAATTGGCGGACATAACGTATTATCTTCAAAGGCACAACTTCGGGCATGACGACAGATTGCCCTCCCTCGAAAATTAAGTTGAGATTTGTATTCGATAGCTGTCGATGTTAAATTCTCCCAAGTTCTATGTGATTACTTCAAAATAATCAACGTACACAAGCATTGGTAAGAATTTACAATATAGAGAATGTCTCCAATTTCGATTACTACTACGATCTCGTCCCAACACCTCTCACTCGTTTATTTCGTCATTTGTAACATTCGTACTTACCTATTGTGCATTGCGAAACATTCTTTAAGGTGGGATTTCGCTTGGTAACACTTTACTATACCGGAGACGGATTTCTTTAAATTTACAGGAGAAAGTACGGTAACACTTTACTATACCGGAGACGGATTTCTTACGTCGGTGATTGATTTCTTCAAATTTACAGGAGAAAGTACTTACGCAAATCATTTTCTTTAGCGTTGTTGATGTTCGGGAATATAGTTTTGATCCATTTTAATGCGAATGCATGTGGTTTTCTACGAAAATCTATTTCCGACGCGCTATTGCTGCTGCCGCCATTTGCTTTCTGCACGAGAGCACAATACGCGCTATTGCTGCTGCTACAAGATGACATGTAGAGGATGCGTCGTGAAATTGTTGCCGGGTGTGAAGATGCCTTGGAATTTGAAATTCCGATGTTGTCCGTAGGAGTGCTTATGGAACCTAACCTAACCTAGTAGGCATTCCTCGTTCTCCTCGTGATCATTCGTGGGGCTATCGTATGTAAAAATAGACATTATTTTCGTTAGAAATCCATTATTTCACCTAAAGAAATGTTCCGCAATGCAGAATAGTACATTAGCAATGTAAAAAATTGCGAAATAAATCATTGGGAGCAATTTTACAATACCGGGAATTTCTCCATTTACTCACTAAATTAGGGCTCCTAATCACGAATCTGAAGTTAAAATTTGGCGCTCACGTGTCAAACTTGCAAAATAAGAGGGTCAGTCATCGCAACCGACAATGCACAATTGCTCATTATTTATCGCAAGATTTTCTGTTTCGAATACTTAAGGAACGAAATATATATATTCCTGATATTACTATGACCCTAAATTTTTTTTAACTAATATGTTTCCTAACCTAACCACGTGCCAATGGTTCGTGGGGCTAGCACCAATGGTCCGTGGGGCTAGCCATAATTCAGGAATTTCTATACGTGAGCGCCAAATTTTAAGTGCAGATTCGTGATTAGGAGACCCATATTAGTAAGTATCCGAAATTTCAAACAGATTGGAGAAATTCCCTGTATTGTTAAATTATACCAATCATTGATAGGTGTCTCCGGTATAGTAAAGTAGTACCGAAAGGACTTACGCAAATCATTTTCTGTAGCGTTGTTGATATTCGGGAATGTAGTTTTGATCCATTTTAATGCGAATGCATGTGGTTTTCTACGAAAATCTATTTCAGACGCGCTATTGCTGCTGCCGCCATTTGCTTTCTGCACGAGAGCACAATACGCTCTCGTATTGTCCGTATATGCTAAATTGAACGAAAGGAGTGCTAATGGAACCTAACCTAACCTAGTAGGCATACCTCGTCCCCGTGATGGTTCGTGGGGCTATCGTGAATGTTTGTGCTAACGTCAATGGTTTTTGGGGCTACCCGTGGATGGTTTGTTGGAAATAAGGAACAACAGTAAGTACTCGTTAATGTAAGACATAGACATTATTTTCGTTAGAAATTCATTATTTCACCTAAAGAAATGTTCCGCAATGCAGAATAGTACGTTAGCAATGTAAAAAATTGCGAAATAAAACATTGATAGGTGTCTCCGGTATAGTAAAGTAGTACCTTTCGCTTTTCTCATGAAGATAATTTCTATTTTTGACATTACAGGTAATTATTGTTCTTCCTTTTTTCTCTTCCGTAACACACAATATGGCGGGCACAGCTTGAGTTGCTTGTGGATCGTCAGTGGGTATGCAGTGTTTCCAACCTTCTTCACCAAAAAATACCTTAGCCCCATGAACCCTTCTCGGTAAATTTCTCGTATCGCACAAACGGATTTCTTCAAATTTACAGGAGAAATTACTTACCGAATGCAGTTTATTTATACTTTTGGAAGTTCGGGGAAGTGTTTTCTCGCATCGTTCATTGAATTTTGCCAGTAAATCATTTATTTTTCAATATAAATGTGGGTAACATTATAGTATAAGGGAAACAGATTTCTTCAAATTTACAGCAGAAAGTACTTACGGAAATCATTTTCTGTAGCGTTGTGGAAGTTCGTGAATATAGTTTTGATCCATTTTAATGCGAAAACATGTCGTTTTCTGCAAAAATCTCTGTCAGACACGCTGTTTCTGCTGCCGCCATTTGCTTTCTGCATGAGAGTACAATGTTCCATGTGTTAAGATGATGCAACCCCATAGTCAGTGTTTCAGCCTTGCCGTGTTTTCACTAGAACATGACGTGTCTAGTATTTTTAATTTTTTATTTTTAACTATGCTTGCCTAACCTAACCTAACCTTACGTAAAATGGTTTTTCAATTTTTTCTTCAATTTTTCTAATTTTAAAAAAGAATGTTAAGTATGTTTGCCAAACCTAACAGAACCTAACCTTGCCATGCATGGTTCGTGGGGCTATCCGTGCATAGTTCGTGGGGTTTTCGAACCCGAAAAAAAAATCTAATTTTGAAAAAACAATTTTAACAATGTTTGCTTAACCTAACAGAACCTAACCTAACCTTGCCGTGCATGGTTTGTGGGCTATTTATGAATGGTTCGTGGGGTTTTCGAACCCAATAAAAAATATTTTTCTAATTTTAAAAAACAATTTTAACTATGTTTGCTTAACCTAACAGAACCTAACCTTGCCATGCATGGTTCGTGGGGCTTTTTATCAATTGTTCGTGGGGCTATCCGTGCATGGTTCGTGCATTTTTCGAATCTTGAAAGAAATACAAAATCAGTAACACGAAAGTAGGTATTTTTCTATGAAGAAGGTTGCAACACTGCATAACCACTGATCATGGACAATACTATTCAAGATTTCTCCGCCATATCGTGTGTAACGTTTAGTCTAAAATTGAGATTATTTGCGTGGAAAAAACGAAATGCCAACTTCAAGAATCCTTAGGAATGCAGAATACCTAAGTATCAGTGTGAAAAATAAGGGAAATAGAGACGTTTGGTGCTTACTGAAATTTTACCACCATTTCTGGTTAGCTTACGTTAGGCAAGGTTAGTTAAAATTTTGTTCGTAAAACTATGTGGTACACCTCTAAAAAAAATCCATTTATAATTGCTTTTTTCACGCTTTCCACAGATTCATGATTAGAAGGCCACATTTAGTTACTATACGAAATATTAACGAAATTTGATACATTCTCTATATTGTAAATTCACTCCCAAGCATTTTTTACATTGTGTCCAATTTTTATTCATGTTTAAGACACACGTCAGAGTTTTAGTGACCACTTGCTACGTGTTGTCTGAAAAACAATTTTTCTCTTTCATACACTCCTAAATGATTCAATGTTTGTAGTCTTGGCAGCACACTGGTGCTGCCATCTGCTTCATGTGCATAGGGTGCAAAGAGGTATTTGTTTCTTTGTTAGGTTAGGCATGCCAGGTTTGCAGATCTTAGCATTTACATAACATTCGTAGATTCGTCCCAACACCTGATCATGTAAAATCTGGTCTTAAGCATGAAACTCCCTTCGAGATTTGCTTGAAAATTTGTCAAAACTCCATGTCTGATACAATCTAAAATCAAGAGCAGCTGCTTGCTGCAAAGTGCAGACACTTGCGTAAGCTACTTTTCAGATTATAATTTATTCAGTAAATAATGTTTAGTGAAGTTTTTAACTGTACTGATTAGTTCTCCAAACTTCACGCTCACTTCCACAGTTGCAAAAAATAATTTATCATTTGGAGCTATTGCCATGGAAATTATTGTGAGAGTAAATCTGAATCTTTGATAAGTAATTATCTCAAGGTATTTTTATAGGCTTATACAAGCATCCACGTTTTACATTGAGCAGCCATTCTTTGTTTACTGTCGTCTTTGCCACATTTGCTGTATTTTAGTGCTGCCTCATTTTCACGCGAAGCTTTGAAGGGTTGTTGTGATTGAGGCTAGATACAAAAGCATTTAACCTGGCCCACTTAAACTAACAATGGGTCCAAAGTAGAAAATCCCTTCACACCCCACACATGTGTCCTAGATGCCAGTAAACAATGACTGCTTGCAAAGAAAGAATCTAGAAGATTGTATGGAAGAGGCAAGTCAAAACCCCAGAGAATGCAGTAATCACTGAGTCAAGAAAGTATACGAAAATGATTAGAAATTGAAACATGTTAAAATTATGCGACCACAAACAAAAGAACCTTCAGCCAATAGCCTTCACACATCTTCCCTTCCGAGTGTGAGTATAATGCAAAGGACAAGCAGTTGTGCATAAGTTATTTTGCCTGTGGTCCCACTACAGAATGATTAATTTGAAATTAAACAATCTGAGCTTGAACATCTTTCAATCTGCGTAAGGAACACAATTTGACCCATGTACATGAATTACCTCATATTACAGAGTCCTTTCAGTTTTTTCATTAAAAATCATTGTTCCACACCCATATCTAATACTTCTAACAAGGGATGACAGAAGAATTTTGGTGTTGGATGTATTTACTGTTTCATGGCAATTCAAGCCTGTTATCAACACGCTTCACCTAAGAAAATAGGTAATGTGTAAAGAAAATAATCTTAAAATTCACACATAACTTGAAAATATACATTGAAAAATTCACAAACTTCAAAAATGCCAGAGCAATCCAACAACAAGGTAAAGCCTCAATACTCGTCCTAATTCTTCACTACAAGAGGCCACAAAATTTCACCCACGAGTAGAATTCATGGCTTATCAAAACAACACTGCAACGTGTCAGTATGATATCCTTGTAATAATCCTTTTATAATACACACTGAAGAAGAATATAATCACCTACACAATAAAAGAGTAATATAATAAGTAATACATGAGTCCCCACATGAAGTAGGCGATGATGTGATCATGTAAAGATGGGCTAAATAATACTGTGCAAAACCACATATTACTTCACTGTAACACATTTCTGAAAGCTAAAATCAACAGAAAATTTTCACTCGAATTAAAGTCTTCATAAATCATTCAAAGGTTTGCATTTTCTCATGGAGGGTAAGGGTTCAGAGGGATATCAGCAAATGCACATATTTAAAATGTAATAAATATCCTGCACCTTTCTTGAAGAATGTACATTTTCATATGAAGTTCCTATTTGTTGACTGGGATTGTGTAAAGCCTGCCTATTCATGGGTCTCTTTTAGGCAACTCAATGTACCAAATTTCATCAAAATTGGGGTCAGTGAACTTAGGCTTGTGTTGACGTGGTATCATTTTGCATTGATAATGTTTACAGAATTTTTATCTTTACTGTAATAAAATAACTATTACAATTTTTATATCCTTCAAAAGTTAAATGTCTCCCATTCTTAACCCTTCATTGGTTGCTCGAGAAAAGTTATGTTGATGGTCGTGCATGGTCTCGGAGACCGCGTTTTTAAATGTGCCAAATTAATAGTCTAAAATGCCAAATCCTCAATTATTACGATTAGATCTTTTCTTTCAACAATTGATATTCTCTAAAACTACAAAAATTGAAATTCTATAAAATTATAAAAGGTACTTTTTGTTAATCAGGCATGGAATGGCATATCGGATTTTCGGTGAAAACTAGGTACGCTTATAGCCGCACATGGACTCAGGCAACAAGTGGCTTCAACAAACCCTCCCTGGTTGCTTGACTATCTTACAAACACTGAAAACAAAATTGTGGAGAGAAAAATAGAGAAAGGTTAGAAACTCCACTAGACAGAGGGAGGGTGTTGACAAAACAATCATTGATAAATAACTACGTTAGAATCACACACCCAGAACGAGAGACCGTGTGCAACCAATGCAGTGTTAATACATTTATTCTCACGTAGCCAAGTGGTCTCAATACATCTAATTGACATGTTTACAAACAATATCTAACAAAATACAAGTTACATCTTTTGCTTGCTTGTTGTATCTATAATTCTGTAGAAATAAGATACACATTGCAAACCAGATGTAAAGAGGAAAAGGACACCATGTATAGTGCTTAATATCTGCAGGAATAAATGTAATGAGCAGGGCTCAGAAGGTAAATGACTTAATGTTATATAATGGACTTCAAATTATACATTTTAGTCCTTACTGAAAATACTTTAAATGTATACACCAGCCTTCCTCCCTGCAACATACCAAAATTTAGAAAGTTGTTTGGAACTTTCTAGCAGGTGACTTTCACTTTCCAACTTTACTTTCACCTAAAAGGCTAAACACAATTACTTCCATATAGAATGTGGTTGGACTTTTAATCTCACCCTCTTTTCCCATCATTTTTCTTTCTTCTCCTCTCCTCATTCTCTCTTGTCCTTTCCACTCTTTCTAACATCTTCTTCCATTCTTTGTTTAACTTCAATCCCCCATTCCAGTTCATTGTGTCTTCTTCACCTTTCTTCTCTATTTCCTTGGCTTCTTTCCATTTTCTCACTAGCATTCTCTTCTCCCTTCCTATCTGCTTAGCCTCATCCCACTCTATGTCATGTCCTGTTTCTCTCGTGTGTTTAAATATTGCATTTCTGTCTCTCTTAAGTCGTACATCATCCCTATGTTGTTTCAACCTGTCTTTCAGCCTCTTTTTCGTTTCTCCTATGTACACACTCTGACATTCTTTACATTTCACTTCGTAGATAATCCCTTCATCTTCCTCTTCTCTGTTTTCCTTTTTCTTGTTTGCATTCCTCTCTATTCCTAAGATGCTTCTCCCTCCCTTCCTGTAAGTTTTAATTCCCGCTTTCTTAAGCACTTTGCATATCTTTTCTGTGGTCTTCCCCATACTCCTTATTCCAAACCTTCTCTCTTTTTCTTTCTCTTCCAATTCTTCCCTGCCCGTTTTCTTCCTTCTTTTGTTTATGTCCAGTCTATCCTGCTTCTCATAGCCATTCTGTTCCAGCTGTTTCCATAGGCTATTTATTTTGCCTTCTTTTTCACATTCTTTCCTGCATATTTTCTTGATTCTGTCCTCCATATTCTTTATAAAATTTATTTTTGTCACCTCACTTACATCACTTCTTTTGTGGCAGAATACCCCTGCTGCACACTTCTTCTGATGCCAAGCGGTTTCAATTTCTTGTCCTCTCTTCCTTTTCATCAATATATCTAGAAAGCTTAACTTGTCTTCTTCTATTTCAAGTTCCAATAATATCCCTCTTTCTTCATCTTGTATTTCTTTGGCAAAAATATCAAGCTGCCTCTTCGTTCACTTCCATATGCCAAAACAATCGTCCACATATCTGCAAAACAGAATTATTTTGTCACCTCCTTTTTCTATCACTAACTTTTCCCATTCATTCATAACCAATTCAGCCAATGCTGGGCTTAGACTGGAACCTATATTTAGTCCTTCACTCATTAACATTATTTTATCTCCCATTATACTGTAACCGTTATTCCAAATGGTTTCCAGCGCCTTCACTACCCTTTCACTATCCCATTCTCCTATAATTTCTTGTCCCATTCTCTTTTTAATAATGCTAGAAGGTTGAAACGTTACGTTTAGTTTATGTTTTTAATAAAATAAATTACTGCCTTGGTCAGCATATTTAGTTTTCATAATCATGGAAACAAGGCTTAATGGTGTTATAACCAAAAGTAGGCTATTAGAAGGCCTAACATTTTGAACAACAGGAAATATGACTTTAAAAAACAAAAGAAAGAGAAAAATAAAGAGCCCATGTTCCAGCTGCTCTAATTTTGATATCATCATCATTACACAGGTGCATTTTCTACATGAATCAAGTTCTAAACATGCCTGTAAGTATTATTGGACAGACTGTGTGGTTATGTACTGTGCCTTTTGTGCAGTACTATTTTTCCATCATGCTGCATGCTTATGAGAGTATGTTAGGCAGGTAAGCTTTTATGCTCCTGCATGTTTATGGTATGGCTGTTTACATTTTGATTATCATAGTATTTCCATACTTTCCTTCGCCTGCATAAGGAAGCACAAATGAAAAACAAACGGAACGCCACACCACGTAATAGGGATTTAAGAAGTGGGTTTTAAAAAACAAAATTAAATAAAACTTTTCAACTTCCAATCCCTGGTGGTTTGAGATGATTCTCTTTTTTATGTTCCAGGTCCCATTGTGAAGTTAATGATGGCAGCCCTTGAGAGCTCAGGATGGTATGTACTACTCTCTATGCCCAAAGTCACTAAATGTGCTTGCTATGGGGGAAAGTTCATAAATTGTTCACAAATGAGTATAAAAATTATTAAGACTACAATGTTAATTGGACATTATTCATTAATTGGTACTTTTAAGTAGACTTATTCAAACTCTACATTTTGAGATGCCTCTTCTCCCATCTTCAGCTGAACAAATTTATTTTTGCCTGTCATCAGTGGCAAAAGGAAATCAGTTCACTTGAAGATAAGAGAAGAAGTGCTTTCTCCAAACACAGTGTTAGAATATGTATAGTTTAAAGCACTAGACAATGGATAATGCTTTATAAAAATAATGTTGCATGCTAACGTTCAACCTGTCGTGGATATTCTGGAGCAAGGCCACACATTTCAGCAGAGAAGGAGAGGAAATTGAATGAGCAAAGCAAGGCAGTACATGCTGCTGCAAAGGCTGGTAACTGCAGTTGCTCTTTCCCCTCCACGCAAACCTGTTTCCTCTCACCTGTTCATTGGTGGACCCCTCTCGCATCACTACTTGCACAGAGACTTGTTTTTGTTTGCCTGCTCCAGATATAACTGGGACAGGGTACAGAACCATTGTCCCTAACATTCCAAGAATTATTAGTGCAAACTTCCAAGACTTCTTATTTCCAGGATCTAAGGGGAAAGCATGCAAATGTCAATCTCCCTTCCATACAGTACACCCTGCAAACTGTATTCCTGCAGACTCGAGAGACACTGGTGCCTTGACCCACAGCCACTTAGTACAGTCCTTTGGGTCATTTATGTTGTGTCCAATCTGTGTGTGTTTATGCAGAAGCATGGTGCTGATCACATCACCTCCAAAATGGCCAAAATCAAGAATGGATGGAGGCCTACCCCCACATCCCCTAAATGTGCCTTCATGGCACTTTGTGTGGAAAACTTTACCTTTTTACTTTATGCAAAGGGCAGACCAATCAGGCTTAGTCTTGCCAAATCTCCTGGAATTGATCTCCCGCACGAACTTTGTCTTCCGCGATGATGAGATTTTAATAATATTATATTTTTTACTATTTTCTTTTGCTATGTATTTGCCATACGAAGAAATTTATTATTGCAAACCAAAGAAACCTCACAATTCATATTTTGAATACTCCTACACAAGAGGTGCAAAAAATAAAATCAAAGGCATTGTTGTTTGAAAGTCTTGAGACTTTATTTCCCTCTACCCAATTTGCTTCATTATACAGACGTAGTTCATAGTGTGTTACAGTTGGATTAAGTGCTTTTCAGTGTTTGTGCTGTTGTCATAACCAGTTCAGAGTTGCGAGGGATAAAAAAAGAAATCCTTACTTACTTTTTCTGACTTACCATATTTGTTTACAAATTGTGGTTGTTAGGTTGTAGCAAGGTCAGCAGCTGATATTCAGGACATTAGTCTTACAAAACATTTTAATCTAAAGAGTTTGAAAGCAGTAAATAAATCTCTTGAAATTTTATTTTTAAAGTAGGTGTACCTAGACTGCTTATTATACATCACAGGTATCTGTAGCTGTCATCTAGTTTCATATTTGGGCCTCAAAATGTTAATATTTCTTGGTTTCTTCAGTATTCATAGCCTTTCGTCTTGTTCACAGTACTCATGGAATAACCATATCACGTTTGTACCTTTCAAGCTCAATCAGGGAGATGGAAATTAATGCATTACTTAATGAATGACAGTTTGTGTTGGATGTTTAAGATGTTACTTTTTTTATTTTTCAATTTGCATTGAATGTTGTGATTAACACATTGGTTACTCTCCCCTAGTCCTGTAGACATCCGTCGCCATATATCATGCGAGGCCTGTGATATAAAAGTTTCTGGTGGATATGATCCAATGCTGAATCAGGTATGCCTTTTGGTTTATTTTACTTACATTGTTTTGAATAATGTGTTTCCATGTATTTGAAATTTCAGGATTCCCATCGGCATGGGAAATCAAGATTAAATTGATGAAAAACTGATTCGAAGTAAAATGTTCAGTTTTTCTTTTTTTTCTTTTGTGACAATGCGGTACAATGAGTATGAACTATTACAAGTTGTGTGTGACCCTTCGTGAATTTCATCTCATTCCATTCATCATCAGTGTTGTGATTAGCCTACAAAGGAGGCCAAAAAACTGTTAACGTTATGATGGAACCTAAAATTTGTTCCAATGATTTTTCATTCTCAACATGTACATTTCCTAGATCCACAAATTTCTCACCTTTGTAGGAATCTGCCAATTTGGAAACAAACTAGCTCACCACAGAAATTAGCCTCTTGATAATTGTGGAAACTAAATGTTGCAAACAATAAGTCAAAGTTGCAATAGAAAAGTAGGAGTTAGCAAAAATTACACAAAAAGTATTTATAGATAGATCTATCTCAGAGTAAACAAACAAATTTAAAACAGTAAATGAGATAAATAGGCCAAAATCTACCTCTACCTATTAACAATTTTAATATCCTGAACAACTTGAATTTCTTACAGTGTTCAAGCATCTACATAATAAAAATACACAATATTTGCCTTTGTTAACCCTTCGCATGATTGTATTCTTGTTTAACAAGATGCATTTTCAAGCGTGCATATTTCAAACTTGCTGCAAATTAAAAAAAAAAATCATAACTCTAGAACTAATTGTCGTAGACAGATAAAATTGGTGTTGTTTTCTTTCTTAAAGACATGGCTTTTAGCGGAGGTCAAATTTATACTTTGTGCCTCCCATAATTAGTGTGAAGAAAGAAGAGTTATTTTTTTTTTAAGAAATGCTTGTGCCCCCCCCCCCCTCCCTCAATAGACTGAAGTGAAAGGGCAAAAAAAAAAATTATATAGCGGTGATACATACCTACAACCATGCAAAGTTTCGTTGAAACGAGACTGATATGTATTGAGTAAAAAAAAATAATAACATTATGTAAATTGGCAGTGTTGCCAGCTTCAGGACATTGTCTAGAATTTCACTTCTAGCATCCACCCTATGGATGGACCAAATTTGGAGGAAAGCATGACAAAAGACTACTCTATGAGGATACGTAATGCATGCGCTGCACCTTTGAAAGAGAACCTGAAATGCCGAGGTTCGGAAATTTTGCAAAATTACAGACATTTTCGAATTTGGGGCCTTTGCCCCTGCTTCCCTCCTGGCCCCTTAATTGTCGGATGTTACTTAAAATGTTGCTTTTTACTCATTCTTACATTTAGAATTTAAGTTGTTCAAAAAGATGCAGTGGTTGAGAAGTTACAGCCTTTTATCTTCAATTTATCCCCAAGTAACAAATGGGAAAGAAAGGGCTTTTTCAAACATCACTTGTTAATAACAACCCATACAGCACACACATATCCAGGAGATGTCTAATGGGGCATCCTCTGGATATCCATGCTGAAATTCTGGATATCCATAGG
This sequence comes from Lepisma saccharinum, assembly GCF_977018435.1. Taxonomy (NCBI): domain Eukaryota; kingdom Metazoa; phylum Arthropoda; class Insecta; order Zygentoma; family Lepismatidae; genus Lepisma; species Lepisma saccharinum. Next base: position 39,728,214 of record NC_139237.1, read on the forward strand.
ATGTCCCCTATATATTTATATGTCTGTCCAAAGGACGTCCACAAGATTTCCAGGGAAAACGTGTTGTTTTATTGGACATTGGATATTCTGTGGATCATTTTTGAACATGTTTTGGCAGTTGGCGTGCATACAAGGTAAGCTACCAAAGCACTGTTTCGGTATTCAATTCGAATTTTTGCATAATTCCCAGGATAATTAGACTCCCCGAAAGAGGCATTTTTGCGGAGCCCGTGAAAGACTAAACTGCCGTAAAGCAGTGGCATGCGGTGTTTTTATCAAGGCAAACCTGCCCCTTGATGTACTATTGTTCATTTAAAAATTATATATTCAGTGCTTCGGCTATCTAAATGGTCACCGCACACTACTGCCACTACTGCATTTTGGGCATCCTGTGGATCATTTTTGGATGTGTTTTGGACATGTTTCGTACATGAGTTCACGTGATTTTCTGGATGTTTTTATTTCATTGTGGATAAGGATATATTCTGGACTAAAATTGTACCTAATCTGGACATTATGCTGATATTTTTCGCACATAGCTACTTTGGATACAAAAAGAACATTCCTGGACTAGATTTACACAAATTGAAGACCTCGAGTACACATTTGCTTATAACAAGCACTCCACTCTCTCTTTCTCTACCTCTCACTCACTCACTCACACACAACACACACACTTACGCACACAAATTCACACAAACATGTATCTACACATCTGAAAAGTACTTTGTATTCACACGCATAAGCATAGTAAGCAGCGCTTATTCTTCACTACCACGCAAGGCAACGTCCTCATGCAAACTGTGTTCGAGACGAGACACAATGAAAACCTTGTTGCAACTTTCACCTGCTTGGCGTGCATGCGCAACTCGCTGAAAAGACAATGGGCGTACGGGCAAAGCAATCCTTGTGGGAGATGTTTTTAATTTACGATTTATTACTGCATAACAGAGTTTGAGTGCTAACATAATTGACACTTGATACTATGGCTGAATTTTTACACGGATATCAAAACATTTGTCAAATTTGTAATAACAAGTGGACGTAATACCACATATCCCATGAATATCCAGAACGGGATGTCCTATGTATATCCATAATGGGAGATTCTCTTGGTGTCCAGGATGGGATATCCCATAGACGTCCCATGGATATCCAGAAAGGGACATCCATAGGACGTCTTATGGAAATCCACAATATCCATGGATCTCAATTGAATATTGTGGACGTCCCTTGGATATGTGTGTTGTATGGGAATTGATATATTGTTTTGTAATTTCAGTATATTATACCCTTAGACGTAAACTAATAAGCAAAAATGACAGAACCGAAATATATAGTTTTCAAGAAATGGTGTGTTAATTGCTGCCATGTGCTAACACGTGGTCGGGGTAAATTTCGACAATTGGGCCTTTGCTTCTGCATCCCCCCTGAATTATTAATTGTCAGATATTACTTAAAGTGTTGCTTTTTACTCATTCGTGCGTGTAGAATTTAAATTTTCAAAAATATGCAACACTTTAGAACTTATAGCCACTTTTATAAATCTATTCCATAATACGTAATATGACTGTAACAAAGGGAAAATAAGGACCTTTTTCAGACTTCACTCATTAATATTAGTTACAATGGATATATTGTTTTGTAATTCAAGTATGTCAAACCTTCATATGTATACTAAAGATCAGAAAAGATAGAACTGAAATATCATGTGTAGTTTTCAAGAAATGGCGCATTAATTGCTGCTGTGTGCTGCTGGTCAAAATATCGACCATCCGTCCTCAACAGGTGTATGAATCTGGCCTCTGATAGTTAAAAGTAATTTACCTGCAGTAATTTCACTAGTATTAATTTCTACATGAAGTTGCATTCATTATTTTAATTGCACATGTATTGTGTTGCTTTTTCAGATTATAGTATGTCAGAATGTGGCGAAGAGTGAGGGAATGGTCCAGGGAGTTATGGCTCATGAAATGATTCACATGTTCGATTACTGCCGGAACAAGCTGGATTTCAAAAACATAGATCATCTCGCCTGCACAGAAATCAGAGCAGCAAACCTCACTCACTGCAGCTTCATGAGTGCCTGGGTCCAAGGGGATGCCTCACCGTTCCGAGTCAGACAGCAGCATCAGGTAAAAAGAATCATGAATTACATTATGAAAAACTAAATATGCTGACCAAGGCAGTAATTTATTTTATTAAAAACATAAACTAAACGTAACGTTTCAACCTTCTAGCAAGGTCTTCTTCAGACTCTGTATCAAGTACAAAACTTATTTAGTTTTTCATAATCATGGAAACAAGGCTTAATGGTGTTATAAATGAATTACATTCTTTATTGGCTACTTGTAAGAGAATTCCGGGAGATGACCCTGCTAACAAAGATGGGCTGTAAAATTTTCAGTCTGATAAAAACATACATTAAGTTACATAAAAAGAGGGGACATTTATTAAATTTTGCTGTTATAAAAACATGCATCTTAAAATATTGTCTTTGAAAGGTAAAAATTAAACACTTTACAATTGGCCATTACTTTACAGGTAAGATGGCCCACCTACTCAGGAATGCTTTACCAATGAATTATATTTAGCTTACATTCCATAAGAAAATAAACATGTTACAAATGCCCAAAAAAAACTTCACTTAAAAGTATTTTCCTATTCTTTGCTCTTCTTTCTTCTTAACTCCTCATTGGAATTACTCTTTTTGCTGACATCATCAGCTAGATGTTGAAGAGATTTTTTTTACATTAGTTTTGTTTGGGCTTATTTCACGTCACTTTCCTCCTACAATTGGCCAATTGTGAGAATGGTAATCAGATGAAATTAATAAAGGGAAACTTAAACTTATGCCCAGGCTGGGATTTGAATCCAGAACCTTCAGCGGTGAAATCGTGAGTTGAGTACCCAACACACATGACCATGGAGGCAGCAGTTTCTCTTGATATGTTCTGCTGTAAACTACCTGGAATGCATTTCTTTTATCAACTACATAATTATGATTTTTTGTTCCATGTTTTTTTTAGAATCAAATAGCTCAGTTTCCAGTTTAGACCCCACCTCAAAATAAACTTTGACACGTTGAAAATTATATTTGTAGGAATGTGTGAAAAGGAAAGCTGTGGAGAGTGTTTTGGCAGTCCGGAAGGTAACCCGGGAGGAAGCAATGGCTGCTGTGGAGAGAGTTTTTGGCAAATGTTACAATGATCTTGAGCCAGTTGGTCGAAGGTTAAGGCGGAACTCCAACGACATGCAGAAAGCTTATCTTGAAAAAGATATCTACGGGTATGGATGATATTTGATAAGATCGTAATTGTTATATTAATGCCAGTGTACAGAATGCATTTCTTAATTTTGTCAATTAGAATCTTATTGTAGAGGCTGTGAATGTGATTTTGTGCAACATCATTTATATGGTATGAATATATTGCTTAGAAATTTTGTACATTTTGTTTTTTATTTACTTCTGTTAAGAATGAAATATGTGCACATATTTAACCAATGATTAGAATGTAGTTAACACTACAAGTTACTTCACTACAGAATTAAAAACAATAAAAGTATACATGATGGATGCGGTAAACATGGTTTAAGAATTGCATGAGATTTCGTATTTCCACGTTGCACAATTTAATGTTTTTTCCCAATTAATTTCGAACCTTAGTGAATGCAATTAATCGGAAATAACTATTAAATTGTGCAACGTGGAAATATGAAATTTTACGTAAGTAATTGACACGTTCTTTAGTCAAAAGAACATGATTTAACTAAAACAACAAATAAAAGGTCACATGAAAGACTCGAAAGCATACACGTGATGCCTCTCAGGGTATGGGGTAATATCTCTCTTCGTTGTTCAAAACAAATAAAAATCAAAGTTAAGTTTGCACTAAGAAAAAGGAAGTCTATTTTACTTCTTTGCAAACTAAATACTTATATTTCTAACATATAATCCATGTCACTCAAACAAATTAATCTTCTTACAATTCAACTTGATCACTCTATTTAAAAAAAACCGAGCCCGAACTCTTAAGTCAAGACAAAAGACACTCGTAATTGCCCTGGTAACAGACCTTACAAGATAAGTATATGCAGGTTAGTCACTATCCTGATATTATCAGTGATAGGTAAATTACAAAAAATATTATTAAAGAACAATAAACATTTGCACAAGAGAAAAGATAATTAATAACAATAAATATTAACAATAAATATTTGTGCAATGGGAAAGGACGTGTCATAATTAAAGTATAGTTGAATTTTCAATGGCTAATAATGATTATAAATTATAATTTATTTCCTCAACATTTGATCATACACATGTGCATCATAAGAGCTAATTTGGAAAGAAGAACTGAACCAGCAAGTTATTAGTTGAGGAGTTTAGAGTACAAGTGTCATAATTCCATTCAAGACAGTTTTGAGAAGAAAAAAAAAAGAACATTTAGATAACGTAGGCCTTGTCCTAAAGGTGCAAGACTGTACTTGAAGCGAGCATCCTCCGAGTATGGCCTTGAAGTCGTGGACTGGAAGTAAAAGTCTTTCGAATTGCACTTCGACTGCAGTGCCAAATATGATCAGTAGATAAAACTGAGGACTCCTTGTTTTTCCCATATTTTAAACACTTTTCACCATAGAAATCACATAGCATTTTCAAATGTTTTTATACATACTTTTCCACACATTAGGAGAACTTCAGCCAACAACTTGCTGGTCTAAACCTGTGTTGCTGGCTTTCTACCTCCTTGATTTCAAACAAATATACAATGAGTGGAAATCACATGACCAAGTCTGCAATGATCCATACTCCAAGCTATGGTCTCGATTGCTTGTGTACTTGGCGCTTTCGAACTGCACTAGGTGACTTCACTTCCATACTTCAAGTCTGTACTCCGTACCTTTCGCACACAGACTTACTACTATGTTTAGCTGTTGGAGCACAAGAATAGTGGTGCCTCTATGAGCAAGAATTTTGAACTTAGGAGATACTTCTAGCACTGAAATGTTGATAGTTCACAGTTCTAAGTTATACATGTAAATCGTTTTGATAGCCTCCATGGCAGAGTGGTTAGCATATCATGCTACAATGCCAGGATTCCCAGGTTTGAATCCCAACCTGGGCATATGTGTCACGAGCCAGAAAAAAATGCTGTATAATCAAAAATGCCAGCAGTCCCTGCGTAGCGAGAGGTTGCCGGGAGAGTCTTGATCGAGCAGCAAAATGTCTTGCGAGTGTTAGTGTTAAGTCAGTCCACGTAAAGGGGTTGGGTGAACCCACTGAGGTCACCTTCGATGGACCAATGCAACACCGCACCAAGACCCAGCCAAGGAACCACGAGACAAAGCAGGTACTGTGGTGACTTTGGGTTTACCATTATCAGTGTTTAGATATTTTACTGGCTCGTGCATGATCATCCTCCTTCGCTTGTATGGATTCTATTAAATATTGGTAAAGGGCAATGGACGTAAATTATTTCATTCCTCATACTCACATCCTCTCGCAGTGAAGCAGTTTAAGCCGACCAACAAATTTGAGTATGATTTGCTACCACACACTCCCTATTTGCCTGACCTGGCACCTTCAAAATTTCATCTCTTCCCAGAGCTTAAAAATTCCTCACTGTAAAGCGATTTTCATCAGATGAAGATGTGGAAGTGCTAGTGGAGGACTATTTTGAAGCCTTGGAGAATCTGCATTTCGTGATAGGTTGTGCTTTTGAAACAATACTGGATGAAGTGTGTTGCTCTCAAGGGAGACTATCTAGAAAAATAAAAATAAATTCAACAAGTAACTGTGTTTTTCCTTTGTCATTCTTAGAACTTTTCAAATTCTCACTTCAAGTTGATGTAATCCTCAAGTGACATGTGTCACTTGTTGTTTCAGTATGAAATCCCCTGTAGACTTGGATTCAAAGATGATGGAACAGTCTCTGCAGAAGAATGCTTGCCAATATGATCAGTGTCTGACTGAATAACTTACCACACTGCCTGTAGGGTATTGTTCTTATTATCTGTTCTAGTAACTGGATATCTTTGAGCCCAAACTCCACATGCTGGCTCCATTAGTGTTGTTTTATATTTTTCCAGAAGATATGTTTTCAGTCAGTGACTTCCAGCTCATGACTTCAGGAGGAAATACCGCTGCTTTCAAATGTATGCTTTACAGTCTTTCTTCGAAGACACACTGAAGAAGTTAAAAAATTAAGCCTTTTCATTGTTGTTTATCTTCCACTGTGAAGTTGATTTGCATCATACGAGGGTCGTTCAAGGAAAAAGTTTCCCTTTTTTGGGGGGAGAAGGTACGAGCCCGATAAATGAAACGAAACTAGCAATGTGTTCTTTCGTCTTTCCTCTACATTTACACACAATGCAATGGTTGTGCGGGCTACCGCGCATGCGCTGCACGTGATTAGCGTGAGTCATGCAGTGAAAAACGTGCCCTGACCATAAGGAGTAGCGAGTCATGGGAGAACATTTTTTTCTTCTTTTTTTGGAGTATTGCTCACAGAGGAAAGCAATTTGCCGCAAACGTCCTGGACGCCTTTCTGCTGGTGTCATTCCTTTGGATGACAATGCTCGTCCCCATTCGGCAGCACTAACACAGGATAAACTTCGATAAATGAAATCGGAAAGGTTTCCCCCCCCCCCCCCTTAGAGCCCTGACTGATTTGGAGGTTCCGACAGCTGTGAAAACTGTTCTTCATTCCCTGGTCCACGAATTTTTTGCAGATGGCTTTCAAAAACTTGTGCAACGATGGGACAAATGCTTGTGCCGCCTGGGAAATTATGTTGAAAAGTGAGAAAGGACCATGCTACTTGGTGCAACTTGATTTTTGTCTGTAACTTAAGAAATACATTTTTTGCAACATAGGGAAACTTTTTCCTTGAACGACCCTCGTAGAACCATTTCCCTTGATCCTAAAATGTGTTTATGAAATGGAAAATAGTCAAAGGGTAAGAACTTACAGTAAAAACAACTGACCAACCAATCCTGGCGATAACTTGGTATTTTAAAAGAAAAACTGGGATTTCATAAGAAATATACAGTTGAACCTGAGTTATATGTATGTCAAGGTGAAGAGAAAATAATATGTACTACTAAGAATTACTTACAAATTAGATGATTCATATCATTATTAAAATTCTGTAATTATATGTATTTTGAGGAACAAGATACAGCATAATACAGGTTATTTCTGTCAAAATGGTAAATTAACTAATCTAAAAGTTTGATTCTAATATACATTAACCATGTAAGAAGTATTTTTTTTCCAAATCTGCATATCTTCCCTCTTGTTGACAGCTTCATTTTTGTTGATTTCCTACCCAATTTTAAAAATTCGTCTAATATAGCATTTATTTTACTAATGACTGCAAAGTGTGGTATCAGCAATCCTAAATCTGTAGCTATTTCAGTTTCAGTTTCATGTGGATTAGCTTCCAATTCCCATATAAATTTTACTTTCTGTTCAAACATTCAACTTTCTTCCTCTTTTCTGGTCTTCAAGGCCGACCAGTAGCAACTGAAAACATTCACTGAAGGAATTGCTGTCCTCTTTTTATTGTGGAACATAGCAAATATCACCTATTGGCATCTTTTTAACATGTGTACGAGGGTCACTATTTATATTTTGAGCCTAACAATGAAAAAAAGGAATTTAGCATTGAAAACTGCTTTATTGTTTTTCGAAGTATTCTCCTTTATGGTCAATACACTTTGGCATTCGTTCGAACCATTTGTCAAAGCAGTTTTTCCAATCTTCTTGAGACACCTCCATAATATGGTTTTTGAACGCATCAACGGCGTCTTCCGCCGACGAAAATCGTTGTCCACGCAATTTATTATTGACATTCGGGAACAAGAAGAAGTCATTGGGTGCCAAATCAGGACTGTATGGCGGATGACCCATCAATTCGATTTTTTGACTGTTCATAAAGTCGGTTGTTAGACGAGATGTGTGACAGCTGGCATTGTCTTGATGAGGAATGATCAGACGGCGTTTGTTTGTTTTCCGTATTTGACCGAAGACCTCTGGCAAACAAATTGTTGTGTACCATTCAGAGTTGACCGTTCTACGTTCCTCTAAAGGCACAGTTGCCACATGACCAGTTTCCCCGAAAAAACAGGCGACCATTTGTTTCGATGTGCTTCGAGCACGAACAACTTTTGTTGGATTGGGTTCATCTTGAAACACCCATACAGTCGACTGCTGTTTACGTTCCGGCTCATATGCATATATCCATGATTCGTCACCTGTTACAATCTTATATACGTCTTTTGAAGCACCACGATTGTATTTATTGAGCATTTGTTTGCACCAATTGACGCTTGACGCGAGCCTCTTTTTGAGTTTTTGTCAAATTGTGTGGGATCCAACGAGAACATACCTTTCTCACAGCTAAATGATCATGTAATATTTTATATATGCTGGTGGAACTAATGCCTATGGTTGCCTCAATCTCACAGTATGTCACATGACGATCTTGCAGTGTTAGGTTTTGCACAGCATCAATGTTTTCTTGAACAACAACTGATTTTGGACGACCTTCGCGAATCTCGTCGGTGAGCAAATGGCGGCCACGATTAAATTCGTTATGCCAGCGTTTCACAGTGTCAAAGGATGGGGCTTCATCGCCAAATGTGGAAGTAAGTTGATCGATGCACTCTTATCTTGATAATGCACGTCGAAAATCGTAAAAAATCATCGCACGAAAATGTTCAAGAGTTAATTCCATTTTATTGTTGTCGCGCAATCTCCAAGGCAACATAAACAACACAAATCAAGCTATTGACAAAACATTTGAAGTACGTTATGGTCAATAATGCCAGACGATTCCATGCAAACGTCAAATCGCGCCTAACTTCAATCAGTGTTGCCAAGGCTCAAAATATAAATAGTGGCCCTCGTACTTTCATATCGTGATTTCATACAAAAGAAAGTGTATTTTTTGTGTGTAATCGTACAAAAAAAAATTACTCATTTCAAGATCAAAAATTGTTTTGGGTAATTTTTGGAAATTTTTAGGTTATCAACTTCTCTCGCAATCAAATCTTGTTTTAAGGGTGATTTAAAAAAAAATAAGGAATGGAAAGTTGAAAATAATTCAGTTACTGGGCAAAAGTGTCACATTCTTCGGAAAAGCTTTTGTGTGTGTGTGTGTGTGACTTGACTGTGAAATATGGGGGGTGGGGTTGCGCGTGCGTGCTACTTCACTTAGTATACCTAGGCATAATGTGAAGGCATCGGAAATATTCTATTTTAGAACAGCATACACGAATTTCCTGTTTTTTAATGCAAAATTTGAAAAAATTGTTTATTTATTTGTTTTTCTTAAAGTTTATAGTTAATTTAAAAACAGATTTAAGACCAGATAACAATTCCGAAACATATAATGCTCTGGACCTTCTTCTGGGCTCATTTTGAATTTAACGGAACGGAAAATCAGGAGTTTGAAATATGAAAATTGCGAACAAAACATCTATTCATTTTAATGCAGGGTGAGATTAAAGGGGGTGAGGAGGAGCCCCCCTAATATCTTGAGCCATCTCAACCAGGAATAATCATCTTCCACCCACTGGATATAGAAACCATATTATTGCACATATCATTCTTGTAAAGTTCCACTTCAGTTCAGTTCATTTTAATTTTAAAGTCTCAATTTATGGCAAATGTGTACCCATCCAATGCCTTTTAGAAGTCATGTATTCGGTATTTTCTCAGACAACTAGAGGGAATTTTATTTAAAAGAATACTGAGTTGAAATTGTTCCCGACCAATTTGTAAAACATTTGACAAAGTATTTATTCAGCGTCGAATAACATGGGTACCTGGGGGAAACCCTGGGGGGTAAAGGCGGTCAGGGGCGTGATGCTGATCACATCACCCCCACTCACGACCGGATCAAGAAAGTGTGGGGCGTTACCCCCTATACGCCTTCATGGCGTGGTGCTAAGCACAGGGGAGCACTTTACTTTTTTTTATTTATGATATAAGTAGCCGTACCTAATGACGCTTTTCAAGCACTGAAAGTACTATCATTCAGTACTTATACAACACCGAAATCCTTCAGATCTCAGAGCAAGCAAAGAAAACCATGCGCTCGAAAGTTTTCTTCAATCTTTTGTGGACAATATGAAGAGCGGGCCAAGGTTTCTTTTCGTATGTAGTGGTATTAAATGTATATTCATGCGTGTCTTTTTGGGTGACATGTCAATTAATTCCTCGTTTATGTGAAAAAGTGAACTTTAATGTAAGCAAAAGCATGTGCGCGTCACAGTTAAAGATTTTCTAAGTATACCCAATACATAGGTAAAAATAAGTCCCCCCTCTAATAAAATCACAAACTGAACCCTGTTTTAATGTCTAGGAAACATTTTATTTCATCTAGGAATGATATCGCCATGAGACGAGTAAAGAATCTTTACATCCTCATCTCTTCTTCCGTGTGGTGAGGTCCTTCTCGTTCTTGTTTGTGCGTACTTTTTTTTCGGTTTCTACTCAGAAGTTATTAAAATTTATTCTAGATTCACTTCATGTTCAGATAGGCTAATCGGGACTGGATCTACAGTTTAAAAGTGGAATCCAAATCACTGTGCACGTGGGACCTCTTAATTACAATGCGAGATATCTCGTCCTGACCCACGTAGCCTACATCGTGTCACCACTCAAACTTTCACAATGTATGTAGGGACGTGAAGTTTTCGTTTTATTTTCTCCTGAATTTAGTTATTTTTTATTGCAATTCGGTGTTATTTTTCGCGGTTCAGCACAAAATTCGGTGTTATCAATTTAAAATCGGTTATTTTTACATGCATTTTTACTGTTCCTTCTATGCTGAAGATTTTCACATTATTTCAGTTCTGGAAAATGGGGACAAATTTTAGTCTTAATGACAAAAATAAATATGGCTAACCTTTGTGAGAAATGACAACAGTTCTTCCATTTGAAAACTATTTAATCTCACCAGCCACTATATATGAAATATTTATTGAATGATTATACCCAAATCTTTGAACATAGTCATACACATATTTCCATGACAATACCAAAAAATCCCTCTGTGACCATTTTGTGTACACACATACCTGCCCTACCCCTCTAAACACAACAGCTGCTTCTCCCTTAAAATATTCCCGTTCCTACGAAATTTCCCTTCTGGGAAGTTCCCCCTGAGCGAATTCTTTCTCAGGACGAGGTAAAACATTGTCAGCCATGTCTGCGCCAAACTGTCATAAATGAAACGTGATAATCTCTTTTCAATGTAACATAGCAGCTACACTACAAATGACAGAATATCGCTTCAGACAGTTCTTTTTTAACAGAAGAAGTATTAGCTATCCCAAGATTTTATTGCATATTTCGTGGCGTTTTTCGCATTAAAGCGTAAAAGTTCTGTGTTATTATGAAAAATGGCATAATTTACGTTATTTCACGATTCCGAAACACCGAAAACGTGCCTCCTTTACCTACCAAATACATTTTAAACACTTTATTTTGCTTTCCACAACTTTTCGGTGTTATCGTTAAAACGAAAACTTTACGTCCATATATATATGTCATTAAAGCAACAACTTGTCTTAAAAACGTTTTTCTGCTTTACATTTTGTTTCGACGCTGCGAACCGGCGAAAGATGGAATTTTATCTTGAATAGATGAAACCGGGCAACACAGGTTCGCAATTGTCACTAACGGATTAACTTTGCAATTAAAGTAAACAAAATATCCGACTTATTTGAAAAAAGAAAATTAATAAGATATACGATTGGTATGTCTAAATAAGACACACAGTATTTATTTTAAGCAATTTCTTCAAATATGATGCAAGAGTTTCAAACGAAATCGTCTCGATTATCAAGTTCCACCTCGCTTCAATTTTGCAGATATTTATTTCAGTCGCGTCTCGAAATTTGAGAGGAAACAAGAGACTTTTCTTATCTCAGTACCATCTGTATTTTAAAAAAAATCTTTTAATATATAGGTTTGAGTATCGTTACCCGAACACCCTCTTACACTGTTATGAAAATAATGGGTGAGGTACAAAAGTACATTGTACCCCCCAAGTTGGTCTGTTGTGTGTCGTCTTGTTTGTGCAAATATTTCCATTTGAAAAATGCAAATGAAAAGATTGACAAGGTCAGTCATATACACTTCTGATGAAGACTTGTATCGACACGACAACTTCTTTAGAAAAGTGTACCCCCCCCCCCCCACGCAAACCAGCATTTGTCTGGAACGTGATTTTCTGAATGTAAACTTTATGATTCCAAAGTTCACGCATATTTTAAACAATTTTTATCTCTTTGAAGAGGTTCCGAAGAGAACCGGACAATGAACTAACTAGTATTATCAAGCACAATGTAGTAGAATAAGTTTACATTGGCTTGAATTTCTGTGGTAAGGATAATGATGCTTATTAAGTTATGAGCAATACGAACGTCTCTTATTGAGCGAAATGAAAATAGGTTCTTTTAACAGTAGCACCTTGCATATGTCAAATTATCCAAGGGGGTACAATTGGATTTGCGGATTTAGGGGGGTACAGTACCCCCCTTCAACCCCCCCCCCCGTTCCTGCGCCACTGATTACCCCACCCCCAACCTTGGTCCGAAATCAATTCTATGGGGGCAAGGGGGCAAACATTGAAGTAAGAAAAAGGAAGGCTACCTGAATCCAAGAGTAGCAGGACAAAATGATACTCAATTAGTTTTCATGTATTTGTTCATTTTTTCCCAGACGGCCAAGGGAACCTCCAGGGAGGGGGGTTGCACAGAGTGGCAATTGCCATCCTCCATTTCAAATTTTATGCAAATAAAAATACATATTACGTCGTTCGTAAAGTAAGTTCCACTGATGAATACCGTTGCGCTGCAAGCGGGGCAGTGTAAATGCGCTTGCGCCTTGTGTAGCCAGAACCTTGATGAAGTGCAGACGTCAGTCTGAGGCAGGTTGGTCAGGATAGTAGTGCGTAGTGCGTTGTTGTTATGTTTCAGACAATCCAAACTCCCGCCACGTGTAAGGTTCGGTCTGTGATCCATTTTCTGGATGCACGTAAAGTTCCAGCTGCGGAGATCCACCGTCAGATTTGTGAGGTGTATGGAGAAGGAATAATGAGTGCTTCAATGGTAAGAAGATGGGTGAGACAGTTTCGTGGTGGACGGGTTAGTGTTCATGATGCAGAACGAAGTGGTCGACCGTCTGTTGTGAATCCCAATTTGGTTCGTTTAGTGGAAGAGCAGATTAGGGAGAACAGACGATTCACTTTGTCTGAGCTGTCATTAGAGTTTCCACAAATCTCCAGAACTGTGCTGTATGAAATTGTGACAGTGAATTTGAAATTTCGCAAATTGTGTAACCGTTGGGTCCCTCACCAGCTCTCCGAAAATGCCAAAAAGGAAAGAATGGGAAGTGCATTAGAGTTTTTGAAACGGTATAGTGAGGAGAGGGAAGAGTTTTTGGATCGGATTGTGACTGGAGACGAGACATGGGTTTTGCATGAAACCCCAGAACAGAAACGAAGCACCATGGAGTGGAGGCACTCCGCGTCACCGCGGAAAACGCAACCAAAACCAAAGCTTACAAACAAAAAAAATCATGTGCACTGTGTTTTGGGATATGCATGGAGTATTGCTTGTGGAATTTATGGAGCGTGGACAGCACATCAATGCCGAAACCTATTGTGTGACACTTCAAAACCTGTGTCGTGCAATCCAAAACAAACGACGTGGCATGCTCAGTCGGGGTGTCATTCTCCTCCACGACAATGCTCGTCCGCACGTGGCAAATGCAACTCAGGAACTCCTGACGACCTTCCATTGGGAAAAACTACCACATCCCCCTTACAGTCCTGATCTTGCCCCATCTGATTTTCATTTGTTCCTCCACCTTAAGACATTCCTTTCTGGAAAACATTATGGTACTGACGAAGAACTGAAACGTGCAGTTTCCCAATGGTTCTCCATTCAGGCGGAAACGTTCTATGATAGGGGTATAACGAACTTGGTATTTCGCTATGATGCGTGCATGAATTCTTATGGCGATTATGTGTGAATGTTGTACCATGTATATATTCTCATCCCTATAAAGGTCGTGATATTACTATTTATATTTTTCATTTTATTGCATGATGGAACTTACTTTCCGAACGACGATATATATTTTGGTAGAGGTTCAATTACTGTTTCGTTTACTTTAAAATTAGAATTGTATGTTATATTCGTAAAAGTTCGGAGCCGCTGTTAGGGGGCGACAAACAATCAAAATTATAACGTTATAAAAGAAAGAATGCGGCGCCCTATTAAATTAATATTGTTTTCAGTTAGCAATAATTTAGATCTAAAAATTTTCTTGCGAGGGAAAAAAGCAATATCATTCTTTTCTGTAATGCATTGTAAATTACCAGAGAGAGAAGTAAGACCAACTATGTACTTCAGACTATTACTGCTAAGCAGTTTGTTCTTAAATGCATGAACAATTGTTTGGATGAAAAGAAGAGCACATATTTGAGAGATTTATATATTTTTTTCTGTAGGTTTATGATGCGGATGAATTGATTATGTAATACATTTACATATATTATATGTTATATATACCAGGTGGTTATAATTAAAGTGACGGTGTTCAGAGTGGTACAGCACGGGCTGTAATGAGAGTAGCAGTCTGAAACTTCGTAGATATGATAATGAAGCAATGCGCTCGCGAATTATGCAAAAAAAAAAAATAGTTCCAATTCTCGCCACCAGGGTAAAAAATGGCGCTGTAAGCAGTCAAAACGTGGAATTTTCCGTAACTCTGACGTCAAAGTCGGTGACATTGCCTAACCATTGTGTGAGCTCCCTGGTTGTTGTTGGTGACGCTTGTTGCTTTTTTTTCCTTTAGTGATGTGAATGTTCGCCGAACATTAAAAGTTTGATTTTTCCCGTGTAAAAAGCAATGGCTATTGCGAAGAAAGACCGTGCACTGCTAGTGAAGTTGTTTTACCAGAATGGGAGCAATAGTAACACTGCACTGCGGAAATATCGCCAACAGAAAGGGCTGAGAAGAGGGCCCATGTCAATTAATGGGCTGAAGAAGATGATGAAGAAATTCGAGGTAAACAGGTGAATTGGGTGTTGCACCAGGGAGAGGAAGGCGGCCCATCCCCGTGGAAGTTGTGGACGAAGTTGCTGTAGCTGTAGCTGACCGTGCAGCACATGCCTCAACTTCTGCAACCAGTGCTAGAGCTGTGGCACGTGAATTGTCACTCCCCTGGTCAACAGTTCGCAAGGTATTGCGGTGCATTTTACACTGGTATCCCTACAAGATTCAAATTGTGCACCAATTGAAACCCCAAGATATTCCACAACGCCGTGAGTTTGCCCATCGGTTTTTGGCACGCATGGAAGTGGATGACATGTGGCCGGGGAATATTCTGTGGACTGACGAGGCGCATTTTACTCTGGTCGGTACAGTGAATACTCAGAACTGTCGCATATGGGGTTCCACTCGTCCACATGTTGTGCAGGAACAACCATTGCACTCAGTTTACGTGACTGCTTGGTGTGGGTTCACTAGCTCCTTCATTCTTGGTCCGTTTTTCTTTGAGGAGATGACACCTCGAGGGCCTGTTAGGTGTACAGTGACATCTGCACGTTATAGGGACCTCCTTGTGCAACACGTGATTCCAGCTTTGCAAGAACGGAACTGTGAACACACCACCATTTTCATGCAAGATGGGGCAACACCACATGTCGCTCGCCACGTGAAAGATTTGCTGCGAGAAACCTTCACTAATGACCGCATCATCTCTAGGCAGTTTCCAGATGATTGGCCTTCCAGATCCCCCGACCTTAATCCATGTGACTTCTGGCTGTGGGGATATTTAAAAGATCGTGTCTATCAGGGACATGTCCGGTCTCTGCCTGATCTGAAAGCTAACATACAACGACATGTCGCTCAGATTTCACCAGACATGCTGCGAGCAACTGTCGATCATGCCGTGTTACGAATGCAGCATGTTGCTGAATTGGGAGGCCATATTGAACAGTTCTTGTAACCATTGTTCCTAATAAACATGCCAGAATCATTGTTCTCGTGTGTTTGATCTTTCCTGCCTATTTCCTGTAACTATACCACGTTTTGACTGCTTACAGCGCCATTTTTTACACTGGTGGCGAGAATTGGAACTATTTTTTTTTTGCATAATTCGCGAGCGCATTGCTTCATTAGCATATCTACGAAGTTTCAGACTGCTACTCTCATTACAGCCCATGCTATACCACTCTGAACACCGTCACTTTAATTATAACCACCTTGTATATATATATATATATATATATATTAAAGAAACTTTGAATACGTACACAATTTAGTGTTTACATGTTGCATATGTATTTTCTTATTTTTTACGTCGCTCGATGTTGTATATGTGTAAAACATATGTTGTACATGAAAGTTATACATGTCATATATACAAAAAGAATTATATTAATCATGCATTTTCTGTCTTTCAAAAATACAGTTTGTGTGCTTGTTTTCAACCATTAGCTAATGTGAAATTGAACGCGTTGAAAAAATATTTCAAATCGTTTGTTCAACATAAATGTTTTAGCACCGACTTCTCCCCTTTTTGTGTGATTTACGAGGAAAATAACGTTGATACTACTATTAATATTACTACTACTGTACTACTGCTACTAATAATAATGTCATTATTTTTATTATTTTTATTTGCACGTTTATCCTGGTACTGGTACTCCCCCCCCCCAAATAATAATCCGTGGTTGCGCCTCTGCTAAAACATGCATGCATATTTCATGCTTTCTTATTTTCAACATCGCACCCCCTAAATTTTATTCCGCACCCCTCAGCACCCCCAGATGATTTATCCTGGTGCCGCCACTGTTTACAGCATAAAGAGTACTCGGTATAGGGTACCTGTATAGAAATGAGTTTGATATTCCATGGATACCAAAATTACAAGGGGGAAATTTGTACAAAGATAGCCAAATTTACGTTAGTAGTAGTTACGTTTTAATAAACTTAATTAGAATTATCGTATTTATTAGTTACATCATGCGATTTGTACAATAAGCCCATTACTAACCATTATGAAAGAAAAGGTGTGTAAGTAAGGATGTTCATTTATTTGTAATTAGACGGAAACTCTTGTTCACTGTTTTGCGGGACTGCAAAGGCCCGCTGTTTATCAAGTTTCATCGAAGAAATGCCGTGATTAAGGTTTCATCGTATGCAGAAGCTTTGATCGAATTTCAAGACATTCACCAGAAGAGGGGGACTAACAACAGGTACTGGGTGAATGTGTTGCACGATAATGCACTACCACACACGCCTCATATTACTGGAGCACGAACTGAAGCTCATGACGAATCTCCTTATTGACAACACCTGTTCTATACCCGTGATTTTTTTCTGCTTTGACATTCGAATTTTTAGTTAAAGGGACATAATTTGAAGACGAGAAAATATCATGCAATATAAAGCTATATATATATTTTTTAGTCTCGAGATGAATCCTACAACAGAGGGATTGCGAACTTGCATCCAAGTGGGATGAGTGTGTTAATAGATGGGGGGAGACTAAATTTATAAAAAAAAACATTCTTTTTACCTATGCCATTTTTTTCTGAATTCGTATTGGACTCTCTTCTTAAACCTAGATGCATTATTACGTTGTACTACGAGGGTAAATCAAAAACTAAAGGCAATTTTGTGTTTTGGGCAGGAATAAACGGAGACTGGGTGTGTCTGACGTCACCACGTGTATACTTGGAAAGACGTGAAAGTAGGAGTATCCATCACTGCCCCATTCATTCGAGTGTCGCGGAACAAAAAGGTCACACGTATGGACGTACCACTCCACGAATGCACCATCGAGGAACAGCGCGCCGTAGTGCACTTTCTGTAGTCGGCACACATGCACCGTCGACTGTTAGTGCAGTTGGTGGATCGCTCTAAAGCTGTGTGGTCTTCGGTTAAGGTCAGACGACGAGGTCCAGCAGGCGGTGCAGACGTGGCTTCGGGAGCAACCAAAATCCTTCTTTGCGGACGGGATACAGAAGCTTATTGCACGATACCAAAAGTACATT
Organism: Lepisma saccharinum; assembly: GCF_977018435.1. NCBI lineage: Eukaryota > Metazoa > Arthropoda > Insecta > Zygentoma > Lepismatidae > Lepisma > Lepisma saccharinum. Next base: position 39,746,302 of record NC_139237.1, read on the forward strand.
GCTGTGCAGGGGGCATATGTGGAAAAGTGATATGTGTACTTCTTCTTCTTGTGTGGAAATAAAGATGTTATGTGAAAATAATATGCTTTTTACGCTTTAAACGAAAAATAGTTCGAGGTATTTTATTCATGTGCAGTAACTTCACATACGTTTTGGATTTACACAGAAATGCATTTTTAAGGAAGAAATACTTCGCTTCAATATATTTTAATATGAGGTGTAAGTCATGACAACTTTTTTCTTTTCCCGAGAATGCGGGATCAGCATAAAAAATTTGAAATATTCAAATGGAAAGTGTATAGTACAGTTATGAAAAAAATACGTCTCACAGAGAGCGTTAATACCAGTAGTTCTTTGGGGGAAGTATTTATTTCCACGACTGTACATTGGAATGTATGAACAATTCAGAATATATATACGGAGTGTAGGAGAAAACAACATCCGTAAACGACAGCGTCGTGCTACACGTGTTTATTAGTTACACATTAGCACGCATAGGAACAAAAGAGTCACACACTTGACACGTCCCTTTTGGCTGGTTCGCGTCTGTTGTAATTAATATTATGCACCATGGTGAATATGCAATGTTTTCTTTTATCATATGTTATCTTTCTGCCATATGGCTAGCTTTGCGAGTGCTTGGGAATTCTCGAGTGGTGAGGATAAAGCCAAGAAGCTGGCTCGAGCACTCCCATATAAACGGAGCAGCAGTGATATACTAAAGAAGAACGAAGCATCTAAACAGATCTAGATGAAAAATCGCTACAGTATTACAAGATGGAAGTTGAAGCATATAGAGCACCAGGGATGCTTCAATGTTATCAATGTTAAAGACTTGGACACTCGCAAAAGCAATGCCAGGGCATGCCAAGGTGCGTAAAATGTGCCCAAAATCACCACACAAGAGACTGCACTAAAAAAAGACAGGACGCGGAGCCAGCCAAATGTGCCAACTGGGGAGAGGGGCATCCTGCGAACTACTGAGGGTGCAAAATCTTCACAACCGTACAGAAGAAGCCAGAGCCAGAACTATGAAAGTATACAGTGCCGAAGCAAAGACCACCACCGCCACCTAAGGAGATTTTGCAGCAAACCACAGAAGAACAGAAGACATCTTATGCCATAACTACATCAGCAACGCAGAATAAACAAGATGACAAGATAGAAGCAGACAACCTTAGCTCACTTCTCCAGTTATTGAAAGGCATAAACACCAAGAAAATCCTAAACCATGTCAAAAGCCGCTAGCAGGAAACTATAAACAGCGAACAACGCCATCGAGGAACTGACGATACTACTAGAGACTGTCCTCAACATGATCGACGATGGCTGTTTCTAAGAGGACAAAGACCTTAAAACAGATAAACATCCACGCATTCAACGCAGATGGCATCTATCCACAGAAACTAGATTTCCAGAACTACTTAGCAGAACACAAAGTGGACGTCACACTGTTATGCGAAACGTTCCTCAAACCAAGAATACAATTTAAAATCCACAATTACCAAATCTTCCAGAAAGATAGAATAGGAGAACTCAAAGGAGGCCTGGCAATATTAGTAAAGAAATCCTTTCCATTTGAAGAAGTAGAGGTAAGGCAACTCACAACAATAGAAGCAATAGCAGTGAAGATACTTATACCGGGTACACCACTCATCATAGTAGCAGCCTACAAGAGACCAGCACTGTCAATATTAGCAACAGACATCCAACTACTAGAAGCAATGGGACCTCGTATAGTTATCGTAGGAGACCTCAATGCCAAAAACACACTCTGGCACTCGAGGGTAGTCAACGAAGCTGGAAAACATCTGGAACGAGCCCTACAGAACACCAGATTCACCATCGCTGCCCCAACAGAACCAACCCACTACCCGAAAGGAAGAGGAGAACCGGACGTACTAGATTTGGTACTTCTAAAAAAACACCATACTAACGATAGGGTAGACACGTCCAGCCCAGCAAGCGCTCACTTCATACCATCTACCAATCCAGTTCGTAGTAACTCACAGATGCATCACACACGAGATACCATGCAGACCAAAAGTCAAGACTAATTGGAATCAATTCACACAAATCATGGCAGCAACCACTGACTTAAAGCAGCAGATAAGAACAGCAGAAGATATAGACCTAGCAACAAGAAAGATCCCCAGTGAGTAGCTTTTCCTATTGAATTTGGTTGTCAGGTGGTCCACTACTCTTGTCAGTTGCGTTGTTCTACTGTGCGCTAACCTGATCCCAAATTGAAAGTTGGGTAGTATGTCTGCTTCTTCCACTTGTTTTTGGATTCCCTTGAGGATGATTCTTTCCATGCTTTGCTCAGATGTGATAGCAAGCTTATGGGTCTGTAGCTTTTTGGCGTTCTGGGGTTCTTTCCAGCTTTCAGGATAGCACATATCTTTGAAGTTTTCCAGAGGTCTGGGAAGTGACCTGTCATCAGTATTGCATTGAAGAGTTTTGTGATAAACACCAGCGTTTTTCTTGGTAGGTCTCTTTAACATTTCTGGTGTTATACCATCTAGTCCGGGTGTTTTGCCATTGGATATTTTCTTGATCACCATGTAGACTTCCCTGGGAGTGGTGAGGGCTTGTAGCTGGTGGGCTGTGTAGTATCAACTTTGCTTCTTCTTCAGTAGTTCTGGTAAAGTTTTAATCCTGGGGCTCTTGGTGTAGTGTAAAATGTCATTCCCAATGTTTTGCCATTATGTTGGCCTTCTCGTGAGGATCGAATGTTAGCTTTTTGTCCTCCTCAAGCACCGTTGTCGTTGATGTAGTAGTCGATATTGTGCATCCTTTTACTATCTTCCAAAACTTTCTATGTGTTTGTGGCTTCTCCTTGAATGCAGTTTCCCACTGGTCCATGCAGAAAAAATACAACACAAGGGAAACCAAAGAATTGGTGGACTCTATGCAATCTTCAGAAACCTGCAACTTTCAGTGGAAGCAAGAATAGCTCTCTACAAGACAATGATCCGATCAGCCATCTTATACGCCATACCAGCATGGCACCATGCAGCCAAGACGCACATAGCCAAACTACAAGTTTTCCAAAATAAAGCAACCTGGATCATTAGTGGCCATGATAGATATTCAACCAACATCCAAATTCAAGAAGACCTAGAAGACCAATTTGAAGAAGTCATACGAAGAGAGACAATTAACTTCTGGAAAAAACTCAGACATCACCCAAATCCCGCAGTCAACCAGATTGGAACGGCGGCCATAATGAAACTCACCCATCGCACCCCTTGACTAGAGTGAATACAACATAAGGAAACAAGAAGAAAAGCCCCTCGAGCGACAGTTGCAGTGGAAAACATAACAAGATAATAACAACGCCAACGAAAAGGGGAGAGATCAAATAGAAGTCAAGGCAACGGCACTTCAAAAGCAGATACACAAGAAATTTCATTCATTCATACTCTTGGCAGTTGATTTTCATACTTAGTAGCGTGCACATCGTTGTCCGCAATGTGGCCGCTCTGTGAGGTCTTGTTTAACCTCAATATGAGGTTGGACCCGAGCTGTTGGTCATTGTTATTGCAGTGGAGAACTGTGTTATGTGCTATTAATATTTTGTCTTTTAAATTATTTTGTTAATTTATTTTTAATTGATATTTCTTTAAAATGTTTTGTGTAGTTCCGCGCAACGTGGCTGTGCTTTGCAGGACTTTGTGTAATCTCGTAGTCCTTGGGTCGAATCCGAGCATTGTTTAGCCATTGACGTTGTAGTGGCGGTAGTTTGTCACTCTGATCATTTTCTAATTTATGACTTTTCTGTCCCTTTTGTAATTGTGATCTTTCGTTTCGCTCAACGGTGCTTACGTTTCACTATTGGGTTTTGCTGAACTCAGTATCCGGATTCGAACACAAACGTATGCATTAATGTTGCAGTGGCGGAGTTATTGGCCTTGTTGGACCCGAGGTTTTACTATGTAAGTAGTTGTCATGAGTCCGGGTAGTCTAGTCATTTTGTAAATAGATGTCTGTTAAGTTTTCCAAATATCAGGGAATATTTTTCATCTCCGCTTTACTCATAACTTACGCCGAACAAGCATCGAACCCACGACCACTGGATTTCCAGCCATGTACACTTACTAAATCATTTGCCGTTCGAGCTTCCTTGAGAAAAGAAATGTCATATTTGTAAAAGAACTTTGAGAAAGCTTGTTTTATCATTTCAAGATAAAGCGATTGTTGAGATTGTGAAGTTTGTCATTATCATTTTGAAAACTCTCATTGTTGTAAACTTGTACTTTTCCTTGAGGATGAAAGATAAAAAACATAAGAGATCTAAATAAATGCTATTTGGATTATCAGTAAAAAAATGTGTTTGCTGTATAATTTTCTCTCACATGATCACTGTTGCCACGTTTGTGTGTAATCTCTTTCTGGTTTTTACTAAGCGCGACGTTGCCAGGTTTCTTTCCCTGTGTATGTTCAGTCACCCGTTCCTGGGATGGCGTCACGGAAGGTTCCATTAGAAAGAGTCGCTACCTGCTCAACCACCAGCTAGATTTTGGGGCCTAAAAGGAAGGTATATTATATGGGAAAATGAGAGTAAATTGAGGCGCATACTGAAGTAAAGGGGAAATGAATAATTAATAGTGACACTTTGAAGAGAATGTTCCCTTTCAGAAATGATGACCTGTTGACGTAATTGGCACTGCCTGCTTTTTCGCATTTGTTTTAGGATGATTCCATGCCTAAGTCGCCTTAGTGAAATAATTGATTAGAGAAGATTCGGCGAAGTGAGGATTTAGTGCCTTCCAGTTGAAACTTGAAACCATGTGAGTAATTGTGCTTTAAGTTATCATACTGATTACCGCCACCCAATCTGGAATCCACCCCTTCCTTCTTTCAGCCTATTTCCTCTCATGTCCTACTCACATGTTCCCATTACCATCATCGACGTTTCAATATTTTTGGCGTCGCAACTTTGAGCCTCGAACTCATTGAATACTAATTTGGCCTCGAACTGATTCAATCAGTGTGATGCTTGAACAATTTGAAACCTGTAGGATGAAAGAAGAACATCTATGTGGCCGAGAAAGTTTAAAAAAAAAAAAGATATGTTAAAAGTGAATGGACTACAAATATACTGAAATTTTGGACTTATACATATCATATCGAAGTTTTATGATAATGGGCATTGCATTATTTCAAGAATGCTTACGTTCATTCTGCACTGATAGCACGGCGTAAGCAGACAACAATGGGAAGAGATCATAGGCGTAGCTAGAACTTTATATTTGGGTGTGCACAAAGAAAAAAATGAGGTCTTGTACCTTTTTAATAGCATATTTTGCAACACAATCACTTGGCTCTTTAACTGCACTGATGTTTGTAAAGGAATATAAATTCACTAAATGACAGTGTTGAAAATTTCTGAATATATGTAGTAGAAAAAAATCAAATTACATAGAAATTACACACACACAAAATGTTCATAAATGTTACGAACAAATACATCAAAATACACGTCATCTATAACGAGAGACGTCTGTCAAAAGGTACAATGTTCTTAAACTCATCAATAACTTCATTTCCATCAATAGACTATAAGCTTTTTCCTGTTCCACAAATAGCAAGAGGAGGTCTTCCAATCTATCCTGCTTCTGAGTTGCTCTTAATTTAGTTTTAACTTGGGTAAGCTTGGAGAAAGCTCTCTCACACGTGCAGCTTGTGACAGGTATAGAAGAAAGACTCTGTAGTACAGAGTAGAATGCAGTAAATATCTTATTTCTCCAATGACATCAAAAAATCGAAAATCTATAGAATCCCGTTTCATCAGCGATAATGCACACGTTTGTACGTACCAAGTATTGACATTTTCAACTTCTTACGAACTGCCACTTATTTTCTCTCTTATTGAAATATCTGTCTTTAATTCTCTTTGATAAAGCAGCCCATTAGGGTGTGCCTAGGCACACCCGGCACACCCCGTAGCTACGCCTATGGAAGAGATAGTGATAAGACAACTCAAGTTCGGTGGTTTGGAGCTAGAAGTGCGACAGCTGCAGTGAGAATTATGAAGCCTTCGGAAAGAAATTCCACATCCCGTTGGTTCCCATCGGCAAAGCAACTTGTGATGCAGCGGAGTGAGGAAAGAGTGAAAGTTTTATTTTTCTGTGTTTGCCACGGCAGTCGGAAAGGACTTTTAGTGAGGATATTAGAGTTATGACTTTTTCCTTTTCAATCAATACGTTTATTTTTATGCTTTCTCATAAGTGAACTTTTAAGTGATTCTTAAGTGATACCCCCGTGGTCGCTCCCCTGGTTACGAGCCTGAGTCACGTCCATTCTGCACTGTGGTTGACTCAACTGAATTACCACAGCCTTCTCTTCAATAATCTTACATCACACTGCCACCTAGTGACATGTCCACATACTAAGGGTGCCACGTTCTCCAAGACACGCGATCATATTGTAATACGACCGTTTAACTTTAAAGGAAATAGTTGGCATGACTTACGCTACAACCCTCGCATATCTAAGTATTGTAGATATTAATAATAATATAATGACTAGGTTTCAGATGGGCTTCTGTTTTAATGTAAGACCAGCGAGTCATATGATACATCAAAATATCATTACATTTAAATACGTATGAATTATTTATATATAGGAACTAAACTGACAATTTCAAGTATCTCTAAAACAACAATTTAGCACAATAAACAAGTACTGCACTGTAGAAAAATGTTACAAATATTTGCTAAAACAATGAATGAATAGGAATGAATAATGTAGCAATTTGACCAAAAAATCTCTGCAAACACAACTACGAGAGGGTGCGGATAAGTCTTATTCTTTATCTAGAAGATGTTAAGATTTTTACTCAACATGTTCTTTGTGGAGGCTAACAAACTTTCTCGGAACTTTCTAAAAAATGACTTTGGTTGCTCCTGAAACCACATATGTAAAGCTTAGATGGCCTCAGCAATGGTATCAAAGAGAGTTCCCTGCAGGTGTTTATTCAAATTTGGGAACAGGTAGTAATCCTAAAAGACTAAGTCTGGGAAATACGGCGGATGTTCAACATGTCGAACCCCATGCATTGTTGCAGTGACCCTGTGTGGTGATGCGATGTCCTGAAGGAAGATGACTTGTCTGGACAACTTTTCGTGGTGTGCTGACGACAATTTCTGCTTCAGCTGACCGAGAAGTAATTTGCATTATTATACCGGCTGATTGGGTCTTACTTTAAACTGTAGGCTCAGTCCCGATTAACCTTACTGTGCATAAAGTGGACTTAATACACCAACTCAACCAACGAACTATACGGGGTGATTCAAAAGTCTCTTGACATTTTCCTTATGTTGCTAATGAATGGTTTTCAGGATTGGAATAAAAGTCACTGTTTCATCCAGCAAGATGGTGCGCCACCCCATTTCGCCAGAATCGTTCGGGACTACCTGACTGATACCCCGTGGTTTACAAACACCTTGGAGCGGTTCGCTTTCTCAGACCTGACTCCCCTAGACATTTTTGCCTGTTTTGAGTACCAAGTACCAAGTAAAGATCAACACCATAGAGCAACTGACACAGCGAATAGCTGCAGCAAGGGGAGATCACGATAGCTATGTTGGAATATTTGTTACGGTCTACGCAAGAGAGGTGGGTGCTATACCTGGAATTACAGGGCTACCACATTCAGATGTCTTCTATTATAGAGTACTTTTCACCAGTACTGTCAATTTTGTCAATAAAATGTTTTTGATTAAAATGTCAAGATACTTTTTAAGCACCCTGTATTATTATTAATATAATAATATTGTGATATGATTGTGTATTATTGTGGTACTGGAGCCCTTCTAGAGATAGTCAAACAACAGCACAACATCCTTGTCACAGAAGATAGTCGCAAGAAGTGGCGTCCGATTTCTGAATGCTGCACCACCTGTGGCTGTTCATTTTATCTCAGGACCATACAAATACACTGGTGTACACAGAGGGAGGTTGAAGAAGCTACAGCCTCCCTCCCGAAATTTTTAGATATTACAAAAATAACATGAAGTTAGTAATGAAGTCGGGTAGGGGGGACTTAAAATTACCCTCGATAGCTACTTTTGGGCTTGAATAACTTTTGAAACAAAGGTTTAAATTGATAATTGCAGCACACATCTCATGAAAATAAAACACCCAACAACGGGGCATTTCCGAAATTGATTTTCGCCTATGCACTCCATGATTCAAGCAAATATTTCATCTCGTTCTGTTCAGTACATATTAGATTCATAGCACTGAACTCGCGTTCACATTCAACTGTAAATATTGATACAATTTCAATTGAATTCCCATAATCCTTGAGTGAAGTCACTGGCGTACGCAGGATTTGTTTCCGGGGGGACTGAACTTGTGAAGTTGGATGGTTCATAAACAATGGCGCAGATGAAAATATTCCTGCGCCAATTTATGCACCATACAATTTTACAAGTTCAGCCCCTCCCCTCCGAAAATAACCTGCGTACGCCAATGTACAAATAGATCCAGGTCTCGTCGATCGTTATTGAAGCGATTCCTATCCCGCTGACACCATTGAAAAACTGCTTTGGAAAAGATGACTCGAGCACGCTTGTAGTTTAAATTGATGTCTCGCGATGTGCTTCGCTTAAAACTTCCTTGTGTCAAGGGTGTTGTGAATAATTACACGAATCTTTCGCAGGAGATGTTCAGGGTTTCAGCAGAGTCCTTCTATTTTTATTTCGCACATAGCATTTTGCTTTTGCACAATCATGACAGGAGACCGCTCCGGACATAACTCATCGTGCTCAAATGATGGACCAAAATTTGCCAACCCAGTTTTCGCGGTGGCAGAGCAAGCGATATAACCTCTAATGTGTGCGACATACTAGATGGGCACAAAGTAGCATTCTCCAAAACAAGTAATTTACATTTATTGGGGAAAGCGACTTTGTGCCCACCCTGTATTCTCATGCATTTGACTTGTGGACTTCCTTTAGAAGAAGATATACTCGATCACTGACCTACTGCCGTTTCTATTTCTTACAACTTACAATTTGTTCACGTTACAATGTAAGAAAGCACCTACGCTAAAGACTTAACAGTACAACCTCGTACATAGCCTGTGTATAAGAAAAATGTGTGTCCCCTCTATTACCATATTCTTCTAACTACATATACATTATATATCATCACTTAAACCAAGAGTATGTTGTGTGTGAAATTATATTATCAAAGTTTAGAGAGGTGAGCAGAGAAATATGGTGAGGTTCATGCCACGATTTGTGTGAAAATATACAGTATAAAGGATCCTATCTACATTCTAAATGCATTACATCTAGTGTCATTGCTGTCATATGTTTAGCGCTTCATAAAGGTATAGCCCAAAAGTATACCTAATTAACTGGAGCCCTCTATGGGAAAATCAAATAGCCTATAGCAATTCACAAATACACTCCACAGATGTAAATATTATTTATGATTTAAAATTAAAATATACTTGGAATTAATATTCAAATGTAAAAAATACAATGGTTTATTCACAATAGTGAAATAAAAACTTACAGACAATAATTTCAGTAAAGAAAGCACATCAATAAATTTTGAAGAATTACAATTGTCAGCAAATTATACAACAAACAAGTGGCATCTCACCTACATTAAGTACCATTTTTGATCCAATTATTTCAGACGAAAATATGCCTAATTGAGGGTTATGTCCTTATTCGTTTCTAATTCCTCATTTTCCTTCCTCTCGGTAGTTTTCATTCACTTCCAATCCGCCTTACAACTTTCTTCTTCCTTTCATCCAAGGCTTCTATCTGGTTGCGGTATTCGATTTCTGTTCTCTATGTACTTTCATTCTCTTCTGTGCAGAATATGATTATTGTGGAGATCACGAACAATTCGATAATAGGGGTTATGTCCTTATTCGTTTCTCTTTCCTCATTTGCCTCCCTTTCGCTAGTTTTCATTCACTTCCGATCCGCCTTACAACTTTCTTCTTCCTTTCATCCAAGGCTTCTATCTGGTTGCGGTATTCGATTTCTGTTCTCTATGTACTTTCATTCTCTTCTGTGCAGAATATGATTATTGTGGAGATCACGAACAATTCGATAATAGGGGTTATGTCCTTATTCGTTTCTAATTCCTCATTTTCCTTCCTCTCGGTAGTTTTCATTCACTTCCAATCCGCCTTACAACTTTCTTCTTCCTTTCATCCAAGGCTTCTATCTGGTTGCGGTATTTGATTTCTGTTCTCTATGTACTTTCATTCTCTTCTGTGCAGAGGATGATTATTGTGGAGATCATTCTCTTTCCTCATTTGCCTCCCTTTCGCTAGTTTTCATTCACTTCCGATCCGCCTTACAACTTTCTTCTTCCTTTCATCCAAGGCTTCTATCTGTTTGCGGTATTCGATTTCTGTTCTCTATGTACTTTCATTCTCTTCTGTGCAGAATATGATTATTGTGGAGATCACGAACAATTCGATAATAGGGGTTATGTCCTTATTCGTTTTTAATTCCTCATTTTCCTTCCTCTCGGTAGTTTTCATTCACTTCCAATCTGCCTTACAACTTTCTTCTTCCTTTCATCCAAGGCTTCTATCTGGTTGCGGTATTCGATTTCTGTTCTCTATGTACTTTCATTCTCTTCTGTGCAGAATATGATTATTGTGGAGATCACGAACAATTCGATAATAGGGGTTACGTCCTTATTCGTTTCTCTTTCCTCATTTGCCTCCCTTTCGCTAGTTTTCATTCACTTCCGATCCGCCTTACAACTTTCTTCTTCCTTTCATCCAAGGCTTCTATCTGGTTGCGGTATTCGATTTCTGTTCTCTATGTACTTTCATTCTCTTCTGTGCAGAATATGATTATTGTGGAGATCACGAACAATTCGATAATAGGGGTTATGTCCTTATTCGTTTCTAATTCCTCATTTTCCTTCCTCTCGGTAGTTTTCATTCACTTCCAATCCGCCTTACAACTTTCTTCTTCCTTTCATCCAAGGCTTCTATCTGGTTGCGGTATTTGATTTCTGTTCTCTATGTACTTTCATTCTCTTCTGTGCAGAGGATGATTATTGTGGAGATCATTCTCTTTCCTCATTTGCCTCCCTTTCGCTAGTTTTCATTCACTTCCGATCCGCCTTACAACTTTCTTCTTCCTTTCATCCAAGGCTTCTATCTGGTTGCGGTATTCGATTTCTGTTCTCTATGTACTTTCATTCTCTTCTGTGCAGAATATGATTATTGTGGAGATCACGAACAATTCGATAATAGGGGTTATGTCCTTATTCGTTTCTCTTTCCTCATTTGCCTCCCTTTCGCTAGTTTTCATTCACTTCCGATCCGCCTTACAACTTTCTTCTTCCTTTCATCCAAGGCTTCTATCTGGTTGCGGTATTCGATTTCTGTTCTCTATGTACTTTCATTCTCTTCTGTGCAGAATATGATTATTGTGGAGATCACGAACAATTCGATAATAGGGGTTATGTCCTTATTCGTTTCTCTTTCCTCATATGCCTCCCTTTCGCTAGTTTTCATTCACTTCCGATCCGCCTTACAACTTTCTTCTTCCTTTCATCCAAGGCTTCTATCTGGTTGCGGTATTCGATTTCTGTTCTCTATGTACTTTCATTCTCTTCTGTGCAGAATATGATTATTGTGGAGATCACGAACAATTCGATAATAGGGGTTATGTCCTTATTCGTTTCTAATTCCTCATTTTCCTTCCTCTCGGTAGTTTTCATTCACTTCCAATCTGCCTTACAACTTTCTTCTTCCTTTCATCCAAGGCTTCTATCTGGTTGCGGTATTCGATTTCTGTTCTCTATGTACTTTCATTCTCTTGTGTGCAGAGGATGATTATTGTGGAGATCACAAACAGTTTCATAATAGGAGATTATGTCCTTATTCGTTTCTAATTCCTCATTTTCCTTCCTCTCGGTAGTTTTCATTCACTTCCAATCCGCCTTACAACTTTCTTCTTCCTTTCATCGAAGACTTCAATCTGGTTGCGGTATTCGATTTCTGTTATCTATGTACTTTCATTCTCTTGTGTGCAGAGGATGATTATTGTGGAGATCACGAACAGTTTCATAATAGGAGATTATGTCCTTATTCGTTTCTAATTCCTCATTTTCCTTCCTCTCGGTAGTTTTCATTCACTTCCGATCCGCCTTACAACTTTCTTCTTCCTTTCATCCAAGGCTTCTATCTGGTTGCGGTATTCGATTTCTGTTCTCTATGTACTTTCATTCTCCTCTGTGCAGAGGATGATTATTGTGGAGATCACGAACAATTCGATAATAGGGGTTATGTCCTTATTCGTTTCTCTTTCCTCATTTGCCTCACTTTTGCTAGTTTTCATTCCCTTCCGATCCGCCTTACAACTTTCTTCTTCCTTTCATCCAAGGCTTCTATCTGGTTGCGGTATTCGATTTCTGTTCTCTATGTACATTCATTCTCTTCTGTGCAGAGGATGATTATTGTGGAGATCACGAACAGTTCCATAATAGGAAATTATGTCCTTATTCGTTTCTAATTCCTCATTTTCCTTCCTCTCGGTAGATTTCATTCACTAGCAATCCTCCTTACAACTTTCTTCTTCCTTTGTTCTTCTCTAATTCCTCATTTTCCTTCCTCTCAGTAGTTTTCATTCACTAGCAATCCTCCTTACTACTTTCTTCTTCCTTTCATCGAAGGTTTCTATCTGGTTGCGGTATTCGATTTCTGTTCTCTATGTACTTTCATTGTCTTCTGTGCAGAGGATGATTATTGTGGAGATCACGAACAGTTCCATAATAGGAAATTATGTCCTTATTCGTTTCTAATTCCTCATTTTCCTTCCTCTTGGTAGATTTCATTCACTAGCAATCCTCCTTACAACTTTCTTCTTCCTTTCATCCAAGGCTTCTATCTGGTTGCGGTATTCGATTTCTTTTCTCTATGTACTTTCATTCTCTTGTGTGCAGAGGATGATTATTGTAGAGATCACGAACAGTTCCATAATAGGAGATTATGTCCTTATTCGTTTCTAATTACTCATTTTCCTTCCTCTCGGTAGTTTTCATTCACTTCCAATCCGCCTTACAACTTTCTTCTTCCTTTCATCCAAGGCTTCTATCTGGTTGCGGTATTCGATTTCTGTTCTCTATGTACTTTCATTCTCTTCTGTGCAGAATATGATTATTGTGGAGATCACGAACAATTCGATAATAGGGGTTATGTCCTTATTCGTTTCTAATTCCTCATTTTCCTTCCTCTCGGTAGTTTTCATTCACTTCCAATCTGCCTTACAACTTTCTTCTTCCTTTCATCCAAGGCTTCTATCTGGTTGCGATATTCGATTTCTGTTCTCTATGTACTTTCATTCTCTTCTGTGCAGAATATGATTATTGTGGAGATCACGAACAATTCGATAATAGGGGTTATGTCCTTATTCGTTTCTCTTTCCTCATTTGCCTCCCTTTCGCTAGTTTTCATTCACTTCCGATCCGCCTTACAACTTTCTTCTTCCTTTCATCCAAGGCTTCTATCTGGTTGCGGTATTCGATTTCTGTTCTCTATGTACTTTCATTCTCTTCTGTGCAGAATATGATTATTGTGGAGATCACGAACAATTCGATAATAGGGGTTATGTCCTTATTCGTTTCTAATTCCTCATTTTCCTTCCTCTCGGTAGTTTTCATTCACTTCCAATCCACCTTACAACTTTCTTCTTCCTTTCATCCAAGGCTTCTATCTGGTTGCGGTATTCGATTTCTGTTCTCTATGTACTTTCATTCTCTTCTGTGCAGAGGATGATTATTGTGGAGATCACGAACAATTCGATAATAGGGGTTATGTCCTTATTCGTTTCTCTTTCCTCATTTGCCTCCCTTTCGCTAGTTTTCATTCACTTCCGATCCGCCTTACAACTTTCTTCTTCCTCTCATCGAAGGCTTCTATCTGGTTGCGGTATTCGATTTCTGTTCTCTATGTACTTTCATTCTCCTCTGTGGAGAGGATGATTATTGTGGAGATCACGAACAGTTCCATAATGGGAGATTATGTCCTTATTCGTCTCTAATTCCTCATTTTCCTTCCTCTCGCTAGTTTTCATTCACTAGCAATCCTCCTTACAACTTTCTTCTTCCTTTCATCCAAGGCTTCTATCTGGTTGCGGTATTCGATTTCTGTTCTCTATGTACTTTCATTCTCCTCTGTGCAGAGGATGATTATTGTGGAGATCACGAACAGTTCCATAATGGGAGATTATGTCCTTATTCGTCTCTAATTCCTCATTTTCCTTCCTCTCGGTAGTTTTCATTCACTTCCAATCCACCTTACAACTTTCTTCTTCCTTTCATCCAAGGCTTCCTTCTGGTTGCGATATTCGACTTCTGTTCTCTATGTACTTTCATTCTCTTTTGTGCAGAGGATGATTATTGTGGAGATCACAAACAATTCGATAATAAGGGTTATGTCCTTATTCGTTTCTAATTCCTCATTTTCCTTCCTCTCGGTAGTTTTCATTCACTAGCAATCCTCCTTACAACTTTCTTCTTCCTTTCATCCAAGGCTTCTATCTGGTTGCGGTATTCGATTTCTGTTCTCTATGTACTTTCATTCTCCTCTGTGCAGAGGATGATTATTGTGGAGATCACGAACAGTTCCATAATGGGAGATTATGTCCTTATTCGTCTCTAATTCCTCATTTTCCTTCCTCTCGGTAGTTTTCATTCACTAGCAATCCTCCTTACAACTTTCTTCTTCCTTTCATCCAAGGCTTCTATCTGGTTGCGATATTCGATTTCTGTTCTCTATGTACTTTCATTCTCTTCTGTGCAGAGGATGATTATTGTGGAGATCACGAACAATTCGATAATAGGGGTTATGTCCTTATTCGTTTCTAATTCCTCATTTTCCTTCCTCTCGGTAGATTTCGTTCACTAGCAATACTCCTTACAACTTTTTTCTTCCTTTCATCCAAGGCTTCTATCTGGTTGCGGTATTCGATTTCTGTTCTTTATGTACTTTCATTCTCTTCTGTGCAGAGGATGATTATTGTGGAGATCAGGAGCAGTTCCATAATGGGAGATTATGTCCTTATTCGTCTCTAATTCCTCATTTTCCTTCCTCTCGGTAGTTTTCATTCACTAGCAATCCTCCTTACAACTTTATTCTTCCTTTCATCCAAGGCTTCTATCTGGTTGCGATATTCGATTTCTGTTCTCTATGTACTTTCATTCTCTTCTGTGCAGAGGATGATTATTGTGGAGATCACGAACAATTCGATAATAGGGGTTATGTCCTTATTCGTTTCTAATTCCTCATTTTCCTTCCTCTCGGTAGTTTTCATTCACTTCCAATCTGCCTTACAACTTTCTTCTTCCTTTCATCCAAGGCTTCTATCTGGTTGCGGTATTCGTTTTCTGTTCTCTATGTACTTTCATTCTCCTCTGTGCAGAGGATGATTATTGTGGAGATCACGAGCAGTTCCATAATGGGAGATTATGTCCTTATTCGTCTCTAATTCCTCATTTTCCTTCCTCTCGGTAGTTTTCATTCACTAGCAATCCTCCTTACAACTTTCTTCTTCCTTTCATCCAAGGCTTCTATCTGGTTGCGATATTCGATTTCTGTTCTCTATGTACTTTCATTCTCTTCTGTGCAGAGGATGATTATTGTGGAGATCACGAACAATTCGATAATAGGGGTTATGTCCTTATTCGTTTCTAATTCCTCATTTTCCTTCCTCTTGTTAGATTTCGTTCACTAGCAATACTCCTTACAACTTTCTTCTTCCTTTCATCCAAGGCTTCTATCTGGTTGCGGTATTCGATTTCTGTTCTTTATGTACTTTCATTCTCTTCTGTGCAGAGGATGATTATTGTGGAGATCACGAGCAGTTCCATAATGGGAGATTATGTCCTTATTCGTCTCTAATTCCTGATTTTCCTTCCTCTCGGTAGTTTTCATTCACTAGCAATCCGCCTTACAACTTTCTTCTTCCTTTCATCCAAGGCTTCTATCTGGTTGCAATATTCGTTTTCTGTTCTCTATGTACTTTCATTCTCCTCTGTGCAGAGGATGATTATTGTGGAGATCACGAACAATTCGATAATAGGGGTTATGTCCTTATTCGTTTCTCTTTCCACATTTTCCTTGCTCTCGGTTGATTTTATTCAGTCGCTATTCACCGTAATTATATCTTCCTTTCTGCTTTATCTTGGTCTCCATCACATTTTCAAATGGTAATTCTCTTGGCTGTAGGAGTCACATCCTGTCACATGTTTCTTCTTGTTTGGTGATTTCTCTGGGTAACAGAATATTTTTTTTAGTACAAATTTCCAAATATTGTATTTTGTTTTCCAGAATATTTTTTAACGTTTCAAAATTATACTGGAATACCTTTACAATTTTTACAAATATTGTGCGTGGATTTTATATAAATCTTTAAGAGACTTTGTGGAATATGAGGACTAACGTAAAATGCTTAATAGATATAAGATGTCATCACTAAATATGAATGAGAAATACATTTAGGATATCATCTGTATCATCATCATCTGCATAAACTAGTCGCCCGTACAGAATTGTAATATTACACTGATTTACACTTGCCGTATATGTCGTAGTTAGCAATTTTGAACTGTGTTTGATTTGTGAAGGTGTTTCCATTGTTTCTTATACGAAATCGATAAGCATAGCACTGCACACTACTTTTATTCAGCTCTAATTATATTTGGTGAAAACATGTGTGATTATGAACTGACCTAACTCCGTCTTGAACTCTTCAAATGGAAGTAGTTGGACAAAACGGGTAATGGTCTAGTCTGATAAAAAAAAATATTTTGTAGAAAAACCTGTTTATTGTCTTTAATAGTAGATTATTTAAGTTATCATTACTTTTTCTCTCTATTGTACAGAGGTTATATTGATCCTCAATGTAGGTCCTTCGAATTATTTAAAATTAATCCTGAACTATTATATAGAACGTCAGGGGTGCAGAGTATCCGTTGTCATATTTGCCAATGGTGGGCTTGATACCGTGAAGGTTGTTCCTCGATACCTCCTTTCACTCTTCGTGCCACACGTCAAAGGAGAAACGAAACACATTCTGCAGGTCCCTGGCTGGCAATCGAATCATCGGTAGAGCATGAATGTGTCTGTTTTTCGTTTCATCAGATCAACCTCGTAGCACCGATTAACCCAAAAGGCAGAAAAGGAACGTAAAATATCGGAAGTAGAAAGACAACTTAACCTATATTCGTTCACACAAAACATGTACTTTTATGGCGCATGGTGACTACATATAATTCTGTTATGGATAGGAAGAATTCGTCCTGTGAGAACTATAGAGACATAACTCCAATTTATCACATTTTCAAGAGAGAGAAAACAATGTATTCCTAGGAATATAAGGGTGAATCAAAAAGTAAGTTACACCCGATCCTTGTTCCTGTACTAAGAGAGATAAAATAATCACGCTTGGTGGCAACACTGTCTGCAATGTTCTCTTCACACACCAGCAGCAGCCGTGCTTCAGCTGGTTTAGTATGCGAGTAGTCACAGTGTGAGTATGGCGCCTCGTATTCAGGTGCGCTCCGTCGTCCGATTCTTGTGGGCACAAAGGCATAATCGGAGTGATCTCCATCACCAAATTGTCGAGGTGTATGGTGAGAATGCGATGTCATGCCCCATGATAGCTAAATGGTGCCAGATGTTCGAAGAGGGAAGATCTAACGTGAAAGACGAACAGTGTGTTGGGCAGCCTGCAACTATGAACACTATCGACAAAACGGAGCGTGTGAATACAATCATCCTTGCCACCCGCCACGTGAAAATTAAAAGAGATTGCAAGTGAACTGAACATATCCTACGATAGTGTGTCTATGCTGATTCATCACCAGTTGGGTGTATCGTAAATTGTGTTCTCACTGGATGCCGTGATTGTTAACCGATGAGCACAAAAGTCAACTCAATTGAAATTGGACGGAATGTTTACACACAAGAAACAATAAAACTGATCACGATTCAAAAAGTGCTTGGAATACTTTGGTGACTATGTCGAAAAAAAGTTAAATGTTCATACATTTTTGTACAATAACACTGGTGAACATGATTTTTTTCACAAGAAAACTAAATGGCAAGTCTGGTGTACTCTTTTGCCCTGAATTCAAATATGTAATTAGAATTTTTCCATCAGGCAAAGTTTTCCTGTGACAGTTACTTTTCAAAATTGATTTGTAGTGTCATGGGATGCTTTAACCTGTATTTAACTTATATGTAGTGTTTCTTTTCAAGATATATTAGGTGTTCTTCAACTAGTTTGTTCATAGATTCTTCCAAAGTTAGTTTGAAGGCTGTGCTGCTGCATAATGGCAATGAATTACCATCAGTACCTGTAGCGCATGCAGCTGGTACGAAAGAGACACACGAAAATATGAAATTGCTGTTGGAAATACTTGACTACAGCAAATATAACTGGAATATCATTGGAGACTTAAAGATGATTGACTTACTGCTTCGTTTCCAACTTGGATACACTAAATGTTGCTACTTCTTGTGCGAATGGGACAGCAGGGACAAGAAGTCTCACTACATTATAAAATTGAAGCCGTGACGTGAATCTCTCATTACTGAGCAGAACAACTGTGTCAAATACTCCCTTGGTGAATCCTGAAAAAGTGCATTTACCTATATTGCATATCAAATTGGGAGTCATGAAAAAATTTGTGAAAGGAATTAATAAAATCTCTGCTGCACTTATGTGGGCTACTTCAAATCTAGATTTTCCAACATCAGTAATGTGAAAATAGTATTTTTATAGAGGTACAAATAAGATTACTAATGGCTGACGAACATTTTGAGGAACTGCGAAATCCACTGAAAAAAGCAGCCTGGCAGCCATTCAAAAATGTATAACTATCGTGACGTAGTGACTGATCTTGTGAATTCATACAAAGCTATGGGATGCAACATGTCTTTAAAAATTCACTTCTTAGACTCCCAACTAGAATTCTTCCCAGAAAATCTTGGGGCTGTCAGCGATGAGCATGGCGAGCATTTCCACCAGCAGATTTATGCAATAGAAAAAGGGTTCCAAGGCAAATGGAGTCCCCTTATGCTAGCTGACTACTGCGTGACCATGAAGAGAGAGATATTCCAAAATGAAAATATACTGGCAAATCATTATCTTCAACGTTTTAGGTAAGCCAGAATGGCATATTTCTTTATTATATAGATGCACGTTAAGTACAGATTTCATAAAACTATATACGTCTGTCACACAAAACCCCTGCCTCATGGAAAAAATCTAATATATATATTCGCATTCAGCATGAAAAATACTTCTAGATTCAGCTAATTTTGTCCTTGTGAAAGATAAAAAGTTCATTTTTGTAGACCAGTGTAATTATTTTCTTTCTAATGTGTTTTGTTCGTTTTATACAGGGGGGGTGTAACTTACGTTTTGATTTACCCACGTATTTGACTCTTAAGAAGAGTCAGTAAACTGGAGATACGTGACTCCACCTTACTAAGAATTAGAAGTGGAGACTCCAGAGCTTTTCAGAGGAGATTATTTGAACAAAAGTGAAAACTGAATTTTTGAAGTTACGTTCCTCTGGTTTTTATACGACGAATTATGTGTAAACCATTCCTCACCCTGTTAGTTTTTTTTCTGCATGACCATGTATATATGTGGGTCAGTCAAAAACCTAGTTCCACTGGCATGGAAGATATATCATATGAGATATTGAGGACAGTTCTTGTATTTACATAAAAGTACACTAGCTGAACTACATTTCTGCATTAATCCAAAAGTCTGTTCAAACATTTGTCGTAGAGTGAGACGAGTTTCTCTGTACATTGTTCGATGAATTCCTGTCCAATTTCGATAACCATTCTTACCCTTTTCGAAATGATATCGACACTTGGCAAGTTTTTCTTTATGTGCCAAAAGGCATTATAAAATCGTAGGGCGCTAGGTCTTGACTTCGAATAATTTCATTACCATGTTCAACATTGTCCCTTGTCGTTCACCCATTCTCCAACATCGCACATCATTCTGTGATCTCGTACTCAGTAGGGCTACACCTTCTTGCCCACAGGAAATGACTCACTGCACGCACTTCCAGTTTGGACGGAAGCTAAGTTCATCAAAATATTATGAGCAACTCCAACTTATTTTTGAGTTACCCTCGTGTGTGTGTATATATATAAATATATGTATAAAAGTGTGTGTGTAACAGATATAACTTTTGCTCTCTTCCAGTGGTCATAGGCTATGATGGTGCGTTGCGCCTTGACCGTCATTTTCTTGCAGCATGGCTGTGAACAAGTTTTGGGAGGTGCAAGGGAGTTCATACTGACACGCAGAGGTCAGGTCTCCACTTATGCTTCTACCGTGCAGAGAAGAAAAAATATGTCTGTTCGGAGCATGCTTACAACTATTAGGCTACTACAAACCTGTGTCAAAATTCGCAGAAATAATATCTGTTGCAAATATTCGATATTCCTCTTCGCAGCTCTCTCCAGTTTCTCACTTACCTTCGTTTTTTTTTCAATATCCATTGGAGTGGAGATCCAACACAAGCTGAATTAGCCTAATGGTTCTCTAACTACCTTATGTAAGCACAGGCGTACATACAAGTAAAACCTCTGATTGTGAGGTTTCCGTTGTGGAAAGAAAAACTACATTCCAAATTCTGTATCAGATAGGTACAGAACATGGGCGTATTTAGGGTGGGTTCGGTCCCCTGAAAATCCCACTCCTGTGTAGTTTCTTATGTAATTTTAACCCGTAATCCTTGGATGTGAGGTAGATTCAATTCCAGTTTTTTTTGTTGTTTTTTTATTTTTTTTATTCTATGTTAATTCCGCTATCTGTCACCCATCAAGGTAATGCTACTGAGTACTTTCCTGCCAGTGGATTATTGACTGTTACACTTGATTGTTTTCTTGGAAGTGAGGAACAACGTTAACCCTGCTGTAATTTCAAACTGGGGTAGACTATGCCCCATGTTCAACGTCACGTTATTGTTTTATTTCGAATTCCATGCACCACTGAGAATTTCACTTGATAATTCATAAGTAATCAGGAAAAGAAAACGACCATTTAATTAAGTCATTGGCAAAGCAGTTAACAGAACCACATATGACAAGAAGTGGGTTAAATAGCCATGTATGTGGATACTTCAGAAATTATGTTTTCCAAAACTGCATAAAATTCAGTCGAAACATTTGGTTTCGTAACAATGGTGTTTGTGCTAATAGAGGCATTATTGTTAATCATTACCTCTTACCTTTCGCCGCGATGAGGATTAATGAGCAACTGATGGCATGGACGGGATGGGACAAACACAATCATGCATCAATGCCGTAACCGTGATTCGAACCTAAGACTTCTGGTTTTCGTAACATGTTGTAACACGTGTTTCTTTTCATCTTCACCCTCACAATTAATCTCAAGTGTTTTGAAGATACTCAAGCAAATTACACACACACACACAAACAACACTTATTCATGTGAGTTGTATGAACATTTAGAAAAGCCAGTTTCATTCGTACCTTGTAACTTTTAGATAAATATATTACATATGTGTGATTTCTTTAACCTATGTGTGAAAAATTATTTCACATAAATGTCCACCATTATTGACTTCGCACGTAAGAGATTTTGCCACTACATTCATCATTTCTGCACGGATGTTCTCCTAGAGCTGCTGGGTGTCTGGGGTTTGTTAGCATGCATTCGTTCTTTGAGAGTGTTGCCCACGAGACGAGACGAGACTTTGGCCTGTCTCGTCCCGTCTCGTGAGAATGATGTCTCGTCTCGTGTCTCGTCTCGAAAAAAAAACGTTCGTCTCGTCCCGTGTCTCGTCTCGTTTTGTCTAGTCTCGTCTCGTAAAATTAATGTAGGATATCATGCCAACAAAAGTTAAGAGTGGGAGAAACATTATTCCCTAAAGTGGGTTAAACCTTTATAACATTTTGTTCACTGTACAGTCAGAAAAAATAAGGTTTGTTAACTACAAGGACTTTAATATTTAGTCTAAAATATTAAATAAATAATTTTTATTGAATAAAAAGGTAATTGATAAAGTGATGGACAATTTGGCTACTATTATCTTTGCCGTTGACTGTACATTTAAAGGAGCAGACAGTCATTTGTTCAATCGTCTGAACTTGAATACAGCTGTTCTTTCGTCCAGCGTCTAGTTGGTTCAACATAATTTCCTTGCACCAGTGTAGGAACCTAGGTTCAAAAAATGCAGCAAACTAGGTGGGGCCAATGCATAGGCGCCGACTCCATGGGGCTTAGGGGGGCTCGAGCCCCCCCCCCAATGTTAATGATGTGGGGTCACAGCCCCCCCCCCAATAATCTTGCTTAAGAGGATCTAATGTATTATTTTCCTTCTCTTGTAAAGTTCTCTGAATTGTGCCACATGAACAACTTTAAATGCACATTTGAAATGTTCTAGACCATCAACTTTGGGGGGGCTCAGACTGTTAAACCATCAACTTTGGGGAGGGGGGCTATGACCGGAGACAGCAAAACATGACTTATTACTAGGGGCATGCATATTTCGTGTTTGACGAAAACACGAAATGTGACATAATACATTCTAATGTTAATTCTTCATCTTTCTGCAAGGTGTGAGGTGCATTTTACTACCCTGTTTTGTCACGAAATGGTGCGAAATGAACTGCAAAATACGAAATAGATTCTTAAACACGAAATTTAGAGTTTATTTACCGACGTGACACTTTCTCAAGTTTGAATTATCCTGTGAGTTATGCAATTCACGGAAAACTGTTTAATTCTGCTGTAAATATTTGAGAACCAAGAATGGACTTCTTTATACAGTAATATACTTAATACTATAGTAACTACACAAAGGTGCTATTAGAAGGGTTATGTTTTATTTTGTAATAAGTGCAGTTTTTAAATCAAATTTTGGATTATGTTCACAATTTTAAAACCAAAATATCATTTTATATACTGCTTTCGATCCGTTTTTTCGCCGCTATAACACCGAACTTTTATTTTATTTACCGCTTTTGAACCAGAAATTGACTCTGTTTTTGTACAAAAATTTTGCTTTTGTATTTACCAAAAATATGTGCCTCTACTTATTACTATATACTACGTATATAATTATTATTTACTATTATACATATATTAATCAGAGACATAATGAATTTAGCGAAGGACTTGTTAAAGACTGTTTGGGAATCCCCTAAAAGAATGCAAATATTTCGGAATATTTTCGATGTGAATAAGAAGGCTGGCCATACAGGACTGCGACCACTTTGCCCTCGTCGGTGGACGTTGAGAGCCTCCAGTATGCAACAGATCTTAAGGAACTATGAAATCCTTCTCAATTTTTTGAGAAATTTTCTGAAGAAGATTCTACTGACACAGCATCAAAATGTGCTGGGTACCTGGAGACAATGCTTCACTTCAAGACATTTTTCTTTCTCTCCATCTACTGCCATGTGATGGGTCAATAGAAGAGGTAAACTGTAAGATTCAGTCTCCACGCATTGGTGCTACAGAAGTGGAATCAAAACTAAAATACTTGATTGACATCTTTCAAGAAAAGCGAATGTGTTTTGAGCAGTTCTGGCTGAAATGCACAGAGGGGAAACCGAGCCTAGTTGATGAGCCAGAATTGCCCTGGCAACGTCACGTCCCTAAGAGACTTGAAAATCGTGATGCTGCCAAACATTACAAGTTCAAGTACACTGACGTGTGTGACACAGCAAAATCATGTGTTAAACAAGGACATGAATCTACAGAACTACAAAAAATAACAGCCGTACAGAATGAATTCATCTCAACTGTGAACAGTTGCACAACAAACTTTCAGCTTACGCGAGAATTCTTTCGCCAAGATTTGGATGCCGATAGGCTCTCCTTACACATGTCCATGCTTGGTGATGTCGCCAAACAGATGAGTTCTTCTAACTACCATGCGTGACATAAGGAAGTTTCTTTTGGAAGACAGCACCCTCCAGGAGCTTCTGCTTGAAGTTGCCAAATTCATAATGGTCCTCACGATAGTGAGGACATCTACAGCCGAAAGGTCATTCAGTGCTATTCGCCGACTAAAGACATATTTGAGATCTACAATGAGGCAGAAGAGACTAAGCAGCTTAGCGGTACTCCCAATACATCAATTATGTAAATTACATTAATTATGTAAATAATTAAATAAAACTGTTAAATATTGTAAATATTCGTTATTTTATGGGTACGTCAACACTAAGGTTATTTGCAACCCATTACATGTCTGTTGAGGACATTAAAACACACCCATGCCCTCTCCGGGACTCGAACCCGAGACCTCTGGATGAAAGCGAGTTGAGTCGACCACCCAACACGCTCGCCTTACCGAGGCCGGCATAAAACTGTTAGGTTGGTCTCTTAATGTAAATACATAATTTTCAATAAGAATGTTAATTGTTATCTAAAAAACAAATGAACAGACACAAAAGACATAAAGAGACTTTGAAACATTTTCTAAACGTTTCTCATGTTACATTTCATTTGCATGAGGAATATAATAGCTGCTTAAAAACTGCTATACGAAGACGTAATTTTTATTTTTAAAAAAGGGAGGGAGTGAGTCATTCATTAATTTATTTCCGTGATCAGAGCCCCCCCAATAATTTTGACAAGTCGGCGCCCCTGGGCCAATGTGATTTTTACAATGTTCCTTGCATTTTATCCCTCTTTGATTCAGCATAAAATGAAGCCAGAGGTGTTGGAAGTGAAGAGGTATCAGTATCAGCATTGCCAGGTCCTAAACCAACAAGATATAAGCTTGAACTACAGATAGTGTTGGTACCACAGAAAAAATATAGGGGAGGGATATTTTCTATAGGCAGACGTATTTAGTATACGCCTCAATAACACACAAAAATGTGTATATTTGTAATGAAGACCATTAGCAACTTTTCCTAGTTTGTTGCAGGACGCTTGCTCCTTCCCCACTCTGGTATCTTCACTGACCACACTATGGCGTTAGTGTCGCTGTCACTATGGAGCCTGGATCTGAGGTACAGTGTTTGTGGACAGTGGCGGAAAGAAGCACTCGCCCCCCCCCCCTCCCCACAAAGAGCTTTAATAAGTTAGAAGCTCTACGGAGGAAGTAGTTCTTTCCACGACTGTCCACTCGTCTGTACAGCGTGATGCGTAGTCAAGTGCTTTGTTCATTCTAAAGGAAAATTTTGAATTTTTAGAATGTTGTCATGTGTTGCGAATCCAATGTGGACTCAGTGAGGTGTAAAGAAGTTGGAAGCATAATTCGTGCAGAGTTTTTACTAACAACTGTGAGCAGAAATACAGGATGGTCCAAAAAGAACTTTACAATTTTGTATGATGAATAAAAAGTAAACATCAAGGGGTGTCAGATCAGATGAACGAGGTGGCCATGCAATTATATTATCCATACACCTGGAAATCAGTTTGGTAGGATATCTCGGACTTCGTTGAGGTAGTGAGGTGCTGCGCTATCTTGTTGGAAGCGGATATGATCAAAACACACATGATCTCGCTCTTGACCTGTGAAAGCAGCCATTTTTAACGGAACTGCCGCTGGCACTTGCAGTGGCGGAATTAGGTACTATTTCACAACGCTAGTCAAACTTTATTTATTTCCTTTCAAAATGACACCAGAACCAGTTTCTTAACGTTTCCGAATATATTTTTTTTATGCACTTACAAAGTTGTAAATTCCTTTTTGGACCATCTTGTATACATCGTGATTTCTTGGTAGGCACAGGCATACATCGTCATCCTGAAGTTCACCCATTAAAAAAACAAGTAATACAGTATTGAAACTTAAAAAGAAAACTATTCAATGTTTCAACACAATCTTGCAAGCGCGGGAGACCAGACAAACTGATCAGATGTTGACAGATTACTGTCCCATGATATTTTCCAGAAAAACACAGGTCGTTGCTCGAGATTCGTATTTTTTTGATGGAACGAGCTTGTAGCGTGTACTGTTTTGAGATTCATAGGACACAGTCATTGCACAATTGGAACAGTATCTATAACTCGTATAGTGTCAAAAAATCGAACTTTGCTGTTATGAAATTCGCGACTGTAATTGGTGATAACGATGCAGAATAAGTCCATGGTAGCGGATAGTGCTATATATTGTTCGAAAGCTTGAAGCCACCGGCAATACAATATATCCAAAAATCTTTAAGTTTTTCACAATATGGAACCTCAACTTAAAAAATGGAAGTCTTCAAGGTTCCTCAATTACAAAGAATCTGGATCACTCCAGCTTCATGAATCATAATCATAAGAAAAGTGTGCCAAGAGAAAGCAGATTCAACACAGAAGAATTTGAGATAAGGAACATAGAGTCGGAGAAGCCACCGTTACGAGATATGGGCTGAAACATATCGAGCTCTGCCATGTACCATCGTCCATAGGAATTACATGTAAGTAACATGTATGAACAGGTAGTGACGTTGATGATGACGTACAATGAATAGCGACATTTATTGACATTGATTCAAGCATATAAGTTACACGCATCCCATTGGAAACTAGTGTCATAGTATTGACACAAACAGGTGTTAACAACATGCAATTAGGTACCGAACAACAGTTGTTCAAAATGAGGACGAGCAACGAGCATACGAACATACCAGCAGTGTACGATATTTTGTAGGACCCTTTCAAATATCCCTGGCGTGTTACGAATCGCATTACAATCGGCAACAACTAATTCCATGCCCGTATCCACATGGGTCTCATAAATAAACCAGCCTCCGTGGTGGAGTGGTTAACGCAGCGCGCTAAGCATCCAGGGGTCTCGGGTTCGAATTCCGGCCTGGGCATGGGTATTTGTGAGTGAGTAGTCCCTTCATCAATTTCATCATATCATAACTCATCCTCACGATTAGCCAATAGTGGCAGAAAAGCGAAGTGAAATAAACCAAAAATCAATCAATCAAATCTCATAAACAAGTCACTTGAGATATCCCCAGACGAAATCTCGAGTGGATTCAGGTCGGTCGACCTCGCAGGCCAGGGAATAGAGCCTGACCGTCCAATCCACCGAGTAGGAAAGGTAACATCCAGATGATTTTAGACTTCCACACTGAAGTGAGGCAGAACTATGCAGGCTTCTTTGACCCTATTTTCCCTATCGCAAATTGTTCAATGGTGAATCACCTATTTTCTGTTCTCTTTTTGAATTTTTTTTACTGAATAACCCTGTATATTAACACTAGCTGCTTCTATGATTGTATAGGTCATTCTTGTGCGTTTTAGAAATATATACGAGTATTTAGTTTCTTTCTCAGTTCAAGTCTCTCACCTACAGACATCTAAAAGTAGTACAAATTAAAAGTTGTAACGTTGAGCACTATCATAACTAGAGCACGGATTTTCTAAGCGCTAAAATTACAGAAACAAGCTTGGAGAAAGTCACTAAAGTTTTGGAAAGGTAATTGATATTGAATAGCATGATAATGAAAGATCTATCATCAGTTAACATAGGCGTCGCTAGTTTCGATATATTCGGGGGCTGGCGACCATTAGGCACAGATCCGTATGCATTTCTGGGAGAAGAACAAAGCAAATCGTCGTATAAACAACATGGAAAACAAACCACCCTTGAATTAACCGAAACTGTTATTCTTATTATTTTGTCAGTGTAATTTTCATCATCACTATGAAAAATAATAATATTTTCAAGAAGGTATTACAAAAGTGAACATAATTAGTGGAGTGTAGTGAATTAATAAAAATTATACTCTTAGAAAATTAAGAACCTAAATGTAGCAAAATTCAGAAAAATTATTAGGCTTACTTGAAAAATAAATGATCTTATCATTATCTCTTTAAGATGAGCATTTTGCCTTCTCAGCAAGTATCAGAAATAAATTTATTTTGGGTTATGGCACCGGAGCATGTTTCATGAAACCATGTGAAATATCCTGTGCGACGGTTCCACTCTTCTCTATCTATCTGCGGAATGTTTTTAGATAGTCAGTATCATCATCCTCACTGTTACTATTCAGTCGTCATGTTGAATGTAGTCTCTGTTCTCCACTGAAACCTTATCTCTCATAGAAGCCCCAGAAATTTTGTTCTGTTTCCTGGCTGCCTTGTATCTCACCTCCTTATTGTCCACTGCATCCATCGCCGTCTTCGTGGCATTTTTATCCCATGTATCCGGGGCCCCGTCTTCAACAGGAACGAAAAGCATGAGAGGACGAAATTAGGAAAAACCCTCAATCTAACATGGCGGCCGCCACCTTTCCCAACAACGAACGTGGCGGCACACAAAGTACAAAGCCAATCACATGCAGAGCAGTGACGTGCACTGAGGAGTAGCTAGTCTAGCAGAGATAGATCAATCAATCTCATATCTCGAATTATATTCAAATCACAATATTTATTGTCTTGTTAAAGCCACCACAGCTCATATGCATCACCTTTTTTTAACACGCTCTTCTCGTCCATCGGTGTTCTCCGCGGGCAAAGCTGGCTGGATACCCTAGCTCGCTCTTCTTCCGCCAGACCAGTTTCCAGGTAGAAACGGCCGGCCCAAGCAAAAGGAAGATTTTTTATACCTCTACCTCCCTTGTCCCCTCGCCCCCCGCTGCAATGGATGAAAGTCCAGAATTTCAGGTCCCCCAGTCTATCTCCTATAGGACAGATAGGGGATTGGTTTCTCATAGATGTTTTGTAAATCCTCTAAAGAACACAGGGTAAAATTTTCTGCAGTACTTATGTTCTCTGTATTTACACAACCTTTTACACGTTGTACAATATGTGCGAATGTTTAATATGGGATATAGTTTTATTATTTATGAAATGGGAACGTGTTATGTGCAGACAATAATGTTATGCTTTCTTTCTTTTTCAAATATGGAATATATAATGATTATATTACAAATATGTGCTCGGGCTCTCTCTGACTCTCGTTTTAGTAGTGTTTTATTTAAATATACTACTCTTGGTCTCTAACAGTCATAAATACGGATGTATTTATTTGGGCAAGAGAACGCGGGTTCATATTGTTGTTGGTTTGGTTTATTTTACTTCGCTTGGTTATCGCGAAAATGAGGATTGAGTGATGATATGATGAAATTGGTGAAGGGACCTCATATGAACAATCCAGGCCAGGATTCGAACCCGTGATGAGTGCGCATTCTTGTCCTATGTGTTGCAGTGAATAATGAAATAATTTGGAATGAAAAATGTATCTCAGAACTCAAAAAGTCAATTGAATATCATTGAAGAAACTACAAAAAAGTGTGTTGTGTTTTGTTACCTGTCACCAAATCAACCAAGCGGGGGGAGTGGTTATCACAGCGCGCTACGACACCAGGAGTTCCGGGTTCGAACCCTGGATCTCTGGCATAGAGTCAAATCAAATAGTTTTTTTTTATTTTCGAATGTGGGTGGGGGTTACGTGTACTTTTTTCTAGTACTCATTCATAATTTTGCAATCTTTTCCTGTTATTGACATTCTTCTCTTTTGTAGGATACTAGCCCTAAAGGGGGGAGGGGTGTGACCCACACCAACCCCCCCTTGAGCACGCCACTGACTGCTTCCCCAAGTGTCGACGTCACCGCACGTCACTGATGCAGAGAATATAAAATCAACGATTGCACCAGGCGTAAAGGACTTGTACAGACATTGCAATAACTATTCTTGCCAAGAAAACGACAAACTTCGTGAAACCGAAACAATAGCTTCCTGGATCACTAAAATTCACAACTGGCTCCGTTTGCCTTCCCCTACACACACACGTGTTGGCTCCGATAACGTTTCTGACGGCCGGACCGAGAAATTGAAGGGGACGAAATTTGGGGCTCCCTACCTTACTGGAAAATAAATCGAAATTAATGCGCGTTAATTTGTCAAGGTCAGAAATTGAAAATATTGAAAGCAATGGACATTGATTTCATGAAATGAATATTTAGTTTGCAAAGACAGAGAAAGACTACCCTTCATCTTCAAATAGACACTATTGTTTTGAAGGAAGAAAGAGTTTGAGGATTTTCCACTTTCTTAATTTTTCTGGGGCTGCTTTCCCAAGGAGAAAAGCCACCACACGTCACTGTGCAGGAAGCTGAAGAGAATGAGGGAAAGGAAGAAAAATAAGTTACAGGGAGAGAGATGAAAGGAAAGATAAGATAAACAAAAAGACGAAGGAAGGGAAAAGAAACTAATTGAAGAGATAGGAAGAAAAGCCAAAGAAAGATCTCCACAAAAGAGAAGACTATGGAGTTGTCAACTATGAACAACCAACGCTAAATTTTTCGCTCAATACTTCGAAATTTCATTGTAAATGTTTCTAATATCATTATGGTTGAAATACAGCAAAAATAAATTGGTATTTCATTCCCGCTCAATTTATTTCCAGTAGCTATTATGCAATTTTCAATTTCCATGCAGACATGGATAATAAATTTCCAAGAACTATTTGGAACCCAATATTTGTTCGAATGGGCAATGTTGTACCCAGCTAGACTTCGTGACCAACGGGCACTGTTCCATAAACAATGGTATGGGTGATGTGAATGAATTGTCCATACAACATCAGTCACTGCACGTCTTTGCAACAGTAATAGGTAATTTTAGGTGCAATCGTAGGCGAATCTAGACTCTTCTTCCAAGTGTGCGAATTAACAGGAGGGGATGCCGGGACCTCCCCCCCCCTCGCAGAAGAAAAAATCCTCACAGGGATGTTCTTATCCCCGCCAAAGAAAATTTAATTGGAAGCATATACACGTACGTAGTGTACCATTTCTTAACTATGGAACGAACATCAGTGAAAAATCATTCGAGAAAACAGTTAATTAACCTTTGAGACAATTGCATTCTGTTTCGCGTCTGAAGTTATCTTCCCATTGCCAATAAAGTACTAAAGCCAATAGACATTTGGTCAAGTTTTCTCGGTGTTACTAGTTCAATATCTCTTTTGTGTATCGGTTTTCTTAGAATGTAAATACACTGTTTCTAAATTACTACTAAATGTTATCATAAGATTTACTGTCCTCGGTATTTAGAACTGGCACGCAATACTAGAGTTTACTAACTGGTAACACACAAATTTTCATACCTAACCCCCCCACCCGAGGAAAGAGACACTGACTGGGGGCACCCCCCAAAAGCAAAAAGCTTAATCCGCACACTGCTTTTTCCCAGGGAAGGGCAAATAATGTGCTGTGAGCATATAAGTTGTAACACTGATACGGTGATATAATGAGCAGATTTTTCGAGATATTAAAAAGCCTTAAATATATAGACAGTTACATGGGATCAGTTTCAAGTCCAATTCTTGGTCAGATATACTAATCGGGACTGGACCTTCAAAGCGAAATCCGAAACACTGGACAATGAACCTCCACCAGTAAACAAACCCAGACCCATTTGGTCATAAGATGATAGCACGGGTTTTGTTTGTTGTAGAGAGAGAGAGAGAGAGAGAGAGAGAGAGAGAGAGAGAGAGAGAGAGAGAGATATTTTAATACGAGTATTAATTTCTTCACGGGAAACTGTCACAAACGTAGGAAATATTTGACCTATAACGGTCTCACTTTGTGTTATTAGTTAACAGTTAACCTTATTGCCATGTAGTTAACAAGTCCCTGATTCAATTTCCAGTGTCGGCTTTTTTAAGTGTTTAGTTAATCTAATAACGATTAATACATTTGTACTAAACTTAATTTCATGTTCTTACTATTTGAAAATGGATGGCTCGAACAACTTCTGTTCGATGTAACATCATGCTATCTACACTTAGTCATCCATTTTGAGAGGAGGGACGTGCCCCCGCGCCCCTTCCGCTAAATCCGCCCATGGATATAATGAAATGCATCCGTTATTCGCTACAACTTGCTTATATAACGAGAAACCTCAAAATCCGTTCAGAGAAACGAAATGGGTCCAATCCGTGGTCTAGTTATAATTATTGTGCATTCCTAATGTTTATTAAAATTACCTTTTTATTATACGGAAGACTTCTACTGAGGAAACAAGCTGCATTTGATGCCATCTTGGATAATTACACTACACAATTTAGTAAATTGACCACAATTATTTTTGATATGGTGCTGCTGATGAACACTACAAATTTTGACTAACTTATACGCCAAAGATATAGTAACAAATTCTTGACGGTAAATTGTTGTGCTACCATTGTTGATTCAAATTTAAGATTCTCAAGTACTTAAATTAATTAATAGTATATTAATTATAAAGCATTTATGTATTCATTCATTCTACGTCTAATTTATTTTCATCATCTAATATTAATTCAATTATATTATTGAATATCCTTTGGTTTCTCGGAAATTTGTTTGAGGTCTTTTACGTCTATTCTACAGAAAACTGAAGCTTTGTGTGCATTATTAATTATTTGTTTTCAGCATTAAATGAGTTAAGATAATCGACATACATGTAATATACAACCTTAGTGACAATGAAGTTCGACCAGTCACAAATATAGGAGTGCGTTGTGAAAGAAGGAGAACACTTGCATATGCTGAACATATTTTATTCAGCAGGCTACATGGAACAAAGGAAAACATAAATTTCCGCTGCAACGCAGCAATGTATGGTGTCCACACAAAATAAAACATTTTCGTCCATCTACACGTGACATTGAAGTTCGACCACTGTTAGAGGGGATCCTGTTTACCATGGTGTGACGCCGCCCCGTCGGCGAATAACTGTGGCAATGCGTCGGGGCATGCTGCGGACGAGTCGTTCAAGGTATTCCACATCGATGCGGTGCCATTCCTCCTGCAGGCAGGCGATAAGAGCAGCCAATGTCGTGGGTCCCCTCTGTTGCACACGTCGCTTAAGAACACGCCACACATTCTCAATGGGCGAGAGGTCGAGATTCGATGGTGGCCATGGCAGAGTTCGCACGTGATGGCGAGTCAACCATTCTCTTGTCAGCCGCGCTGTATGAGGCCTGGCATTGTCGTGTTGAAAGATGAGACGACGCCTGTGGAACAGGTGCCTTCGCACCGTGGGAAGATGCCGCTCCAGTATGCGTGTATAGGCGTGTGCATTCACAATGCCCTCACAGACGTGTAGTGGACCAACCCCAGATGCCGTCATGCATCCCCATACCATCACTGACGCAGGTTTCTGTACCCGACGTGCATAACATTTTGCTTCATTCTGTTCCTCCTTCCGACAAATGACTGTTTTCCGTATTTTCTCGTACACAACATTGAAAATGGATTCGTCCGTCCACAAAACCCTGTTCCACTGCCGAAATGTCCATCCCCGGTACATTCGTGCCCACCGTAGTCGATTGCCTTTGTTCAACATGGAAAGGAAGGGTTTACGTTTCGCCTTGTACACTCGGTAACCGCATCGCTGTAGGTAACGGCGAATGGTTCTGGTTGACACTTCAATGTGAAAGCGTTCTCGAGTCCACAGTCGTAATTCGGCCACAGAAACATGATTGTTGGTCTGGATATAGCGCCTAAATATCCGTAGGTCACGCACGCTCAGCAGGCGTTTTCGACCGGGGGCCTTACCTGGCTCTGTAGTACCCGTATTTTGGTGGTGTTTGATGATGCAGTGGACGGTTGACTTGGGTAAGTTCAGTTGGCGCCCTATTTCCCTTTCACTGAGTCCATCCCGTTGCAACTCCACCACTCTTCTCCCCACGGTGTTGTCAATAGGTTTGCCCCTGGCCATGGTGATGATGCACTGCGGTTCCTCGGTGCACAGCACGCGCTTATATACGGCGGACTCCCTTATCGTGTCCGTGACGTCATGCTTCCGTCGAATGCGCCACTATCTGTAATTTACCGTATGGGTCTGGTGCCTGGTCGAAGTTCAATGTCATGCGTATTGTTCCCCGTTTTCGTTCTTTACGTGACCTTGGGTGCAACATGCTGGGATCACGATTCTTGCCTGCTCACACGCCTCCTCTTACAGACATGCGTCACTTCTGCGGGTCACCCATTCCACCGCCTTTGCCTCCGTGCATTTAATCACGTATTCCTTTCTGGTCGAACTTCATTGTCACCAAGGTTGTAGGTTCGAAGTAAAAAAGTTTTGAAATACAAAAATTTCTACATACCATACGGTTCCTACATTTCATAAGTAAAAATCCGAAACTCTGCTGACCGGAAACCTGATGATGTTGGGGGAGGAGGGGGGGAGGTGGCCCCAACAAAGTAGTACGTATGTACATCATAATAATTATGGACTATACACTGAAACTGCCGTAGGATTCCAACGATGATAAGGTATTTCAGAAAAGATTTTCAAGGACGCGGAGGATAATGAAAACACCGCATTGTAGCCTAACTTTAGGAAACATCAAAAGTCACAAAAACTGAAGGCTTAAAAATAATTTTCAGAAAACTATTATGTATCTTACTTACATAATGCATGAATGTATAGGAATGAAACAAATACGAAAACTATAAAATGGAAGAGAATAACTGAAATTCAGCTCTGCAAACCCAATGAAATAAAAGTAGCTGTATTACTATAATTGTTTTCGGCAAGTGCACTGAGCGCCGTCATCGTGAAGTCAAAGATCGTAGTAGGGATTGGGTGCCAAAAATGAAGGTAGCTAGCTATACCTTTTCCGCGCTTAGAAGGGACTGCACTGTAAACACAAGGGCAAAGGTATTACTCCGCCAGGCTTCAGCGATTGGATGATAGAAAAGCTTCTGCTGCTTCCACCACGTGTGAGAGAAAGTTGGAGCGAAAGCAATGTTACAAGCTACGAGAAATTAAATATAAAGGAAAACTATAACTATTCACAAGATAAGCTGAACTTCTGTACTTAAGAATTTAATTTGAAGATATAAAAGTGTTTTACTTGCCTAAGCAGAGTCAGATAGAAAGTCGATTCCTTCCATAGATTCCTCCCCTTCACTGTTGGTGCCGCCGCTACTGCTATCAGCTGGATTGATAACAAGTCGGTCAACAATCGTGTCGCACATGTAATCTGATTCCCAGAAGCGTTCCTCTTCTTTCTCCAATATGCAATACAATAAGGCGTCTGCCTTTGCCGGTCGGGTTTCTTAGCCCTGTGGTTAATCCTTAGAGGAAAGTCTGTTTTTTTAGAATTTACGGCAGAATCTACCTACACCTTAGAAACAGTATGGCCTTCATTCACCCACGTTTCATCAAGGAAATACAACTTTCGCCCCTCCCGCCTGTATTCGCGTATTTTTCTCAGGTAGTTCCGGCGCCACAACAATATGTCTTCTCGGTCAACAATAATATTTTTTCTGTTGCGTTGCACAAACTCGAAGCTGATTTCTTTCAGAAGTGTGTGGAAACTTGTTTTCTTAAGGTTCGGCAGATCCGGATCACTATTCACACTCACCAACACTTTATTTATTGTTGGCGCTTCGTTCCTCTCAAAAAAGTGATGAACCTTACGACGGATGGCACTTTTCGCAAACTCATCGCACTGAACTTGTAACACAGGCTTTTGACGTTGACGCTTTTTCCCTGGTGTTGTTAAAATGCCCTTATTTAGAACCTCGCTGCGCGCAGATTTTACACTCTTAACAGAGACACCAGTAAACTCAGATGTCAATTTCATCACGTCCTGGATAACCATAGTTGGATATTTCTCGCAAAACTTTGCGAACACATTCAATACAATTTGTTTCTCGGCGCTTTTCAACGGTTTCCCGCTGCAGTGTTTAACGTAGCCAACGCGAACATCCATCTCGCACAAATTGAAATTCCCTCCCGCATGCCCAGCCTTTACGCATGCGTGTTGTACCCAGAGTAAAAATTGTCACGTCTTGTGTATTTATGCCAACCTGGAGTTCATTTACATACTAAATATTGGTTATGATAATTCTAGAGTACGATAATTACAATTGTGTTGAAGGAATGTTCTATTCTTGCAAGTTAGAAAGTGGACTATATTTTGTTGCGCGTGGCAGGGTCTGTTGTTCAAGCAGACTCAACGAGAAGTGTTGCCAATCCGCCTATTCTTTTGCTAAAATTAGCTGTTTTGAACTTTTTGGTCCTGCATTGGTGACAATAATGGCTTTCAGATATTTGCACAGTAGTATCATACTTATTTGACTTCATTCAAAAATAGGCACGGAAGTGACCTATTTTTCGTTTGTTTATTTATTTTCTTTAACAGCAGTATTAATCCTTGTGGTATTGTTGCAGATGTTCCTATTCGAACGTTGTCTACGTCGCTGTTTGTAAATATGATGCTAGATTTTCAAAATTTTGAAAAATGGAAGAAATAAAGTGGCTGAAGTTCCATTTCGTTGGTAATTTTCGATTCGTCAAACCTCTTACGATTTTTGAGTAAATTAGACGAAATTCTGCACATATATTCTCTACGTCCATTGCAAGATAGGGTCTACTTCATTTTTTGATAGCATAAAAAAAGAAAGTCGCGGATCCACGATATTGGATTTTTTTTTCAAATTCTCTTACAATTTTTGTCCAATTTGCGTGAAATTTGGAAAACTCTAAAAATGTATGCAAAACTACTCTAGTTATGTGAATATGTTTATACTACATATATATATTTAATAAACCTACGGATATACAAAGATAACACTCGGAAAGAACTGGCCATTCAAAAAATGGCTTTTCTTATGAGGGAAGTGAGGAGGAAAATTTGTATTCTTTATTCTATGAAAACTAGCAACAAATAGGGTATGACGTGTCCACATTGTGATTATGGTGATTATCCATAAAAAGCATTTCTACAATATAATGTAGAACCCTACACACTGTGAGAATTCGCTTTTCGCTATATTCTGCAGTTATTGGTTGGCAACACTGTATTCATACACTTGCATTTGTTTACAGTACAGTTCCTTCTAAGTCATAAAAATAATTTCTACAATATAATGTAGAAACTACACACTGTGATAATTCGCTTTTCGCTATATTCTGCAGTTATTGGTTGGCAACACTGTATTCATACACGTGCATTTGTTTACCGTACAGTTCCTTCTAAGCGCGGATCCAGTATAGGACAATTTACTTTCTCTTTAGTAGACATGTTTAAGTTAAAGTTCTTGTTTTAGCTCCACTTTTATGCACAGAGGCTAATCGGGACTGGGCCTACACTATGTGCCTCCACCAGGTGTTAGTACAAAAGGCTTAGTATTAAGAGGCCATAGTGCAGGGGCAAAAGTGGGGTGGGGTTGGGCGGTAACTCCCTCTAATCGCTGCCACTGCTGGTAACCTTGCATAAATAGTTATAAAACTAAAACTACCCAATATTGCAGACTGCAGACGCACTTATGGAGCATGCCTGGCTACGCAACAAGCACATTCATTTACAAAATTCAAAATTTTGACAAATTTGAAAAATCATTGATGTTATTTTCATCTTCACTTGCTGGAGGTATATTTTTAAAAGTTTCAAAGAGAAAGCCTGTGCTTGATATTGAAAATGACATCCCCGTATGCCTACTTCAGCATGATGTTAACAAAAAGCTCATTTGAAAGAGATTGGCCTTGAAAAGCGCTGTACAAAATAGAGCTTTAAGAGGATGCTTCATTAAAATGTTCTTAATTGAGTAGTGGTGGGAGATTACACTTGGAACATTGCTTGCGAGCTGCCTTGTGTAAGTACTTCTGAGTAACGTTTGACATCAGTATTCGAACTAAAGAAAATGCAGAGGGGAAAACTTGAGAACTACTGATCAGTGGCGGCGAATAGTGGGATGTAGTGGGGCATTTGCTTCCCCCTCCACACACACTTGCTAAGCCTTTTTACAAAGAAAATTTTAACTGTCCTTGATACCCCACCCCGTTTTGGAACCCAATCGCCGCTACTGATGTCAATGTAGAGTCCACCCGTTTACTTCGTTAACGTCCAAGAAGTGAAGAAAGCCGCCACCACGAACGTGGATGGGGATAAACAGCGGGCGAGTTGTTTTCGTCCAATCACACTCAACCTTCAGCCAATGGGTGCAGCTGTCATTCGTCTCGTCTACTCCACGTGGAGTCTCAGTCACATGACTGCGAATACGCTGTTGCCGTACTTTGCAACTTCAGTGTGGAGCAGGGACTGCAGTTGAAACCTACTTTCAGTTTCAGTTTCAGTTCGGCCCGGAATGAAACATTGCGGTTCGCTTTCAGTTCTCGAATTGAAACTGGAATGAAACCGGAGTATATATGTCCGAACCAGAACTGGAATGATCTGATGTTTTACGTCCAGTTCGGCCCAAAATGAAACCTTTTGGTTCAGTTCTCGAACTAAAATTGGAACGAAACCAGAGTATATCTATCCGAACTGTAATTGGATGGTCTGAACTTGCACTTCCAGTTTGGCCCGAAATGAACGTTTTCAGTTCAGTTTCAGTTCTCGAACTTAAACCGTTTCCAGACCCAAATGTTAAGGATCTGGGCACGTTTTGCGATGTTTGAGATCAAGAAAAATGCTGAGTAACTTTTACATTTTCTTCATTTAATAACTGTATCTCACATTGTAATGACAATTGTAATTTATTTGTAATTATGTGTAAAATGAAAACGAAAAGTTTATATGAATACGCCGCGTCACTTATACTGGAGTCGATTCAGTTCAAAATTGCATCGAACAATGGGATGAAAATTAACTGTGAAAAAGTTACGTATCTTCTACTAAGAAAATTAACTTAAATCGATACAAAGTGTTCATACAATCATAATAAATAAAGCAATCTAACCACATTATACCTCTTATACCTCATGATCCCAAAAAAAGAGTTTGGCTGCTATTAGATAAAGTTTATATGAATACGCCGCGTCACTTATACTGGAGTCGATTCAGTTCAAAATTGCATCGAACAATGGGATGAAAATTAACTGTGAAAAAGTTACGTATCTTCTACTAAGAAAATTAACTTAAATCGATACAAATTGTTCATACAATCATAATAAATAAAGCAATCTAACCACATTATACCTCTTATACCTCATGATCCCAAAAAAAGAGTTTGGCTGCTATTAGATGATGGTATAAACTTCTTTCGAGAATTTCTTTTCAACATTGTAACATTTTGACTTTTTGAGAAATTGTGTTGATTTGAGTCAAATCATTTGACATAGAATGACCCAACTATATATTGATGAAGGAATTGGGAGCATAAAGGTAGAAATATCAATTTTCCTCAAATATCGCTCTGAAGCTCGCAAGTTGAACGCTCATTCACCCCACATTCCACCGGATGCAGAGCCGAGCAACAAGAATTTTCCACTCGGCTCTGCACAGTCAGCAAGGCAACGGCCCTCGCCAGCGGTGAGTGCACCTCCACTGTAAATTTCCATCTGCATCCAGGGATACCCCAGGTGCACAGCTGGAGGTGCAAAGTCCACCAAGTCATGACTCAAATCCAAAGTATAAAACCGCTGGAGACGGTAAATCGATCTCTCACTTCGCTCCAATATCACCACCAAACTGATCGACGAGAAGACGACGACGGCCTGCTGAGAGATCGCGACGTTACGAGGTGGCAACAAGCGAGAAGTCCATAAACAGTCCGGATTAACCAGCCGAAGAATCTGCAAGCCATAAGACAAGTCGCCGAATTGCCTGCCGTCTCTTATCGCCACCTTCGATCTCTCCAGCGGGCACCTGTCACCTTGCAGCCGTCGACGACGCCAGAAGCCGAGGGCCAGACCTACAGCAAGGGGTGAGTAGCGTTCAACATCACAGGCTCCCAACAATCCTTCATCAGCTTCCTTAAGGGTAGAGGTGGTTAGCCAAGTCAAACTTAAGACCTATCGTATTTATCTCAGCTACGTCCCGGCGTGACTCGATTCCGTACCTTACCCGACGTCACGCTACAATATATTTATACGGGCTGCTTCAAAATGATGTGAACGATTTCAAATCCTTATATATTTTTTTATTTTTCGTCCAAATTGCTTTAAATTTTACATGTAATTCCTAAAACTGTCAAAGTTTTTTTTTAATAAAATTTTGAACACAGTATCTCACAAACGTTCTATGTGAGCCCCATTTGTTACCCTGCATATATCCATTCGGTAATCGAATTCCACCCAGACCTGTTTCAGCATGTCTGCATCAACAGTTTGCACTGCAGCAGTAATGCGCTCTTTCAGTTTATTGACATCTGCGGGTAGAGGAGGTTTGTACACAATGTCCTTTAGATGTCCCCACACAAAAGAATCACAGGGGGTTAAATCCGGGGATCTTGGTGACCAACGTAGTAACTATTGATCATTTTGAGTAGATTTGGTAGTCCAGTGTTCCGCAACCTTTTTTTTACTCACGGCACACCACAGACGGGCCTAGACTCAACACGGCACACCAAAATGTCTGTCCCCTCAAAATCATATGAATCTTAATATAATTACGAAATATTACGTCATTATGTAATCAATTATTATTATTATCATCATTTTTGTTATTATTATTATTTATTATAAAACATGAATAGACTTATGCATTTATTAAAAATTTATTAACTTTAATTCACTGTAGAAAATACACATTTCTAATACGAATTTTAAAGTAAATAACTCTACTCATACCTTCAATGTGATATTTGAGCCTGCTTAGCTGCACACAGACGGCTGATTCGTGGCGGAATCGTTGACAAAGCAAACCTCATTTCTTCATCGATGGATTTGAGTCTCTCTCTCCTTGATGTTTTAATTGCAGTCAACGTCGAGAAGCCCAGTTCACACAAATAAGTAGTTGAAAATGGTAATAACACATTAACTGCCATCTCAAAGATAGCCGGGTATTCATTTACTGCTTATTGACAACCAAAATGTATCCAAAGGCACTTCGAAAAATTTTAATTTCAATGTTCTGTCTGCCTTCAAATCTGCCAGTTCCTCTTGTAAGCGTAAATTTTTCGGAAGATATTTCGAATCCATACTGAATGAATCACGAACCCAGTCAAAATCGTCAACGCTCTCTCCAAAATATTTTTTGAAAGTCTGCTGCAAGAGTACTAAATGTTCTTTAATTAAGTCCATCAACACCTTGTTATCGTCAGCAAGGTGCCATACAGTTTGGAACATCTCACACGATCCATTTACAATTGTTTGTATCCACAAGTTCAACTTATTAATAAATCCTTGAATCTTATCCATACTAGTCAGAATATTTTCGTTTCTACCTTGCATTTTTCTGTTTAGTTCATTCAAGTGTACGAAAATATCGGAAAGATATGCCAACTTAGATACCCATTCATCATCTG
The DNA here is from genome assembly GCF_977018435.1 of Lepisma saccharinum. Taxonomy (NCBI): domain Eukaryota; kingdom Metazoa; phylum Arthropoda; class Insecta; order Zygentoma; family Lepismatidae; genus Lepisma; species Lepisma saccharinum. The sequence goes on from NC_139237.1 coordinate 39,787,461, forward strand.
CAAATAAATCCGCATATGCAGAGCACAGGTGTGATAGAACTGAACTGAAATACTGTAATTGTTGTCTGACAATGTGTGGGTCCTTCGGCGAAGGAAAAGGGCAATAAAGTTTAAGAAGCGCCGACAAACAGGCACAAAACAGCCAGTCGTAGAGTGCCACACACGTAAATTTGCCGTTGCGTAGAAACGAATTTTCGTTTCGTCTCCCTCTCTCTTAGCATCACGTGTTCTACCCTGCTCGAAAACCTTCGCTATTGTTGCCACATTGTCATTCCATTCCGGGACACACTCGCGCAAACATAATTGAAAACAATTGAATAGCGCTCCATCTCGCGGTTCCCACCGTTCGGTAGGGACGCTAATGTGGCAATATAGCACGGCGTAGTGCTTGCTTCTTTTATGCAGTGCATGTTCATTGGCTAGCTAGTAACTAGTGTTGCCAACTGTAATAATGAAGCACTATTTCTGTCACGGAAGGGGAAAAGGCAGGTAAAGTGGCGGTGAGTTTTGTTGGATTGGAAGCACCATATTTTTATTTTATACTAAGTATTTGACCGGTTTGACGTTGTGTGCGTGTATTGCGTGTGTGTATGTAAAAGTGTGTGTTTGCTAATGAACGTTAAATTCCATAATGCCTCCAGTTCTGTCGAAGTTGAAATCAAAAACCTTGCATAGCCAAGCTCGGGAAATGCTAAGCAACGTGCACGAGTTCATGAAGGAGGAAGCCAGTCATTGTGTTAGCATCCCAATAAAGCATTTTGGCAAGAGAGCAGCGAACAGCAGCAACAAATTGTTCATATTTCATAATTTTGGAATTATTCAAAATAAATAAATTATGTGGCTCCAACATCATTTCAACTCTGGCTCCGGCACGTGTTCTTGTAGAAATTGCATAGAGGAGGCTGTCATTTTTGCTGCTTAATGCGGTACATATTGTTTTCTGTGTTAAAATTGCCATGCTTTGATGGGTGACCAAGTTCATAGCAGGGCCGGCGGAAGGGGAGGGCGAACCGTCCCATCGCCCAGAGCGGCAAAATTTGAAGAGAAGAAAAAAATAAGCCTATTGAAAACTGTGATCGAGCGATATATTCTTTTGCGCTGAATATTATTGAAATAGCTTAAGAAGTCTCATTATTTATTTTATATTTTGATGTTTTATTTAGGAATATATTGATTTTCAATTTTCCGTTGCTGCGTAATGACCGGGGGGGGGGGGTCGAAATCTGCCGCCACCTCCCAGGGAGGCAAAATGACTAGCGCCGGCCCTGGTTCATAACAAAATAAAAAGCCGCGCAGCTTATCGTCTAGTGGCAGTATATGTACTTGTTATTGTTGTGGAAGCCGGCATCCTTTGTAAATGTACAACAAAGGCAACCGACTGTCGCCGATCTAAGAGAGGAAATAATAATACTGCTTCAGGAGGAGTGTTATGGTGCAATTGTAGCGGTTTAACACGTTGGCATGTTATTATCTGCCGTTGCAGTTCCATACCAGTGTATACGGGTTTTGGGAGTGAAAAGTTAGAACGCCACCAGTGCATTAATGCAATGAAAAATAATATATATATATTTTTATTTTGTTTGAAATCACTCAAATAAGGAATCGTATGAAGAAGTCTTCTTTGCAGCATTTTTGGTAATTTTACTTATGTGTTAGTTCATATTTTGCGAATTTTTAGTCCATATGTATGTAGCTACATACAAAGCCACTTGTTAGTACATATTAATCCTAGTCCTGGTATAATGCATGACGTTTAAAACTCAACGTTAGATAGACCTGAATTCTCTAATTTTATTGTTGTACGTAACAGCTGTGCATCGGCGCACTGCAGCGATTTTTCTATCTGCTCCATTAGCAACACTGCTTCTTTAGTTGTTTCGCGCATAGCACGGCAGAATTATCTGCGCTGGACTCTACACAAAAGATGCAGTGTTACAAACAAAGAACTCGCTTGAATAGCTCTATTGTATGATTGGTGCGGGCCGCTAAAAGGCTTGCTAAAAGTCTCACGCTATGTCCAACGTGGATACGGGCAAGGCGGTGCGTGCGGTGTGATGCGAGCGCCGCACCGCAGATATGTGCGTGAACGCAGGGAGTGTCCAACGTTACTGCGTGCGATTGTGTTGAGCAGTTGCGACGAACATGGCTTCCAGTTCGGTGCGCTCCGTGCTATTAATGGAAAGTAGTGTAATTAAAATGAGAATATTGAAGGAACACAAGAGACGTCACAGACAAAAGACGCACACAAACTTCAGGAAAAGGTTGTCGTATGGAGAATTTCATCATCTGTATCCGCAGCTACGAGCAGATGAAAATGCATTTCATCAGTACACAAGAATGACAATAAACACCTTTGACTATATTGTGAAAAGATTGGATGGTGCTTGTTATCATTAATTCCTGTACTCTCAGCTACGGAATCCCACTCCTTATCAACAATTAAACGATCTTTGTAACGAGGGTTTCTTTTATCCCACAACATATTTCTTCTTTGCACTTCTGCAATAAGCCCTTCCATCTTTCTTGGCGACTGGCCACCGGACGGCAAATGCGATACAAAACAAACCTGTTTGAAAATCAAACGTTGCGTGCGTTGCGAGCGGACGAATCGCACGCGTCACGTGTCTACGTAGGACGGGCCCATTTCTGACTACAGGTTTGATCGGATACGACTCCCGCGTTGCTCGCATCGCCCCGCACGCACCGTGCTGCCCGTATCCACGTTGGACATAGCGTTACGCGGCTTTCTTTGCGGTGAACACAAAGCTTGCCGCCTGTAACCCATCAAACCGGCCCAATATAACAGGCGAGAATACATATAAGATGAGCAAACTATAACAATATTAAGTAAATAAATTACATTTAATTTCTTTGAAAATATAACAGTTATCAGCAAGAATAAACAAGCACCTTCTTACTTAAAGTCGACAATTAATTTCTTACAATATTAGGTAAAAGTTCGAGTCACACCTTTCACCTTGTGACGGCACACTAATGTGCCGCGGCACACCGGTTGCGGAACACTGTGGTAGTCTGTTATTAAGGTAATTTGTAGTAAGCATGTGTAGTCTGTTATTAAGGTAATTTGTAGTAAGCATGTGTAGGAATGTTTGTCCAGTCACAGTTTCTTCGTGAAAGAAGTACGGACCGCACACTTTGGTAGATGAAATGGCCCAAAACACATTAGTCTTCTGCAGTGGCGGATTAAGCTTCCTCGCCGCCCCTAGGCACAAACTTAATGTGCGCCCTTCTCAAAAGAAAAGTAGTAACTTATTTGCAGTATTTTTACAGGCTAATATAAAAATTAGTGAGCATACTGAAATAAAAAACAAATGATAAAAATCAATAACAACAATTCATTTTATGTATGTGCTATACCTAAAATTATGTAATGTATTGAGAAATTACATTCACCAGTCATAAATGAAGCCGCTTCCGCCTCACTTTGGTTGCTGCAAACTCGTGTATAAGTTCTTCAAAGTTGATGTGTCCATCAGTTAAGATGTCTGCTTCGATGTGGAGAATAGATAACTCGTTCAGTCTTTTATTACACCTTGTCTTACCTGCTATGAGTCTTTGCGATTTAGAAAAATCGTTTTCAGCATTCTGATTAATTCCACGTCTTAACGGGCCGCAACCTGATGACAGTGATGGCACCAGGGAAAAGTGACGGTGGGGAAGGTGGGGAAGGGATCGACAAAAATATTGTTGGGGGGCAGTCCACCGGTATTGGTGTGACCCAGAGTTGCCAGATAAAATGTGTATGGCGCACACCGCCCTTTTAGTAGTTTTAGGCCAATGGTACCCATTTACCATGAATATTCTTCTATTCACTGTAGTCCTCGCGATTTCCCTGTCCATTTAGCCATTTTGGCTGTGTGACATATTACACATCAGACAAACGCTGTGTGTGCATTATGGTTTTCAACCTCCACTAGTTTGGAAATTACAGTATAATTTGAACGGGGGGGGGGGGTATGAAGCAACATCCACACGATGAGTGTGCGTTAAAGCGAGCCATTTACAAAGAAAATGAGAGGGAAATGCTCCCTTGACGTTGGCGAGACGCTGTGATTGCCAAAAGCTAAAGTCAAATCGTTGCACACTTGCAGCTGGAAAATCAATGTCATTCATTCCTCGTTGCATTTTCTTGTCTTCAGCCATCCATTACATTCGGTCAATTTCTCGCAGCAAGACCTGGCTGCTATAATTTCAAAACACAGAGTCGCTTGTTTCAATGTTATTTTAGAGAGCGCCCTTTTTAAAAAGAAAAGAAATTATAGATTCTGTTTTTTTTTTTTTTTTTTTTTTTTTGCAATGAGAATTGTACATACAGCTGAATGAGTTTAAAACTGAACAACAGAGAAAATTACAGAAACTGTTAACACAACGACGAAGCTTGCAATCACGTATCTAGAAATATATTTCGAGGGGAATTAATTTATCCTTCATGCATTTCATGAAATCAACATAATTCCCCCTTTGGTTCCGTCACCAGTGTAACCTGGGCCTAAGTTTGGAAAGGCGGGGAGGGCAGAACATGAACATTAGGTTCCAAAAGGGTTTTAAAAATTTCTTCTACCATTGTACATTTTAATAAACATGAAAATTTGTGGGGGAGGGGTTGTCCTGCCTTGCACCTTTCCCTGTGGTCTACAGGGATTAACCCGCACAGCTGAAAACAAGGATACTTTGTCCTAATCTGGGATAAGTAAAGGATGCCTATTAATTTTCCCAATCAGAATTATATATTTCCATTACTGTGATAACCCTAATTAGTAATTACACAAAGATGCGAATAGAAATGGGGAAATGAGGAAACAGGGACCTTTCCTATACAGGATGGCACAAAAGTTACGTACAGCTGATGTTGCCTTTTCTTTTACATTCCTAGGTTTTAATTCTGTTTTTTTTCTTCCAACCCGGATTTCACAAGAACCAATCTCTTCTCGGATGAGGCTGTGTTTCACGTTAGCGGAGAGGTCAATAAGCAAAACATGCGATACTGGAGTAAGGATAATCCACATTGGACCATGGACAGCACGGCAACAGGCTGTGAAAAGATATTGCTGTGGTGCGGAATTTGTAACATGAGCATCATCGGACCAATATTCATCGACGGAAACCTCAAAGCCGAAAGGTACCTGGACTTGCTGGAAGATTCTGTAACACCCATGATGGCCAACCCTGATGGAACCGCCCCCACCTTCTTCCAGCAGGACGGGGCCCCTCCACACTTTGGGATTGACGTGCGGGCTTGACACAAACTTCCTGGGGCACTGGATCAGGAGACGAGGTCCTATGGAGTGGCCAGCGCATTCGCCTGATTTGAACCCACTGGATTTTTGTTCTATGGGGTCACGTGAAAGCTAAGGTGAAGAGAAAATCAGGAGCTTGGATCACCTCAAGCAGCGCATCCAAGCAGCATGTAATGTCATCACGGGACACCCTTCAAAAAGTGCAGGATGATTGGATGGCCCGGATTCACCTGTGCATGACGTTTGAAGGGGGACACATCGAGCATGTTCTTTAAAAGCAGACCTATAACTATATTATTCATGTTCAAGCACTGTAAGTTCTGTAATACATGTCAGTAAGAAATACATAAATGTATACGTTAGCTGTATGGTGACTTTTGCGCCATCCTGTAGAATCATGTCGCCCCTGTTGATGTAAGAATGTAAAAATATGCATATAGACTAGCATTAGGATCGTTTTTTTTTTATATAGTTTTGATTTAGAATGTATATTTTTAGCACACATCCTCAATACAAGCTTGGGAACAAATAATTAATAATAATAATAACTGAAATTCGGTATTACAATATTTATAAAATATTCATAATAAATTAATAACCATCTATAATGATTACATCAATTAAATACAGGAGAGCTTACTGTATAATACTGACGGTTTATTGTAAGAGAGATAAAAATATTTAACAACAACAACAAAGTTTTACATTTTAAAATCAATTAAATTAACTTTTATTTGAAAAAAGAAATATATCGAAAACGGTTCGTTTGCAAGATATTTTAGAACTGCGATAAAAAAATGGAATGTGGAAGAAAGTATCTACGAAACAAATGTGCATTTGCAGCTTTATTATCTTTATTGTGCCTAGACGGGGTGTGCAGGATCCCGAAACGTCGGAACGGGATTGGGGAGGAAAAAATTCCCGTCCCGATCCCGACTTCAGGAAATGACTTCGCGACTTTTCGGGATACCGAGCAGTCGGGAAATACCGAATACTCACTTTAAAAAGTCGTTGATTCTCGGCGTTTTCTGCATTGTAAATGTCTGGTGGAACTAATCGGAAATTGTTAGTTTTTGTACCAGAAATGCAAAAACATGTTAAAATTACATGTAGAATTCGAAATTTTTAGAGCTTCGGAAAATTTCGGACATTTCCCGTCCCGAAATTTTCCCGACAGTCGGGAAATTGCGAATTTTTCCCGTCCCGAATATCGGGATTTAAAAGAGATCGAGTCTGCTGCCACGCACGTGTCAGCAGTAAGAATAAGCGTCAAATTTGCTCTGCCACGTAATTCGTCTGCTAAGAGGATGTTACAAATCTTAAGAACAGAGAAATGCAAGTTTATGATTAGTGGGAATGAATGTACAGATAATTTAGAACAATTTTCTTTAGAAAGCATTTAGCGATATTATTTTAATGCTAAAGAAGAATGCTGAGGGACCTAACCTTAAAACATTTTTGTGAAAGTAATCGCTACAACTTCACAGTATGTGTTACAGACGTAATTGCGTACATATCAAGATGAAATTACGATAAAACAAAGACCGAGTCTACTGCCACGCGCATCTTTTTTAAGGTTCCAGCAGAAAAAGAACGTGGCAGCAGACACTACCTTTTAGGGCCTCAACGCATGAAAAATAAGTGGATCATTTATGCTGTATAAAAAAGATCTTGTGAATCAGCTGATTACAGCTGAAGTGAAATTTACACATGACAGAGGCAGACGTGGTGTTCCATTTGGAAAACATTATTTAGAGGTAAGGTGATAATTGAACAGTTTTGTTTGCTTCATATTTACACAAGCTAATGTCAACAGCAAACGTTTTGTAATGACAATAATTAACTTAAAGGTACGACTAGATTTGAATAGAGTGAATTCTATACCCATGTCAGCGTGAAATATTGACATTCACGAAAGAGAAAATATTTTATCCAATATTTCCCATCATTATCAGAACTTGTATATGAAAGTGCTTTAATTAAGGATGTGATTTTATTCAAGATCCTACAGACATTCCAAAAGAAAATTGATATGAATGACATTGCACACAATATAAGCTACAATTATCATCATTGCCAGTGCTATATACAGGTGTGAAAATTCAAGGTTACGTATTCTTGAAATTAGAATTGCACGTTAATGCAGATCTTATGAAAGTAAATATTCCTTAACTTCAAAACAAGCAACAAAGATTACGATTTGTTTTAGTTGGTCCTGCAGATGCAGTATGTAATTTTTTCAATTTTGGAACCACTAGCAGTTGCAACAATATCCTAGTCGAACATCTGGATTTACCACCAAATTTGTCAAATTTATTTATTCCATTTAGGCCTATATGACGTTTTGTATAAGATATTTATTTCTCTGTTATACTTTTGTGCATTCCAATATTATTATATGTTGCATATCTGTACCTTCGTTTCAAGTCGCATGTTTCGCAAACCACTATTTCTGGACCTACATGATTCTTAAGTTTTATATTGGAATATTAATCGCATAATGCAATCATGTGATGTAGAGAGAAAGAGAGACAGAAGCGAATTATTGTAAGAGCATTGTCTACTATTGGTTGCCTACTCGTAGGAGGGAAAATCTTCGGTAATGGTTCCGATTGTTTTATAATTTGGTAAAAATTTACTATCCTTCGGACACATGTAACTTCTTCGTTTCGTCAATTTTTGACATTCGTATTTACCTATGTGTTAAGCGGAACATTCCTTAAGGTGTATTGACGTTTTTTTGATCCCAGTAATTGCAATTTTTCACATTACGAGTACTTCTTTCTTGTAGTCTTTTCACTTACCTGAGACACAATATGGCACGTGCAACTTCCTACATAATCGCGCGTCGTGCTTCTGTTTTGTCGATTGTCAAGAAATACCCGTGAACAAAGCTCATCTGATCTAATTTTTTTAAAAACTTTTTCACATTGTTTTACGAAGAAAATTGTAATGTTTCGTGGCGCTATCCGTGAATGGTTTTTGGGGCTATCCGTCCCAGAATAAGTGGGAAATTTAAAGAAAAAAAAAATTTCGTTTTAAATTTTTGAGTCCAAATTTCCCACAGATTCCGGGCTCCGCCCCTGGGGTAATTGACCTACCGTGGCCTCCGCTCCGGCTACCCGGCATTCTCCATAGAGTCCCTGTTAAAGGCCTGTTAGAAATTGGCCGGAGTCACCTGCCCCCAAATGAGCCCCAAACTTGTAAATTTGAAGAAATCAGTTTCCAGGATACGGAAAATTTACCTGAATTTCACCACGACACGTCATATTAGGCATCTACCCACAGCCCATTCCTTCTAATGAGTAGCTTACATTCACTGCCACATGTTGGACATTCCTTTTCTTTCTTCACGATCCCGTGTTCAATTAAATTAAGAAATCCACTGGATCTTCCACACCCGGTATGAATTTCACCATGCATCCACAACACGTCATGTTTCTAACTTTTGTTGCAATCACAGACAGTTCGAATCACCCAATGAACATGAACAAAACACAATCACGATGCATGATTATGTACGAAGGTTGGAGAATTAATTTTCAACAAAGAACATGAATTTCCCCTATCATACATTCCCACATCACACAAAACATTTTCCCTTATTACGTTAAGTAGTTTCTTCTGTAAAAATGAAGAAATCTGTCCAAACAATAGTAAACTAGTACTGTTAGGGGGAATGAATGTAGAAGAAAATTTATGTTAATGCTAAGACAACCATACCTGACCTGCCTAACCTAACCACGAAAGCATATATTGAATCGCTTAAACTCCGCAGTATGTGTTAACAGACGTAAATCGAATTTCTTATTTTTGTCTCTTCTATTCCTTCTCGCACAGCTGTTGTGTTATTTGTGAATGGAAATCTTAAAACATTGTATAGTTATATTTCTATTGCCTTAGGACTAGGGTTACAAGACCTCCATTTTTTTTTTTTGTGGACATGTCCTACATTTTAGCTTAAAGTCCAGCAGTCACGTAATTTGAAAATATGTGCTTCAGTCGAAAAAAAGAGTAATCAAAGGAAACATAATGCATTAAAATTCTACAAAGTTACTGAACAATAAACCACCCAAATGAAACTTCTGGAACCATTTCAAGTTATCTCATGGACATTATGTTTCATATTATTTCAAGTTATGTTAATTCCTGAATATTTGTTTGTCATTCCAGGTTATAATGCAAATGTTGAGAGAGTATTTTCATTAATGTCAGCACAATGGAGTGATGAAAGAAAGGAATGTCTCAGGCAGTCTGTAAGAGATTTTCTACTGGTTCAGTATAATTTCAAAGAGTTCAGAGTTCCATGAATATTTTCTGCGAATGATTTGTGACCTACATTTTTGGATAGGTAGTCCTACTTTTCCCTTATGGTGATCTGGTAACCCTATTTAGGACCAGATAATAGGCCCATTCTCCAAACATGACTAGTTTTAGCTATGTAGTAAGCTTTTAATTAACAATAATTGAAATGTTTTAATGTGGTAGAATAGACAGTCATCCATCAAAGTGCTTTCCAGACATAACACTGCTTGAATTTTCTTTTCACTGGATTACATTAATAATCTGGCATATTAGATTCATTTCTTCATCTAGACATTTTGCGAATGTACCTTCTTGGATCTCATTTGCCTATGGCAGTGATTCCCAAAGTGTGCCTCGTGGTGCCCTGGGGTGCCTTGGATTGCTTACAGGGGTGCTGCAAAATGTTCAATATTTTCACTGAAATGACACTTACTTGTTAGTCAACACGTGGTTTTTAGATATAGTCTTAGCTCGCACAGAGCCATCCAATCTACTCAAGCACGTTGATGCCGCTGCTGCTGGGAATGCTGGTAACACATGACAACAGCTGCACCGCAGGTTAGCTGCGGTCAAGTGATCAGATGCCTACTAGGAGCATCTGCTTTATTTAAACTCGTTTGTACATATGATACAGAAAAGGTTACAAGTGAAGATACAATATGAGCAAGGTACAGAAATTCTGGTATATTACATACTCTCCTGTGGAGACCAGTGACAACAGCTTGATTATCACAGAACAAGTGAACTGCATTCAGTCTTAACACACAACAAGGTGCCAAGGTGAACCAGTTTCCAGCTGAAACAACAGTTCTCCATCCTCAGTAACTGCATATGTAACAATATGTCTGAGGTGGCATCAGAAAAGAGATCACAATATCACAGCATGCAAATGCAAATGTGATTCATGAATGAAATAAATCTAAATCTATATAAGTCCAGAGCTAGCTGGGGCCGTAAGGAGAAAGGAACTTCGATTATGCTACGAAGCTTGAGCACAGCCCAGTCTGGTGCGTTCAGGAGAATGGCGTTGGTTAGCGGATGTGTCACTGAGGTGGTGGACACAACCCACGTCATGAATCTGGCATGCACTTGTTTAACACTGCGGAACCGAAGAGCCTTCCGGGGGATTTAGTGAAGCAAAGGTAGGTATTTATATAACACTGAGACCTGCAGGTTAACCAGGGACACCGGGATACCTAGGTGGATCACTTCACGGACAGGAGTGACAGTGCACTTATCCGTGTTCAAGGAGATGTCGTCCATCTGCACTTGTTGGGGAAGATCCTGAAGTTGGCCCGGACGACCAACAAAAAGCACATCATCATAGTAGACAAACACTAAAATCTGGCATTGTACTGCTAACTCCTCCATGTACAAGTAAGAAAATATTTGCATATAATAAGGTACCCATGGGAAGCTTTGTAAATCTGAAGATGTTGCCACCACACTTAACACCAAAGTACTGTCGAGTAACTGGCGCAAGCTGCACATGATCAAAGCTGTCTTTCAAGTCCAGTTTAATCATGTGGATGAAAGTTGAAGGAAGATTCTGCAGTTTATATGGCGTAGGGAGGTGGAAGCTAAGACGAGGGTATTTGCCGGTCCACTCACTACAGTTGTATGTGACATGAAAGGGCCCGGTATCAGAAAAGACTGCATTGAAACTTAACTATTGTTTTTGTGATGCACTTTTACAGCAAATGCAAGCTGTGCCCCATTCCACGACTCCACCATAACTGAATAGTAAAGCAGGCACTACAAGAGAGCGGTAGTCATCTGATATTCAGTGTTGCAAAATCACCCGATTCATGGATGTACCCAGTATTTACACAGAAAATATATACAGGATGTTTAATAAATACTTGAGGGGGTTACAAATATTTATTGCAAGTAAAGTATTAAACTTACTTTAATGAAACCCGTTCAGAACGAACGAGGAATTCAAACTTTTTTTTTTAACACTTACAAATGCTCAATGTATTCACCAAGGGGAACATTGCATGCATCAACACGATAGTCTACTTCTTGTAACACTTGTATCAACATGGGCCTGTCGATAGTGTCTATCCCTGTGATGATACGCAATATCACACAGGATCAGTGAGACGTATACCCTTTCTTTGATGAAACTCCACAAAAAGACATTGCGTGGTGTAAGGTCTTGTGATCTTGGGAACCAAAACATTGCACAAAACACTGTGAGCGATGTGGGTGATTGTCGCTTAGCGTCAGGGATATGAACTCTACGCTAAATGAAACATGCACACACAAACTGTTTGCATTTCTATCACGTGTTGATGCGTGCGATTTCACCTGTGGTACATTGCACATTTTTAGGTGTTAAAAGAAACTGTTTTGAGTTCCTCGTTCATTCTGGACTGGTTTCATTAACGAAACTTCAATAGTTTACTTGCAATCAATTTTTGTAACCGCTCAATTATTTATGAAACTCCTGGTATAAACATACCTATCTTCAGTTCCAAAATTAAACTTTTAGTTTGTCTGCAATTATATATTACCCACCACAAGCCCTTCCTCAACAAATGTAAAGCTTTCCTGGTTTACTATGAACTGCAGCAGCATGACCATCAGGAGAGGATCTGTGCCCATGCTTGATAAAAAATCAGGTTATGTTTTCATGTTCTGCCATTTAATTCAAGGAATAAATGGTTCCGCTCCCAAAATTCGAAAAGTGAGATTTTTGTGTGTAAGCCACCTAATATAAAAATTTATGACTAAAATTTCCCCTGAACTTTTAAAGCTTTTTTTTAAACAAAATGTACACAAGTTAGTAACGCAATATATTGACTGAATTTCAGTGTGCTAACTATATGAAATGTACAAAATAATAATTATGATGAAAAAATTGAGTTAGATATTCATGCATCTGATGGATCAAGTAGAAAAACTTCCGCTGGGATGTAATAATAATAATAAATTTGGAATAAAGTGGGTTTATTTTATTGGTTGATGTTATTATTTTCTGCTGATAATTATTATTATTTCTACTGTACAAGTTATATCAACAGTGTGACCCTACTTACAAAAAAATTCTGGTGACATCCATGTGCAGGAAAAAATTTAAAAAAAACATTAAGAGAAAATACTATTTCTGCTACCAGGTTAACTACACTGATGATTATAAACTATTGGCCAAAATAAATGTGTATATTAGAGCCTCCTGTTCAGAGCTTAGTAAATTGTTCAGCTCAAAATCACGCAAAGATAGGGTGACCATACGTCCTGTTTTAGAGGCTTGTCCCGTCCATATTATTAGAAATCCGATATTCCTCATGTTTTATAAAAGTCTAGGAGTTAACTTGAAAGCCAAGTCTAAATATTTCAGACATTTCATGCTAAGAAAGATGTTTTATGTGTGTTTCATTATTTGTAGAGCAGTGAATAAGCTTGCAAATTCTTTGTGGAATTGCAACAAGAATTTAAATTTCCTGTCTTAACACAAATTCAAAAGAAAAATCTAAAGTTGTGTGTGTGATAGGTGGGGTAAAGTTTTTGACGGAGATTAAGTGGTTGATGAAGAATAAAGCTTGTCTCAAGAAGATACTTCTGGCATTACTCAAATTCATCATAAAGGTTGATCAGAATGGATGAGAAATGCTTTGTAAGTCATACCAAGATTATAATAATTAATACCTTTTGACAATGGGAGATCATATCTCATTTATTATTAAGATGTATCATTTATGTGATAAATGTTTTATTAATTAATAACAATATGTTAATAATAATTTTATGATTCTTTGGGATGGGGGAAGAGTAAACTGATCTCCTTAGGATGTCCCATTTTTGGGTCAAAATATTGTGGTCACCCTATGCAAAGAATGTTCATGAAACATAACACATACATAATATTTATTCGTTATATGACATTTTTCCACTGCAACCACCAGCATTCCAGAACATAAACTGCCATTGGTTGTAACGCTCAAAGACTCGGGGTTACAAAAAGCTGAAATGTCTTACCTATTATGTACTTAACGTTTTACTCAATTTACAGATCAAGATTTGAAAACCACTTCGGTTGCCAAGTAAGTTCAATGGTGTACTTATAATTTCTGCTGAAAGTCTGGGTTCAAATCGTGCCAAACCATGGATCATGGTTCACACATCACATGGATCACACATCATGTGTGTCCTCATCTTTTGCAATTAACCTATTGAGGAAATATAATGGCAGATAACCAAAATTGGTATGAAATGCCCTGAAGGTAAGTCAGTTATGCCAGGAGTGACTAAAAATACATATTTCTTTACACTTTTTCTGCAAGAATACTGAATAAAGATTGATTACTTAACAGATGGGAAACAATGCGAGTAAAGGAGATGAGAAAAATCAGACACGACTTACAGCTGAAGAGAAGCAGGCTCTACAAGCAGTGTTTCATAATGCATGTGGGCAAGCATCTTCATGCAACAGGAATTGCTTGAAGGTAAAATATGTTTTCATATCTTCTGCGTAAGTTTTCTTTTCTTTTTTTGACATGACTTATGTTTATTTGCAAAGTAATCATTTCATTTATTTTCATATGTTATTTAAATGATTGTATTAAGTCGACACAGGACCTTATCTTTCACTCAACAATGTACATAAAATTGTATGTGAATACCTTAAATGAATTGTGTGCCTAAAGAATTGACTGATTTGGTGTTTTAAGGCTAATTGGGACTGGATCTACTGTTTAAAGTGGGATCCAAACTACTATGTGCCTCCACCAGGTATTGAACCTGGGACCCCTTGATTACAGGGTGATGATGCTACCACTGTGCCATCGGGGAGGCACTATGTGCCTACATAAATATACCTAATGTACTCATGTAAGCACACAGGAGCAGGATGGGAACGTTGTTATGAAAAATGCAAAAGTAATTTTGAGGGTTAGTCATTATGCAACAGGTATTTTATTCTAAAGTGCATGATCACATAAGTTGAAAAGTTATCAGATTTTTATCTTTTTAAGCTTTTAACATATTTTGAACCAAATTTTGTCCAGGGTCTTGATGCAGCCACGTGGTATTGTTAGCTAGAGGGAAAAGAAGCATGTACAAAAAAGTTGTTGATTACTTTTGGGAAAATGTTGGCATGTAGTGTGAGTTATGCTCAATATGAAATAATTAGGACTGGACCTACAGTTAATGTCGGGGAGTGTAGCCCCGTTCCAGTTTGTATCCAGAAACTGTCGGTAAGGCATAGATTACAAGGATAAATATGCACAAACACAACGACGTCATGCTGCTTTCTCGAAGACAGTGTTGCCAACACCTATTTGGCAATTATCATTCACAAAAAATGTCTTGGCCGCCATATTGGATCCAAGACATGGTGGGGACCAACAGTTAAGTTTGCATCAGAACCACTGTGCAATGAACTTCCACTGTGGATCAGATCAGAGACTCCTTTATTACAAGGCAACTGTGATACCATGCCATCGGAGAGGTTCCTGTGCTCAATATAAATAAACCATTTAAGCATGAGTCATGAACTTTAAAAATGAACATTTAATTATAAAGTATGTTACTTTAGGTAGGGAAGAGTCACATTATGTTATGTTTTTTTTTCCTTTTTTTCTGAAAGTGAAATACCTCTTGCACATTGCATATAGCACCATGCCATAAAGACACATTTAGGGGAGTCTGGGTTAGGACCCCACACATTCTCGATCTCTGCCATTTTGGAGGTGATGTGATCAGCACCATGCTGAGCCACCTTTACCCCCCAGGGCTGCCCCCTGGTACACATTGATTTGAGGCTGGGTGAGCCCCAGAGCCGCTTTATGTGGGAACCAGGTGGAGAAATTCTGACCTTAAATCACCCACCCTGGGAATCTAACCTGGGTCTTCCACATTACAGTCAGACGCTACTGACTAGACCACCACTGCTCATAAAGTTAAATACTTCCTGACCTATCTGCATGGAAATTGTATTAATTTATTTACACACTGGATCTAAATAGACTTTCTAACTTGAACAACTGTTCGTTGTTCTGTTTGTTTTGCAGAAACAATGGGATGGAGTGATCGAGGAGGAATTGCTGGAAAACATTTTGAAGTACTTGTTTCCAGGGAATGAGCCAAGGAACTTGAACTTCGAGGGATTTGCCAAGCTGTTCGTATGTATGACGAGGGGAGGAGTTGAGGAGAAAGCCTCAACACTGATGGGTATAGCTTCACATGCAGGAGACCAAATTTCATCTGAAGCATTGATTGAGGTAACTGTTGCATGTGCAGCAAATTATTTTATTTCATATTTGACTAATTTCACAAGACTTCAGAGAAACACGTGGGTCGATAATTGAGCAAAAGTGCGCAGTGTTGTGTTTTGCAACCTTTTTTTTCCCTTTTTGGTTATTTTATGATGCTTTTCTACCTCTTGGGCTCATTGCAACAATGAGAATGAATGATGAAATGGACAATGGGACAAGCACAATGATAGCATGAGCTATCTGCATTGCTATCTGGCCTGCAGGACTTACTGAACTTGCTTGGTCATGGATTCAATAAATTCTGACACATTTGCTGCACTTCATCATCATGAAACCACACCTTAACAACAGTGGAAGGAGACATTCTATTGTTGAGCAGTCCGGCTTTCCTTCTCTGTTCTTCACTAAACCCCATAAATTCTCTGTGGGATTTATATCTGGAGAATTTCCCGGTCAATCTAGGACACATATTCCATTGTCCCTCATGAATTTGTTGACCAATGGCATGGAGCGAGATTCTGTTGAAAGATTCATTCCCCATCTGTAAAGATCTGAAGAACTAGTACTACTTTTCTTCTCAGTATTTCAGTGTACTTTTGCAAGTTCATTGTTCCCTTAATAGGTGCAAGACATCCTGGCTCACTAGATGAAAAATATCCCAAAAACATTTGGGGAGGGGGGTGTTTTACACACTGTTGAATATGTTGAGGCCTCGGTGGCTCATCATTGCTTCATCACACTACAGCACTTTTGTTTCCTTGCACTACAAATTGAGTTTCATCAGAAAATATAACCTTTTTCCAATCATCCAATATTGGTAATTTTTCACCCATTGCACATGTTTTTTGTTCATCACATGGGTTAACAGTGGCCTTTTGATAGGTTTCCATGCTCTGCGCCCAGCTTCCAGTAACCTTCTGAGCACATTAATCAGTATGGACTCCAAAAGCTATCAACTCCATCTGTAGATCCTGGCTTGTCTTTTGGGGATTGATTTTACTGTTTCTCAGCAGCCATGTGTCTGTTCTAGGTGATGTTCTCCATTTTCTACCACATTTTCCTTTCTGTTTACCAATAGATGACCCAAATTGTTCGTAGTCATTGACAATTTAACTCTCAATGGATTTTCCAACACCAACTTTTGCCTCAATGTCTCTTAACAGTCATAGAGGTCTCTCTTCCTTTGATTGATGTCCATCACTTAACACAAAGCAGGAAACAGCAACATGCTCCAGTGCTTCACAATACACCATATGACTGAAAGCTCTAGTTCACAAGTGAGGCTTATATTTAGCACCACCAGGCTATCATTGGTCTCTCACTTGTTACAGCAAGTGAACATGTCCTAGATCTACCACCATATACGAGGGCCATTTTTCTTGTAGTAGCAACACTGTTGGTATATGCTTGTCAGTTATCATTGGGACAAATGACACGGATCACTAGGATCATGTGTAGGTGTTTGGTGCTGAATACTACTGTTGTGTGGTAGTTAGAAGACGTTAAAGTGATCCGTAGTACAAGACATAAACATGACCCGATCGTCTTTTGCCACAGCGACAACTAACAAGTGTATACCAACAGTGTTGCCACTACAAGAAAAATGGTCCTCATATGTCAACTGACAGGAAAATGCTCTTAGCTTTGCTCTCTCAGAGCAAGTACACGTTCCATGAAAAATACAGCTTGTCCCAATTAATTTGACAGTACTGTAACTTGGGTGGGTGATTCATTGCATATGCACAACCATATTCTGTTTTGGTCAACATGATACCAGCTTTACATTCAGTATTAAGAAAATCATTTCCTGAACCTAAATTGTGCTGCACGTTATGCGTAAATATGGTATACCTGGCAATTATTTAACGTACCCCACTAATTACAGAGAAACTTAGTACTCACATTCTCATATTTTCGGAAATGAAAGAGACTGTACAAAATAATTACAGAGAAACTACCCCATTAATGTAAGCATTTTAAAAGGAAAATTTTTTTTTTGGCTTAAATAGAATCTGTCACTTGGAAGAATGAAACATGCTTAAAGTCATCTCTAATTTTGTGATTCAAACTCAGTTGGACGGCCATATGACCTACAAATTATAATCCTACTTTAAAAACACAATGAAGGTTAAATTGTAGGTATATTTGGTACTAGTGTGCTAAAATAAAAATATATGACACACACACTTTCCCCAAAAAAACAATTCCAGTAAATTTTATGATGGAACATTTTCATATTGGCAAAAATTTCACATCGGTCGATTCTCAATATATATTTGCTCTTGAAAAAGATATACTCTATGTGATCAAAAGTATCCGAACACACCACGAAACATGTGTTTATCATAGAGAGCGACACAGTACTGCCATCTACCATGTGGAATACATGGTCACCGATCTCTGTAGTCTGCAGACAGAGTGAGACAGCAGTGTGGGACGGTCTGAGGAACTCAAGGACTTTCAGTGTGGTCAGGTGGTTGGGTGCCACTTGTGTAGGAAGTCTGTGCACGAGATTTCCACCCTCCTAAACATCCCTAGGTCCACTGTTTCCAATGAATGTTGAAGAGGGTTGTACAGTGTAATTGTCAATCATCCATCGTCATCATCACACAGGAATTCCGAAGTGCATCAGGATCTACTCCAAGCACCATGACTGTTCGGCGCAAGGTGAGGCAACTTGGTTTCCGTGACCGAGCAGATGCCCATAAGCCAAACATCACACAGGCAAATGCCAAATGCCGCCTCCCATGGTGCAAGGAGCTGGACCATAGAACAGTGGAAAACCATTGTGTGAAGTGATGAATCGTGGAACACAATGTGGCGATCCGATGGTAGGGTGTGGGTGTGGCGAATGCCTGGTGAACAACATCTACCAGCCCGAATAGTGCAGACAGTGAAATTTGGGGGTGGCGGGGTTAAAATGTAGTCATGTTTCTCCTGGAGGGGCTTGACCCCTTGTTGCTTTACATGACAATGTCACGGCACAAGCCTACGTTGACATTTTAACCGCTTTCATGCTGCCTACCGTTGAAGACCAGTTCGGGGATGACCATTGTGTCTTTCAACACGACCGAACACCCATCCATGCTGCAGGGTTTGTGGGGGGAGTAGTTTGACGACAACATCGTCCCACTAATGGACTGGCCTGCACAGAGTCCTGATTTGAATCCCATAGAACATCTCTGGGAAGTTGTGGAACACCGACTTCAAGTTAGACTGCACCGACCCACATTGATACCTCTTCTCATTTCGGCGCTCTGCGGGGAATGGGCTGCCATTCCCCAAGAAACCTTCCGCCACCTGATTGAA
The DNA here is from genome assembly GCF_977018435.1 of Lepisma saccharinum. Classification (NCBI taxonomy): domain Eukaryota; kingdom Metazoa; phylum Arthropoda; class Insecta; order Zygentoma; family Lepismatidae; genus Lepisma; species Lepisma saccharinum. The sequence goes on from NC_139237.1 coordinate 39,806,554, forward strand.
AGTATGCCTGCGAGAGTGAAGGCTGTCATCAAGGCTAAGGGTGGGCCAACACCATATTGAATGCCAATGTTTCCGATAGAGGATGGCCCAAACTTGTACTTAAACTTATATTTAATTTTCATGTGGGTGTCCGGATACTTCTGATCACATAGAGTATATGTACAACATCAAAACATTGGGTTAAATTTTTGAGAAAATTTTAAAAAAATAGCTTTGAAAAAACAGAAAGTTCGTGTTTATAATATTATTTGAAAATGTTTGAATGGTAGAAAAAGTGTGTGTCCTAACCCAGCCTTTAAAAATAGGGAAATAATTAAATAGAATATTTTTAAAACAATGTAGTACTTGTACAGCAGTGTTTGTACTGGTTGCCAGTAACTGTATGTGGTTACAACCCTTTATCTCATTGCTTTTAGTACATCAAGATGGTTACCAGTTCCTACATAAGGATTGTGACTGAGAAGAAACAGCTGAAAGGCTACGTGTGCCAAGAAAGTCTGAAACACTTTTGTCACTCGTTAGCACATGATATTATATTCAAGGGACAGTCGCCGAAAGATACGTGGACGGAGAGTGAAAAATCCTGCACATTTAATCAGGATGATGTAGAAAAGTGGCTAATGTGTTCACCTGTTCTAGTGACAATGCAGACTTGTGTTTTCCGTCATTTGTACAAAATGCCCGTGCAGGACGAAGACAATTTATTTCCCATGTGCCGTGATGTTGATAGCAAATTCTTTCCCTCCATGTTGGACCTCACGAGTGTTTTGTTTTTGAACTCTGCTTTACCAAAAGAAATGAAGGACCAATGGAGGCTTCTGTTCTCGACTAAAGTCCATGGTGAAAGTTTTTCGAAGTTTCTCAACCAAATCAGTGATAAAGGAGCAACGGTTTTGGTGGTGAAAGACAAGGACGATCATGTGTTTGGTGGTTTTGCCCCTGTCAATTGGTATTTGGGACCAAAGTTTATAGGTATGTAAACCCATTCTTTTGTCTTTGACCAGGATATACAAATTTGATAATTGAACAAATAAAGGACATGTATAACATGCACAAATAACCATTTGAGTGAAAATCCAGTAAAATTGGCAAATCTTATTTCACATCTTGATCATGAAAATGTGAAATGCCTCTTTTGTGTATACCCGGTGGAGGCAGATATTGATTCGGATCCCACTTTAAACTGTAGGTCCAGTCCCAATTAGCCTTACTGTGCATAAAGTGGACTTAAAACACCAAATCAACCAACCAACCAACCTATTTTGTGTATCAAGTGCACTCACTCACTTAAAAAAAAAAAAAAGAACAAGAAGATGTGATATGGAATGTTTGTATGTTTGTACATGAAGTACAGATATATCATTTAGTGATCTGATAAAATTATAAATGTTCCATGAAGACAAAACTGGGGTATAAGAATTATTATATGTTTATATTAGGATTGCCAGACATGGTTTTTTCATGGATGTCCTGTTCTATTTTCATGCCCTTTAAAAGTTTATATTATTATTAGAATATCATTGTCTTGTATTGCCAAAGGAGAAATGTGGCAACCCAAGTTATATCCATAAAAATTATATCAAAGTGGAAGATTTTTGCAATAAATTACACTCCACGTAAAGATATAGTGAATTAATAAGAATATATATAATTTGAAGCGCTCTGGTTTAAAATATGATAAGTGATATTTTGGTCATTTTTGAGTTACATCACAAAGTAAAATGTACCATACTTCAATTTTCGAGTGAAATTGCCATGTCATACAATTTGCATTGGACTCGCTGAAGCCTTCTGAAATTGGTAAACACAACACAAAATCAATTTATCTACAGTATAGCTTCTAATAACCTTGTTTTCTTAATGAACTTAGAAATTACCAAAATGTCTATATCAGCCAATACTGATATACTGAGACGTAGGATCCCACTACATGAACTTCAATTCAGAGCAATTGGACAAGAAACCTACAACAAAGAAATATTCTGCACAACAATCATATGGTTATTGCTTACTGAGCACTTAATACTTGATAAGCAGTTCAATAAGGTCTCCAGCCAAATGGACATTTTTAACTCCTATTTGACTCTTGTCGAACTTGGAGAAATGTTCACAATTAATGTACTTAGGTTTGTGCCATCTTTCTCTTGTTACTGTTTTGGTCCTTTGTAGTAAACCCACTGTTATGAACTGGAGGAATATTTTTAAGAAAACTAAATAAATATGAACATTCAAGTGAAATTTTTCACACTCTGATTTCCTTTGGTTTTTCAGGTGATCAGAGTAGCTTCCTGTTCAGCCTCACACCAAAAATGGGCATCTACAGCAGCACAGGATACAACGAGCATTACATGTACTTGAACATTCAACAGCAGACGTTGCCAAATGGATTGGTATGTGACGTTTAAGTGTATGTACTCATTTCTATGTATGCATTTCTTTCAAGTAGGGATGGGCCGATATGAAATTTTGGCCGATACCAATAAAGTACCAATATAAATTTTAAGGATACTGATAACCGATATTCCACTGATCCAATATAAAATTCCAAATGGTCCTTGGAGAACCTGAATGGTTCATTGACGTCCTTAATAAATGTGTGTTTCAAGGTGACTGCAGTGCAAAAGGAGTTTCATATTTAGAAATTTAAAAAGTAGGGCATGAAGATTATCCATAAAAATTATAGCAAAATGGCATAATTTTGCACTAAATTATAAGGTATTTATAGATATATCGGTACCTTTAGATTTCGAAGTAATCTCCATCAGCATCCAACACCTTTTGCCAATGTTCCTGCACCTGCACAATACTCTCGTGATAAAACTTGGCGGGCTTGGATGCAAAGAAGTCCGTGAGTGTGTTCCGCAGGTCTCCCTCATTTGCGAAGGATCTCCCACGGAGGTGGTTGTCGAGGGAATGAAACAGGTGGTAATCTGTTGGTGCAAGGTCCGGTGAATATGGTGGATGGCACAGTGTCTCCCAGCCAAGTTGCTGAAGGGTCTCCCGGGTCCTCTTTGCCACATGTGGCTTGGCACTGTCGTGCAGGAACAGCACACCCTTGCGATTCACCAATGCCGGCTCCTTCTGTCACAATGCACGGTGCACCCTTTGCAACTGCTGAGAGTAGAGGTCAGCAGTGATGGTCTGACCAGGTGGAAGCAGCTCGTAATGCACCACTTGCCGACAATTCCACCATACAGAGAGCATAACCTTTCGTGGGTGCAGAGGTGGTCTTGAGGTGTGAGGAACAGGGTCACGTGGCGACAACCAATGTCTGGTATGCTTGGGAGTGTCAAAGAGGACCCACTTTTCGTCACCAGTGAGCAAGCGATCAAATATGGATGTGTTCAGTTGCCGAGTGAGCAAGGACAAACAGGCTGTCACTCGTTGTTCCTTGTTGGCTGCCGACAATGTGTGGGGTACCCACTTGCTTAACTTGTATGACTTCCCTATTCCATGCAGGTGCAGTCTGACTGTTTCAGCGGAAACATGGAACCTTTCTGCAAGTTCATCACACGTTAGACCACTGTCCTCCTCGATGGCTGCTTTCAGGGCCTCGTCATCCAACACATGTGGTCGTCCACTGCGAGGTTCATCCGAAAGGTTCACATCTCCCGAATGGAATTTCTGGAACCAATGCCTGGCAGTGCGTTCGTTCACGGCTTTCTCCCCAAATGCCTGGCAAATGCAGTGACTTGATGCGGCAGCTGACAGGCCCACTTTAAAGTCATACAACAAACACACGCGAACAAGCTGCTTCGATACCTCCATTTCTCTTCGACACTGGACGAGCTATGACTGCTGTGTGTGCGCAACGTGCCTGTATTACTGACAGTCGATGGTCAGACTAACTCCCGATCGCTTGGCAGGCACGTACATCATTTCGTTCTCTCTCTGTGAGCTCATGATTAATGGGACGTCAAAAATGGCAAGATCTTTTTTGGTTACCTTGTACATTCAATCTTGATGGTCCCAACATAGCAAAATGTTATAAAATTTTCCTCGATTTTACATTTTCCTGTATTTTATATTTTTTTAAGCTTCGTCCCCTAAAAAATGTAAAATCTAAGTTCTAATATACTCTGCTTGAGCATATACAATGGAATGTCATTTTAATGTGCCAACAATCGTATACACACACATGTAAAGTATCCACCTTGGCAGTTTCAGCCCACAATCATGTATTTCAATTTCATATATCACTGTATATTGGTAAGATAGACTAAACTGCATTTTAACATGGAGATGATGACTATGTTCACTTAAGTTTCAATTACACTGCATCACTTGAGGGTCCACTACCACAGACAAATTACAGTTATACGTGTACTACTGAGCTTTGAGTATATACCTGTGATGATCACTGGTCAATCATTTGCACGCTTACAATTTGTTCATAAATATTTCGAACTAAAACACGAAGGTGAAGATACAACTTCTATGGGTCTATATATTAGTGAAATAACTGAGCAATATGCAGTTCACTATTACATGTATTTCCAATTCAATTACATTCATTGCTATATACGACTATTGATTTTCGTTGCCATATCAATGTTAGAATTCTAAACATTACCTATTTTATACAGTGTTTAGCTTAATAAAAAACATAAAACATAATTAACGTTGTACAAAGTAATTATTATCAGTGCTCGGAAAATTTTCTTCAAAGCTAGATGCCAGCTCTGAAAATCAGGCACCAGGAAACTACCTACTAGGAATTGTGCATATTGGAGTGTGTTTCAAAAGTCGCACAACCCAAACTTTGAAAATGTATATCATGAAAACCGCAAGAGGTATTTACACCAGGTTTTCTGCACTAAACTAATCATGTACGCTATCACTGGGTTAATAAATTTATGTTAATATGTATCCAAATAAAAGCAATTACATTATTTTAAAAATAATATTGTTAATTTGCTGAAAACATCTGAGAATTGATTTTCAACAATATATACCAACGTAGAAATTTTCAACGAAAAATGCAGGTTCGACCAGGACTCAAACACGGGTCTCTGATTTACTGTGCCATTGCTCTAACCAGTGAGCTACTGAGCCAGCCTGGCCTCGCCTGATTTTTCGCTGTCGCTGTTTTACCTGCGTGGAATCTTCTCTGCCAGTGCTACCGCAACGGGATCTGTTGCCTTTGAAATACAGTAGACTTCGACGTTGCCTGGTTCCTCCCAGCGAAGAGATGTTAATTATTGAAGATCAGGCACACACAGGAAATGTACTACGTAGAAATTTTCAGCGAAATATGCATTAACATCTCTACGCTGGGAGGAACCAGGCAGGTAAAACAGCGATAACGAAAAATCAGGCGAAGCCAGGCCGGCTCAGTAGCTCAGTGGTTAGAGCAATGGCACAGTATATCAGAGACCCGTGTTTGAGTCCTGGTCGAACCTGCATTTTTCACTGAAAATTTCTACGTAGTACATCTCCTGTGTGTGCCTAATCTTCAATAATAATACCAACTCTTAACAATTTTTGGGATCATTTGTTGGTGTTTGACTAGTCGTAAAACAGTTGCTTTGTGAGGTACAGCAGAAGCAGGGGATTTTTCATGGAAAACCTCTTGCACATGAGTGTAAGAATGAGTAGTAAAATACTCTTCAGCAATGCACACGCGATGCTCCAAAGAATACGCCATGCTGAATCAATTAAAAGAACAGGCATAGTAGCGTCGAAAGTGAGCGAAGAGAATTCAGAGTAACCAGAGGCAGACTAGGATTCTCTCAAGAGTCCAATTTCGGCACAAAATCTTGGTTTATGATTTTTCACGTAAATGTATAGCCAATACTTAGGCACATGTGGCGAGTGTCTGTTGACAATATTTCGACCTGCTAGCATTGCCATGTATGTCCCAAAAATTGTACTTTTTCACTCAACCCATAAAATCGTCAATAAAAATCCATCAAATGTTGCACATGTCGCAAATGATAGATTGACATGGCATCAGTCATCACTCATCAGTCATCTAATTATGACCCTTTGATAATTTCTTACGTATTTTTCTCATTCAAAAGTGTATTTCTGGAAAAATTTTAACACTGCCTTCCGTCAGTTATCAATTTATCTAAATGTTCTGTATGGAGAAAACTGATAATTTTAAGCATTGAAAAATATCTCAATGGATGAGACTTTATAATGCAGAAAACCCGGTATAAATATCTCTTACGGTTTTCATGATATATATTTTCAAAGCTTGTGTTGTGCAACTTTTGAAACACACTATATAAGAAGTTGAGCATCAGGGTATTCAAAACATCACTAAATCATTCGAGAAAACAGGAAATGGTGTGTTGGGGGGACAAAGAGTAAGAAATTATTACTGACTCTCTGGAATGTTCACAACGTTGATTTAAAAAAAGAAATCATTTGCTAACTTATGCTGTACTGCAATTTGAACTTAGAATCATCAAAATTTAATACATATTACAGCATAAGATCACAGTCGCCAGGCTGAAATTTTTAGTCGCCATGGCGACCTGGCGACTGGGATTTTTCGAGCCCTGATTATTATACTTTTTTTAAACCGTTAATATAAAGTGATTTGTATAATATGAAATTAATAATTTCAATAAACATATAATTATATTGTGCAGATCGACAGGACCGTCACAACATTCCCCTCCTCCGGGAAAATGAAAACTACAATACACTAAGGAGAAAAGTTTACATTTACAAATCATTCAGTTGTTTATGCAGTGATCAGAACGCTACATTTTAAAAGTAGCTTCACTACAGCTACAAATACTCTTCCAAAATGTAGCTTTGCTACAGCTACAACTACATTTACCAAAAAGTAGCTCGCTACGCTACTCCTGTTCGCTACTCGCTACTTCACTACTTTTTGCGCTACTTCTGCATAAAAAAATGAAAACAACCATATGGGTATTAAAAAAATCCCCTACTACTGGTAAATAGATTCTGTTATTTATTATCATAATTCCAGTCATTCGATAATTTTGATAGCAGTGTTACTTCAGTTACTTATTTTTACTATAGTTTTGAGAATACCATACCTATGCAAGTGGCATATCAATTCAAATTTGATATATGAATATTGCAATTAGGGTGTTACCCAAATTAATTATTACAACTATACACAAATAAAATTTGGTAGAATTATGTATTTATGTTCACATCAACATATTTTTCTTCAGAATAAATATTTCATTTTTTATAGACTGATATGAAGTCCGCATTTTGAATGAAAAGTACCTGGAGCCCTTTGACTACAAAAGGGCCCGAGGTTCGATACCCAGCGGAGGCACATAGTGGTTAGGATCCAGTCTCAATCAGCTTATCTATGCATAAAATGGACTGAAAACAAAAACTAGGAAGTTGGGAGGATGAGATCCTCCTGCTCCTCCATTCCCCACACTGCTCATCATTCATCATTCTTCCTCATTCTCACAATTAGCCGAAAGTGGCAGAAAGCGACTATAGATAAGAGAATAATTAAATAAACCATTCATCCTCATTGTCATGATTGAGAGAAGTGGAAGAATAGATGAGGAAGTGAACAGAAGAGGACAAATGGGTGGTGGACTATATCAAAGCATTCAAAGATTAATATGGAACAGGGATGTACCTATGAAATGCAAGAAGGTAATATATAACACATACTATGTGCCGATAATTATGTATGGAGCAGAGACTTGGACAATAACAGTGAGAGACAAAAGAAAGATGCAGGCAGTGGAGATGAAATTTTTATGAAGTATATTGGGGAGACTAGAAGGGATAGAATAAGGAATGAGGAGATCCGACAGACAGTGGGTGTGGTGAAGCTTCAGGACAGGATAGATCAGGCACAGATGAGATGGTTCGGACACATGAAGAGGATGGATGCAGAAAGACTACCAGTAAGAGCTTACAATGCACAAGGAGTTGGAATAAGGCCAGGGGGGAGACCAAGATGTCAGTGGAAAGTGCAGATAGCGGAGAGTGTTAGGAGAAGAGGATAAGATTGGAACACCTTGGTAAGAGAGGAGTGGTGAAAGACCAGGAAAAAATGGAGAGGCTTGACTTCTATGTCGACCCAGCCAGAGGCTGGAAACAGTGAAGGATGATGATGATGATGTCATGATTAGCAAAAGTTACAGAAAAGTGACGCAAAAGTAGGAGAAATACATAAATTTGAAAACTATGTATATTAACTAAAGAAAATTGTCGTTTCTGCAGGAAAGTCAATAACCGTACATACTTTTTGCAATATGATAAAATTATTGAGGAAACTGTCGTGTAAACTTGAGTGTTCTAAACGCATTGTAATTTTAAAATTTGTGAACAAATACTATCGCGAAAATAATTGTAATTCCAGAAACTATCATTCTTGTAACAATAATTTCTTGCTGGTGGGATCCTATATACTGACGATGATCAATGCTGTTAATGTACTGAGCCATTTATTGCTGGCACTATTCCCTTGTCAGTGCAGTGGAAAATCCATCGCTCGTTTTTGCACTGCAAGTTGTGTCTTACACAGCAATTAATGACATTTTGGTGTCTCTTACACCATGAATATCCACAGGATTTGTTCGGGACTGCTGCAAACGAGGCACTTTTTTCCAGTGGTGCAGCAAACGAGGCATGTTTCTCCCCAAAATTGCGATGCAGCTAAAAAAAAAAACGTAGCTGTTAGCGGGAATATATTCATATACGTATGTCAGTTAGTTATCTGGATATCTGAAATATTCACATACTAATTAAATAAATTACACAGATATCTATAATCTACAATCTAAATAATCTGTATCTCCATGTAATAGACTGTCTTTATGAACCCCCTGAAAAATTAAGGGTTATTGTCGATTTTTTCTGACGCTGTTGCCACATTCAAAATTCACCTCAAAATACTGAGAAAAAATGTAGCTGTAGCGAAATTTTCGCTACAACTACAGGAATTTTGTAGCTTCGCTACCGCTACAACTACAATTTTCAAAATGTAGTGTCGCTACAGCTACAGCTACAAATTTTGTAGCTAGCTACAGTAGCGACGCTACAAGTAGCTCGCTACTTCTGACCACTGTGTTTATGAACATAAGTAAAAGAAAGTTATAAATGCACAATGTTATCTGACATTCGACAGCACACAAACAGATTTGTGCCTAACAGGTAATAACAAATCAGAACATAATACAACATTCAATTGTACAGTATCAGTATCTACTCTCATAAATTTAATTCTCAGTCGTTAAACACTCGATGATTTGAAAAGTTCACCTTGTCATTCTGATTAAGTGTGTAAAGAATTTTATTGTCCTTAAATTCCTTAAATCAAAATTGAGTAGTTTCTGCGAATTTTGAATTTCCTGTTGAGATTCTATGAGTTTTGTAAATTTTAGCTCTTGGGTTTCCTTGATTTTTGTAAACTCAAGCTGTTGAGACTCTTGGGTTTGCCTCATGCACTCTTGAGTTTCCCTCATTTTTGTAAACTCAAGCTGTTGAGACACTTGAGTTTCCCTCATTTTTGTAAACTCAAGCTGTTGAGACACTTGAGTTTCCCTCATTTTTGTAAACTCAAGCTGCTGAGACACTTGAGTTTCCCTCATTTTTGTAAACTCAAGCTATTGAGACACTTGAGTTTCCTTCATTTTTGTAAACTGAAAGCTGTTGGGACTCTTGAGTATGCCTCATGGACTGTTGAGTTTCCCTCATTTTTGCAAACTCAAGCTGTTCAGACTCTTGAGTATGCCTCATGAACTCTTGAGTTTCCCTCATAGAAGCTTGAGTTTCCCTAATTTTTGTAAACTCCACCTGTTGTGTCTTCCTGATTTTCATTTTCTCTGCAAGCAGATCAAACATTTGAAAAGGAACATTACTTTGCCCCGTTGACGTCTTGGCCAACACAAAAGGACGAATGTTAATTTCTTGAACATTTTCCTGACTTCTTTTCCATTGCACGAAAGCTTCAATACTGAACGAATCATAAGATGGATCACAATCTTTACAGAAATAATTTTCATTTAACTGATATAACTCCGCTTATCGGACAAGCCCAAACATTGTAAATGATACCAATGGTCACAATTTTCACAAGCTACCAACCTTTACTTATCGGGATCCTTGCAGCACTTCACCATATTCATGGCACCATTCCTATTTTGTGATTCATTAGATTCATCACCACAATTGAGAGATCTAGCTGTAAGACTTGTTTTGTATCTCAGATTATAAGGATTACTTCAAGCGTACATAATAGAACTTTATGTACAACTAAATTCACGAGAACAGTGCTGTAAGTTAACACTTAAGCAAAACACATCACTCAAGATCGTGCTGGTAACGTTCCACAATACTGGACTACCAATTATACTGTGAGGATCACTGCACTATTACTATTCGTTCATAAATATTTCAAACTAAAACGCGAAGGTGAAGATACAACTTATATGGGTCTATATATTAGTGAAATAACTGAGCAATATGCAGTTCACTATTACATGTATTTCCAATTCCATTACATCCATTGCTATATGTGACTATTGATTTTCGTTGCCATAGCAACGTTATAATTCTAACCATTACCTCATTTATACAGCATTTAGCTCAATAAATAACATAAAACATAATTAACATTGTACAAAGTAATTACTATACATTTTTTTAAACCATTAATATAAAGTGATTTGTTTAATATTAAATTAATAATTTCAATAAACATATAATTGTATTGTACGGATCCACAGGACCGTCACATGCCGCTTGTTTTAGGTTTGAACAAAGGAGTTCTCAAATCCGTATGCTATCTATCATCGTCTGTGCAAATTATTTGGAACTAGCAAAATTATCTCCTCCTCACATCACGCTATTATATACCCCCTCCCCAACTTAACCACTTCAGTGGCTGAATACATTGACTCATGATCTCACCTCTAAAGGTTAAGTGTTTGATTCTTGGCCTTGGCAAGAGTGTATATACCTTCTCAATATGTGATGTTGGATGAACATTATTGGACATCATCATCACAATCCCACTGGTCTGGATTTCTGGAAAAATCAGGAAAGTAGTTTTCTTTTGTACTCACAAGGTGCGTGTTTCAGTTAACTTTTTATTGATATTATTAACATAATAATAATAATAATAATATTGAAGAGGTTTTCTCATGCAATCAGCCAGGTGATTTTCGGAAAGGCTTCCGAGCTTTTGAGAGCTAATGTCACTCTCATCTTCCATGATGGCTGATTGCCCGAGAAAACCTTTTCAATATTCGCCGCCAGGAAAGCTTCAAGAATTATTTCATAATAATAATAATTTTCCATTTTTAAGATTGAAAATAAATTCCATCTTTTCCATCAACCAAATTGTTGATAGAAGACATTTTATATAAAATGTTTTTATAATTTATTTTTGTTAATACTGGCCACTATGCAGAGTGGTTAGCACCGCATGTTAGGATGCTAGGGGTACAGGGTTCGAGTCCTGGCCTGGGGTTGAGTGTTTTCTGTGAGTGTCCGTTCATCACTCATCCTCACCTTCACAATTAGCCAAAAGTGGCAGAAAAGCAAAGTAAAATAAACCAAATGAATCAATAATTTATTTTTGTTAATTTATTTTTAGTGCTGGATGAACTTTTATTTCTCTTGAATAACAAGTGTTATTAGCAGGAACGCATTTATATGTAAATACATATTTATGTATGAAGCTGAAATCAGTTATATTTTGTATTATCTTGGCACATCATGGCATGTAGACTCGAAACATTCCGTTTTTATTTTCCATATTTGTACATATATTAAGTTTTGGCTCATATTTTAGTTATTTTTACATATTATTTCCATATTTCAGAACATTTCTCAACATATACTCCATATTCGCGCAATAACTACACGTCCCCATAGAGTTGGTGAATTTATTGCGAATAACAAAGTCCGAAGCGACATTAAACAAACTAAAGTGTATGACCTTTTTTATACCCTTCAATTGTGTTAATTTACAAGTTTTCTGTTATCCGAATAATAGTTTTTTTTTTTTTAATTTTACACCTCCCAGCGATATGCTTTTTGCTATTAATTCCTGTTTATTTGCAATTGTTGTCAATACTAGAGAATAAGGGCTCAAGCATCGGCTCCTGGTTTTTACCAGAGTTTTTTTTTATTTTGGTAACATTGGAAGAGAATCCAAAGTCGATTAGACCATTGCTAACCTCACCTTCGCTACTTGTTGCACGTCAGACAGCTGCACAAGAAACAATGATTTTGTGGCACACATATGGGATTTTCTTCTGTTTTTTCTTCAAGACAGTCACGGTAATAGTTACAATACCAAGACTGTATTTTATGTAGCTGGTGTAGTGTCTTATATTATTAAAAAGGTAAAATGTTAACTCCAAATTTTGGTGATAATAACTAAATATGTATTTACATATTTAGCTCATTTTTACTACATATAAATCCGTTCCCCAGTTATTAGCATATTAAAGCACCAGAAAATTGTGTGGAAATTTATTTTAAAATTTATTGGAAAACCTAGAAAAGTCAGGGAAATTGCTTCTGTACATGCATTTTAAAAGCAGCTATCCTCAGACCAAGACTCTAACCTAACTCTAATTAAGTGGATCATTAGTTTTATATTGATTTTTGGATTTTAAAGTTCCATACAAGAAATTGTAAGAATGTATATTATAAACCAATACATTTACTTGGCGATAATCTGCTTTCAGCCAATAAATCGAACCATTATCTAGTTTCAACACTTGTCATTGCAGGTAATAAAAACTATACCTAAGTTTTACAAGGTTGTAATTTGTGTGAAAAAAATGCTTTGTATTGTAGGGAATGGGAGGTCAGTTTGGATATTTTGGTTTGTGGCTGGATGCTGACTTTGGCGAGGGACACTGCAGCGAAACCTGCACCACATTCCATTGCCCTATGCTGTCGGGCAGCAAGCAATTCAACATCAGCCATCTTGAAGTGTGGGGCGTCGGTCCACCTCCCCTAACAGCACATGAAAAGGTAGGTGTTGAGTGGCCTGAAATAGTTTTTACTTCATTTTTTTTTAGCATGGTGAACTCTGTAGGGCAGAGTTCACCAAACTACCAATTACAAGCTACCACTGACTTGCAGAGATACTTTCAGAGACTCGTGCATCATGTCTTCATGCTGATTCCACCCCCACTATAGACAGTCAATGTTTCAAGAAGTAATAACAATAATCTAATATGCTAAAATCGTTCCCAGTCTCGCATGCAACTAAACTAGGATGATCACTCACGAACCAAGTTTTACCATTCACTAATTATATTTTCTTCTCATGATCATTACTGTTTCGCTGCTACAAAGCGAAGGGCTTAAGATCAAACAGCTTGGAGGTTGCAAGGAAAGAGCTGCTCCTGCGCAGAAACCAATGAATGAATGAAAAATGTTTTTGTTCAATAAAGAAATATGTATGGGGATCTAGAGGCTTGATATATATTTTTTAATGAAATCCAGGTTGCTCTTTTAAAAATATTAATTTATCTCTAACCTGTAATAAAATTGGTCGGTAAGTAGTCAGTATTTGGTCAGTTTGTGTGATATTTTGGACAGTTAAATTAGTAATTTTGACCCTTTCACTACTTTCCATCCGTGTACAAACATTAATTTTACATTCGATCAACAGATTGATCAACAGTATCAATAAATTTTCTAAAAGACATAAAATTTACAAGATTCCAGCAATAGAGTAGTCTTATTCAGAGAGTTGGATTAAACTGTGCTTTTCTGTGACTTACGCATGACACAGTTGCATAAATTCTTTATTTTAACTATTCGTCATTGAAATGCACTCAATAATTTGTGATCACTACGAGCATTATTTAGAAATTTTGTTAAGGATTTAAATCCTTGGCAAGACTGAGGTGTTCATTCTATTATCTAGTCCGTTAGTTGATTAGACATCCTTCGCATCACAATGAACATAGAAGCAGTGGTGAACCGTAGAGTTCCTAGCAGGGTAGGCACAGAAGTGTGATAATTTCCATTAGTTGCTTAAATCTGTAAAAAGAAAGGGAGGGGGGGGGAGGGCTATGTCATTGAGAGTGGTTCAATGTTATCCCTTCAGGGTAAACGAAACTGCCTACCTCTTCGCTTGTGTCGGCTGCATAATAAAAAGGCTGCTTGTAATATTTATTCAACGACAGTGTTAATGCATTAAATAACGTTTCAACAACTTGAATTTTTTTAAATATTTTGCTGTCACTTGCAACTGCTACTTGCAAAGGAAAATATAGTTGAAAACATTTTAGAAATGATTGTTATAAGAAGGAAACATGAAAGGCCAAAAGTGGGTCCTACCTTACTGATGATTACATCTTCACTCAATTAAGGACTCGATTGTTCTTGTTGTTCTTGCATTTCAGTCCAGCACTTCTTGCATAAATCTGATCGCTGCATATGACACGAATCAAAAACAAAGCTCTACCATCACGAACCTCGCGCTCCGAGCCAAGCTCCCTTCTAGCGTCGTGAGCAGGAGGCAAGTTTTCACAGAGGGGGAACGAGAGAGGGAATCCCCGTTCACGATAAAAATAAATTATTCTATTCCCAGTGAAAGTAAAACTACTTTGTAAATATAAGGCGTAACTATCATTTTAATGTACGTAATTTGATATGAAGACTTACTTTACAAATATAAGTTCTTTGGACTTTCTGTTTACGCTACGGTGTTGGGTGAATCGACAAGACCATCAGCACTCTGACCAGAAAACGAAGTCAGAACTACAGTACTCCGTAATTTTCAATTTCACTTACACTTGTCGATGAAAGGAAGGAAAACCTAAGTTTTGTACAAAATATGGAGAATGTACAATGAAATAGAAGTCTCTCTGCCCGAACACAGACTAATGTTTATAAAAAATTCTGGTACACCACAAATTTCCAACCCTGGCGGAAATGCAGTGTTGCTGACATTCTCTTCATCCTAGTGGGTAACACCGCGAGGCCAGCCTCAGGAGTACGTTATAAGCATACGTACAGTACTCGTAAGATTAGGCTTCCCGCATATACGACCGTAGGACGGAATGTGAAGAGAAGAGGCCCTAGCAAATGTGCCTCACTCCGTGGAAAGTTCGTATACTGGACAAGGTTAGAATTTTTTTGTAATTATCATAAATGAAAATTCCAAACTTTTCCATTGCATTACATATGTTTTGACAAAATAAGTAAATACACCTTTAAAAGAGTAATGGCGTGGGTAGGCCCGGCCTCCTGGCCTCATAGGACGCTTCGAAACTGCATAGAAGATAGAAATGTAACATAAAATATAAAATAGAAGTAAAATTGTGGCTGCAGCAAATAAAATACATAACTGAGTAGTGTTGAAGGAAAATCGTGCACATTTTTTTTTCCAGAAAAAGAATAATTCCATGTAACTTGCAAGAAAATAACATATAATTTATTCCTCTAACAATTTTGGTGACTAAGTACCAGAATTCAGAACATGTGAATGGTTGTAGTGAATGACTGAAATAGTTACACAGAAGTATCTATATTTGTGTAATAAGTTAATTTTAACCATGTTTGGGGTATGAATTATGTAAAAAGAAATATTAAAATTTTCTATCTACATTGTTATGAGTTACATGTCATTGTCTGAGAGCATGACTCTGTAGACTTTCAAAGTTGCTGAATTCAAGTCCTGGATGGGTGTTGTTAGTGAGTGCTACTTCATCAATTTAATCTAGTCCTCACTCCTCATTCTCATGATAACCAAAAGCAACATAAAATAACAAAGAGTTTGAATTACCCACAAGGTGCATATCGAAAGTAATAAGCAACAATTTTCCATGAACCGAGTTTTGGTTATATTGAAGAAAAACATGCTGCATCATAATCTACAGACTTTTATTTACTTTCCAACAGTCTCCATTTCTTTGCATGCATTTTCTCCTTCTTTCTAGAAGTTTGAAAATACCCTTATGGTAGAACTCAGTTCCAGCTGCTTGCAGACACTGACAGACTGATTTCTGTATGTGCTCCGTCGTCGAGTAGTGTTGGCCTCGTAACTGTTTCTTCACAAAACCGAACACATGATAGTCAGAGGGTGCAATGTTGGGACTGTAGGGAGGATGAGGCAGAGTGCAGGCATGGATCCAGCAGGAACAAATTTTTCAATAGCCTAACTGTGCAGTCATTTCCCGCACTGCACCGCATCCTATACATTACCTCGACGCATTCAGTAAAGTTTGTATTTTGCGATGATTTACTTTGTTTGCATGTATTGATTCTGATTTTTGAAAAATTGTTACTTATTACTTTCAGTTTGCCCCTCGTATTATTATTATTTTGCAAACTTTTACCAAGTTTTCAGTAATTGGAAAGAATGCAATTTCAGTTTTTGTGGAGTTGGTAATACAGGGAGAGGTATTTCATAGTTACAGTCAAAGCTCACAATGGTTCTCATTACAGGGGGAGAGAAGCATCCTGGATGCAGACCCAGAGGCCCAAGCGATACTCGAGATGATCGGGAAGGGAAGGCACAGCGAGGGTCTCCGAGAGCCAGAAGAAAATGAAGAACTTTGAATGAATTTTGTAAAGGTTGAATGTTAGTTTATGTGGTGATGAATGTATTGTTAGGATGATCATAGTTATTTATGAAAGACTACTTACATTAGAACAAACCAGCATTGGCACAAAATTTGTAATTGCAAAATATAGTACTAAACTTGTTTAAACTAGATTATATAATTTATTATGGGGGAACATTAATTTTTGTGATGTGTATGGTGTAGCTGACGTATGTGAAATGGTTACATTTTTTCACACCTGAATAAGTCTTGCCATCCTGTATTTATGTAAGTGTACAGTAATGCATAGTATTAAACATAAGCACTAGTCAGTGTTTGTTCATTATTTCATCCTTCAATTTTTTACTTGGGTGTTAGTATTATTATATATTGTCAGTAATATTCTCTCATATTATATTTTCTATTTACAAGTAAACATAGGTTTAAAGGAGATGGTTTATAATTATTGCTAGAAAGTGGATTTGTGTGCCTTGAGAAATGACAAAATATGCAATAAAATTTCATTTGTTCCAATGTGACTTTTGTGGGGCACATTTCTGAAAATGCCTTATAATCAGTTATCCATTTTACCTGGGTTTAAAAAAATATATATTCTGCATGAGATTTTGGAAGGGATGGGGTTGCAGATAAAAGTTAGACAGTAATGTCACCAATGAAATATTGAGTGGAAAATGGAGGAAGGTGAGAATATCTTGTGGGTGTTTTTCTCCCAAAACTCTCTCTTTTGGTGCATATTTACGTATGCTCTTGGATAAAACTTATTGCACTGTTGTATGTTTTATGGATCTTTGAACAAACAACTAAGAAAGACACTAATGAAGTGGTTTGTGTGGAGTGTATCATCGTATGGTGAAGAATGGAGCATGTGAAATGGACAAAAGCAAGGAATGCTTGGAAGTGGGAAAGGAAATAGGCTAGCACACTGGCAAAGAAGGAACTGCTTGCTGAAAGATGCACTCAAATGATTGGTTAGTGGGGAAAGGATCTGAGGATGAAGAAAATGATAGATGATATGAAATGAAGTGCCTATGCTGGCATGAAGGGTAAAGTGCAAGATTGAAAAGTCTGGTGGTTGGAGTGAAAAACCTGCCTATTAAGGCAAAGAGTGACAGTTTCGCACCAGGTATGCATTTATTTCAATGTCAGAGTGGGCACTGCTACTGAAAGAAATAAATATTGTACAAGAGAGTATGAATTTCTCCCCGTGTTGCAAGTGGAAATAGTTTTTGAAGTTCAGTATTAAGCTAGATACAATCTAAAAAGTAGACTACCATGTATTCTTTATGGACTTTTCCTAAGAAAAAGTGTTCCCCTGTGCATAGCACCATGCCATGAAGGCGTATAGGGGGTGTGGGGGTAACGCCCCACACTTTCTTGATCCGGTCGTGAGTGGGGGTGATGTGATCAGCATCACGCCCCTGACCGCCTTTACCCCCCAGGTACCCATGTTATTCGACGCTGGGTAGGCGCCGGGGCCGCTTCCACCGTTAGAAAAGTTCCCGGATTTGAACCGGCCGGGGATCGAACCCGGGACCTTGAACATGGTAGTCAGACGCGTTACCGACTGAGCCACCGCGGCCACCTAAGACAAAAAAAAATCATCAACCTATCCTGTTCCCATTCATATGTTTTTGTACACCATTGGAAGTTTGATATTCCCCAGAGAACAAGTAAAATGATACTCCCATCAGCGTAATGCTAAGTTTTCTGCCCCTCCTATAACCATCCAGAGCGCACACCTCTTTTTCTGTAGAGTGTAAGGGGTGGCCTTGTGGTAAGTTACCCCACGGTAACTGCAATACTGCACGCCAACAAGGCTCTGGCTTCTTGGCCTACAGCCAGTATAATCCTCCGTAGTGTTGTGGTGTCCTTCTGTGTCAGAGTGTCCCTTTACAGCCTCAGATTTTATTAGGAAAGTGTATATTAGTCCTCATAGACAATACAGTTTTAGATCGTCTTAAGCAATGAATTAGTTTTAAAAATTGAATAAGGAAGTTTTTAACTTTATTTTCTTGTTAGAGGTTTGTCCTCATTTTTGTTTTAGTTAAGAGGAACGTCCCCATATTGTATGACGAGCCAATATAGCCTGTGTCCTGTAGTGCCCACGATATCAAATTCAATCAATCAATCTCTTTCTCCAGCTCACTGCAGGGAAAGGTTGGTGGGGGAGGAGCAGTTTTGGGCATCTGCCTGAACATAGAAACTGTTCCTCGTTCCCTTAACAGTTAGCAGCCAGCTGAAATAAATATCTTCCCTCTGCGCGTATTGCACTCTGGTCATCGGGGATATGTCGTCTTCCAAGTAGCACATGGCAGCAATTAATGTGCCATTTCCTCAAAACTATACATGATATTTTGAGTTCTGTCTTTTTCAAGATCTGTCTTTTTCATTCATGTGTATACATATCAAGATATGACCTACTCAAGTCACAAAACTATGTATCCATTGTTACTACTATTAACAAATGGAGTTTGAAAATGTCTTCGTTTTTCCTCACAGTATTATCGGATAGATATTTATAAAACATTCGACCACCACTTTTTTTGCTGACTTGTTTGACTGTTACATGTGATAACATGTAATAATGAGAGTGGGGCACAGAGGAGCAATTACCCCCTTCAATTTCAAATTTTATGCAAAAAAAAAAATATATTTTGTAAAATTTTCTTACTTGCTTTGCTCGCATTATCTGCTTTTCTTGTTTTCGTCAACTTCAGAGCTATAGCTAGGGGTGGCGGGAGTCGGCCATGGGTGCCGAATGATCTAAATGAAAAAAAGTTGTGAAAGAGAGAATGCCTTAGTGCCCCGTGATATTATTTGCTCCTTATTAGGGGCAAATGGGAGGGGGTTAAACACTGACGGCCAAGGGCACCTGCGGGGAGGAGCAATTACCCCCTTCGATTTCAAATTTTATGCAAATAAAAATACATACATTTTGTAAAATTTTCTTGCTTGCTTCGTTCGCATTATCTGCTTTTCACAGCTGTAGCTAGGGGCGGCAGGAGTTGACCATGGGTGCCGAATGATCTAAAAAAGAAAAGTTGTAAAAGAGAGAATGCCATGGTGTCCAGTGAAATTATTTGCACCTTATCAAATCAATATTGTTTACAATTGCAAAAATTGGATCTAAAAATTTTCTTGCTCGCTTCGCTTGCAATCTACTTCTTTTCTGTAATGTAATGTATTTAAATAATATGTGTTGTATATTTGTATTGAATAAGCTTTGAATACGTACACAATTTAGTGTTAGCTTCTTGCATGTGTATTTTCTTATTTTATGTCGCTCCATGTTGCATATGTGAAAAACTTATGTTGTACATGAAAATTACACTCATATAACTTTGGAATGCATTTATCATTCATTTTCTGCCATTCAAAAATATGGTGGGACTGTGGGAACCTTTTTTGTGTCCTTGATTTCCATTATTAGCTAATGTGAAATTGACTGTGTTGAAAAAATATTTCAAATCGTTTGTTCAAAACAAATGCCTTAGTACAGACTTCTACCCCCTTTAATCATAATTTATGAGGATAATAACTACTACTACTAGTAATAATAATAATAATGTCATTATTATTATTGGTACGTTTATCCTGGTACTTGCCCCCCCCCCCCCCGACAAAAATCCGTGGTTGCATCTCTGGTATTATATTTTTCCCAAGATCAATCCAATCTTTTCCATCCAGACTGATTTCTTTTAGGTCCATCTCAATGTTATCCTTCCATCTTTGTCTTGGCCTTCCTACACCATCAGATTTCCCAACAAGGATCATTTAAACTTTTCTTTCCTCTCCCATTCGTGCCACATGGCCTGCCAAACTAAATCTTCTTCATTTAATCATTCTAATAATATCTGGAGATGAATACCTAATTATCTCATTAACTGTAGACTGAAATGCCTCAGGCCCGTAGAGGCTCGGAATATTCCAGGTGCCTAATTTAATATCCTTATTCCTACTGTACATCCTATCCTTAGTCCAGGGACCTCCCAAAGTAGTCCCCACCAGGTAAAATAGATCGGAATGGAAAACTATTTTACCTTGGGAACATCCGAGATCTCATATTGCTGATTCTTGACAAATCTTTTTTACAGTGCAGAGTTGTAAACTAACCACAATCTGAAGGGAGAACCGCACCTGTTGTTGGTCAGCAGATCCCTTGGATCTAGCTGGAAGGACCACATAATAGTCCACCAACCTACCCCACCTCTGATAGAAGGATATCTGTCCACAGATATGACATGCATTCGCTCCATGGACCTCCCACCAGCACCACCATTACCCAGATCTTCATTCTTGCATTTAATCATAATTCATTCATCCTCATGATCACGAGTAGCCAAGAGTGGCAGAAAAGTGATTTAAAATAACACAAATACAAATAATCACGAACTTGCCCAATACTTCTGTCAAAAAAAAATTGTTGAATGTATTCAAAACTCTGGATGAAGAAAATTCCCTTCCATGCAAAGACAAAGTAACTCAATTTCGTTACTACTTACTTGAAAAAGTATCTCTTACTTGTAACAACATTGAAATTAACTCATTAATTTGACACACTGACCCTAACCTAGTGAGAAAAGCAAAGTGCATCCACAAACCCAACTGTATGCACCCCTTCCCCTGAATACATTCTTTTCTTCAATGGATTAAATTTGATGCAAACGTTTTTACATATATTTTTAGAAAAATATATAAATGTGGAATTCTATATTATTTCAAGGGACCCCCCCAAATTTCGATAGCGCAGTCTGCTCCATAATCTCTCACTCTCTCTCCCTCCCAGCCAAACACATTTTTTCCTTGTCCATACACAGGCCATTTTTTGTTAAACTATACTAGATATAGCCTTATTAGTAATTTAGTACTAGTAATTTCAAATGTAAATTAATGTTCTCGAAATAAGTTTATGAGAGCAACTGTACAGCCTCCATGATGGTTCAACGGTAACAATATGTTTGTGTTCTTATAATAAATCTTTCCCGATTCTGTTCCCTCTGGAAGTTTAAAACTGCGAATGGAACGTTGGTGTCAGCCAGTAGCATACGCAGAATTTCATCAAGGGGGGGATATTTCGAAAACTTTCTACAAACTCACATTACCATAGTTTTATTATACTTTAATTAATAATAATAATATTTAATTAATTACTAATAATAATACTACGAATGCAGCTGCTGTTACTACTTGTATCACGTAGTAGAGATCTACATAAACATATTTATATAAATATTATATAAATATATAATAGAACAAAATTACATTTTTTTTTGTTTCTTTGTTACGAAATAACTGTCTAGTCAACGATTATTTGTATATGATAGGTGAGACATTTTAAGTGTGAAGAAAATCCATAAAAACAAGCAAATATATTAAATTTATTGAAATAATCAAAATATGAAACTCATTCAAGGAGCCGCGGTGGTTTTGTCCGACAACCTCGTGGGAGATCTGGGTTCGATTCTCGGAATTTGTTGGAATTTATGCAGCCTTGTCTCCGCACCCAGCCTTGTCTCCGCACCCAGCCTCATATCAATGGGTACCTAAGAGCAACCCTGGGGGATAAAGGCTGCCAGAGCATGGTGCTGATCACATCACCTGCAAAATGGCCTAGATCGAGAATGTGTGGGGCCCACAACACCACTACGTGTACCTTCATGGCACAGGGATATTTACATTACCTTTACCTATGGAACTCACCCAGGAGCAGGGCCGGCTCTACCATACGTGCATTTGCACGGGGCGGCAAGCTCAAGGGGGCGGCAAAACAGTAGCGTACGCAGGATTTCATCAAGGGGGGTGTTATTTCGAAAACTTTCTACAAATTCACATTACCATTGTTTTATTATACTTTAATTAATTAATTAATAATTAATTAATTAATAATTCTTATAATTAATTAATTAGTTTAATTACTACTAATAATTACTACTAATGCAGCTGCTATTTATGAAAGAAATAGAACAAAATTACATTTCTTTTGATTCTTTGTTACAAAATAATTGTCTAGTCAACGGTTATTTGCATATGATAAGTAAAGCCCGGATTTTTATGTAATATCAACCCCTAAAATATGTACATAAATATGTAATAAAAATGTCTGAAATATGTAAAAAAATATGTAAATTCATAATGAAATATGTACTATAAATATTTATTCCAAACGTTACTTCCTATTTTTGTTACATTTTTTCCTCACAAAGGGATATGTTTATTTCAAAAAGACTTACAAAAATTGAAGTTACAATATTACAATGCTTACATTAAGTATTTTTTATGTTCTTATAGAGCAAAAATATTAACCACAATTTGAATATATTCAATATTTAATATACAATGTCACCAGGTACCATTTAAAATGTTCAGTAGTAAATTTTCGTTGCCCAAATTTTTCACTCAAAAAGCACTTACAAAAATTCAGGTTACCTTTGATCTTGGGGCAGGCACTGTATTTAATTATTTAACTTACAATATGTTACCAGGTACATTTCCAAATGTTCAGAAGTAAATGTTTGTCGCCGATCAGATAATATGTTCTTGTATGCAGAAAAACTTCTCTCCACGTCACAAGAAGTAACTGGAGCGTACTTCAGGAGGTGAATGTGGTCGGGAGAAATATCATTGGGAGGGTTAACTGTTTCACCATTGAGAATGCGGCTCACTGTAAATAAGCTGACGTAACCTGGGTTTCTTTCAGTCACTGCGTCAAATTTTCTTCGAGCTTTCTCTCCCACATCTCCTCCAACAGCAGAGAGTTTCTTTCTTGCATCCTCATATATATCCATGGCTTCCAGGAGAGGAAGCCCAACAGTTTCAAGTTTTTTTATGCTTGTATCAATCCAACCAAAATTGCTGTTTATGTATGCCATATCGCAAGCAAGTTTGGTGTCCTTGAAGAGATTTTGAGCAGTGCGTACTGATACAGCTGAGTCCGCCGAAAATGAGTCAAGCACAGATTTCACATCTTCAAAATGTTCGTTGTAAAACTTACTTGCCCGGATCCAAGTGCCCCATCTAGTAAGAATAGGTTCCAGAGGAAGTGGTACACCTGGCAATTGTTCCTTGTAAACTTGCACACTTTGTGGTGCCTTCAGAAACACCTTTTTCGTGGAAGAAATAAGTTGGTTGACTTCCGGGAAATTGCCTCTCACCTCCTCAGCAATGCGTTGGAGAGCATGTGCCAAGCAAGTAAAGTGGATCAAGTTAGGATAAAAGCTGCCGTAGCAGCTTTTAACATGTATGACGCACGGTCTGTGAACATGAGAAGAACTCTCTCTTCTTGTACGCCATCCGGATACAACAATTTAAGACTGTCATTCACAAATCGTGCTATGGTGGAATGATTAGTACGCTCTAGAACTTTGCATGCAATGAGATGTGGTGTAGATGGAGAATCAGCAATTAGCGTTCCAACAATGAAATTACTTACATACCGTCCCAAAGCATCAGTTGTTTCGTCGATGGAAATCCACACATAGGAACTGCCTACTTCTGCCCTAATTGATTCTAAAGTTTCTTTGTAGGAATGTGGAAGATATCGCTTTCGAAGGGTTGACTCGTCAGGAAGTTTACGGCCACAATATTTTTCCAGAGAATCCCAGAACTTCGGTACTTGAATTTTATACCAAGGGATGTTTGCTGCAATCATTGCTTCGCACATTTCCTTGTAAAACACACTGAATGAAGAATCCTCTTGCATCTGGGTTAGTAAAACTTGCTTCTTTTCACTCCGTAGTTTTTTTTTTTTTCACATGAAGTGAAGTGCGAACATGTTGATCTAATTGAGACTTCATAGTGCACCCAACTTTTTTATCGCACACTCGACAAAAAATAACTTTACCATCCGTAGTAAATGCATCATCAACTGCTATCCAAGATCGCAACTTTTGAGATAACGAGGAGGTAGGCGGAGCCATTCCAGCTTTCTACAGCTAAAACACTGTTTAAATACTGAGGCAAGCTCTTCTTAAAACTCCAATGGTTAAAATGAAAAGGCGACGAAATATATATACGAAATTCTACGGTTGAGTTAACAATACTTCATTCAAGATTTGTCGCCGCCGGCTGCAAAAATCAAAACGATCACAACAATGTACGGATGAAAGGTAAGTGCCTCTCAGCGTTGTACTTGCCGCCTTACATTGTTGGTTCTCTTCGTTCGCTGTGTGTTGCTTGCCGCTCCATGTTACAAACTGGAAACTGAAACACTGTCGAATCTTGATGTAATTGTTACGATGCGGCGAATCAACGAACTGCTATGTACGTACAACGAAGGCAAATCGCACTTTTAAGTTACTATATTTTTTTAGACCTGGAAATGGGGAGGGGAAGTGAGAAGATACTTTTTTAACTAGTAAGCCAAAAGTTCATTGGATTTTTCTCTTAAGGACTGTTTTATGTAAAAAATATTTCATATCTTAGGAATATGTAACATTTAGTAAAATATGTAAAAATATGTAATATAAAACTTCACTGTGACATCTCTACTGACGTAATTCGTCAATATATTTTAATTCCACGCTTGTACATATAAAGGAAAAAATATGTAATTACATAGAAATCCGGGCTTTAATGATAAGTGAGACATTTTAAGTGTGAAGAAAATCCATAAAAACAAGCAAATATATTAATTTATTGAAATAATCGAAATATGAAACTCATTCAAGGAGCCGCCCTGGTCTAGTCTGACAACTTCGTGGGATATCCGGGTTCGATTCCCGGAATTGGTTG
This sequence comes from Lepisma saccharinum, assembly GCF_977018435.1. Lineage (NCBI taxonomy): Eukaryota > Metazoa > Arthropoda > Insecta > Zygentoma > Lepismatidae > Lepisma > Lepisma saccharinum. Next base: position 39,831,795 of record NC_139237.1, read on the forward strand.
GAATTTATCCAGCCTTGTCTCCGCACCCAGCCTCATAGCAATGGGTACCTGAGAGCAACCCTGGGGGATGAAGGCTGCCGGAGCATGGTGCTGAACACCACCTGTAAAATAGTTTGAGATCGAGAATCTTTGGGGCCCACCACACCACTACAAGTGCCTTCATGGCACGGTGCTATATGCACGGGGAATTTACATTACCTTTACCTATGGAATTCGCCCAGGATGATGATGAAGCGCGAGAATACATGTTGCTAAATTCCACTGAGTCTATGTTTTCGTTCAAAAGTAAGTTTATAGACATTCCAACACATTTATCACTTCTAGGTGATTCACAAAGCACTTCTTCAACATTATTTAATGATGTGGATGTAGACTCAGCATCACTTGAGAGTTCACAAGGGAATGCGAAATCAGTACCGGGAAGAACGTTTGCAATAAGGTCGGCACACTGCGACGAAGCAAGGAATTTTCACAATTCTCGCGAGAGTCACTGCGTGACTTTTTGCAAAAAAAATTGCAAAATTGAACTTTGCGGCCGCTTAGATTGTGTTTGGAATGTTGTGTTTTTCTTCATTCTGCATAGGAATAATAATTCAAATTATTATTATTATTATTATTATTACTGTCGCAGATCTTTGACTGTAATAAATTAGCCATTTTTAATTTTTTCTACAGCATTTTCCATAATATTTCAAAAGCTCAAGGGGGGGTTTAAACCCGGTAATTCCCCCTTGCGTACGCCACTGCGGCAAAATGTATAAAAAATGGAAGTTGCATTATTTGAGGCAGTTTGGTCATCTTGGGGCGGAGAAAATTCAAATTAAATCCATTTGCATATGCAGTATAAAGCAGAAACCGATAAGAAAAGCAAAGAGGTACTGCGAAAGAAAGCGGTGCTGCAGCTATTATTGTTTTGTCTGTGAAAATGGTAAGCAACGTCTACTGTGTGGGTGTGGTGCCAAGTTACAATGCTATCTTTTGTTTGATTGCACACCAGTCCTCCGCCCCCACCCCCGCCCCCTGTTATCGAGGTTTGAGTTAAACTGACGTGTCGAATTCGGTAGTCAGAAATACTTAGTCTGGCCATAAACACTGTTGCACACTATTTTGTGAATAAATTGAATATGGTTTCAGATTTTTAAATGTTCTTGTAGTATGTTACACTTACATATATTACACACAAATAGCACCAATCAGTTTTCAAAATGTACACGTTTTGCCCTCACACAGGCTCAAAGTCTCCCTGGCCAGGCATCTATAGCAGCACGGATGGTATTGATGGGAAAGTCCGCCCCTGCTGCTATCAAGGAGCGCTTTTAACTTTCATTTATAGGGTGCCTCTTCTTGCAGACAGTACCCTCTAGCTCTGGGCAGTTTGTAGTCCTAGGTACTGAGATCATGGCTATCAGATGGCCAATCAAAAGTGGAGATGAAATCGCGTACACTGGTCTCCAGTCACCGTCGCGTCATCCTTGCCTTATTAGCTGGGGCAGAATATTTCTTGAACATCCAGGATCATTGTAAAACATTGTTTGGTTCAACAGTGTCAAGAGAGGGTCCAGGACACTTTCCACATACACTTTCGCATGGCTTTTAAGCCCTTTTTCTCAAAAATGAGGCCTGGTGGAACTCTCATAGCTCACCCCCCACCAAACCATGACTGAGGAGGGCTGGTGGCATCTCTGATTGTTGGGAACTCTCTGATAAACGTCTCAAGAGTTTGAAGCATACACCCTTTCATTTTGGCGATTAAAACTTTATTCAGTGGTGAACAATTTCTTGTCAGTGAAGAGAATCCTGCAATGCCCATTGGCAACGTACCGCTGCAAAAGCCTTCTCGATTTCAGTTTCCTCTGCTTCTTCACTTGTGTCGTCAGGAAATTTCCAGTACTCCACTGGTAAGCTCCAATTCCAAGGTCTTCATTAGGTACCCTGAACATTGATTGTTGTGAACTGTTCAGCTTCTGTGCCATTATCACTTGCTTCCGGATGGGATTTCGGCGGATGCGAGCCTTCACTGCTTTAACAGCCTCAGCTGTTCATACGGTGTGAAGTCGACCAACTCTTGGACGATCTTCCATGCTACCAGTTTCAGTGAATCTCTAGATTGTCTGATACACAAACCTTTTGCTGATCTTCGGGATTTTTAGGGGCTGGAAAATCTCAGTGACTGACTTCCCAACCATATGCAGAGCAATTACGGCTACTCTGTTTTCATATTCGCCCCACTCCATGCTAAGCCCAAGAAGATACACATTTGATCTTTCGCAGCTGAACACACAATGGTCAGAAATGAACTTCAGCACAAGCATGGTTCATGAGCCTGACTACCGGATGTACAGTCCAAGCTGAAAGTTTGTAACAGTATTTATGGCCAGACTAGGTAGAGCTGCATTGTTCTTTGACATGTTGATCGCGAAAGGTGGTGATGATAGGTATTGCCGAATCGCACAAGATGCATTAGTAAGTACAAATATCCGCTGTTTTTGTTGTTGCTGGTTGCACCTCATTTATGCCACTGAGTTATGCGATGAACTGAAGGTACTTTCCCACTTAATAGAAGATGATTCACCTCCACTTGAAGTGTTGCGCTACATTATTGACAATTGTTTCGCTCCAAATGTAACCGTAGCTTTGAGAATACTGCTTACTCTGTCGGTAACAGTTGCAAGAGGTGAACGTAGTTTTTCGAAACTAAAACTTATTAAAACTTATTTACATACCACAATGGACGAATCACGGTTAGAAGGACTTGCCATGATCTCAATTGAACATGAAATTGGTCAAAAATTAGACTATGGTTCTGTTATTCGCGACTTTGCAAATAGAAAAGCTAGAAAAGTTCATTTGTAAGCTTTCCAACTTAAAGGAGGAAAAGGTACAAAGTGAATAGTGTAATCATGAAGAAATCGTGGTTTACGAGGCGTACATAATTGTACATACATAGTTTATTGTAAATAGTAATGAAGTGAAGATATGTTACTTCATGTACAAAGTTCTGGAAAATGTACATAATTATGTACGGTATAAATAGTCATGAAGAAATAGTGGAACAAAACAGGAGAGCTGAGAATTCTGCATGTTGGCAGAAACTATGGTGAGTAAATGCAACAGATATTTTATTATTATTAGGCTTAAATATATATTATTTTTTTTATATATATGAATAACTTATCTTCTCACATTATGTATTCTTCCATTTTATTATGTTAAAAATTGGTTATTGTGAAATTGCCACGGATGACAAGCTTAGTCGTTCATACATTACGTTCTCTATGTACGTATTTTGGGAGGAGGCAAGAAGTAAAATTGTACGGGGCGGCAAAATTCCTAGGGCTGGGGCTGCCCAGGATGATGAAGCGATAGAATGCATGTTGCTAAATTCCACTGAATCTATGTTTTCGTTGAAAAGTAAAAACCGGTAACCCCCTCCCCCCGCTTGTGTACGCCACTGGTGTCAACAAAGCGGAGATGATTTGAGATCGGGCTTTAGTTATTTATTTAAAAGAAACCACTCAGATTGCATCTTCCTCCTCCGACTCTCAGAGGAGAGCAGGTGCAATCATCAATGATCAGGAAATAGCACAAGGAAACTCCTAATCCGTTTCACGCTCAGAGGAAGATGCTATGGGTCTTCATCGTGGTTGAGTCGATTCCATGTTATGGGATCAACGTAAACCAACCATACTACAGAAATGATCCTGTGAAGTATGATCTTAGTTATTTATTTTTTTTTTTTTTTTTATTTTTTGTCCTCGTTTTCCATTTAGAAGGGTACACCTTCTCTTTGGTAAGTGAATTGTTTTCATAAATGTTTTCCCTTGCAAGGTGATGGTCTAAGTGTGTTTTCAGTAATGAAGTGGTGCATATTTACTTATTCTGAGGGTAGTTCACTTAGATCTTATTTATTCAGTAGTGGGAAAATTACTTGAGTTAGGAAAGTAATAATTTGCTATGGTGCGGCATGTGTTGGATATATCACGTGCCGTAGTTCCGGAGGATGATGGATATTATACAGCTGGTAGTCAGGATGCTGTGGATCTATCAGGAAGGTGTACATGGTTAAGAGATGCTGTAATGGTGTGCAGTGGTATGTGGGAAGGCAGTCATGTAGAGCATCTTCGTACATTGTGCTAAGAAGTTGTGGATGGTGCGAGTTCATTCGACCAGTTATGTATTTGTGACGGATGGCTTCGATGTGGGTTATGATTTCGGGAAAGGTTATTCGCTCGTACAGTAGTCGTGTAGGACTTGGTAGGACTACTCTGAAGGCCAAACGAAGAGCATGTCTTTTCAGAACTTGTAGTTTGTGATAGAATGAGTCTGGGACTGATATCCATGCAGTGTGGCCGTAAATAATTGCTGGTCAAAGGAAAGCCTTGTAGGTATGTAGGACAACCTGGGAGTTGAGTCCCCAGGATGTTCCAATTAGCTGTTTGAGCAAGCTCAGACGATTTGTAGCTTTTTGGACGATGTTGAGCAATTGAGGTTTCCAGGTTAGCTTGGAGTCAAATATGACTCCCAGGTATTTTGCAGTGGTGGCAGGCAGAATTGGAGTTCCCCGTATTTTGATGTTTAATAATGTTGGGTTCCTTTGGATCTTCGAGCGACAGCCTGTCTGTAGGAACACCAATGCTTGTGTTTTGAGAGCATTAATTGTGAGACGCCATGTGTCACACCATCTTTGGAAGGAGTTTATAGCTGGTTGGAGAGTTTTGTTTATAGCTTGGATGGTTGAACAACAGGCGAGAAATGCGGTGTCGTCAGCGAATTGGTAGATAGAAACTTGTGGGGGTTTTGGCATATCGGCAACGTATAGTATGTAGAGTAATGGTGATAAAGCAGCACCCTGTGGAACGCTAGAGTAAGGGAAAATGGGGTATGACATCCCTCCATTTACAGTGACATAAGCGACCCTATTTGTTAGAAAGGTGTACTAATCTGACATAGGAAAGCGGTAGGTGGAATTTATGGAGCTTGTAGATGAGTCCAGTATGCCATACTTTGTCAAATGCTTTCTCCAGGTCGAATAGTACTAGACAGGATGGTTTGGAAGTGTTGAAGTGATTTGTGATGCGAGTCGTTAGTTTTAACAAATTATCAAGGACACTGTGTTGAGGTCTAAAGCCTGCTTGGTGCGACGGAAGTAAACTGTGTGCTTGTAAGTGCATGTGTATGCGTCGAACAATGATGCGTTCAAATATTTTGCTAAAGGTTGATGTGAGCTGAATAGGTCGATAGTTTGTGGGGTTGGTACTATCTTTGTGTGGCTTTGGAAACATTAGAATCTTCGAAATCTTCCAGCCTGTCGGGTAGTGTCCTGTGCGGAGGATAAAATTGTAGATAATAGCCAGAAGGGACAGCAATGCAAGTGGGGCCTGTCTGATCAATACGTATGTGATATTGTCCAAGCCGGGAGCAGTGTTTCTCTTCCTATGCACAGTATTGATAATATCGTCTGTTGTAATAGGAACAGTTGGAGCATTAGTAGGATCAATATCGTGCGTATTGCTGGGTTGCAGTTGCCTATTATTGGGGTTGGTGACTCTGTCAATTTTGGTCTGGAGGCGGAGATTTGGGGCTAGTTGTGGTGTTGGAGTGAAAGTGTCTTGCAAGACATTTGCGAAGGCATAAGCTTTTTCAGTGTCGGTGTTTAGGGCTGCGTCCTTGATTGTTATCGGATAAGGAGTACTACTGGATTGTCCAGTGAGCACCTTGAAACGTTTCCAGTATTTGGTGGGATGGCTTTCATCACTCAATTGGTTGCACGTTTCATTCCATCGACGTTGTTTATAAGCTTTTATATAGTTTTGTACTGTACGCAGCCATTGACGGTGTAAGTTAAGGGATTCAGGATTTCTGGTCTGGAGGTAGTCCCTGTATGCTCGTCGTGATGCTGTGATTAGGTGAAGATATTGCGGAGGTAGCTTTGGTTTGTAACTATTGAGAGTGGTCGTAGGTATGTGAGTGGTGGCTGCACTGGTAATCTGTGCAGTAAGATGTTCCACCATCGTATCGAGTTCCTGTAAATTGTTTGGTGGTGGATGCGGGTCAGAAAAAGCATTCTGTAGCTTTTCACTATATGCCTCCCAGTTCGCTTTGTTGTAACACCAGATTTTTCGAGGTTGTACTGTACTGCTTGTATTGCGGTTACCAAAATTTAAGGTGATTTTCACTGGGTCATGGTCACTGCCGATGGAATCCAGCACAGATATGTTCAAGCAGGCACTAAGAGATGTTAATGTTATAACAACGTCAGGGGTAGTGTTACTTATGGGATGTGTGGCTCTGGGCAGTACATGGAATTCTTCTGTAGTGTTTTGGTCCAGAAATTGTAAAAAGTTTGTTTTGTCTTGCATGCTACGACTATGATAATTGATGTCCGCTGCTATGATATAATGTTTGCTAAGGGTTTGGATATGTTGGAAGAATTGGTATGGAATAGTCTCCCCTGGTCTTACATAGATGGTAGCAAATGTAACGACCCGGGATGGAAAGTAGATGGTACTAGCAGTATGTTCTGGCAAGTGGAAGTTTGGTGGGAAGGTTACTGTTCGATATGGTAATTTTCTATCTACTCCAATTGCTGTGCCGCCGTTTACTCTTAAGCCCAGCGGACCATCGTGGCGTAAGATGTTGTATGGTGGAATATTACAGATCATTTTTGGAGCCAGATAGGTATCGTTTAGTGCAAATCAGTGAACAGATTCTTCCAAGAGCAGGTGTTGTAATAAAGCTTTTCGTTTAGAAACGGATCGGATATTTAAAAATAGAAAATTATACATATTCCGTACAGCCATATTCAAAACCTTAAACCACAGTTTCCAAGTGGGATATGTGGAAATGTACATGAGGACCAGAGTATGTTGCATGGAGTTGCAAGTTGAAAATGGTTTTTGCAGATGCCGTTACTTGAGTTAATATGTGCGTTCTTAAAAATGGGTGCACATTTTGGAGAGTCAGTGTGAAGAAACGTATTAGATCTTCCACTGTTACTGGATGTCATAGTGAGTTGTCAGGTTCTGTAGCAGTGTCATTGGTGCGCAGGGGAACTGTTAGGTCAGGATGTTCAGGTATTGCATCTGGCTTGGCTTTGCATTTGTAACTGTATGTAGGATGGTTTTCCGTACATGTGACACATTTTGGTGGAGCAGTTTGGTTTTGACATTCTTTGGTTGAATGGGGTCCTGAACAGTATCCGCATTTATCTCGGTTTGGACATGCAGCAGTAGTGTGCTTGTTATACTGTTGGCATTTTTTGCACCGCAATGGAAGAGGTTGTTGAGAACTGGATGGTTCAACTTTGTACCTGCGTCTGTATATGTATGCTCCACTGTGTAGTAGGGTGTCTACAGCATTTTGTGAGTCTGTTAGGACCTGCACCATGTATGTGGGTCCGTTGTTATTGCGAATACGGATAGATTTGCGGATTTGTACACCTTCGCATTCCAGTTCCTCAAAGATCTCTCCATCTGTTAGGCTAGGTTCTACACCCCTGATGACTACTGATAGTAGTGGGGATTTATGTGGTGGTGGTGGTTGTTTTTGAGTGGAAGCATTCAGTGTTTGGATGTTTGCTTTGGCTCCATAAATTTCAAAAGAAGCTTTGTTTCTAATTAGTTTTGCAAAGTCTGGATCTGGTGATTTCAATATGATGCCATTACGGGTGAACAGTATTTGTGAAATTTGTGCCCTTGGCACATATTTAGATGTTTGTTGGAATACATGTTTTGCTGTATTGTATTTGGTGTCGTAGTTGGTGAGCAGGAAGTTATATATGCTGGTTTGCATGAGCTGTATTTGCTGCATCTCGTTTAATTGGTGATCGAGATCGTTGACGTTGAGGTAATCCTTCATAGGAATTGCGACGTCGGTTTTTGGTGGAATAGCTGGACGTTTGCATTGGATCATTGGTACTTCGTGAATCGAGCATCGTCTCGGAGTTTGGACCGTCCGTCCGTTTAGTACCTCCGGTGAAGGTTTTCACCCCTTCTCGCTGTCGTAGCAGCGTTGCAGGAAGACCATGATGCATATCAGAAGACCACAACCGTGAGTTGTTATATGATCCAATGGAACAAACGAAAATCGTGTGGGAAAGCGCACAAACTCAAACCAACCGACAACTCAATCCAATGAAGCAATTCCAAACTAATTGTAGAGCCCAAGACAACCAAGAAGAGGAAGGATGAAGGTAATAAGGGAGAACAGTTTCAAAAAATAGTGTAAGTCGTATGTCTGCTCCACTCAACGTGTTCAACCAAAAGGTTCCTCGCAATCACCTAACCACCGTATAGGCTCAATTGGTACCGTTTGTCCGTTCCAGACTTATGGCTTCCACCTGGAATAATTGGCGCATGATGCGTGACACAAGAGAGACTGACTTACGATTACCTATACCTGTTGAGTTCAAATGGCATGGCATGGCATGGCATAAATCTGACGTTTTGAAGTTGAGTGTCGAGCTCTTTTGGCCCTTGACTCTATGAAAATTGTATAAATGAAGTGTGTGTGGAATTAATGAAAGTGCCTGTGGCTATACGTGGATCTTGTGTGTGCAACTGTCGCAACACAAGGAATGCTTCGTATGGAAATTGTGTTTCATGGCCATGGCATTGCATATGTGTGTCTGAAGGGGTTCGCTGTTCCCATAAGTTCTATTTCCAGATTTGTATGTCTCGGCAGTGTTTGCCAGAATTTTTGGTGAGCGTCTCGAAGCTGCTGGATCACTGGAGTTAATTCCAGATTCTCTAAAACTTGGGTGCTGCGTGTGTACATGTCATGGCCTGAAATGATCCGAGCTGCTTTGCTTTGAACCCGTTCTAGTCGTTTAAGATGTGAATAGGTGGCATGCTGCCAGGCTGGGCCCGCGTAAGTCAAAGTTGGAATGATGTACATCTGGAGTAGATGTAGCCTCGTCTGTAGTGTGAGTTCCGGACATGTAAACATAACGAAAAGTGCAAAGACTTTTCGTAGTCCTCTGTTGGCCACATCTTGGATGTGAGAGGCAAACGTGATTCCTCGATCTAGGGTGACCCCTAGATATTTGACTTTGTCTTCATGTGGCACTGCTTGTCCGTAGTATGAAAGTTGTCTGAGTTCATACTTTCTTCTTTTTGTGTGGATGACACATACACTTTTCGCGGTGTTCACCTTCAGACGCCATTTGCGAGCCCACGCTTGGAACTCATCGAGTTGTTGTTGAAGGTAGCGGTAGCATAAGGCTATTCGACGACTGGCTGCAAAGAATGCGGTATCATCAGCGTACGTGGCTTGGAAACACCTATCTGAAGTTGGGACATCTGCTGTGTATAGCGTGTACAAAAGTGGAGAAAGTACTGCTCCCTGAGGTACACCTGCTAATATGAGCCAGGTTTGGGACGTTGCCCCTGAGAAGGAGACAAAGAAACTGCGTTTGTTCAGGTAAGATTGGAGAAGTCGGACATAGCAATCCGGGAAACCTTGCTGTAATAGTTTGATTTTGAGTTGCTGTTTTAAGTCCACTTTATGCACAGTAAGGCTAATCGGGACTGGACCTACAATTTAAAGTGGGATCCGAACCACTTGTGTCTCCACCGGGTATCGAACCCGGGACCCCTCGATTACAAGGCAATGACGCTACCACTGCGCCATGGGGGAGGCCCATCGTAATAGTTTATATATGAGACCAGAGTGCCAGACTCTGTCAAAAGCCTTGCTTATATCTAGGTAAACCCCTATTGCGAACTGTTTTCTATTGAATGCCGTTGTGATGTAGTCTACCACACGGACCAGCTGAGAGGTGGTACTGTGGTTGGCCCTAAAACCAAATTGGTGGTGTGGTAGGAGCGAGGAGGTTTCTACGTGTGTCATGAGTCTTGAGAGAAATACTCTTTCGAAGAGTTTCCCATGGTGTGAAAGGAGACTTATTGGCCTATAATTCTCCGGTTTGAGAGTACTCTTTCCAGGTTTGGGCAATGTTATTACCTTTGCCTTCTTCCATGCAGTGGGAAAGTAGCCTAGTTGTAGGATGGCATTGAATATGTATGTAATGTATACAAGTAATTTGCGAGTGGGATGTCGCAGCAGTTCGGGTCGTATACCATCTGGCCCGGAAGCCTTGCTTTTAGGCAGTCTTCGGATTTGGCATTCTACCTCTCGAGGGGACGTCAGCTTTGTCATGTGCTCCATTCCTCTGGTGGTAAAAGTGCGTATCGCCCTGTTTACATGTGCGATTGTATGCTCGTCTGATGGATCTTCATTTGGAGTGAATTGTGCTTCGAGAGCATTTGCAAAGACTTCAACCTGATCTTGTGGTTCATGTAACAGTCCGGTTGATCCTTGTATGACTCTGGTGTGTGATGAGTCCTTGGGACGAAGAAATGCCCTGGTATATTTCCATATACGCTGATCATTCACTGAAAGGCGACTGAGTGTGTCATTCCAGTGATGTGCAGTTTCTTTTTGGATGAGGGTTTTCACCTTGGAGCAGAGAGAGTTCCAAAGAGTTTTATATGTAGGACTCCTTGTGTGTTGCCACCTTCGTCTCGCCCACCGTTTTAACTGGATGTACATTTGGAGATGAAGACTGCCTGTCATTTGTGACGATCGGTGTAGCTGTGTTACTTCTGTGCTTTCTGCCTCAGCTTTGAGCAGAGAGTGGGTGAGATGTGATACTGACTGATCGATTTGCTGGGGTGTCTGAGGCCTATCATGAAGATCGAGAAATGAGTTCACATTCCCTCTGAATTTATCCCAATTTGTCTTGCTTCTTAGAAGGGGTGGTACTCCTTGAGTAAGAGTACGGTGGGAGACTTGGAACATGACGGGATCGTGATCTGAATCCAAAGCAGAGATTACGTACGGGTCTGTGAAAAGTGGCACCCCTTTACTCATGACTACATCTAACACGTCAGGCCTGCCACCCATCTTCGGATAGTGAGTGGGTTCCCGGGGTGCTTGTATAGTGAAGGTGGATCAAAGTATGTAGTCATGCAGTAGGTCACCTGCATTATTAGGATACCGTGAATGCCAAGATGTATGCTTGGCATTGAGATCTCCGGCAAGAACCACTTTATTGCCTAGTTTACCTATGTTGTCATAATCATCTGGTACAAGTCCCGCAGCAGGAGATCTGTATCCAGCCACGAGAATGAGTGAATCTCCAGGAGTTAGAATGTGCACAGCTAGCACTTCTAGACCGTACAAAGGTGGTACATGTACTTGCTGAGATGGAAAGTCCCTTTTTACTACTACTAATAATCCGCCTCTCGGCCTTCCAATTCTATCCAGTCGGTATATGAGATAGTTGGGCAATTTCCAGCCTTTGACTGTGTGGGAGAAGTGTGTTTCACTGATCAGTGCTACGTCTACTTTGTTATGTTGAAGAAAGTGGATGAGGGTATGTCTCTGTCCTCTTAACCCATCTACGTTCCAAGCCATGATGGTAAGTGAGTGGTGAATTTTCGACTGACTAGAAACAGCCATCGTCAATCATTTCGGCAATGGTATCGATATATGCGGCTGCTTTTGTGGCTGTGTCCGTAGCAGAGGTAAGACGAGCAATACCACTTTTAACATGTGGTATTATTTTGCTTAAATTCATTCCTTTGAAGAACTCAAAAATGAGTTTAATGTCTGAGGCTGATGTGTCATCCCGAGTCGATTCTGATATATTTGTTGTGGAGGGGGCCTCTTTGGTGATGGTTTTGGTTGGGGTGTGTCTGGACGGAGAGGCTGCGCCTGCGTATGTTGTCGCGGTTTGTTGTGAAGAAGTGGTTTCTGCAGAAGTTGCAGGTGTTTGTTGAGAAGTGATGATTGGGGAAGATTTTTGGGTCTTCTTGTTGGTGGAAGTTTGAGCGTCCGTGTAGGCTTTGAACACTGGACATCCTCTGAAGTTTGCGGGGTGATCACCTTGGCAGTTGGCACATTTGGCTGGGGTAGTGGTGTCTGTTTTGAGACAAGCCCTTGTCAAGTGTCCCTGTCTGCATTTGAGGCAGTGGGGCAGTGCTTTACATTGGGTTTGACCATGTCCCATTCGCTGACAGTGATAACACTGTAGTGTGGTGGGTGGTTTGTATACCTGTACTTTAATTCTGTAGTCAAGAAGATATTCTTCTTTGTATATTTCGTGAGTGGTGGAGTTTCTTGAAAGTGACACCAGAAAGAGTGGCATCAACACTCATTCATTTGAGTCCTTCTTTCTGCGAGACATTTGGTGAACTGATATAGGTGTATAGTTCTTGTCTTTCAGGTCCTGCTCCAGGTCGCCCAGACAGGTATCGATGGGTAATTTTCGTATTACCACCTTCACAGGCAGTTCACCGCGAATGATGCCGGTGGCATATTCTCGTTTGGTCTGGTCGCAAAATGCAATTATTTTATCATAATCTGCCCTGGTTGATACTTGGAAGGTGACCTTCTCTCTATTGTGCTGTATGTGAGGAGGTTGACTAAGCGTCTTGCTTAAAGTAGAGGTGAAGGCGTAAGTTTCCTTAATTCCGAACACGGAAATAGGTGGAGGCCTTGGGACTTTCTTAGGTTGAGTTGTTGTAGGTGGTTGCGTTTCCTCTTCTTGGGGGATCTCCATGTCACCTGAGGGATCTTGTGCCAGGCGCAAATGTATTTGAAGTTGGGACGTCAGTTGATAACGGCATGGTTTTTTGCAGTTTTGTTGGATGTCTCCCTTCATATAGTTGGGTGAGACTGTCCAAGTCCGTAAGTGACCTTTGGCGGCGATGCCGGCCAACAAGTGTAAATTCTGCTGAAGGTTGGTTGGAAGATTCCCCGAATTGGAGGGCTGCCTTATCTGTGGTGGGTGTAGGTTGCGATAATGCAACGCCTCGTTTTCCCAAGGGAACCAGAAAATTCTCTGGTCGGTAATTGAAACGCGTAGACTGTGTCATTTTGCCTGCTGAACTGGCTTTGAGGTGCTCCATCCCTCTAAAGGGAAGGTTCTTGTGTCTGGCTGACATTGCAGTAGTTCGTAGACGTTATAAAAGAGGTCTAGGAACCAGCGTTTCTATGTCACCACTCCGAGGGGTGGGACAAGAAAGAACATTCAATGCCCTCCTATCTCTTATAGAGACCAGTTCGTATGAGTGCCACTGCAGAGCAAAAGCATAGCCTTGGAAGATTATTTTATGTGGTGACCAAGACTTCACCGCACTCGTAGAAAGGGTCGATTTGAACTATCAACCCAAAAAAATGGAAATGGTAGTCAGATATTCCTACACCGCCGCTACGTGCCTCTGATTGACCCTGAATGCCCTGAGCGTGCAAAGCCTCCCGATGCGTGTGCTACACCGTTCACAGTAATGCACGCCGATAAAGCATAGCAGAGTTAGAATAATCTGTATCTCAAAAGTCTTTTGAGTTCAAATTACGAAAAATTCGTATTTAGTTATCTTTCTAAATTAATCACCCGTATGTGTTTGAATATTATTTGAAATAGACTAATGCCAAGTATAAACAAATTTATATATCTTCAAGAATTACGGTATATACACAGCATTATAATAAAAAATAAAAAAATATACCTGAAACAATGAAACAATTTCTTTAAAAATGTGATTTCTATGATTCTAATTTACATAATTTCGTAAATTTTACACTCTGCCATCTAGCGATCATATTTTAAATGTACGTGCTACATACACCAGATGCACGTGCAGAATAGCATTTGATTGATTTATTAGCATCCATTCAACTTTACAGAAGTTTGGAATTGTCACATTGTACATGTACATTTAGAATACATCTATAAAATTATAGGCAGGGAGATTTTTTGTTGCAATTTTTTAAGTTTCTTTCCACAGTGGCATCGTGTGCGGTTCAAATACGGGTGTTCACAATAAAATTTTTATACTGAATGGAGATTTACTCCTCTCCCCTTGTAACTTCATATTCAATTGAAAAAGTAAGAATAACAGTTCAACTTATTTTCAACTATTTCCCACAAAAATCACGCTATATTTGAAGTAATACAAGATTTTTTATTCAATTAACACCCTTTCAATTACGCAATTTTCAATTAGTAATGGCTAGTGCAAACTAATTAGTATACCATGCAATCTCAGGTATGTACACCCAACGGCAAAAGAAACAGTAGGCGAATTTTCCACCACCATTCTCATTTGGTCTGTATTACACAATGTGATGACAATGAATTGGAATAATGACGTCAATACGCAGAGAACAATGCCTGCTTCAAACCAACATAGTTTCATTCCTTAAAACAACACAGGATGTAAAATAAAAAAGTAATGTGAATAGTGGTGGACAATTTGCCTACCATTGTCTTTGCCGTTGACTGTACAATGCAAGACTACCATACTTTGCAATCTACTTTCTATTACACCGACCATATATTAACCAACGACATTCATTCAGCATTGAAAGCACGTGCATCATTAGCGAGACAGAGGGGAGGATGCAGCCAGTCCAGAAAAAAATATTTTGTGTATGTAAGATATTTGGGTATTATACAGAATGCCCTCGCCCCGCCAACAATAACTCGGTTGGGATGGTTATGATTGAAGTTTGGGAGTACTTACCTCTTGTACAATGCAGAGGTCCGGCTGGTGAGGGATCATCCTTTTTACTTCCGTTCGTTCTACTTCACTCATTCGCGAAAATGAAGTTTCTTTCAAACTACTAATAGTATTCATAGTGTACAAAACACAACACTACACTACACAGAAACACAGCACAACACACCCACACGGCACAACACACACACACACACACACGTCTGAAAGCCTATGCACATAAATTCACCCAACCACTTGCCAATAGATATCGCGCTCTCAACAGTCGACAGTCGACAACCGCGTTTTGCCGGTTGCCGCCAAAGAGCATAGGCTATTTTATTGCCCTGCAAAACGAACTGAACTTGACCTTTCCATATATAACGTGTCCCCTTGCAGTTCTCCTACAGCAACAGTGTTGCCAACAATTGAAACGCAGAAGTTGCTAAATCTTCAACATGCGCTAACAGTTGCTGAATCAAATTTACAGGTGAAAAATGCAAAATATATTTTTAAAAAGTGCTGTAAAGAACAACTTACATCAGGTTTATTCCAACCAATAAATTAAATTTCAATGCTTGTGCGTTTATATGTAGATTAAAAAATTACTTAATTTCAAATGAGATAATTTTATGCATATTTCATTTTAACTTTCTAACTTCAAAGAAGAAAATCTCTAGTATTCTGAAAGTTATATTTTGTTCTTCACAATAAGCATATTCTAATAACGTAGAGAATAGTAAAAATAATTTACTAACATCAATTGATAACGGTTTTCGGTAACAGCTATTTAGGCCTAGGACTCCGTACTATTCTGATTATAGTTACCAGAAAAATGCACGTTCAATTGATGTAAATATAGTCCGCACTTTCCTTTGCAATTTAAGTTGGTGAGAGTTCTTTTTTTTTTTTTTGCATTAAAAACATGGATTACTAAAAAAAAGTTGCATAGTCTGAATGGCCCTTAGACGCACTTGCGCAAATCATATAAATCTTGAAAGATATATAACTCCTGCAGACTAGTTTCTAAAGAAAAATCGCTTGTCACTATTCCGTGAACTTTAGCGTTCACTGGAATTTAAAATCCACCAGGTTTAGCGATTTCTCACTCAAGTTTGCAACTATGTAGCGAAGACCGTCTCGAGTCCCCCTAGACATGCCTTGTATATGCTGCACTCTGGTGCCGAATGCAAGAAGTATTGCCGCTTGAATCAGGACTCCCAGCACCATATGTTCACACAGCCCAGTGAACATTTTCGCGGTATAGTGGCCAACAGCTCCTTAGCTGTCAGTTTGATGCAACACGCACAGCAATTGTGTTCAACGCAATCCGTGAACACCGTGGGAGTCAGTGTTACCAACTATCTAAAAAAGTTATCAGACGTGAAAGACTTCAACTCCGAGTAAATTGTGTGTATATATTTGAACATCAAAGAAGTATTTTTTTTTTAATAAATATATGTGTGTATGTGTGCATTTAATATGTAAGTAAGCCCGACCCTGTGGCCGAGTGGTTAGCACATCGCGCTGCGACGCCAAGGGTCCCGGGTTCGAATCCTGGTCGGGCTTGGTTGTTTGTTAATGTCCATTCATCAATTTCATCATTTCATCAATCATCCCCATCTTCGCAAATTAGCCAAGAGGCACAAAACGCGAAGTAAAATAAACTAAATCAAATCAAATCAAAATCAAAATATGTAAGTAATTTAAAACATATACATGAGTGTTCACGTGCTCATGCGAACATTATCACGCGACGCGCCTGTCTTTCCATGCTTCATGAGTTTATTGAAATCGCAATCGCCTAATCCCAAAAATCGGAGTTTTCGAATAAAAAAAATGCCAGATATACAGCCAACGGCAAAGAGTAGGAAAATTGACCATCGGATCGGACACTATAACTACGAAATATAATCGATTTATATTAATAGAAAGCAAAAACCAAACAAAAACCTATACATAATAAAACTATTTGAACCAGAGGCGTCCACTTTGGGGGAGACACTTTCTGCCCCCCAATATTTAAGAAACAGGGGTCTCGCCTTCCAAACGTTCAAATGCCTTTGTGTACACATATATTATAATTAAGGCCAGGGACTTTATGTTATAACATATTTTTTATTTAGCATCTGATCGAATGCTGGGGTGAGACCTTTATATCTCTGATGAAAATCAGCCACAATAGATGAACTTAATAAGGCATATTTTGACATAAATTACCAATTTAGCATTTTTACAATATGTTTCTTCAGTTTTCTCGTAATAAGACATATTTCTGAAAAATTTTGTAATTGTCTTGCATATAATCGGTTATTTTATAATTTATTCTCCATAGCTTTAGCGCAATAGATAGTTTATACAAGCGATGGCAGGATAAGGAAATTACGGAGGAAGAAATTACAAGCAGATACTGTCTTACCAACTAGTACAGAACAATAATAACCTCCCTTTTTTTATCCCGCCGACAAATGATAGCCATGCCAACATTATTGAGTAAAATGGTTCTCCGTCATTGTTGTGTTGGCACCAGAACACTGGACAGGAAGTAAACAAGCTTCAATTGTTGTTTCTTTACATTTTTTGAGCTTCTGACAACAATCAGTGAAAAGTAAAAATAACATTAGGTGCATTGGCAATCAAGTAGGCTGTTTTTCGAATCCTTAAGATCACCCTAAAATGTTGTTTGTGTATTGATTGCATTGTGGAACAGAAATACAGAGGTTGTTCGCTTTATATCCGACCATTTTCGATTCGGTGCTGCCACCTGGTGTATCATGCTGGAACTATGGGTCTGCTGGCGGGAGCAGTGTTGTGTCTGACCTTGTAGGTGCGTGAGTATTGGTAGTGAATGGTATCAAATGGCGCCGAAAATCAACCGGTATTGGGAGGGTTACGTAATGGCCCTTTTCCATGCTAAGTTTTCATACGTACGCATTGTGAAACAGTGTCGGGAGAATGGGTTAACACTCGGGGTGACTACTGCGAAAGCTATTGTGGCCCATTACACACAACATGCTCTCCTTGCGAAACATTCACCCACGAAAACCACCAGGAGAAGCGCTGCAAGCAAAGTGTCACCCGTAGAGCAAAGTGTTACCCGTAGTGCGAAGGGGGATCCGTCGATTGGCGTGCCAAGAAAATCCCCTGACTCAACGTGATATGGCCCACAGATTTCACCTCGCACCGTCAACTGTGAACAAAACAATTCGCAAGTGCCTCAGGTTGAAGTGTGTGCGGAAGGCCCGTGTTCACCACCTTCTACCACGTCACATTGCCGAACGTAAGACGAAAGGCAGGAAACTGTATGAAAAGTACCTGGCGGGTTCCAAATGGAAGAAAGTTGTCACAATGGATGAATCATATGTCCATCTCACTGCTGGTGGTCACATTCGTGCGATCACATACCGTGACATTGACGGCAAGGTATGTTCGTCAGTGCAGGGAAAGTTTCCCTCGTGGCTTTATGGTTGTGACGGGATTCGGATATGAGGGTAAGTTGATGATACGCAAGATGGACAAAAACATGAAGGTGAATGCCAGATACTTCCAAGACTCCATTCTGACACCTATCTATCAGAGAGACATCCCACAATTGTATGGAATGGACGCCAACGAGGTGATGATCCATATGGGCAAGGCTTCGAGTCATACCGCCAGAACATCACTAGGTTTTTATCAGGAAATGGCAGAGGAATTAGGAATTTGTGTCATTCCGTTTGAAGACATTCCTGTGAAAAGCCCAGATGCCAGTCCAATGGATTTTTGCGCATTTGGACTGTTGAAACGACGTCTTCAACATCGCCGCCTGCGCACCCTGGATGGTCTATGGAAAGCGTGCAGGGAGGAGTGGGACAGAATTCCCATGCCTGTCCTGCGCCGGAGCTGCTGCAATGGTATTTCTTAAGGTGAGTACCTGTCAAAAATGATCAGATATAAAACGAACAACCTTACTGTAATATTGAGTGCAGGCCCGTAGCCAGGAATTCTTTGTAGGGGGGGGGGGTCACTCCTATAGGGGGCAAATTTTTAATATACGGTGTCGCATTGGCAGATATAGCAGGGTACACAAGAGGCAGTTAGTTGCCCCCTCCCCAAAAAGTGATAAGTAACAGAAAAGGGATGAGATCTTGAAACTCCAACGAACAAAAAAAACTTCGAGCAACATCAAATAGCAATATTTCGATAATGACCTTTCCAGATTGCCAAAGAATATAAAGTTTAACATAAATAGACTAATAGGGACTGTATCTACTTGATATTTACAGGTCGATAATGTTAATGGATGATTAATATGTACCAACAGCTTTGGGCCTCTCTGCAGAACTGATTAAGGGAGCCCTTTATAAATCATGCTTCATAATGATTCCTTTTAGTTTCCAGCATGCAAGATTTTTACACACAAAGGAATCTATCGAGAATCCAACAACACCATTGTGTTGTGTTATGGAAGAAAAATTGAATTAATTAAATAATAATGGTTACATATTATCTACACTTTGATGAATTGTGTAAAAATTTGTAACACATTTGTTTGTACTTGCTTAAACATTAAAACATGGGTCCCTTAGTCCACCACAGACTCTATTCCCTTCAAAGGGGAGACTCTTGAATCACTACAGACAATGTTTGCCTACAGGTTATGTTAACCATTTTGCAAAATAGTGTGTGAATTAGCCTATAGGTGAAATACATGTGTTTGACACCTGACAAGCAAATAGGAATCCCTTGATTGATCAACGACTTCTTGGATTACAGTGTCATCATTAATATTTCATATTAAGTTTCATAGAAAGAAATTGTTTTAAATAATTTTACGGGCGTCTTGGCATTCTCTTTAACATTATTCTTTCATATAGATCGTTTGGCTCCCATGGCCGACTCCCGCCGCCCCATAGCTATGGCTCTGAACTTGGACTATAAGAATAGCAGGCATTGTGAGCGGAGCGAGCAAGAAAATTTTACGAAGTGTACTTTTACTTGTATAAATTTTGTAATCGAGGAGGGGGAACAATTGCCCCTTGCAAGTGCCCTTGGCCATCTGGAAGAAAAATGCAAGGAACCGTGAAAACTAATTTTATCACGAGTATCCAATTGTCCTGCTATTCTTAGATTCCCCTAGTCTTGTTTCTTTTTACTTCAATGTTTGCTTCCCCTAGAATGGACTTCCATCCAAGTTCGGAGGGGAGGAGGACAATGCCCCCAGCCCCCCCTGTGGTTGTGGCACTGTTTATGAGTGTCTCCATTAATTTCACGTCATCACTCATTGTTGCGATTAGCTAGAAGTGGCAGAAAAGCAACGCTAAGTAACAAAAATCAAATATCCACTCCCTCTCTCTACCACATGAATCATTATTACCAAAATGTAGACTTGGGAAACAAAAATTTAAGCAGTTCCAAGTAACACATCCAAGAAAATGCCACAACTGTTCTAGATACTGAAAATTGCGAAATCATTTCCCCAAGTCTGAATCAGGAAAGGAATCTCCCCCACCAATGCTGATACATTATACGGAATCCCATACACCCTAATAAATCACATGATATAATTGTAAAGATTGGAGAGAATTCCAGGTAGGAATGTGTTCCGTATTTTTCACAGGGGGGGGGCAAAGCAGGCTCTCTGGGGGGGGGGGCAGTTGTCCCCCTGCCCCTCCTAGCTACAGGTCTGATTGAATGTAACATGTTCTGACAAAAAAATTGTAGGCTGCTTGTCAGATTCTATATAGTTAAGATCTGTCATAAAAAGTTGTGTTTGTGTATCGATTGCCTAGATTTACTCTAGCTGTAGCGAGCTGCCAATTATGCTTTAGTTTCCGCAAAGGTGTAAACCTAAATCTGACATAAAAGTAAATGAAACAGAGTAATTGCAGTGAACTTCACACTATTTTCAGTATTTTCCCACTACATTCTTCGGTTAAAGGAATTCTGACTTCATTTAATACCCCACCCCCACGCTCATCATTCTTCCCTGGAAGATACTGACTTCCCATATAATGAGAAATTCTAAAGTACTGTTGTGCATATTTTTGCTCTACTGGGAATATTCTGCAATTTTTTTGACATATTTTTAATTTTTTATGACACATATTTTTCAATTTTTATGACATAATTACCTACATTTGTTACAGTTTTATAGGACATAAAGTCCCGGGTCCTAATTATAATATATAAAGTTGTCTGAAGACGTGAAGTTCTCATTCTTTACAGAAAATTATCGTCAACAATGAATAGCAGAATTGTGTTCCCTTCTCCTCTCCACATTACATCAGGCTGTGAGCGCTTGATACAATAATAAGAAAAACTGATTTCTGTAAGCCAATATTATGATATTTTCAAGTAAAAGTTATAAATATATTCAAAATCATGTAACTACAAGGAAATTCCTAATGTTTTTATTTCAATTTATTACTCTCATCAAGGGCGTATCCAGGGGGTCCAGTCCCCCCCCAAAAAATTGAAAATACTATGGTTGATTAATAATACTTCCCGATAAGCCACGTGGTGTAACGGTACATGGACACCTGGAAGGGGGGGCCATGCCCCCTCCCCCCTGGAAAATGAAAGTCAACCAAAAATTATATATTTGTCACATATAATTTCATTTCAGCCACAATTATATGTCTTAATTATTGCATGAATATGATAAATTCAAATTTAAGCAATGTTTTTTGAGGGAACAGCACTATTATTGGGGAAAATGTACCTTGTTTCCCCCCCTGGAAAAAAATACCTTCCTTGCCCCTTCCTGGATAAAATCCTGCACACGTCCATGAACAGGTATAGTACAATTCTCTCTCTGTGTGCATGGTTTGTGGATTCTGAGAAAAAAATCCACTAATAGTTTTTAAGTTTCACACTTGGTATAGGTCTTTCCTACTCTTACAGCGGGTGCTCTATATCAGGGCCGGCGCTAGTCATACTGCCCTGGGCGGTGGTGGCAGATGCCGCTCTCTTACAAACCCCCCCCTCCCCCTCCCAGTCATTATGCAGTAACAGGAAATTTAAAATCAATATATTCCTAAGTAAAACATCAAACTATAAAATAAATAATGAGACTTGTTAGACTATTTCAATACTATTAAGCACAAAGGAATATCTCGCTCGACCACAGTTAAACTTTAAAGAATGCAACACTAATTTTATATTAGGCCTATTTTGTTTTATTTATTTTTTGAGGAATTTTGTTGATTGTTTGGTGCAGAAATTGGAAACAAGTTTCTTTTTGGAAATTAAGGCTCTACACTCACATTAGGTGCAAAACCATGACCCTTTATCAGTTTAAGGTCTGCTTTGGTGTAATTGTTTTACTATAGCCGAAAGCACTTTTAGTTCATCTTTTAATTCAGTAGCCTTCTTGTGTTAACATTCTGGCAAGTTTTCTACACTTTTCAGAGAAAAGATCAAATGGCATATCTTTATGCTTACTAATATAAAAGAAATTGAAAATTCACTATGATGTAAGCTGCTGAAATTTTTCTCTTAGAGCTAAAATAATCGTCTAAAATCTGGTAATAAAAATCATATATATATATATATATATATATATATATATTACTTTCAAGTGGTTTTCCCTTGCTACTTGAGGATCACAGTAGTCAGCATGTGGTAGTAATAGGGTTAATGGCTTTAGGATGATTGCAAGTCCTTGAAAAAAGGTCCTCCTCCGTAGCCGAGCGGGTTAAGGCGTTCACTCGTCTTGAGATCGTTCGCTGCGGGACGGCGTAGGTTCAAATCCGGCGCTGGTCGGAATTTATTTGGCCTACGTATAGGGCCGGTGGCAACTCACCATCGTGAGGAAATTGGGAAGCTCCAAGTGAGTGAGCGTAACCTGGTCGAGAAGACCTACAACAACGGCTGGGGGTTCGTCGGGCTGATCACCCGTCACCCCAATACTGGTCTAAGACCTCCACGCTATAACAGGTGACGGAGGAACAGTGTGGGAGGGAGACCAGCAGTCGGTAGGTAAGCCAAGGCCCTTCAAGGTGCTGTGGGTTATGTTCAGTGACGTGCACTGAGGAGTAGCTAGTCTAGCAGAGATAGATTAATCAATCTCAGATCTATAGTTATTTTCAAATCACAATATTTATTGTCTTGTTAAAGCCACAGTTCATATGCAACACTTTCTTTTCCACGCGCTTCTCGTCCATCGGTGTGATCCACGGGCAAAGCTGGCTGGATACCCTAGCTCGCTCTTTTTCCGCCTGACCAGTTTCCAGGTAGAAACGGCCGGCCGAAGGAAAAGGAAAATTTCTGCCTCTACCTCCCTTGTCCCCTCCCCCCGCTGCAATGGTTGAAAGCCCATGGTTTCAGGTCCCCCAGTCTATCTCCTATAGGACAGATAGGGGATTGGTTTCCCTTGATTCTTTGTAAATCCTCTAAAGAACTCAAGGAAAAATTTTCTGCAGTACTTACGTATGTTCTCTGTATTTACAGAACCTTATGGGATGTAGTTTTATTATTTATGAAATGGGAACGTATTATGTGCAGACAATAATGTTATGCTTTCTTTATTTTTTTTTCAAATATGGAATATATAATGATTAAATTACAAATATTTGCTCAGGCTCTCTCTCGCTCTCGTTTTAGTAGTGTTTTATTTAAATATACTAATCTTTTGGCCTCCGACGGTTGTATTTATTTGGACAAGAGAACGCACGTTCATATTGTTGTTGGTTTGGTTTATTTTACTTCGCTTTTCTGCCACATTTGGTTATCGTGAAAATGAGGATGAGTGATGAAATTATGAAATTGATGAAGGGAAATCGAACAATCCAGGCCAGGATTCGAACCTGTGATGAGCGCGCATTCTTGTTCCTGTGTTGTACTCTGCAGTGAATAATGAAATAATTTGAAATGAAAAATGTATCTCAGAACTCAAGAAGCCAAATGAATATTATTGAAGAAACTACAAAAAAGTGTGTTTTGTTACCTGTTTTGTTTCTGTGCATAAAGTGGACTTAAAACACTAAATCAACCAACCGTGGGGGAGTGGTTATCACAGCATGCTACAACACCAGGAGTTCCAGGTTCGAACCCCGACCTGGGCATGGGTGTTCTTTGTGTTTGTCCCTTCATTAATTTATCGTATCATCTTCGCAATTAACCAAATATGAGAAAAAAGTGGCGCTAAGTAACAAAAATCAAGTCAAATCATTGATTGATTGCTTGATTTGGTTTATTTTACTTCACTTCTCCGCCACTTTTGGCTAATCGCGAAGATGATACAATATAATTAATGAAGGGACACACTCAAAGAATACCCATGGTCAAGCCGAGATTCGAACCCAGGATCTGTGGCTTAGTAGTCAAATCAAATCTTTTTTATTTTCGAATGGGGGTGAAGGTTACGTGTACTTCTTTTAGTACTCATTCATCATTTTGCAATCTTTTCCTGTTATTGACGTTCTATTTTTAGGAATACTGTGTCCTAAAGGGGGGGAGGGGTATGACTCACACCAACCCCATCCCTTGAGCATGCCACTGATTGCTACCCCAAGGGTCGACTTCACCGCACGTCACTGGTTATGTTTATATATATATATTACTTTCAAGTGGTTTTCCCTTGCTACTTGAGGATCACAGTAGTCAGCATGTGGTAGTAATAGGGTTGGATGGCTTTAGGATAATTGCAAGTCCTTGAAAAAAGGTTTCATTCTTGCGGGAACGAAACACATTTATATGCAGTATAAAACAACAAACGCATTTATATGCAGTATTATTGAACTGCTCAATACGTTCATATGAGGCGTATGGAACGCTTTTGCCTCCACACCCCAAATTGCATATTATTTGTTGACGCACGCTTCTGCGAGGATGAACTTTTTTTTATCTTGGCAGATTGTGAAAGAAAGAAAAAAACTGTTTTGAAGTGTAACAAAGAATGTTTAGGCATAATTATGTAGCAGTCGTATGAAAAAGACAAGGTTTCATTTCTTCTCTCTATGCAAGTTGACTGAAAAATTTTGCTATTAATTGAGTTATGATGGCGAAAGAGAAAGACCTTAAAGAGCAGACAGCGAAGCATTCCAGTGTCAGCAAGACGGCAGTAAGTATTATCCAAAAACGGTGGACAGATAAGATAAAGAAAGCTAGATTTACAATGGAAATGGTGAGGTGGGGGGGAGAATGCTGGATAAAGTTCAAACAAATGAAGGCAGTTTACGCGATGACCGTACCTCTGAGCCAATGATCGAAGAAATTGAAATTGCTAAAATGTTCGCAAAGGAGTTTGGGGTCAAGGACATATTTAGGGGCCCCAGGAGGTTTGGACCCCACCCCCCAAAGATTTACTAACAGTAAGTACAAAAATTAAAGAATGAAAATAATGGAATAATAAAATAATTAAAATTAAATAATGAAAATATACTTGTTGTTTAATCGAGGGTTATTTATCTCCTCCAAACTTATTGGAAAGCAAGGATTATATTATGTGATCATAGGACTTTGAATGACAGTAGATTTATAAAACCTTAAAATGCTGACCAAGGCAAACTTTTGTAGTATAAAAAATATACATAAAAAATAATATATTGTGAATATTCATCTGAAGAAGACCTGTTAGAAGGTGGAAACATTACATTTTTATGTATATTCTTTTATACTATAAAAGTTTGCCTTGGTCAGCATTTTAATTGTTTATTAACATGGAAACAAGGCTTAACAGTGTTACCAGAAGATTTATGCAAGATTTATTACTACTTGCAACATAACATTCATAAAATATCACCAGGAACTTTTATTTTTCGTCAACTGTTTGTTCAATAAATATTCAATTCTTTATCTATTTGACATTAATTCCCTTGCCAGGGCAGTTATTTTTTTATTACAAATTTTGCCGACCTTAACTACACATAAGCTAGATAATGAATACGTACTGTTATATCATTATTCTTATATCGTCCTTTAAGAGTGGCCTGGAGGTTGGCATGAAAGTAGTTTCCTGGCCCTATGCGATACAGAGACACCTAGCGACATATCAGGGGACTAGGAATTTTTTTCCGCTGTCCTAAACCAGAGGCCAGACAACCTTCCTCCCTTCACCACCCCCTCCCCTCCTCCATGACTCCCGCAGTGAGGTTTCCAGGAAAAGGGCACCCACCTGTTTCTTTTCATTCTGGTTTCGGAGGCTAAAATTTCTCCACTGGCAAAGCAATTCACATTTCACTGCATGCTGACTGACTCTTGCATGGAGCGAGAAGAGTGGCAGGCCCCCGAGACAGAACCTTCATCACTGAAGTTTTGATTGAATAAATTTGATTGATTACAGTGGCTACTATAATTATGTTGAATTTTCTTGTTGAGGTTGGAATTATCAAGTGAGAGTAAAGAAGGAGGTAGAGAATATCAGTTGAAAGAAAGTAATTTTTTGAAGGGGGTGTTTTTTATACAAAATCGATATATAATAATAATAATAATAATAATAATAATAATAAGGTAAAAATTAGTAACAATTATTATTTCAACTATTAACAAATAGAGTCCCTTTTATAATTAGAGAAGGGCAGGAGCGAAACTACCTGGAATTTAAAAAGAGGAAACGTGGACATGCGTAATAACATATGGAAAAACTGAAAAGGAGAAAGACGAACAAAAGAATGTAACAAAATGTACAGTAGTAACAAAGATGTCAGGAAACAATAGTTTAATATTGAACTTACACTTTGATGAAGTAGTTTTCTTTGTTATGATCTGAATTAAGTCTCTTGCACAGTTCTAATCGTTGGAGTTCACAGCAGCTTTAATCGGCCAAGGTTGATTGATTTTGTTTATTTTACTTCGCCTTTCTGCCACTCTTGGCTAATGATGATATTATGAAATTGATGAAGAGACGCTCACAAAGGACATGCATGCGCAGACCAGATTCGAACCCGGGACCACTGGCATCGTAGCGAAATGAGATAACCACTCTGCCACGGGGGCCGGCAAGGGTGGGGACAAACTCTCAGTGGTGATGTGAATCCGCTGTGGAAACATATGACCAGTTGCATTTAACAAGTTC
The DNA here is from genome assembly GCF_977018435.1 of Lepisma saccharinum. Lineage (NCBI taxonomy): Eukaryota > Metazoa > Arthropoda > Insecta > Zygentoma > Lepismatidae > Lepisma > Lepisma saccharinum. The sequence goes on from NC_139237.1 coordinate 39,858,297, forward strand.
CTGCATCACATTAGTTGCTCTCTCCTATTGTGATTTTTCCCAATGTTAATTGATTGCTTCCCAAGTGAAATTTCAGTCCAACTAATTATAGTATGATCTTCAAGATCAGCACTATACGTGTTACAAAGTACTCTTAAAAAATTCCCAGTGAATTGGTCAAAATAAAGTGACAGAATTTCGAGGAGAGGCCGAGCCTCTGTGGACCCACACACGGCTATGCCAATATACGTAAGGAAACCCGTGGTGCTACAGTCCCCGAGGGCCACCAGGGCCCACCTACCGACTGCCGGCCTCACTTCCAGTCCAACCAGTTACTTCGGATAATTCATGAAACATACCTCGAAGGAGTAAACATTACTTATATATGTCTGATTCATAGAAAGATAAATCTATTCAGAAGGATTGTCATCACCAAGAAGAAATTGTTCAATTTGGCTTAGGACATGAACGATGGAGTGTTGATGCGTGATTCCAAGAAGTTGAGGGATAAATCCATTGTTTCATAGTACATTTTTCTGTACTTATCACATACTTCAGTAAATGTATCTACAGATGAATTATTAGTGTCATCGTACTTTTTAGGAATTTTTCTTTAATGAGGTAGTTTTGGGGAATCAACATCCATGTCTTTACTTTATGCTGTTATTTCAATCCAGAATGAATTAAAAATTTTTTGCAGAAATTTAACCGATGTTGCAAGTGTGGATATCATTTTAGTGGCCTCCTCAAAGTGTAAAGACTTCGTATGTAGAGCTAAGTTTACTGTATCGATTTGACCAAACACTCAACTCTAAATACAGATGAAGAATAAAAATCCATGCCTTGCAGTTTCCACATTTGTACCTAGATTCGAAAAACAGTGTGACACAAAGCAGAATCATACATCCCACTGACATTACAAAATATTGCAATACATCTCTATCTATTATCCAGGTTTTCTTATTGTCTGTATATTGTAGAGAGTGCAAGGGAGAAATCTCAAAATCATATCATCTCAAGTCATCAACCGAAGCTCGGTCAGGCAGTGACAAACAAAATACAGGAAAACCTCGTTAATACGATATTGGTTAATACGAAGTACCCTTTAATCCAAAGTTCTTCCCATTCCCCAGCCGATAAGATAGGATTTATAATGTATTTCAGTACGGATAAATCGAAATACGGATAATTTTTAATACGAAGTTGTTTACAAGACCCTTCCGCAAAACTGGTTTCGCTTAATTCGAAGTAGACACCTGCGTAAGTCGACAAGAGAAGATCGAATGTGAAAAGAGCTTGGACGTTATTTTAACTTGACCTTGACATGTTTCCTTGTCCTAAGAGCTGCTGACAACTCGAGGGAAGCAGCCCGAAATGCCCGCTGGACATTGACATTCTTTGTCAATGTGCATGGGAGGTCAAGCTCTTTCCCCGCTGAATGCGCCACCTTGGAAATATTCACCAGTGCCAGATGAGAAATGCGAGATAAGATCGCACGATCCAAAATACAAGACGCGTGGTGCCTGGAAGTCTCACCAATCTGTCTAGCTCTGAGCTCGAGACACAGCAATTTCCCGTGAGCGAGCAACTTTTGGCCTGGTAGCAGACAACTTCCGGTAACCACTTTCATTAAAAGCGTGTTCTTTGTGCCCTGTAGAACTTCATAAAAAAAGGGAAACTGTTACAGATAATCAAAGCAGCATAGGCCAACTAAAGATCGTCAACCCGCTTAATGCGTTGTCATCTAGGTTTCCCGCAAAAGTTGACGTCGATCTTACGTATGTTGCAACTCCAGTTTCCCGCTTCATACGTTTCCCAACTGTGACTGTGCCGGTCATAAAATTTGCCAAAACAGTGTTTTGTTGTCTGAGTGACTTCTCCCCTTTATCTATCAGCGAACGGGGGGGGGGGGGGGGTACTAATTGTTTCGGCCACGATATTCTTGCTCGTGTGCGCACACCGGCTTCTTTGGCGTCTAAAAAAAGCAAACAGTTCTGAAAACCTTCTTTAAAACGAACAAAAACCGCATGATAAGTAAAAGAAAAGTGACCCCCTTCCTTCTCCTACAACAGCTCATTATCCGCCACTGATGTGCATGGTAATGTGATTTTTCGCACTGCTGATAAAAGTTCAGTCTTCGACAACTGCGTTATCTTTAAAATGCCGATGATTTCCCTTCTGCCACCTGCTGCTTGCTCTAACTTCCAGCCGGTCTCATTGTGTTTACGCTGCAGCTGGCGCCAGTGTTTAGTCTAGCGTCTGGAAAGCTCTCGCTTGCTGATAACTGCAATGACTCATCCAGTGGGAAGAAATAAGCTTCATTGCTTCATTGTTTTGAATCTTGCAAAGCCATATAATCCCTGCTTTTCTTCAGAACCATTAGCGTGCTGCTGTTAAAAAAAACCGCAATGCTCAATGTAGGAACACGAGAGGAAAAGTTTTGGCGGAGCGAGTGTTTGACGTCCAGAATACTCCTGAAACCTACAATAAATTGTCGATTAATCTGAAAATACGCAAGTTTCGTAAAATTTGTTTTTAGTTCATTTTATACTGCTGAACTATACAGTTTAAAGTGGGATCCAAACCAGAGTGATTATCGAGTGCCGCACTGTTTAATGTGTCCTAGGATACACATTGGGTGCAAACATCGCAAGTTGTGTGTTTACTTTTTCAGAGTTGATTACAATGCAAGTTGAGGAAGAGTTTGGACTGCTCCCTGAAAAAGGGGAGGGGGGCGAATATGAAGTTAACTGAAGCAAAGAATACGTGACTTTTTTTTACGATGTGTTTTAGACAGCCGAACCAGAATGAAATTTACAGGCCCGATTTTTTTGTTTTCTTTTGTGCCAGGGAAAGGTTGTGTTCTCTCCCAAGAGAATCTTCTCTTACCAGTTAATCCTGTAACGGACAATGTTCTAGTACATAAAATCCAATATTCATTCTGTTCGATCACCTCGCGTGTGACTACTGTCAAGATTCACTTCTTGCAATAAACGAGATTGTTTTCTTTTCCGTAGGTCTCCGTGCAAACGGGTTTCTTATGAACTAAAATTGTAAGAATTTCGTGGAAGAGCAACAACTTTGCACAATTAAAAGAAAATACCGTTTTTTCTAAGACTTTTTGCCACAACATGCATCCCGTGCATAACCGGTTGTATAACTAGGCAGGATAAATGGTGTTAACCGACTCCTTGTAATCTTTGTGTCCGCGTTAAGCTCCGTGTTCTCATTTTGTGTAACATTTTTTACACTTCCATTAAAACATAAAATATATTATATAGTACATATAAAGCTTATTTTCTGAGCTACCACCAAGTATAAAATATCCTTTGTGGGGCTAATTTATACTCTACTTTATTTACACCTGAAAATAGGCGCCATCTTGAAAAGTTTGGATAACTCGAAGTCGTTTAATACGAAGTTGACATTTTTTGGTCCCTTGAACTTTGTATTAACGAGGTTTTCCTGTACCACTTATATGACGTTCAATGCCGGGTATACCATAATCACTGCCAGGTGTAACTCCGAGATCAAAACAATTAAACAACTATAATCCCGGAAAGATTCGTCAGCAGACGTTATGGTAAAATAACCAAATAAAAAGACAACGAAATTTTGGAAGAGGGAGTCAGAAGTCTCAGTTGCAGCAAGGCGTTTCAATTACTGACGGATCAGGCAAGGCGACGTCAACCGTCGGCAGAACAAGATACGGAGAGGAACCTGTGGACTGCAAACCCTGCAGCCCTGCTCTGATCGCGGCCCTTCAATCTGCTTTCTGGCCAACGCCAGTCACCCAGTGCGGACGTCCGCCTGCATCACCATTTCCGCGAGGACGGGATGTGACAGAAACGCATCTGAGACTGCAGACCAACTGGACGCAAACTGCATGCCAGCGAGTCGCTTCCGAATTGTCCAGACTACCTGAGCGAGGGTAAGTTGACGACCAAAAACCTCCCTTATTCTCTCCTCCTCGACTAGGGGCAACCAGGGGCGATAAGTGGGTTAAAGTAAGATCGCATAGGTCATCCAGCCGAGTTGGGCAAGTGTTCACCTCCCGATCCCTCTCAATACTTCAAGGAACCTGGTGAACGCATCAATATATATATCTTTTTCTTATGAATATCATATCACTGAGTGAATTGATAGTAGCCTATGAACATTAAAAAATTGTACACCTGTATTAATCACACATTACATATTTACATTACTTGTAAGTGCACAAACAGCAAATGCACATCAACAGACTTTGCGTTGGTCTCTAATGTATTTACAGTGGAACCTCAATTTTATTTTCAGGGGACAAAGCTCAAAACTTAAAATGCGGGAAAATGTAAAACCGAAGAAAATTCCATGTGCTATATTGGGACCATCAAGATGGTATGTATAATGCAGGAAAATGTAAAATCGAGGAACATAATTTCAGAGTTCCACTGTATCTATTTTTATTGAGGCAAGGCACATGCAGATTTTGGCAGCTGTGGGGAGCCGCAACAGCAAAAAGCAATTGTATCAACATATACTTACAGGCATTATCTACCAATAATTTCTGTCTACAAATCCTGTCCCATCTGTCATAAAAAGTACATAAACAAATCACCCTTTGCACATACCTACCAGGAGGTGCATATTAAAAATAAGGACAAGTCCCTCATAACAAATCACCAACAACAATGAGGTGAACTGCACAGGTGCAAATGCTTCAACTGTTTCTTTATGCTGCTATTGGGGATATTCTCATGAGTTTTTGTTTGCCTTCCCAAATATTTATTATTTATGCTTGCGAGAATAACCAATCCTACCACGTGTTAAGCAATGCCTGATTCTATTCCTTAATGCAATGCAGCCAAATTCAGCATGAACTATGTTAAATTTACGAGCTTATTGTAGTGAGTGAAGGAAAAGACAGACAGTGGTGTTGTGCACATGTTCACAGTAAGTGTTTTTGCCACAGAATTTCTAAATACTTGTAGAGAATTCAGAATTCAAAACAGGTGTTCTTTTGTTAAGTCCCGCACCATGGTTGTGCGGTCTAAGGCATAAGGACTTAGTATCCCACTATGGGACGTGCACAGGTTTCGCTCTCCTGAGGGAAGCATAACACCTATTCTCTTGAGATTTCGGCCTGTGTATGGGACCAGTGGCCACCCACCATCATGAGGAAACTGGGGAGCTACGGATGAGTAGCACAACCCAGTCATGGAAACCTACAACGACCGGGGGTCCGTGGTGCTAACATGTCTCCCTGTAACTGATTGATTGATTGATTTAGTTTATTTTACTTCGCGTTTTGTGCCTCTTGGCTAATTTGCGAAGATGGGGATGAGTGATGAAATTGATGAATGGACATTCACAAACAACCAAGCCCGACCGGGATTCGAACCCGGGACCCTTGTCTCCCTGTAACTGGTTGGATGATTGACCATCTCAACAGGTGGGAGTGACTCCAGCAGTAGGTATGTAGGTCCTGGCCCTCATGGGCTGTTGTGCCAGTGGTTACCGTATTTACTCATGTATAATGCACACTTTTTTTTGCACCCAAAAACTATGGTGTGTATTATGCACGGAATAATTTTTCATGTTTAAGAACCCCTATCATGTTATATATTGTTGTGAAGCTTCAATTCTGTAGTTTCTGAATATGGCAACAATATTCCATTCAAGATGGCGACACTAATGTGCAATGCAGTTGAAATAAGCTCATCACAAAATAAAGGAACATTCTGATTTTTGTGGTACTTTGGATGAAAGAAAAGATAAGGAGAAAGAAACTAATAATTAAAATGTATTACTGGCCAAATAATATGACATATATGGAGTGTGTAAATGCCTTCATGAAAGAAATCTTGTTCTGCTAACTGCTAGTTTGAGGGTCCTGAATGTGCCTCTTATAAATGTTACATCAGTCATGGAAAAAGTACTGTATATATTTTAAAGGTTTTTTTTTTTTTTTTAGAAAAAAGTAGAGAGAATATGAGCAAAACCACTTTTAAAATTTTAAAGGCCATTTTCAATGATTTTTCCCTTGCTATGTAATGTTCTGCGACACAAGAAAAGCAGGCACAATTCGAGCATGCACCTCCCATCACATGGGATATCCTATGATATCAGCGGTATTTGTTGGGCGAGAAATAATAGAAAATAACTTCCTGAGCACTGCAAATCCATAACATAATTTTGATCTCCCTTTCTACATATTACAGAATAATTAAGGTGTTTAAAGAGTGAAAGCTTTGTGATGCTAAACACAGTGGAGGGAGAGGGGGGAAGGTGACTTGGGTTGGTGACTTACTGTTTACACAAGAGCAGTGCCGGCGATTAAGGAGGGCAGTTGCCCCCACGTTTTTGCCACTTCTGTCCCAGAACAATGCTAAACCTTATCTACCAAGGGAAAGTAAACTGTCCTTGCCCCCCTGTTCGGTGAACAATGCATATAATTAGTGTTTTTAATCTTGTTTTCCATTTTTGTGTATATGTGTGAGTTATTCATGTGAAGTGTGTGGGAGTAAGAAACTGCGGAACCTCCCGCATACTTGATTTCGGGAACTTACACACCCACAAGTAAATTCGGGAACGTCCCGAGAGGTGAGCCAGGCTCTTAGCTTGGGCGTTGCCACGAGAAAAGAACAGTCGTGATCAGAGAGTCATCGTGAGAAGAACCGTGTCACACGCGCGCGGTCACAAGTGCGCTGTAGAGACATTCTACAGCCAAACAGACAGTCCTTCGTGTATATTGTTTAGTTATTGTATAGTCCTTCGTATATGTGTATTATAGACATTAAATGTATGTATATATCGTCTTTGTGCGTCTGTTACTTAACCAGACACCGTGCGGGAACCGACGCATTTAGGATAATTCGGGCCAGGGTGGAGTTCAGCCAGTTAGCCAATGTAGTGCGGGGCTTTCTGGAAACTGACACTCAACAAATGGTCCTCCGGGCCGGATGCGTCGCAATTGTAGTATTCGTGCCGTATTCCGGTAGTTTGTCGTCGGGAAATCAACGAGCCAGAAGAAGAGTCAACGTGCCACACCCTCGGTCCGCCATATGCGTTTAGCGTCTCTTGTACGACGAGTCAACATGGAGCAGTTACAGGCGTCAAAGACAGTCCTCAAGCGGGAAGTTACTCGGATTGAAAACAAGTCAGCTTCACCAACGCTGGAAGGTGCTACACTTCAAGTCTACATAGACAAGGTCCTTCAACTAAGTGCAGACTGTAGTGCATTACTTGTGAATCTCGCTAAACAGTGCGAAGAAACATTGTTCTCTGAGTACTACGATGAACTGAGTGCGGTGCAAGACCGATTAGAGTTCTTGTTGGGCTCCCTGTACCAAAAACAGAAGGAAGCAGTTTCTCCCGTTGTCGCGGTCGCGGTGAACAGTGATGCGAAAAGTGACGTTCGGTTACCAAAACTAACATTACCAGAATTCAGTGGTGACATTCATCAATGGTTGTCATTTCGGGACTTATTTGTGGCATCGGTTCATGACAACAAACACCTCAGTGGCGCTCAGAAGTTGCAGTACTTGAATTCGGCATTAAAGGGTGAACCGTCATTATTAATCCAGTCCATCGCAATAACGGATGCAAACTACGAGGAGGCGTGGAATCTGCTAGTTTCGCGGTACCAAAACAAAAGAGAGATAGTGAACAGCACGATTAATCGCTTGGTTAATCAACCTTGTGTGCCATCACGCTCGGCTACAGGGTTACGCAAGCTCATTGACGTCCCTTCTGAGTGTGTGCGTGTGCTGAAGGTTTTGGACATCCCTGTAGAGGCTTGGGATGCAATTTTAGTCTTTCACACCACCGACAAGTTGGATGCAGAATCTAGGCAACAGTGGGAACTTTCCCTGAAGAATGCAGAAGTGCCTAAGTTCGAGGACCTGACTACGTTCCTGGATGTGCGTGCCAGAGCTCTAGCAGCGTCTACGGTGACCTCCAGCCTCCCAATGTCCAGCAAACCCCCTCCCAGGTCTACTGATCGTCAAGTAAAGAAGAATGTGAATTCGTATCACACAGGTGCTGAAACTGTGTGTCCTAAATGCCGCGGACACCACAGGTTGCATACTTGTCAGAAGTATCAACAAATGTCGGTGAAAGAACGGTACTATTTTGTGAAAAGCAACAATCTGTGCTACAACTGTTTGCAATCGAATTGTAACGTCGGAAAGTGTACTTCGCGCACGTGTATGGTGTGCTTTAGAAAGCACCACACATCCCTTCACTTCTCTCCTAGTGAAAATCCCAGTTCTACGCGGCAAGTAACGTCCCACATCGCCAGCAAGAAGAAAGCCATTCCGTTGCAGGAAGTTCTCTTGTCTACAGCCACCGTGGGCGTGAGGGATAGACATAACAACGTTCGGCATTTTCGTGCACTCTTAGATACGGGCTCCGAGTGTACATTTGTCACGGAAGACTGTAGTCAGCAATTAGGCCTTCGAAAGAAACACATCAGTGTTGCCATATCCAGTATTTCGGCAACCGGTATCGGTACTTCTCGTTCCATGGTGGACCTACAGTTTAGGTCAAAAGCGGGCAACGAAACGTACACCACCAAAGCCATCGTTGTGAAGAAGATTACAAATAATTTGCCCAAGCAGCAATTCACTTTTGATCAACAGTGGACTCACCTACATAACCTTGATCTTGCCGACCCGTCCTTCAACAAACCAGGGAAAATAGACATTTTATTTGGTGCAGATATTGTTCCCTTACTTTTAACCTCTTAACTGGGTAATTTCCTCGTCGAAAGCCCAATCTGCCCTGGGAATTTTTGTTGATAAATTGATGAATTTCGTAAACCAATATTTTAGTTAATATTTCTGTGCTCCATGGCATACCATTTAGGTATTGTTTATTCTTTTATTGGTCCTTGTTGTACTTTTTACAATATGCGAGATTTACAACTACAATATATCTCGGATTTCCTCAGCAGGAAAAACATGCCGTCGCTTCCGATTTGCCTGAGCCATTATTGCATACGCGATAGAACTGAACGTCGGGCTGTGTTCGTTGCTTCCCGCTAACTCTAACTGTTACAACAGTCTGGAAGTCAGAGCCATCTGGTGAAACAAAGAAGAAAGTAATTTGACGAAGTATCTCGTCATACACAACAGATATCAGCAGTAAGAACATGAGAACGTAGTATCCCGTCATGCCCATTATAAATCAGTAGAGCCAGAACGGAATATTACGTCATACCCAGTTAAGAGGTTAAGACCTGAGAAAGTCGCAGGTCCAGTAGGTACACCAACGGCCATAAGTACTTCACTTGGGTGGATTCTTATGGGCAGAATTAACGTTCCGCGCAATAAACGCGCAGTGTCATCACATCATGCGTCATGTAGTGATCTGGACGCTACCCTACAGCGCTTCTGGGAAATAGAGACTGTGCCATCGGTAAAACTGTACAACGAAGAAGAAAACTTTTGTGAACAACATTTTCGAAAAACACACGCACGTGACATCGACGGTCGTTATGTTGTGAGATTGCCCTTCCGAGAACAAAGCGGTGTTCTGGGTGCTTCACGTTCCCTAGCGGTGCAGCGTCTCAAACAAATGGAGAGACAACTCGTCAAGAATCCACAACGTCAACAAAAGTATGCTGAGTGTATGCAGGAATACATAGACTTGGGTCATATGAGCGTCATTTCGAATTCAGAATTACCTGTGTCCCAAGAAAGCAGTTGCTACCTCCCACACCATAGTGTCATCAAAATGGACAGTTCCACAACGGCTTTACGGATCGTGTACGACGCCAGTGCGAAGACGACGACAGGAGTTTCCCTCAACGATAAGTTGCTTGTAGGCCCTAAGATACAAGACGACATAATGCCTTTGTTGCTACGTTTTCGTACGTATCAAATAGCCCTTACTTCGGACGTTGTCAAAATGTTTCGACAGGCGAAATTACACCCAGATGATGCAGAATATCATCGCATTGTGTGGAGGAAGTCACCGAAAGAAGAGATACGAGACTTCAGATTAGAGAGACTGACGTTTGGTACGGCTAGTGCTCCTTTCTTAGCCACCAGGTGTTTACAACAGCTGGCCCGCGACGAAGAGGCAGACTTTCCTGAAGCAGCGGCGATTACATTGAGAGACTTCTTTGTAGACAATCTAGTGACTGGCAGTGATACAGTAACGCAAGCTATCGCGTTACAAAAACAAATAAGTGAACTTCTACAAAGAGGTGGTTTCGAATTGCGGAAATGGTGCTCGAACAATACACGAGTACTGAATGAAATCCCGGTACATTTGCGAGAAACGAACTTTGCATTGGATGTGAGCATAAATGAACATATAAAAGCACTCGGGATCGAATGGCATCCAGCGAGTGACGAATTCGCGATATCAGTGACGCAACCCGCAATTCGTGAGCAGTTGACCAAGCGCATTTTGTTATCAGACATCGCGAAAATATTTGACCCCCTAGGGTGGATATCTCCAGTAACTGTCAAAGCAAAGATCTTCATGCAAACACTTTGGCAAGTTAAACTTGACTGGGACGATGTACTTCCACCAGAACTAGAAATTGCATGGCGAAGTTTTCGGGCGGAGTTGCATAAGTTGCAGGATGTTAAGGTGCCTAGGCGCATCGTGTCTTCAAAACCGCTAACGTGCGAACTGATAGGCTTTTGTGACAGTTCCGAGCGGGCCTATGCGGCCACTGCCTATTTACGTTCTACATACAGCGACGGCAGTATTGAAGTGCATCTTGTAGCAAGCAAAACGAGAGTCGCGCCTCTGAAGAAAGTGACTCTCCCGAGACTCGAACTCTGTGCTGCAGTGTTACTCATACGTTTGCTGCAGACAATAAAGGAAGCTCTTCATTTGAACATTACAGAGATCCGTGCATTTACTGACTCTACAATAGTTTTGTGTTGGATAAACTCTTCTCCTTCTAATTGGCGTACATTTATTGCCAACAGAGTTGCTAAAATACACGACGTTCTCCCTGCAGAGAATTGGTTCCACGTGTGCAGTGAAGAGAATCCAGCTGATTTGGCGACAAGAGGAATTTCTCCCTCAACCCTGTTCGAACGTGATATTTGGTTCTTCGGCCCACAGTGGTTACGTAATCAGTCCTTCAATCCTACACGCATGGTCAACGCAGCAGCAACAGCTGAGGTTGAGAGAGAGAGAAAAAAGGGTCTTCTCGTATTACAGTCTTCGGTCGAGGTGGAGGAGTTATTAGTAAACAAGTATTCAAACTTATCAAAGCTCCAACGAGTAGCGGCTTGGTGCTTCAGATTTATGCATAACACCAAGCGAAGTGCTAATGAACGTCAGTTTGGACCCCTATCAGCACGCGAACTTAATCACACGTTGCTTGTGTTAGTGAAACAAGCACAAATTACAGCATTCCCTACAGAAATAAAGCATTTGAAAAAAGGGAATCCTTTGCCTTCAAACAACCCATTACTCAATTTGACTCCTTTCCTGGACCAGGAGGGAATTCTGAGAGTAGGTGGACGTTTACACAATGCACAAATGACAATTGATAAGAAACATCCCATTTTGTTACCTCGTGAACATAAACTTACAGAGCTCATCGTGAAACATGAACATTTGAAACATTTGCATGCGGGACCACAATTACTTCTCGCTGTCCTACAGCAACGTTTTTGGATTATACGAGGGAGGGACTTAATTCGAAAAATTGTGTTTAAGTGCAAAGAATGTTTTAAGGAAAAACAGTTGACAGCAACTCAACTCATGGGTAGTTTGCCAGCCCCTCGCGTCAATCCAGGCCGAGTATTTGCAAATACAGGTGTAGATTACTGCGGCCCATTTTCAATAAAGAGTTGCCAACTCAGGTCTTCAAAAATCACCAAAGGATACGTCGCTCTTTTCGTGTGTCTTGCAACCAAAGCAATTCACTTGGAAGCGGTAAATGATGCATCAACGCCTACATTCATTGCTGCATTACGTAGGTTTGTGGCCAGACGTGGTAAACCTAACCAGATCTTCAGCGATTGCGGAACGAACTTCGTAGGGGCAAACAGAGAATTGAAAAAGCTACTTCAATTCATGCGACAAAAAGAGCACGTCCAATCGATGTCAGATGTTACGGCCTCGCAAGGCATACAATGGAATTTCAATCCACCGGGAGCAGCTCATTGGGGTGGTGTATGGGAAATTTCAGTGAAGGCAGTGAAATATCACTTGAAAAGAGTTATGGGCTCAACATTACTCACTTATGAGCAATTCATCACGTTATTGACACAAATAGAGGCGTGTCTTAACTCGAGGCCATTAACGGAGTTGAGTAGTGATCCAAATGACCTAACGGCACTCACGCCAGGACACTTCTTAACCGGTGATTCGTTACTGGCTGTACCTCAAGCAGACTTTACAACATCCACGTCGAATTGTTTGTCTAAGTGGCATTTGATCCAAAAAATGACGCAACATTTTTGGAAACGGTGGGCAACAGAGTACTTGTCCAGACTCCAGCAGCGGCCCAAGTGGATGGAGAAGAAGGAAAATCTACAGATAGGAGATCTGATGTTGTTGAAAGAATCTACCCCTCCACAGCAATGGAAGCTAGGAAGAGTAGTGAAAGTTCATGCAGGACCAGACAAGTTAGTACGATCAGTGACAGTGCGAACAGCTGATGGGCAATACAGACGTCCAATTGTGAAACTTGCTCCTCTCCCCTATTCTAAGGAGACATAAGTGTACTGCATTGAAATTATTGATTGTGGTTGAAATTAATATTTCAACGGGGGGGAGTGTGTTCGGTGAACAATGCATATAATTAGTGTTTTTAATCTTGTTTTCCATTTTTGTGTATATGTGTGAGTTATTCATGTGAAGTGTGTGGGAGTAAGAAACTGCGGAACCTCCCGCATACTTGATTTCGGGAACTTACACACCCACAAGTAAATTCGGGAACGTCCCGAGAGGTGAGCCAGGCTCTTAGCTTGGGCGTTGCCACGAGAAAAGAACAGTCGTGATCAGAGAGTCATCGTGAGAAGAACCGTGTCACACGCGCGCGGTCACAAGTGCGCTGTAGAGACATTCTACAGCCAAACAGACAGTCCTTCGTGTATATTGTTTAGTTATTGTATAGTCCTTCGTATATGTGTATTATAGACATTAAATGTATGTATATATCGTCTTTGTGCGTCTGTTACTTAACCAGACACCGTGCGGGAACCGACGCAGTTAGGATAATTCGGGCCAGGGTGGAGTTCAGCCAGTTAGCCAATGTAGTGCGGGGCTTTCTGGAAACTGACACTCAACACCCCCAGTTTTGGAACCCAATCGCCGCCACTGCACAAGAGGATATTCTCCTCTTGGTCCACATAGCAACAGGTGACTCATTGAATAGGTATGATGTCACTATCTCTTGACTGGCATAGCTTTTCGAACTACAAGAAAGCCTTTTTGTAAACCTGGATTATACTGCGCATTATACACAAGATAAATTTTTTTGTCGCTTTTCCCCATCAAAAACCAGAGTGCGCATTACACACGCATGTGTACACACGCATGTGCACGCACGCATAAATACGGTATTTTTTTATATGTTTTTCATTTATGTCAAATGTTTTGAGTGACATTCCTTGATGATTAGAGCAATAATGGAAACTAAAATTCCTTGTACAGAAGTGTCACTGAAAGACTAGGATATCATAAAATGTGAGCAAGATGGATAGGACACCATTCAACCTTGGAACTTTGCTCAATTTGCAACAACATGACGGCAAAAACCATAGACAATGAAGACTTTAGCAACAGAGCTGCTAAACTGGTTCAATTCTCAGCATGCGCAGGGCATCAAAAATCTGTTTCTTGGTGTAAAATTGTTTGGAAATGACTGGTGACTATGTACAAGTGAAATCAGTATGCACAACACGTGTACAAGCAATGAAGCGTTTTTTTATTTCTATTTTATGACCACCTTTACACTGAAATGCACCTCATACTTATGCTATCACCTAAATTTTCAGTTCTGAGAATAAAATATGCATGAACATTATTTCCACCTTTATTTTCAGTTTTGATTTCCAACACAGCTCAGCAGGAAACTGGTACAATTAATTTCATAAATACAAGTTCAATAATATGTTTGAATAAAGTTTTTCTGAAAAACTCTCAAACTTCATTGTTTGGTTAGCACTTAACAGTAACATTGAGCAAGGAACGCTTCACTTCTTCTGTGCATCCTCCTTCAGAGTAACCGTCCGATTGAAAACAATCTGTAATTAGTAAAGATACTATAATTATAGTCTTATTACAAGATTCATTGTATAACTGCTTCCTTTTACTTTTAATTAATTAAAAACTGAATTTTTCTTGTTACTGTAAACAAAGGAAATATGTTTTTGTTACTGAAAACAAAGTCTCGGGTCGCAAGAGGACAATCATAAACTATATTTAGCACAATTGTAGTTACATAGTAGTGTTACATTTTAGAATCTGAGCTGCAGAAGCTCCCTGAAAAGAAATGTCTTCAGTTAATTACCACTTGTTCTTCAATATTGAGATGGAATGCCAACATTGTGCCTCATGCGAAAGCTCTAGCCACTGCATTCAAAACAAAACAAACTTCAAATCTCTATAATGAATAGTTTTTGTTGTATGAATTTTTAAATAGTACATTTCCATTACATCCCTGAAAGTAAAAACATATTTGGACTAGGGCTGAGCCGATACTACTTTGAACCGATACCAATATAGATACTTGAAAATTGTAATAATTAAAAGTTGTTCAAAATCTTGAATAACACTTGTGAACGTATTCCACCCAAATTATATGAATCAATGTACCAAGAATTTTGCTTTAAAATACTCCCTCTGTCCCATAATTATTGTCCGGTATGCCAAAATGGTGACTTTTTATTTATGTTCTTTTGGATACTTGATCGGCAAATTTGTACTGATCCTTCAGTAATAACGTTGTATGGTTCATTCCCGTGTTTTAATTTTCTTCTTCTGTATACACCAATGTCACAGTTTGCCTATTGGACAATTATTATGGGACAACAAACAAAAGTGTACCGGACAATAATTATGGGACAGAGGGAGTATTCAAGAATTACACCAGAATATTAAATTACATGTTATAAGTACTAGTTTCTCCGTATTTTTATACTACCGCGTGTCTCTTTTCCCAATTATGAATTACATGTTATGTTATCAAGAAAATCATTTATTCATGCAAAACTGGTGCAAAATTAAAAGGAACTTCGAATTTTGAAAAATTTTCAGGATAATTAGACTCGACGAAAGTGTCCCGTGGCATTTTTGAGGAATCTGTGAAAGATCAAAATGCCGGAAAAGTATCGGTAAATAAATTCCAACCGATACTTTCCAATACAGATACCACTGGTATCGGCCTATAGCAATACATTGGCATCGGTATCGGCTCAGCTCTAATTTTGACAAATTTCCAGTACTTATACTGCATGGAAATTTGGATATCATACATTCACACATTAGAAATAAATAATTACATGAAAAATTAAAAGAATTTAAAAATAGAAATACCATCTCTGTTTTCGAGGAATGACATGTAAAATGCTGGGACAGTAGTAATCACAGCCATCTTAAAGGATTTACAGCTGCTGGGATTGCTGTTGTCCCAGTCATCCACTAACAGGTTATCATCCTAGTCGGATGGCTGGCACAGGATTTGAACCAACAAAGTTTAAAATAAAGAGTGCACATTTTTGAGAGAGCAAAGTATGACTGGTCAAAGAAACTTGCTGGCTCTCTGAGAGCAAATTTGGAACTCACCTATTTAATGATTACACACGGAACAACTTTTAACTCGGTAACTCTACAATACACCTAAGTTAACGACAAAACAAATACCACATGCTGTGTAAATCAAGTTAATAAGGAACTGAGCATTCTTACCTTTTCAGGAGAGCTGTCTGGATCCACAGAGAAGAATCCCGTCCTCTCAAACTGGAACTTATCATACACCCGGGCATTTTTCACTGAAACATCTGCATATGCTGTCAGAACCTGGAGGGAATTCTTGTTACAATCAGTGATGAACCCACCAGGCACTTCGCTGGGGTCTTCTGGATGTTTATGCTTGAATCTACAATGAAAGTAAATGTACCAATATATTTTCCATCTGTGACTCTGCTACAATCTCATCTGCGTAAGAACACAAGGTGATCCCAGATTATTGGAAACCATTTATTTGCTGTATTGATGTCAGAGAAATTCTAATGACATACACAGGAATACCACTCACTTTAGCAAAACAATTTCCTTGATTTTTCAAGGCAATTTTAAAATAAATTTCCGAAACGTTTCTGTGGTGATAACTAAGCATAAACACAAACATAAAAACATACTAGACATAAAAAATAGAACTTTAAGTTCTGATGTTTCACCAGATTCTTGCTGGCATTGTCAAGAATAAAATAGGAGTCAAAAACATGTGTGAGCAGTAGTTTAAAAGTTTAATTCTTATGTGTGCTGTTTCCTCTTGTGTTACTGCTTTGACAGGTATGATGAACTGTATGTTTTAAGTGTAAACCGCACTTGCTATTTAAGAGAACAGAGCTTATACAACACTGCAAAATAAATGACCATGACTTTTATAATTTAAAAAAAATATAATCTTACTCATAGAGATCGTAGTTCAAGAAAAAGTGGAATTTATTTTCAGTTCCAAATAATGGGAAGTACCAAAAACCACATCATTTTCCCCGATTTGATGTGAAAGAGTTTTTCTTTCAAAGGTTGGTTTCACTGATTTTTCCAGATTTTTAAGGTCAGTGGAGGGAGGAGGAGGACCTGCATACTTAACAATGGCAACTGTTCAAGAGTACACAATGAGGGTACTTTAGTCTTTCACAACAAAGTTCATTATCATTCAGATACGCAACTGGTTAAATCCATTTCAAGATTGTGGGGGAAATCGATTACCATTTGGTCAACTTAACATTCCACATTTAAGTCAAGCATGCAAAGCTATTTATCATTCTGCAGTGTTGATTCTATCAGAAGTAAAAATGTTTCGAGTTACCTTTTCATATCGTGTAAGCATATCCACCCCACCTTATTACTTTAAGCTTGAAAACTATAGGTAACGAAACCTTGACAACAATGCTGAATCACCTTGTACATTATCATAGTAAAAATCAAGTCAGGTGTAAAATTTCATTATGAAAACACGACAAAAGCAATTGCCATATCAATTGATCATAATTTATCCCTGTATTAATTCAAGACAAAGCCAAGGTATTGTCAGTTGAAAAAATGCCTAAAACTTAACAAGTAAATTAAAATTATGGGTATATCGTGAATTATTTATATCTCTCATGTCACAGAGGGAAGAACTGTATCAACAACAGAAAAAAATAGGAGAGAGCATGACTTGGATAATACTCATGAAGATTAACTCTGTATCTAGATTAAAAGCAATAAAATGCCGGAGAACAAATTCTTTTACACACGGCAAAGACTGCGCCTTTGGAAAAAATGATTTAACACAAAACCAAACAGAGGATTATCCTGACTGTGTGCGTGTTCAGGCACTAGAGTCTTGTTGGCCTGAAGAAAGGTGGTTTCTAACGTGTGTTATACAGAATGCAAACTAAAAAAGACGGCTGAGCATTCTGACGTGTGATTGGAGAAATGGTGCACTGCCACCAAAGAGAGCATTACGGGAAGTGGTGAATTCTGTTGTCTGCTAAATTCTATGCAAGCTGCAGCCTGGCCAATATACCATCACACAAACTGAACCAAGTACTACTGGGTGTGGAAATGTGGTGCTTTAATCTGGTGCACAGTGAACAACATCCCGTGAAATGCTTACTGTGACCATTGATCACACTGTGTTATACTTCCAAAGCATCATCCACGTGCACATGGTACATACTGAACACTGCTGTACCAACATAAACTCAAATTGCTGGTTGTTACTTCAGCGCCATATTTCAACCTGGTGGTGAAAGTTTGAACTAATTCAAAAAGGGAAATTTTAATTGTGGCCACCTGGTAACTCTCTACAGGTGAAGTTCATTTCTTTCTACCTCTCCTCTGAACACAGTGGTCTCTGCAGTGTTGCTAGCAGCACAGTGATGATTCTCACCTGATTTGTCTGTACTTTGCCTAAATTGTGATTATAAACAAGTTCCACATTTCCCATCTGTAAATACAAAGTGAACAGGAAAATAATGAAGGAGAGGGAAGTAAAATTTTCAAATAGCAAAGTAGTACTTGAACAAGTTAACCACAGGGCTGAACACTAAGATGATGATATTACTAGAGGCACGCATATTTCGTTTTTGACAAGAAAAAATGAAATGTGAAATACACATTGTAGTGTTAATTTTTCATGTTTCTGAAAGGTGGTGGGTGAATTTTCTCACCATGTTTTGTAACGATATAATGCGAAATGAACTGCAAAATGCGAAATAGACTCTTAAACACGAAATTTAGAGTTTATTTACCGACGTGACACTTTCCGAAGTCAGAATTATCCTGTGAGTTATGCAATTGACAGAAAATTGATTAATTCTGCTGTGGATATTTGAGAAGAAAAATTGGATTCCTTTATACAGGAACAAACTTCATACTCTGGTTACTACATAAATGTGCTATTACAAGGGATATGTTTATTTTGTGTAGTAAGTGCAGTTTTAAATCAAATTTGGAATTATATTCACATTTTTGAAACCAAAATGTCATTTTATATACCACTTTTTCACTGCTATAACAGCAAAATTTAATTTTATTTACTGCTTTTGAACCCGTTATTGACTATTTTTGTACCGAAATTTTGCTTTTTTATTTACCAAAAAAATGTGCCTCTAGATATTACACACATACAATCTAACTAATTTTATATTACAATGAAATATGCAACACTTAATTCCAAACAACTGCCACCATAGAATTTCATGTGACTACAATATCAACTAATATTTAAATTTTTAATTCACTCAAATTCACTGTTCTCTAGTCACATGGGACCAGAGGAAGTGCAGCAGTCTCTCAAAACTAAAACAAACGCACCTTGCAGCCTCGAAATCTGGTGCAAGGTAAACATTTTTGCATGACAATCTTTTTACCACCAGTAACTGAATTCTATAGTGTAAATCACCAACCCTGAGACCTTCTGTAAACAAACCGTCTCACCAATTCGATGTATCACTGAACACTGAGACCTTCCCGAACGTATAGAACTCGCCATGTTGAAAGTGGCACTACTTCCTTGCTGTTCACATTATTATTTTTAGAAAATAACCAATGTTATAAAATATCAATATCTACACAAATCTCTCAGCTCATTGAAAGTTACAATGCATATTCCTACAAAATGTTCACACTTATCTTGCCTTGCCATGTCACCAAGTTATTTTACGAAGTGCACTATATTTGGAGGAACAAAAATCGTTATTAGGATGCTTGTCAAAGTTTCCAACCGCAATAAATTTACGAACTTTCTTTGTCTTGTTTTGATCATCATCATCAATATACTTATTGGACTTACAGCATTGCATATGGCTTTTTATGCCCATTATATATTTTATTTACATACAATTTACATAAAATCTACAAACAAATTTCAAATACACTCCTATCTATTTCAAACCTTAGAAATATACATTACCATGTTATATCATTTTGTCTAAGCCAAATTTATGGGAAATGATTCCTGGTGCAAAGAGTTAACCATAAAGGTGAAGCAATAAGGACAAAAGAAAGAGCATTGGATTTAAAGAGAGACGTCATTTGCGGCGGCATATCCCATACTACAAATTGGCCATTTTTTTACCTTCCGTAATGAATCCTGTAACACTGGATTTTCATGTTGATTATTTTACTTCTATGAGTTTCCAATATTTTCTGCATGCACGTGGTTTTGTTTACAGAAGGTCTCAGGGTTGGTGATTTGAATTTTAGTTGTGGCATTTCACAGTCAAAGGCTTTTTTTTTTCTCTCTTAATAACATTGATTCCCCCACAGACTGCTCCATTACATACAAATTCTACCAGACAGTTGGTGAAAGACCAGACTGGCAATACTACGTAGCAGCGTGTCGAGGGTAGGAGGAGGACAGCATGGCTTTCACATGCCCGTTAAAAATTAAAAAGTTAATAAAATGACAACAAGGTACTGAAGCAAGGCATATGAAGTACACTAAATAGTACTTACAGGCGCTCATACAGCCTGACTTCCACATGCACCGGATGTGACACCCAGTGTATGAAAGCCTTAGGCTTGGAGGAGGCCGAGCTTGGGGCACACCTCACTTCCAGCTCCACCACGTTTCCCTGACAGTCCTTGATGGCCCTCGCCAAGGTGATCACGTAGCCTGCGTGCCTCAGCCCCACTGGCTGATTGGGTGTCAGGCGTTTGTATGCCTTCTCCTCCTCCTGCAAAGGCAACACGTATGTGCTGAACATATGTTGTAAGTTTAAAAAGTGAACTTTGATATTTAGGCACCTCTAGGCAACTAATGCACAATATTCAGGCAGCATTAGGCAACTAATGCATTATATTTAGGCATGTAGCAACGCTATATTCTATTTAGGCAGGTCTTGGCAATTAAAGCATAACATTAAGGCACCACTCGGCAATTAATACATATTTGGACACAACTATGGAACTAATGCAAAATATTTACGTGCCACTAAATCCACATGATTAGGATTAGGATTTTTATTTTTATTATTTTCTAGGTGCAGTTTCCAAATTATACTTGTGATTTTAATGACCATAAAAACACAAATTTTTATTTATTTTCTTTATTTTTTTATGCAAGTATTATCCTGCTGAAAAACAGCTGGCTGGCCTTAGTACAGCAGTATGTATACATGTAAATACAAAAAAGTCATAAATTTATAATACAAGATTGAATGATAAAGATGTGACTGTACAAAAGAAATACTAAATACAATAAGAGGTACAATAAAATATGAATGATATATACATTAAAGTATACATGATAAGTCATTAAATAGGTGATTGATTAAAATACAAATGATCTTTAGGCTCGTAGGAAATCATTATAACTACTGACTATGGAGTTTAAAAACTCATTATATTTATAATCTGTGGATGTTGTCAATAACGACCCTTTAGTGCGTACTCGATACGGCGTAGCTCGTATAGATATTCTCGATAAAAGCGTAGGGACAGAGTAGTAACCTCCTAAGATTTTCTCAACAAAATTATGTCCAAACGACGCACAAATTATGTCATTTCTGTTTCTTCTAGCTGAGAGATATTCAACTTTTAACTTGTTCAATAGGTTGTCATAACTATAAAATAATTTAAACAGTTTAAATCTAAAATATAAATAGGAAAGAAATTTATTTTGTATATTCTCAATGATGTCACATTTTCCAACACCACAGGAAAAATTCTATGTCACAGAACTGAATTCCAGAATGGGTCTGACAAATGCCATGTACATAACTAAGAGAAGGTGGAGGTTGTTCAGACCTTGCCATTTGTTTATGACCCAACCTGTCAGTTTTCTATTTGTTTTCTAAGATGAAATTCATTTTTTCTTAGCAAAATTTCATTTTTTTATTCACCACACCAAAAGCTATAAACTACATAAAACATCTGAAAAAGTTTAACTGATGCCGTATACGTGAAATTATATATTGACAAAATTATAAGCCCAAGGTTGGGACTCATTGTAGCAAACCAACTTGCTTCGCTATCCCAAATACTTTAAAATAACTTTCCAAACTACCCTACAATGGTTTAACATAGTAATAAAGAAGTGTTGTCTTCAAAGTTTCATGCTATTCAACAATATTGAAAATAAATAACACCTTTAGTTCTCTCACCCTTGCAAGAAAAAGAAAGCAATTAATTTCCCGGTCTTTTCCTGGTTTGTAAACAATATTACGAAATTCCCTGACATTACCATGATTTTTTACTCCTAGCTTGATATGCCTAACTTTTCCAGGATTTCCATGGCAGTGGGAACCCTTAAAATTACAAACTTAACAAAAGATAATTTGATGAGAAACATGAAAATGGTGAAGCAGAAGCACACCAATGTTACATACCTCCTTGAAGTCGCTTCTTTCGATGTACAGAACCTTATCAAAGGGCACAAAGTGGTTGCCCTTCTGTGGGTCATTAGGGAAGTTTGGCACCTGGATGTCTGTCACACCAGGGAAGGGGAAGTTGACGATCGTGACTTTCAGTGGCTCCAGAACTACCATGGCCCTACAGAGAAAGGTCAGACACTGCATTACATCATATGTAGAAATTCATCACTGCACAAACAGTCCCAATTATGCTAATGAGGTAGAAAGTGACACAAAATAATTAAATAATTAAGCAATATTAATTATTACTGCAACACTTATGTGCAACCTTGATGCAGAAGCTGTTTTCTATGATATTATCAGAGTTGTTCTCAGTAAAAAATTCAAAATTATGCTCTACTATAAATAAAATATAATGTCCCAGAAACTTAAATGAGTTTTGCCTATTTTGTTCCTGTGATAAGTTTTGTAGATTTTTATTATGTTTCCATGCCTATTTTGATATTAGTGCCTATAATTGCCCAAAAGTTCTTTAAAATGGTTGACAATAATGTTCTGATTGTGAAAAGTATGTTTATTTGCCCTTTTTTTTTTTTTAAAGTTTCCCAAAAGCATATTCAGAGAGCAAATTATGGTGATTGCAGATTGCTTGTCCTCCTCCCCTCCAATGTCCTTTATGAGTAAAACCCACAATAAATCTTCAAAAAAGATAAGGATAAGATTGTGTCCTTGACATCATCTTTAATCTGCATAGCAGGTGACAAAAATTCATCCAATGTGTCTCTACAGAAAGCCCACAATTCTGACACTGAAGGTTTCAGGTTTGTGTGCCAACCTACACATGGCTTTTCTTTGTGAATGTTCTGTGATCAATTGAATCTGATCACCATGCATCCTCGTCGTCATAATTAGTTGATAAATACAGAGAAACCATGAAACAGTTTTATTTGTAGTTCTATTAATTTCAGTGGCCACTAACATCCTCCTTGGAACTTGTTGCACTGTTGCTTGGTGTGCTTCTATTGTGTCTCTCTCTATTTATCTACTACCGCATCTCTCATTTCCCAATCATGAATGATTAGTTGAAATGGCAAAGGAATGCAAAACAAGAAAATACAAACATGAATTGTTCCCCTTTCATTTTATTGGACTTGAGCTTTGAGAGTTGAGATAAACTTTCTTAACAAGAGCAATATGATGCCTGCACCAGAATACCGTGTATAATGCACACCCTGGTTTTTGATTGGAGAAAAAAAAGAAAAAGAAAAAAAAACATATTTCCTATATAATATGCAGTACAATTCGGTTCAAGAAATGGCTTTCTTAGTTGTATGTTGTAAAGCTGTTACTATGCCGATTAGAGTACTGCATTGGACCACTTTCACTCGCTCAAACTTAATTGAATCTCCAAAGCTCGAGCGAGATGCTCGAATATATACTAATGTCCAAAATTAAAGCAACAAACTGAAATTCTTTCCTGTGTGTCCATTTGACCACATAATACGATCAAGTGATAGTAATATTTATGATGTCATAGACAACTGGTTTAAGATAGAAAATAAACTAACCTTAATGTGCCAGGATTCAAGGGTGCCCATTCCCCCCAAGGCCAATGGCACATCCCCCCCCCCGCATGTCATGCGTTTCCCCCAAATCATATCATTCGCGCCCTTAAACCATATTATAATCCCCACAAAATATTTAATTACAACAGCTTGACTACCGAAAGTAACTTTTTCTTAGCTTTACTGAACATTATAATTGATCTGCCTTCTCCTCCTTCTCCTCCATCACTCAAGACCACCCCTAAAATCCTTCATTATAATCGAGAATATGGCGTGGATCCTACTTAAAATTGTAGGTTCAGGACCGATTAGCCTTAGAGTGCATAAAGTGGACTTAAAAAACCAAATCAATTAATCGAGAATATCGCTTGTCTTGCAATGCAGCTTTAGTATAAAAACTTCATATTCATCTCATTAAAGCACCAAACACACATCGTAGGAACAAATCATTGTGAGCGAAGAAAGCAAGAAAATATTTACATCCATTTCTTTGTAGTCTTTGAAAAATATTAACTTAATGGGGTGTCAACACTTTCTTAAGATCCCGAAATATTTAGTCTTTTACATTTCCAGCTTTTCTTTTGGCACATTAGGGGTCGAAAACGTGTGGATGCATTATCGCTAAATACAGTCTCCAAAAATTCATGTTCGAACTCTCTCCACTACAGAAATCCCTTGACAATATAAGATTTAACACTTATCAAGAGCTTTCTATCTCCCCCTTTAAATTTTATACTCAATCCTACCACCATAATTTCAATGCCAATTTTAGACTTACTGTTAATATTGAAGAGTAGATATTGCCTCCTTCAAAAAATTAATTCTCAGTCTCCACACCAGAATTTCCGCAACAGTCTAAGACATTAGTAATACACAAGAATTGGATACCCCCTTCAATTTAATGCTCAATCCCCCTCTAACTAAAGTACTCGCCATAATCTAAGATCTAGAGTTGGATACTGTCCCCCCCAAAGTTTAATTCAGAATCCCCCTCAGAACCCATGTGTCAATTAAAGTTTAATATATAGGAATTTGATACCCCACCCCCTTCGATAATGCCCTAAATACTTTCATTTCTTCATCTAATGGATTAAATATGGTGCATTTAAGATGTAAAATTATTATATATATTTTGGAAAAGATATAAATGTTGAATTTTATATTATTTGAAGGAAAAAATCCTCTCCAAAAATCTCGATGGAGCAACCTGCACCATAAAACCCCCTGTGGGCACCCCTGCCAGCATTTATCAACAAAAAAAATCACAGGAGGAAAGAATTTCTGTTTGTTGCTTTAATTTTGGACACTAGTGTATACAGAACATCAAATATCATTTCAATGTGACAATAATCCTTTAAATATATGTGTAAAATTCGTGCTGGTAGTTACAGCCCATAATCATCTATTAATTTTCATATACTGCTATGTATTGGTAAGATAGGCTAAATTACATTTTAACATGGAGATGATGACTATGTTCACTTTAGTTTCAATTTAACTGGGTCTTTCACTTCACGAAGAATATTTGAGGGTGCACTACCACAGACAAATTACGGATGTACGGGAACTACTGGGATTCGAGCGTATACCGATCGTTTGAATGTTCGAGCATTATTCGCTCGAGCAAAGAAACAGTTGATTCCATAAGCCATCTAGTGTCATCCGTGCGAACTATTAGACAATCGAGCAAAAATGCCTCGATGCAGCACTCTAATGCCGATCAAGAGGGAATGGCATCATACCTATTCAATAAATCACTTGTTCCTACGTGGACCAAGACTAGTCTTGTGTATACAATGAACCATCAACTGATGCCACTTCACCCTCCCCTTTCACTGTGTTTAGAATTCCAAAGTTTTCCCTTCTGCAATCACCATGTTTTCTCTGTAGTAGAGGAGAGCAAGATCACAATGTGTAAGAGGGTGAGATATACTGTTGTTAAAAATTGCCAGTTCTGCGGAATATTCAGGAAAACAACAACAGGAGTGTGGATCAAAAATTCAACTTAGTGAGGCAAGTGTAAAACAGTGGCGGAAGCAAGAAAATTTGAAGGCAGCTTTATCCAAGAAGCAAGCTTTTCAGATGTGGAGCTGAAGCTATATAATTACATTATGGATTTGCAGCTCAGGAAGATATGTTCTATTATTTCTCTTATGGCAAATACAGACATTATGCATCTTGTTTGTCAGGAGGTGTGTGATCAAAACCTACACAAAGTAAAAAAAATCATGGGAAATGACTATTTCAAGTTTACACATGCTTTTTTTAAAATTACCGTATTTATGCATGTATAATGCACGTGCATGTATAATGTGCACCCTGGTTTTTGATAAGGAAAAGTGACAAACAATTATATATCGTATATAATGCGCAGTACAATTCAGGTTCAAGAAATGGCTTTCTTAGTTGTGGGTCGTTAAGCTGTTGCTATGTCGATGAACAGTGAATGATATTATTATCATTCCTATTCAATGAGTCAGCTGTTGCCATGTGGACCAAGAGGAGAATATCTTCTTGTTTAAACAATAAGTCACCTACCCATGCCACTTACTCCCTCTCCTTCCACTGTGTTTAGCATCCCAAAGCTTTCACTCTTTTACCATCTTATTATTCTGTAATAGTAGAAAGCGAGATCAAAATTACGTTATGGATTTGCAATGCTCAGGAATTTATTTTCTGTTGGACGGAAGGTGCATGCTCAAATTCTGCCAGAATGGCACTGCTTTTCTTGATGTCGCAACTAACGTAACATTTATAGAAGGCACATTCCGGACCCTAAAACTAGCAGTTTGCAGCAAAAGATATCTTCCATTAGGACATTTACACACTCCATATATGTCATATTATTTGGCCAGTAATATATTTTAATTATTATTTTCTTTTTCTGTATTTTTTCTTTCATCCAAAGTACCATAAAAATCAGAACATTCCTTAATTTTCTGATGAGCTCATTTCAATTGCATTGCATGTTAGTGTTACCATCTTGAATAGAATATTGTTGCTATATTCAGAAACTACAGAATTTAAGGTTTACAACGATATATAACATGATATGGTTCCGTAAACATGAAAAATAAATGCAAGTGTCACAAAATCATGGAATGACCCTGTACGGTTTTGGAAAAATTTGTGCATTATACATGAGAAAATATGGTATTATTATTATTTTAAAAACCCAATCTCGTAATTTCTATTTTCACCTGCTGGTTATATATGTGTTATATACAGTGGCATCAGTGAACACATGTGTGGTTTCATGTTGGCTGTCTGAATTATTCCATGCATAATAAGGCCAGTTTTTTTGGAGGAAAAAAAATTGAAATAAAGTGCACATTATACATGAGTAAATACGGTAACATATGAATACATTTTGTCTTAGCATTTTCTTGGCACAATTGAAAAACCATATGCTATTTTATAAGCACTACAAATGCACTATTCAGCTGAAAACAACATGACAATGAATTTAAAACATAATTCAAGCAAATGTTCTACTGTAAAATAGGCAAATAAACACCCTGTAGTGGTCTTTAATTCCTTGCTCTTCCTACCTGGGGGCAGTGACATTGAGGACGTCTCTGACAGCTGCTTCCAGCATCTGGGGGTCCACCACAACTAAGGCACCTGTCACTCCCATCTGGGCACAGAAGGTGTTGATGGCTTCTGGAGGGAATCCCCGCCGACAGAGGGCTGTCAGGGTGAACAATCTAGGATCATCCCAGTCTGGGAAGAAAATAACAAATTAACATCTGCATACAAAACTCTAATATGTTACGACTTGTCATTGATAAAGGTTAAAACATAAGAGTACAGGTATTCACGGCATAAAGTTTAAACACACGAAATATGGCAACACCATATCAATCTGCAGCTAGTGAGCTAAATTACACACAGGAGTTACCAAAAATGGGAGCAGCATTTTCTCACATCTGACATTTCATCACAAAATAATGAAAAATAAATGCTTAGATATTAAACACAGAATTTAGTTTACTTGTCAATTACATTCAAGTCTGGATTTTTGGTTATGCAAAACTGCGGAAATTATTAATTATGCAATGAAATGTGTATTGAAAAAGGATTATATAAAGGGATAATCTTTACAATATCTCAACAATCACATACACATATCTAAAAATATTCTAAAACAAACTTCTAATGATCACGTACAAATGTTTACACAGGGTCACAAAGAGTGTTCAAAATTAACAGTCGCAAGTCGTAAAATGTTGCGAGAATTTTTAGTTTTGTGCCTATGCAGATTTTGAAGTCACCATTTTTGTCAGCTCGATAGAGAAAAATGGTTTCCAAACCAGGACACTCACTACATATTTACCCAACACCTAAGGACAGGGCTGAGCAATTTTGTTGATGGTCCTAATGAACTCAGCATCTGCTTTACTAGGATAGAACCAAGAAACTGGGAAGAGCAGATATTCCAAAAAGTTCCTAAGCTAGGTTAAGGAACTTTCTAAAACTAGCAATACAGTGGAAAAACAGTAATTCCTTGTAAAAGTACCTTTCTTTATTTCTTCAACATCCACACATCATACCCACGTAGAAAAGTGATGCTTCTAATTAAGATTCAGGAATCACTGAAACCCTACTGAGAAGATTATGAAATCTCAGTTAAGTACAGCTTTGAATTGCATCCTTGCCATTCCACTTAGTCAAGCAGTAAGCTAACGTGTGTCGTTGCAATCCAATAAAAATGCTTTAGGAAGACTCTTGACAAACAATTCAGTGGATAATCTGCTTATGATCAACACCGAGGAAGAGTCCAGAACATCGGTATTGAGACAGTCATTTTTGTAGCACAGTCAAACTATGTGCTATGTTCTGGCACACTTTGCCTTTAAAGTGTGTCATCACCTGAATGAGACCTTTCCTGTGCCTCAAGGGACTCCAAAAAGACTCAATGAGCAAGTCACAAATACCCGGTATTGCACAACACACGAGTTATGAGCAGCTGTGGAAGATGCCTTGGCATATGCAAGTCTTGATTATTTCCGCAAAACATCTGCCAGAACATGGTGCAGAACTCAGCTGTGCTACGAAAATGATGGTCTCCATAACGATGTTCCAAACCCTTAAACTATCAGGTAAGTGTTCATATCAAGCATTCAACCATAATCACCATAGCGTCAAGAATAAAGGTCACTTTAAGACCACTCTGTATGTTAGACAGCCTGTAGAAACACATTACAGTACCTATCACTTGAGATATTTCATTGTTAGTGCTTATATGTACTTAATAAGACTGAGCAATGTGTCAAACTAACTGAAATCATATGCAATTTTTAAACAAAACTATGTTCATAATAAACTGCTAATAATAACGTAAACGAATTACTACCTTTATCTGCAGATGAAGTTAGTAATTAATTTATGTTATCTGCATCTTTTATTCCCCAAACATGATAACTGCTAACTTTACAAATTTTATTTTTAATAATTTATTAATCACTACAAAAATGGGAGATAATGTTGGTAGTTCGTCTCTTTTATTGAAGTGAGATTGTGTTGACTGAATTTTCAGTTTGGCAACCAAGTTTTAAGCAATAAACTGCATTTCCTACTCAAGATTCGTCAGGCATGTACTGTCTTGCTACGGGAGACGTGGAATCACGTAAGCTTATCAGAGCAAATTATGAAAACACCTTTATATAGAACAACTCCCACCAAGAAGCAGGTTCATGTTGGGAAAAAAAAAAGTGGAATTTATTTTCATTCCAAAGTCCTGGAAAAAACACTTCATTTTCCTCTGACTTTTCAAGATTTTTACAAGAATTTTTAAAATTCCTTGAAATTTCCAGTTTGTCCTAAATTTTCAGGACAGTGGTCCGATTTTTGTTGTTTAGCATCACTTTTCTGCAACTTTTGGTTAATTGTGACAATAAGGATGAGCGATGATATGATAAAATTGATGATGGAACACTCACAAAGACCACTCATGTGCAGGCCAGGATTTGAACCCAGGACCTTTAGTGTAGTAGCATCCTGTGCTAACTACTCTGCCACGGAGGTCAGCTTTAAGACAGTGGGGAACCCTGTCAAGAGTTACGAAGGCAATGCACTTACACAACACCTAAAGACTCGACAATCAATCAATTTTCTTGCAAACAACAATATAACCTCTTACAACATAAAAGGATGCTACAGGACTAAAGAAAAATAGCAAGAATGGTAATGGTTTGCTTGATCTTGCCCGGGATAGGGACAGGACTTGTATTTCTGTATCAATAAACTCAGGGATTTAAATTCTCCCCATCCTTATTGTTTATCAATAGTTAGAGGCATGCATATTTCGTTTTTGACGAAAACACGAAATGTGAAATAACACATTGTAATGTTAATTTTTTCATGTACCTGAAAGGTGTGAGGTGCATTTTCCTACCCTGTTTTGTCATGAAATAATGCGAAATGAAGTGCAAAATGCGAAATAAGACTCTTAAACATGAAATTTAGAGTTTGTTTACCAACGCGGCACTTTCTGCAGTCAAAATTATCCTGTGAGTTATGCAATCCAAGGAAAATTCACTAATTCTGCTGTAATTATTTAAGAAGCAAAAATGGGCCCTTTTACACAGGAATAAAAATAATACTCTGGTAACTACATAAACATGCTATTAGAAGGGAAATGTTTATTTTATGTAGTAAGTGCAGTTTTTAAATCAAATTTGGGATAATATTCACAAATTTTAAAAACAAGATGGTATTTTATATTCAACTTTTTCACCACTATAAGAGCGAAATTTTATATTATTTACTGCTTTTGAACCCAAAATTAACTCTGTTTTTGTACCGTTATTTTGCTTTTTAATTTACCAAAATTATGTGCCTCTACTGATAGTCAATAAAATACTACTCACTTTTATCTGTAACAAAATAATGACAAAAGCACAAAACACTACATAGCACAGAAAAAAGGTTAGAAAGAGCTTTCAGTTTATCAGATATCTCATCTGCATCAACAAAATGGGATACACGAAATAATACTGACAGAAACTGCAGTGTGGCTAATTGAAATTGGTATCAACTCAGCCCTAGTATCTACATATTACAAGATAGTTAATACAATACTAATACTCTTTTGAAGATATGTATTATTATTCTACAGTGGTAATTATTGAACATCACCTGACATATAAAAGGAACAAAATCAGAATTAATTTACACATAATTCTGTTGATGAGGACGAATTAAAACCCTTTAAGACCTTCTAATACTGTAGTGTGTGGTCCTTTGTGCTTGTGTTCTCATTTTAATATGGGTAATACTAGATGTTTTTTCCACACTGGAAGCAATATACTACATATTTATAAAAACTTCTCCACTAAACATATCAAGCATGTAACATTTTTGTGTGATAACTGATCCCGTACCTCGAACAATGTTCTCGGATATCAGCTTGCCTATTTTCCGTTTGGACACCACAGTGTAGTTAAAATTAAGTCTTCCATACTCCCACTGGACAGGGCAGTAGATGTCTAAGGCATTGCATAACCAGTAGTATGATGACCTCCTGCAAACACAATTAAAATGAAGTAATTTAGTACACTCAAATTTAGCTGAATGACTGTTATAATTACATTCCGCGGCAAAAAATAATCGCCCCCTGTGATAAAATCTAATATTTTCTTTCAAGCAGTGTGTTTTATTTTTTTTGTAATTATTTTGACAATTGTACATACTGTAGGTAATTTTAACATTTTCTGATATTTTACTTACTCTAACAATGAAGGTAATAATGAAGAAATCAACAAAGAAAGCGGTTAGTTGATTAAATTGTTAAGCTTTACGGCCTTTATTGCCTTCCGCTATTGTTTAGTTACCTTTGTTTGGTCTGATGTATAGTTCAATTGTTACATTTGTTTAGGGATTGGTTTCATAACCTCGCTGAAAGGTATCTTGATCAGAAGTCTTCCTTCTTGCTCACAAAGTACAGTAAATCGAAATGGGTAAAAAGCAGGGTGTTAACAGATCTTAACCCAAGAAAGGAAGGAAGGATACTTTAAATGTTAGAGGCTAATGTGTCCAAGAAAGAAATTGCACGAAGACTTTATATTCATCCAAAAACTGCCACAAATGTTGTTCGGCGGAATACAGAGACTGGAAGTACAGACTAGAAAAGGCAGTGGAAGCAAAAGAGTTACAGGGTTGATAGAAAATTGAAACGTCTAGCAAAAGCTGACAAGCTCTCTCGTAGACTGTCTACCCACTGATTAGCTGACATTTGGAGCGGTGAAATTGGAGAAAAGGTATCGGAACGAAAAATGAGAAGGTGTGCAGAGAGGAAACTGAAGAAGAAAACTCCGAAGAAACCACATCTAACACAGCAACACAAGCGCGTTCCCCGGGAATTCCACTCCAAGTACGGCGAATGGAGTGAAGAAGACTGGAGACATGTCATTTTCAGTGACGAAAAGAAGTTTTGTGTACACGGGAATGACGGTGATGTGAAAATGGATGGAGGACAGTGAAGAACTGAAAGATGAATGTGTTACTAACACCAGAAAATACTCAAGAGTACGTGATAATCTGGGGATGCTTTTCTGCAAAAGAAGTTGGCAGGTTCAAAGTTCTGACGGGTAGCTTGAACCAGGATGGATGGCTACATTAGCGTTCTCAACAAGGAATTAAGGAACTCTGCAGCTGATCATTTCTCTCAAGAGAATCTCGATTATTGGATCTTTCAAGAGGACAACGCGACATGCCATACAGCTAAACGGGTCAAACAGTTCAAAGAAATGGAAGGAATTCAAACATTATTTTAGCCACCCAATTCACCGGACATTAACCCAATAGAAAATCTATGGCACATAATGACAATGTGTTTCCTGAACAAGAACTTCTGTAATCGACAGGAGCTCATTGAGGCAATTGTTAATATCTGGTACCGAGAAATTGACTCTGAAACATGTTCCCATTTAGTTGCAAGCATGCCTCATCGACTTGAAGCATTACGAAAAGCAAAAGGTGGACATACAAAATACTGACTTCGGGCAAAGAGGTGAAATCGTGCATTATTGTACTGCAATTAGGTTTGGTAATACTGTATTTGTTTTCAATGTATTTCTTGAAAAATGTAATATACTCTACATTTGGAATAAAAAAATATAACAAAAATAATAATAAAAATAATAATAATAGTGTGCAAAAATTTAAGAACTCCCTCCTTCATCTACATAGCATGTACTTTAAAATATCACACACCAACTGTTGTAAATATTACATTGTTGAAATAAATCCACAAATGAAGAAATACTGCTTCAAAGAAAATTTTTGCACTTTATTACTAGAGGGAGATTCTTTTTTGTCGCGGAGTGTATTTAGTGAAGTTGTCTGTGTCCATATCACCCACCAATGATGGTGTTACATTACATTCATTAGAATGCAAATTAATTCAGTTGTAAATATTTTCTTCCATTCATTTTATATTTGGCTGGGCTAATTGGAACCAAATCAGCAGCTTCAAGTGCAATCTGAACCACTACGTATTGTGTCCCCATTGGGAATCAAACTTGGAACCTCCTGATTGCAAGGGTCAATTTGAACATAAAGGAAGCTTTAATCGCCGCCATAACACATATGTTACAAAAAAAGCATGTCCCTTGTAGCCGCTGTAACACATATGTTACAAACAGCTTTAGATACAATTATCGAGGGTTTGCCACACTTATATTTGTATATTGAGGTTGAAACACTGACAGTTCGTTGGGGAACATGTTTTGCAATCCTGTTTACGAAAATTCCAAATCCCCCCCTCCTTTCTCGGAATATGTCACGTGTTTGGGCTCACCCAAACACGTGTTCGCTCTTCAGTTGACAGACACAATAAATGCTTGGTATTTATGATGCTGTTTTCCTCCAAGCTTCCAACGCTGTGATTTAGTACTGATAAGGCACACATTCTTCTTTGTGTTTAGACCTGGTGATCCAGCTGAAGTAGTGGCAGGGGGGGGGGGGCCAAGGAGAGAGGGGATTGAATGAGGTTTGGCAGTGTCAGCTTTCTGTCGCCTCTATGTTAGAAATGCAATGAAGCTTGACGATAGCCAGAGGCCAGAAGCATGAGTCTAAAGTGTGCGTCTATCCAGAAGTATAGACAAAACAAACGACTGCAAAGGCTCCCTTCCCTCCTCTGTTAGGACTAACAAAGGCCTCACCATAAACAGTTCGTATCATATAACAGCTCATCGATTTCCCTAATGCACAATCGTTTCCTTCCGGACATATTTCCACAAAGAGCCAAGTCAACAGGGAAGAAATAGATTCACAGTAGCTACACAAGATGCAAGTGCGAACGAAAAAAGCAAAAGTTCGGGTTTTCTCCCCAAAGTAGCTGGAGAAGAGGGGGCAAACTCCACATTTTTATGATTTTTTCATTGAAATTCGGGGGATGCAGCCCCGCCCGTAACCCTTGCCTCCCCCCCCTCATGGTTGGGGCATTCAAATTTTCAAATGCACTGATGTTCTGCCTGCAAAACAAAAGTTATCCGAAGTAGATTGGTCCCATAGTGCCAGAGTTATTACGATTTTTCTCCATTATGTATACGAATTCAAATTTCCCGCTCAAAGCTTCGGCAACACTGGGCTTACTTTCGTCAGACCGCGCGGCGTACTAAGGGTTTTAACAGTGTATATGAAATAAGCAGTTACATAAATAATCCAAACAATTGCAGTAGAAATGTTTTTCCAATGAACTTCACACTGACATAGTAGATACTCCCCTAAACCAAAAAGGTTCTTGAGTATTCTGACCTATGATTGGAGAAGAAACACACTGTTGCCAAATCAATAAGATAATTCTGTGGACTGTCAAATACTGCTTTCTTAAGTCTTAAGATTTGAGTTTAAAGTGAAGGATGTGACTCTAGTATCTTTGTTCATCCACAGGACTTGA
Organism: Lepisma saccharinum; assembly: GCF_977018435.1. Classification (NCBI taxonomy): domain Eukaryota; kingdom Metazoa; phylum Arthropoda; class Insecta; order Zygentoma; family Lepismatidae; genus Lepisma; species Lepisma saccharinum. The sequence goes on from NC_139237.1 coordinate 39,892,742, forward strand.
CCACTAGTTGATTGTTTTCCACAGGATCCTTTGTAGGTGCCTCCATGAGGCCTCTAGCAAATCACTATGGGTGTTCAGGAAAGAACTAGTAAAAAACAAAGAACTGCATCTCTTAAACTACTGCTTCGAAGTTTACCTAATTGGAAAGAGAAACAAACAACAACAAAAAATGTTGGATGCATTGAAAGTGGGCATGTGCATGACAATTGGGAGACAAGCAAGTGCAGCTGTCTAGTACTTCACATTAAGCTTTGTGACTGGATTCAATGCAGTCGGGCCCGACCCTGTGGCCGAGTGGTTAGCACATCGCGCCGCGATGCCAAGGGTCCCGGGTTCGAATCCCGGTCGGGCTTGGTTGTTTGTGAATGTCCATTCATCAATTTCACCATTTCATCACTCATCCCCATCTTCGCAAATTAGCCAAGAGGCACAAAACGCAAAGTAAAATAAACTAAAATCAATGCAGTCGGTCAATTAGTACAATATCAGTTTCTGAGCTTGCAACAGTGTCCTGCACTGGGGGCAGCAATTCCCAAAGACAGGTATCGTTGAGTCACAAAGAAAAGAGCAAAATATTACAACTTTCCCAGGACAAGAATTTCTTACAAACTCCCTTCACACAAACTGACTACAAGCTTTGTATTTCTGATTATGTAAACTTTGATGCAGTAAATACAATACTTTCAGAGATGTGATGCTTTATTTTTCACTGGTTCTTAACAGACATCCTATCCTTTTGTTTGCAAAATCATGCCAATGCATTGTTTGTGGCGAGCACAAACGTGCCAGTCCAGTAGCAATGTGGACTTCACAACAGAAGGTTCTCTGTGTGCTTGCTTTTCCCGAGCTGAAGTCTGTAACACTTGTACAACATAGTTTTCAGCGCGAGTGTCAATTATGACCAACTGACAACGTTTCCACGTTTAAAGCCATCAAGAAATGGGACAAACGCCTTCGGAAAACCGGCAGTGTGCAGTCAATGTTGGGCCACCACACGAAGAGTGCAGTTTCAGAGGCTAGTGTTGAAGAATTCAGCACGTCCTTCCAACGAAGCCCTAGGAAGTCAGTCCGACGAGCAAGTATGGAATTACAGGTATCTAAGTCGACAGTACATGATGTTCTCCATAAATGGTTGCGCCTACGGGCATACAATTTTTAGCTTTGTCAGAAACTCAAACCTCAGGACAAGCTACTGCGGAAAACATTTGAGGAAGAAATTCTTGCAGAAATTGATGAAAACGAGGCACAACTCGATTCGCTTTGTTTTTCAGATGAGTGTACATTCCACACTTCCAGGAAGGTGAATAAACACAACTGTTACATCCGGGGAACGGAACCACCCTGCATAGTGAAAGAACACGAATGTGACTCTCCAAAAGTGAATGTCTTGTGTGCATTGTTGAAGAACGGGGTTATAGGGCCATACTTCTTCGCGGAGCGTACCGTTAATGGATCAAATTACGTGGATATGTTGGAGTTGTACGTTGTGCCACAACTTCCTTGTGACATGATATTCCAACAAGATGGCGCTCTGTGTCATTACGCAGGATTTTTTGAATTTCCTGGGCGTTGGATTGGCAGGGGTAAATATCCAATTTCTTGGCCCCCTAGAAGCCCAGACTTTACACTTCTTGATTCTTTCCTTTGGGGATTTGTAAAAAAAACAAGTGTATTAAACACCAGTTCGTGATCTGCGCCATCGCATTCGTGCAGCTATTAACAATGTTACACCTGCAATGCTGAACAACACGTAGAGAGAGAGATGGAATACAGATTAGACGTCTGTCATGCCACAAACGGTGCACATATTGAAACATACTAGGTATGTAAAAAAACATTTTGAGTTTCTCAATTTGTAGAACTAAACTCTGTACAAATATCTCAAATACATCTGAAGTTATAAATTTTTCTTTTATTGGACATTTAAGCCAATATACAGGGTTGTGCATGAAAAACCAGCATGGCTCATATCACTTGGTCTGAAACAAACATTTCTCCTGAATTAATGTTCTTCAAAAAAAACAAAGACAGATGCAGTTACGACAGGAGGGGTGACGTGACATGGCTAGATGGGGAGAGTAGTGGAATGGGCGAATTAATAGTTTGAGTATGTCTGACAAGATGAAGCAGGTCAGTTTTTCATGTCCAACCCTGTCTATTCTAATTTGTACATCGCATTATATGTAAATAAATTAACTTGGAGAATGTGTCTAAGAAGGTAATAAATCCTTGTAGTACTAAAGGCTGGCAAAATAGATTCATACCATTTGAAAATAAAATAATTTAAGTAACAAGAAGAAGGTTGGCCATGGGTGAAATCTTCCATGTTGGCAAACGAGGTCTTGGAATGCAACAGTCTCAGCAACAAAATCTCATTGTATGTTGACAAATTTTATAGTTATATTTATGAAAGAAGAGGAGTTTCATTTATGAGCATGATGAGAGAAGGTTCAACCACTAATGCTATATCTGTAGAAAAATAGTACTGAAATTATGGCACATAAAATTAGCTTTAGTAGGCACACTTCTTTTCTATGAACTATTCGTTGATTGGGTTTATTTTATCTCACTTTTCTTCCACTTTTGGCTAATTGCAAGGATGAGGATGAGTAATGATATGATGAAATTTATGAAGGGCCATTCACAAAGAACAACCATGCTCAAGTTTAGATTCAAACCCAAGACCTCTAGCACCAGAGCACGCTGTGCTAACCACATCACCTTTTAAAATGAAATTTTAATGTATTTGAAAATATAAAGCTTCTTCCTCTTGCAGTCTGGGTAACCAAAGCCCGTTTTACGACTACAAAAATTGATAATTTCATCAGCAATATGGCCTTCCTAAATATATTTTTCTTTTTGGCCTGTAACTTAATAATTTTCGAGTCATCCTCAAAACATGCTCCATTCCATTTTAACTGATGTTTTTTTAATTCCTTCCATCATTGCTCTAATACAGTAAACATTTACATGCAATCGGGAAATGTACCCAATAATACATTACATTAACATCTTCCACAATCGAAAACACATTTCTCAATATGTTCTTACCTTGACTGAAACTCCTTTGTACACAGAGAATGCGTAATGTGTTCAATGGAATCACATAAGCAATGTGTGTAGTCATATGTTGGATAAATGCACCACTTGTCCCCTGTCCTATGGTGAGCAATAAATTTGATTCTGTAGGCAACAGGGTCCTGCTTCCCTTCCTCCAATGTCACCTTCATTCTTAATGTAGCATCACCCTCGTTGATTTTGCCATTTTTCATATCCTGGAAACACACAGATTAAGCACATTAGCATATTGTTACAGCCACACATTCATGAAAAAAAAAAAAACATCAAAATTTCGTTACAAATTCGGGATCAAAAGTGGTATAAAAAATGGCATTTCGGTGTTACAGTGATGAACAAAACCCTCAATTTGATTATGACGTATATAATGTGCGTGCATGACAAATGCGCACCCTGGTATTTGATGTGAAAAATTGACCACCACATATTATCTCGTACATAATGTGCAGTATAATCCAGGTTCAAGAAATGGCTTTCCTAGTTGTAGGTCGTAAAACTGTTGCTATGCAGATCAAAAGTGAATGACATCCTACCTATTCAATAAGTCACCTGTTGCTATGTGGACCAAGAGGAGAAGGTTCCTTCATTACAACGATATACAGGGTAAGTCAAAATGATGGACCCGATTACAGAAATTTATTCTGTGAAATCTAATAAACATATGTTATTTTGAGACATGCGCTTCGAAAGGTTAACTTTCAAAGTTTAGTGTCCACGCAGTGTTTCTACTTTCTACCGCTAGGAGTCAGCAGTGAGCAGCAAGCAGGAAAATGGCGTTGACTGGAGAACAGAGATCTTTCTGTGTGCTTGATTATCATGTGAACCAAGTCTGTGATTAGTGTGCAACGGCATTTCGTTACCAATTATCAGAGAGAACCACCTACGGGGAAGGCCATTCGTAAGTGGTATGAACATTTCAGAGATTCGGGCTGCATCTGTAAACGAAAATCGCCTGGCCGTCCGTCGACTTGGGAAGAGACAGTGGAACAAGTGTGCACATGTTTCGTGCGGAGTCCACAGAAGTCCACCTACCGGGCAGCAAGAGAACTTCAACTTCCACAGAAAACTGTCTGGCGGGTTCTGCATAAACGTTCACAAATGAAACCCTACCACTTGCAACTAGCTCAAGCCTTAAAAGACACTGATTAGCTTTGTGTGCGTCCTTTTGTGCTGATTTCCTCGCATTAATGGAAACGGATGGGTTCTCTGAGAGGTTAATTTACAGTGATGAAGCAACTTTTCACCTTTCAGGGAAAGTGAATAGACGCAACGTAAGGATTTGGGGAACTGCTAATCCCCATGAATTTGTGGAACACGAACGCGATTTTCCCAAAGTGAATGCCTTTTGTGCCATTTCCCATGAAAAGATTTATGGGCCATTTTTCTTCCATGAACGTACTGTGACAGGACTTGTTTTCCTTGATATGCTGCAACTATGGCTCCTTCTACAGCTTGCAGAGGATAGCGCAGATTTCATTCTCCAATTGGATGGTGCCCCTGCCCATTACCATGGCAGCATTCGGGACCATCTCAATGGGGCATTGGAACAATGTTGGATAGGCCGTGCATCTCTGGAGGATCGACTTCTCCTTCATTGGCCACCTCGTTCCCCCAACTTGACCCCTGTGATTTCTTCATGTGGGGTTTTGTCAAGGATCAGGTTTTCGTACCACCACTTCCAACAACATTGGATGACCTGCGTGCCCGCATCACAGCAGCCATTGCGGATATTGACCGCAACATGCTAGACAAGGTTTGGCAGGAGATAGACTATCGGCTTGATGTGTGCCGTGTTACGCAAGGTGCTCACATAGAACACTTGTGATTTGTTTAAAAAAAACTTTGACAGTTTACCTTTCTTAGCACATGTCTCACAATAACATTTGTTTATTATATTTCACAGAATAAATGTCTGAAATCGGGTCCTTCATTTTGACTTACCCTGTATAACATGATAGGGTTTCGTAAGCATGAAAAGTCAATGCAAGTGTAGCAAAATCACGGAATGATCCTGTACGTTTTCATGTTGGCTGTCTGAATTATTCCATGCATAATACCCACCACAGTTTTTTGGGGGAATTTTTTTTTGGAAAAAAGTGCACATTATACATGAGTAAATACGGTATTCATTTAGTACACAAAAGAAACATTTCCATTCTAATAGTATACGTATTTACGTAGTTATCAGAGTAAAAAGGTAAAAGTGTTCCCCTGTGCTTAGCACCACGCCATGAAGGCGTATAGGGGGTGTGGGGGTAACGCCCCACACTTTCTTGATCCGATCATGAGTGGGGGTGATGTGATCAGCACCATGCCCCTGACCGCCTTTACCCCCCCGGGTTTCCCCCAGGTAGCCATGTTATTCGACGCTGGGTGAGCACCGGGGCCACTTCCAACGTTAGAAAAGTTCCCGGATTTGAACCGGCCGGGGATCGAATCTGTGACCTTGAGCATGGTAGTCAGACGCGTTACCGACTGAGCCACTGCTTATCAGAGTAATAAGTTTATTCCTGTGTAAAGGGTAAAGAAGTCAATTTTCCGTGACTTGCATAACTCAGGATAATTAAGACTTCAGAAAGTGTCGCATAAACAAATAAACTCTAAATTTCATGCTTATGAGTTTATTTGACATTTTGCAGTTCATTTTGCATCATTTCGTGACTAAACTTGGTTGGAAAATGCACCTCACCTTCAAAAAACATGGAAACGAACATTACAGTGTGTTATCTCACATTTCGTGCTTTTTTCAAAAACGAAAAAAAGGTGCATTCCATTGTCATGGGTGGACATGCAGACTAGATTTTTTATATTAAAGTAACTGTTCTACTGATAGTTAAGCAACATTTACTTTACAGTTTCTGTGCAATGAAATATGAAACTTCACACTGTTGATTAAACATAACTACCCTTAAAATAATTTCCTAGATTTGCAGCTACAAGCGAACAATTTTGTGTCACGGGTGGGAGAGACGAAACACTGCCTCTACACTTAATAACAAATTTATTTCAATTTCTGTGAATTGTCAAATGATGAAAAATAAATGATTTAAGGCAAAGAGAGAAGGTAATTGGCCTTTGAATATTCTAGTGGAGTTGAGGAAGAAATGTAACAGTTAAAGGAGAAATCAATTGTTTTTTGGTGTTATGGGAGGGACACAATAGAAAACACAAGTAAATCAAAAACTTAAAATGAACGAACAATATGTAAAATACCTTCTACTTTCTAACTTAATTATGTATAATGCTTGAATTTTTGTCCAAAAGATAAATTTAGATTTCTTACGTGAAATTTAGAAGATTTCGTACTTCCGCGTTGCACAATTTAATGGTTCAATCCTATTAATTTCGAAGATCCACTGTCTTCATTCACAAAAGGGTACGGCGTTTGAAGCGGAGATGGTGTCGCGTCACTACATTGTTTGTTCCGGGGCGGCGGTGGTTGCGATTTTTCCCATTCGGCAGCACTGGCGCACGCATCTTGGTTTGCGTCGTCTGCTTCCTGTTGTCCGGTGGTGTTGTCAGTTGGGGGTTGGGGGGCTGGGCCGTGTTGCTCGGTAATGTGCCGTTCCTGTTCCCCGCGTGGCTGGAGGGGGGGTCTAGTATGTGCATAGCATCTTTTCTTTTTCAGGTCGGGGATCTTTCTGAGGACAGGGTGCCAAGTTGGGTGCGCTTGTCCATTGTCCAGGTTTAGTGCTGGTTTCTGCTGGATGATGGCATGGGTTTCTTTGATGGTGTTTTCTATGACAGAGCCGGTTGGGTGAAGTATGGATATGGAGGCGATGGTGTGGTTAGTGGAGTGGAGGTGTTGGGAGAGGCCTGATTTAGGTGTGTCGTTTTTGGCATCTTTTACATGCTTGTTAATCCGTTCTTGGACGGTGCGGATGGTTCTGCCAATGTATGTGTTGTGGCATTGGCATGTGGTCTTGTAGACACCGGGGGGATGCAAGTTTGGGTAGGTAGTATCTCTTGAAGTTGGGTAGTGCCCTTCAGATTTGGGATATGGGTTTGTGTGCTACTCAGATGTTGAAGGGTTTGAGGGCCTTGGCGAATTTTCCAGATGTGGTGGGGTGGTAAGGAAAGGCGATCCATTTGGGTTTAGGGTTTTGGTTCGGGTTATCTCTGTTTCTTGGGTTTCTGAACTGGGCTTCTGTTTTTGCACACCACATGGATAGTTGGCGCTCGGTGTAACCGTTGTTTAGGCCTATTTCGGTTACGCACGCTATTTCATCTTGCAGGTCATCTTCTGTGCAGCTGTGTGTGAAGGCTCTTCTGTAAAAGTTCATCCATACTCCAGCTTTCTGTTTTGGTGGGTGGTTGGATTTTGCATGGATATACTGGGTGCCCGAACCTGGTTTCCTGTATACGGACGTGACGAACTTGTCTTGAAGTCGTCGGACGCTGAGGTCGAGAAAGTTGAGGTGGCCATTTTGTTCCCTTTCAACGGTGAAGTTTATGTTGGGATGTATGTTATTGAGGGCAGTTAGGAGATGGGTTAGGTCCTCTTCCTGTTTGTAAATGACTATGGTGTCATCGGCATATCCTTTGTATCTTATATGAGCAAACTCTGGTTGGGTGAGAATTGACTTCTCGGCCACATGCAGCACTATGTTGGATAGGGGTGCAGAAAGGGGGTTGCCCATCGCTAGGCCCCCTGTCTGGTGGAAGAAACTGTCCTCGAACTGGAAATAGTTGTGGGTGAGGCAGGCTTGTAGAAGGTTGCAGATTTCATCGGTTACAAATGGAGGCGTGCTATTGCTGAGTAGCCATGTTCTGGTGGAGTCAAGTGCAAGGCTGATCGGGACATGTACTCCTCCATTCCACTCCATACCACCCCACCACATCTGGAAAATTCACCAAGGCCCTCAAACCCTTCAACATCTGAGTAGCACACAAACCCATATCCCAAATCGGAAGGGCACTACCCAACTTCAAGAGATACTACCTACCCAAACTTGCATCCCCCGGTGTCTACAAGACCACATGCCAATGCCACAACACATACATTGGCAGAACCATCCGCACCGTCCAAGAACGGATTAACAAGCATGTAAAAGATGCCAAAAACGACACACCTAAATCAGGCCTCTCCCAACACCTCCACTCCACTAATCACACCATCGCCTCCATATCCATACTTCACCCAACCGGCTCTGTCATAGAAAACACCATCAAAGAAACCCATGCCATCATCCAGCAGAAACCAGCACTAAACCTGGACAATGGACAAGCGCACCCAACTTGGCACCCTGTCCTCAGAAAGATCCCCGACCTGAAAAAGAAAAGATGCTATGCACATATTAGACCCCCCCCCCCCCATCCACGCGGGGAACAGGAACGCAACATTACCGAGCAACATGGCCCAGCCCCCCAACCCCCAACTGACAACGCCACCGGACAACAGGAAGCAGACGACGCAAACCAAGATGCGTGCGCCAGTGCTGCCGAACGGGAAAAATCGCAACCACCGCTGCCCGGGAACAAACAATGTAGTGACGCGACACCATCTCCGCTTCAAACGCCGTACCCTTTTGTGAATGAAGACAGTGGATCTTCGAAATTAATAGGATTGAACCATTAAATTGTGCAACGCGGAAGTACGAAATCTTCTAAATTTCACGTAAGTAATTTTAAACCACGTTTACCGCAACCACCATGAAATTTAGATTGTTTACTCATAAAATAGAATAAAGTTACAGCACTGCATTTAATTTCAAAAATTGAGATTCAGGGATACTTTCACACGGAATGCCCCAACATTGCCTCTACATTATGTGTTCTTTGACACGTTGAATTCTTCTTGAATGCAAATAAAACCATGCCAAATGTTCATTAAATCGTAAATTATTTACAAATCTGTTTTCAAACTATCAGGATTTACATGATAGATTTCTCAATTTCAACACTATATCCTCACAGCAATTTCCAACGATTTAATAAATTAAGTCTGTGTGTATACATAAAATGATAAAGAATGTGAACAACCTTTAACACGGAACAATTTAACAACATTTAAGAAATGCTTCTTGGTGATGTGTACTATGTGCTAATGTCATCACAATAAAAACGATGTTGTTCACTGCCAACTAAAACTAAAACCAGAAGTATTGTTTATTTTGTTTTAACTTGGTTCAATTGTAACACACAGAACCACTTTCAAAACACCTAAGTTCTCTTTAATCGCTAGGAACCATCAGAAAGAAACATAAAACCTTGAATGAAAAAAAAAACCTCGCCAAAGTTTGTCTTAAGTACATTTATGCTCATGTAGGCTAATCAAGGTTGATTACAAAAAGAGAAATTTGTGCTCAGTCAACATCACTTTGGATCTATACTGTCACCAATACTCTTCCCAATTCTCAGCTATACAGATACTGATGCTTGAAAATTGCAAGAATTGAAAGTGTTACAAATATTGATTAATATTTACCTGAGTATTGCTTTAAAATATTCATGAATTATACCAGCATATTAAACTAGCTGTCAGTTAATCACAAAAGCAATTTTTCCACACAATACTGGTCCAAAATAAATCAGAACTTTAAATTTGCATAATATCCAGGCAATGGGGTTTGATTTAAATCAGGTGTTTTTTTGTTGTTTTTTTTAAAAATAAAAATCACTTTAAAGAAATAATTTGCAGAATAATGTACACAAGGAATTTGTAAATATCAGAATCACTTTTGGAGGAAATACAATAATATCGTAATCATTGAGTGATGTTTATTAGGCTCGAAGAAAGGAAAATAAATTAAACAAAATACATGTACTGATGGGGTGAGGCTCAAATGAAAGTAAATGTAATATGTAAACTGTAAGCACACTTAAATGTCTCTTGATATAAAATTCAATATGTTTTTATATGCAAAAATAGCAAACATTTTGTGTAGAATAATATACAAAATACTAATCATGTTAAACCATAAATAGTGTCATTACCATTAAGCTGTAAATAAACATGGTAACTGATATTTTAAAAACTTTTAAAAACTATCATTAAAAAAATCATCAAAATTCAGCTAAAAAGACTATAAAAATATTTAAAGTGTGTTGCAAAGGGTTTTCAGTGTTCTGCAAACATCATCTCTTCTGCCGCCTTGGTAAGTAGACTTATAATTCCTTACATAGCATGCCTTTCCCGATCATCCAATAAATTGAAATTCAACTCTCTGCGATGGCTGGAACCGGTAATTTGGTCACTGTAAATTTGGCAACGCCCCCATCCAGCCCATTTGCGGAACTCGGAGACTTGTCCCTCTCCCCAGGAAGTGTGACCGACCCCTCCCCACCCCCTTCACGGCAGACGATTGTAAACTTTTTTCCCAAACCCAGGTCAACTTTCGCCGCCGGCAACCTCAATGTAGCGCACATAAATGCCCAGAGCACCCTCAAACATTTCCTCGAGATCCAAAATATATTTTCCACGCTCGAGCATATCGATGCTCTTTTAGTCTCCGAAACGTGGCTGCAAGAGTCCCTCTCGAGCGATCTGGTGCATGTGGCGGGATTTAAACTCTTTAGGAGAGACAGGATCGGAAAAAGGGGCGGGGGAGTAGCAATATATCTAAGGGAAGACATTAACGCAAAAGTAATAGGAGAATCTCACGGAGAATATAACTATTCTTCCGAATTCCTCATTCTCGAAGTCACCGTAAGACAACAAAAGGTTCTTTTGTCCGTAGTGTACCGACCTCCTTGCACTTCCCTCGTCAACTTCGAAAATGAAATCGGGAATTTCTTGCCCAACTATGAACATTCGATAATTTTGGGGGACTTTAATATCGATCTCTGCTGCACAAAGAAAGAAGTCACGTCGTTCCGGGACACGGTGTCTGCTCTGAACCTTTCCATCTGTCCTCTCGACCCAACTCACCACACTCCAACCTCTGAATCGTGGATCGACTTAATTCTTGTTTCCAGCCCATCACGCGTAGTAAGTCACGGACAAACCCCAGTACCCGGAATCTCTTACCATGACATGATATTTTTATCTTATGAGCTGCGCGTTCCCAAGTACAAAGCCAAACTTGTATGTTACAGAGACATTAAAAACATAAACGATGCGCAATTATCTGCCGACGCCGCCCTTCTCCCATGGCACGTAATCAGCACGTTGCCCACTCTCGACCAAAAGGTGAATCTCCTTAACACTTTCATTCTCCAGTTGTACGACAAGCACGCCCCGGTGAAAAAGAAACGCGTCTCTCGCCCCCCTTGTCCGTGGTTGACGGATGACCTGCGGCAGCTCATGGCAGCCAGGGATCGAGCCTACGGCAAACATCGAAGGGGCGTAAAGCGCGGCCAGTCGGCAAGTGGCAGTTTCGAAAGTTTCAGAATATTACGAAATCGTTGTAACCAAGAGGTCAGGAAAGCAAAGCGTCGATTCGCGAACGATCTTCTGAATTATGAGAAAAAGTCGGATGTTATTTGGAAAAAACTGAAAACTTTAGGGGTTGGTAAACAAAAAAGGAACGATCAATTAAACTTCTCCATAGAAATGTTGAACGAATATTTCAGCGAAGTTCAAACACTGGACAATAATGTAAGGGAAGAAACAATACGAACGATTTCGACCACCGTTCACAGCACCGCACCAAAATTTTTCTTCTCGCCCATTCGGCCAGAACACGTTCAGTCAGCTCTCAATAAAATAAAATCCACTGCTGTGGGAATAGACGAAATCTCTGTTCTAATGATTAAAAAAATTCTCCCGTACGTTCTCCTTCCTATAACAGGCATTTTTAATTTCTCCCTGTCCTTCGGCATATTCCCGTCGATTTGGAAACTGGCTAAGGTTCGCCCTCTGCCGAAAACAAACAAAGTTCTCAGCCTCGGCGACCACCGGCCGATAAGTATTCTTCCGGCTCTGTCCAAAGCTCTCGAACACGTTGTCAGTAACCAAACGCGTAATTTCTTATCACGAAACAATCTAATGAATCCCCTCCAATCGGGATTCCGGCGCAACCATAGCACCTGCACAGCGCTCATCAACGTGACGGACGACATAAGACACGCCATGGACATTAAAGAAGTAACTATTCTTGTACTTCTGGACTTTAGTAAAGCTTTTCAGACTATTGACCACGACATCCTGCTATCCAAGCTATCCTTCCTGTACAACTTCTCTGACCCAACCGTAGCTTGGTTCCGTTCGTATATTAATGAACGCCAACAATGCGTCTTCAACTCCGGTGAGAAATCGTCGTGGCGATCAATCAGCGCCGGTGTCCCCCAGGGAACCGTCCTCGGTCCACTCCTCTTCTCTCTGTACATTAACCATATTCCTGACGCACTCGAACACTGTAAATATCACATCTATGCAGATGATGTTCAGCTGTATTTGTCATTTCCTCCAAAGAATATTGAAAATTCAATTCGCGATATAAATTATGATCTGAACAAAATCAGTACTTGGTCAGCTAATCATGGGCTACTAATTAATCCTTCGAAAACCCAAACTATTATTATAGGTTCACAAAAAATGCTTTCAGCATTTGAAATTTCTTCCCTCCCGCCCATAATGGTCTTAGGGAAAGCTATTAAATTAAGTAAAACAGCCAAAAATCTGGGCGTAATGTTTAATCAGCATCTCTCATGGTCAGATCACGTAAATTTAACTAGTAAAAGAGCCTTCGCTGCATTACACGCTCTTGTTCGGCTTAAACATTTTCTACCCGTTAGCATTAAAATCAAGCTGGTGCAAGCACTTGTTTTTCCACACTTCGATTACTGCGATTCTGTCTATTCCGAATTACCAGATGATCTCGCTCAACGTCTTCAACGAGTACAAAACACCTGCGTCCGCTTTATTTTCGATCTGAAATATAGGGACCATTTATCCGTTTTCTTTACAAATCTAAATTGGTTCAAATTAATTGATCGGCGAAAGGTACACAACCTCACCCTTCTCTATAGGGCAATCAGTTCAAAGGAACCGGCTTATCTCTCGAGCAGATTCTCAATGCTTTCCGAATCACACAGCCTTGACACCAGATCGCGAGGGAGAACTCAACTACTCATCCCCCTTCATAACTCAAATTTTTATTCAAAATCTTTCACCGTTTCTACTTCTCGTCTTTGGAACTCACTGCCCCTCGAAATCCGAAACTCATCTTCAGTATATGTCTTTAAGACGCAATTAAAACATTTTTTATTGGGCACAAATAGTTAGCACATTATATTTTAGTGATAAATTGCATACAGTTAAGCGCAGAACAACACTGAAAATCCTTATTCACCTTAATATTTCAAATCCCTGACTACTGTCATGAATATCTGATTGTGTGTGTGTGTGTGTATGTGTGTGTTTTGTTGTATGTTCGTGTGTATAGGTTAGGATTTTATTCCCGTATGCATTTTTTTTTCTTATCATTTTTTTCTGTAATTTTTTCTTTGTAATTTTATATTTCTCTTTTTATATTTTAAAATTTACCTTTCTATGGAATGGTTTAAACGTTGTTGTAAACATGGTTAAGTGGTAGAAAAGGCTACAAAGCCTTAACTTCGCCATGATAAACAAGACGCAATAAATAAATAAATAAATAAAGTTAAAATTATATAGTACATCCAGAGTGATTTATTTTCACTGGAAGACAAGTTACTGAAATTATTATAGTTTGATTAACACACTCAACAAACATTTTGATAGTAGGATCATATCTACAGTATCAGAAACAGAAAAATGTATATTTACATATAATTTTTTTATTTGCTATAATCAAACTGTTCAAATATTTTACAGGGCCGTTTACCAGAAAAAGCCTTTCTATTGTTGTAATCCCATCTTACCAGGGATCTGAGGTCACAGGGATGCTTCAATAATACTTTTAGGTAGAGCTTAAATATACTTGTGAGTTGAACCTGCTCCGACTAAGAGGAATGAGATATGGAAGATTGACTTTAAGGTTATTTGCGCTTGTTCATACCTGGTAGGCGAATGATGTTAATGTCCAGATGCTCCTTGCAGACCGAATCGTGACTGATGCCAAGGTTCGATACTGTGACCCTTGACTCACTGTTCCGAGCAATCCCGCGCGAATGGCTGCATGCTTATGCAGCCGTAAACTTCGTACACCGTCGTCGTAGGTAGTTAGTTGTAATGTGTACTAGTAATATAAGAGTAATGAGAGCGAGCTCTGGGGGCGAGCTTGCTTTTATAATCTTTTGCTTCTAAAGGTTATTACAATTTTCGAACATGCTGGATCATGTTAGATCCACGTATTTGCCTCTCAGTCAATGCTTCACGGAAGTTACAAAGTTTGCACATTCTTGAGACTGCTCGCTGGCCGGACAATTCCAGTGGATAAACAAGCATAAAATAATCTCTTGACGAGGTTTTCTCGTAATTTTAATCACTATATCTCTACACTATATATATAAAAAAAGATGTTATTATGTACGGTGTTAAAAAACATACAAGAAATTTTAAGCGTGTTTTTAAAAATAAAAAATAAAGAGATTTAAAAATAAAATTTAAATAAATATGGAGAACTAGGTAAAAGGTAAAGTGTTCCCCTGTGCATAGCACCACGCCATGAAGGCGTATAGGGGGTGTGGGGGTAACGCCCCACACTTTCTTGATCCGGTCGTGAGTGGGGGTGATGTGATCAGCATCACGCCCCTGACCGCCTTTACCCCCCAGGGTTTCCCCCAGGTACCCATGTTATTCGACGCTGGGTGGGCGCCGGGGCCGCTTCCACCGTTAGAAAAGTTCCCGGATTTGAACCGGCCGGGGATCGAACCCGGGACCTTGAGCATGGTAGTCAGACGCGTTACCGACTGAGCCACCGCGGCCACTAGTACTCACTTTATCCGCGAAATTGTTTTTCTTCTTCGTTCTATTCATTTCAGTGGCTGCTGCGACCATCCTCGTTCCAACAAAAAACAGTTTTGCAGATAAAGTGAGTACTAGTTTTCTCCGTATTTTTATACTACCTCGTCCCTCTGTTCCCAATTATGAACAAAATTTAAAAAGAAAAAAATCATCAAAAATATTTTTTTAAATAAAAATCATGATTTTTATCCACTCTGTATCCGGGATAATTTCAATCAGTGAAAGTGCAGTGTGGCATTTTAATGGATCACTCAAAATATTCAAATCCTCAAAAGCATTGGTATCCACTCAGGCCTGCAAGAAATTTCATGCAAGTACATTTTTTATTTTTAAGTGTTTCTTAGACTCATTGAAAGTCCACATACATCAAACAGTTCCTAATAATTAATAAGAGCTCACCTCAAACAGCTGCAGACTTTCTTCTATTGGCCGATCCCTCCATGGGGATGGGGGAGGGTTATGGCCTTGTATTTCTTCTTTCTTTTGGTGGCAAACGTAGGCACAACCTTTCTTTATTAAAACTACAGCCCACTCGTACAGTTGGTCAAAGTAGTCTGAGGAATGGGTGATTTTGAATGGTTTGTAGCCTAAAGAGAAAATCAAATTCATCAGAATTATGTACAATAACAACTTTAATTCTCCATATATGAACCAGAAAAACTTTCAATTATGTACTTGCACAGGCAAATCTAATATGGCCATAAAATAGTGCATACTTCACACCTCAGGTCGATAATGTGATCACATAAAAAAAATCAAAGAACCAGACATGTGTCTTAGTTTTCTCAATTTTTTGCCAACCACCTGTTAGCTTCTTCAGGAGGAGGGTGATGGTAGTTACATCAAAAATATTATTGCATATTTGAAAGATAGGTGTAGATAAAAATGTAAAATTATGGTGAGGAAAAAGGATGGGAATGTCATCCATGCATGGCTGCCGAATACATAAGTCAGCAGGTCATGGTGATGATGTTATCTCTCTTCAATTCTGCAGATTACTTCTTCCATTAGTGTGGTATTGTCATTTCTTTTCAGATTAAAAATCATATGATGCAGATTCAACTAGCAAAGGCTGGATGAGTCACTAACCTTATTGTATGCTTAATTAATGAATAAATCCTCATTTATGTCATGTTCAAGTTTTGTACTTGCCGCTTTCAAATTCTTCATGTCTTTCATTTTATGATATTCATCTAAAATGTGATTGGTCATGTACCGTGGCCGTGCAGTCTAAGGCATCATGCTTTGGGCTATGGCTGGGACGTGCAAAACTTCGATTCTCCTGGAGGAGCGTATCACGAGGAAATCTCCTGAGATTTCGGCCTGTGTTCGTGAGGAAATTGGGGAGCTACGAACACGTAGCTTAACCCGGTCATGGAAACCTACAACGACAGGTGTTTGTCGTGCTGGCTACACGTCACCCCTTAACTGTTTGGATGATCTCTCACTTAGGCAAGTGGGAGTGAGGCTGGCAGTCAGTAGGGAGGTCCTGGCCCTCATGGGTTGTTGCAGCATGGGGTATTATTATTAGTATCTAAAATGTGATTAGTAATTGTTGATTTTCTTTCTCTTCTCCTATGTATCCTACTCATGAGGTACTCATAAGTAGAGGCACATATTTTTGGTAAATAAAAAAGCAAAATTTCGGTACAAAAACAGTCAATTTCGGGTTCAAAAGCAGTAAATAAAATAAAATATTGGTGTTATAGCGGTGAAAAATTGGATGAAAAGTAGTATATAAAAAGACATTTTGGTTTTAAAATTGTGAATATAATCCTAAATTTGATTTAAAAACTACACTTATTCCACAGAATTAACATTTCACTTCTAATAGCACATTTATGTAGTTATCAGAGTATTAAGTTTTTTCTGTGTAAAGGAATCCATTTTTGCTTCTCCAATATTAACAGCAGAATTAATCAATTTTCCGGGAATTGTATAACTCTCAGGATAATTCAGACCTCAGAAGGTGTCGCGTCGGTGAATAAACCCTAAATTTCGTGTTTAAGAGTTAATTTCGCTTTTTGCAGTTCATTTCGCATTATTTCGTGACAAAACATGGTCACATAATGCATCTCACACCTCTCAAAAACATGAAAAATTAACACTACAATGTGTTTTTTCAAATTTAGTTTTTTCGTCAAAAACGAATTATGCATGCCCCTACTCATAAGGTACATATCTGGTTCTTTGATTTTCATGTCATTCTATAGCACATGCTGATTAATTTGTTATTTTATAGTCTTTGAGGTTTTTCATTCCTGGAATGCATTCTTCCTTAACATATGTTTGTTTTCTGACAAATCTCAAACAAATGACAATTATGGTAACTGTACATTACTTTACATTAAACATTTAGTCAAATTTACTCTTTTCAAACAATAATAAATTGAATATGGATTTTAGAAATGAAATTGAAAGAAAAAAATAATAATATCTCTTGCCATTAAAAACAATATTTGTATTTTTGTTTAGTGTCACTTTTTTGCTACTTTTGCTTTCTCACAAAAATGAGGATATGTGATGATGATATGAAATTGATGGGCTGGGATTCAAACCAGAGACCTCTCGAATGGTAGAACACTGTGCTGATGAAAAATGATATTAAAAAGGAAATAAAAATCAGAATGAAAAATGATATTAAAAAGGAAATAAATTCAGGTAAGGCACGACACTTTTCTATTAATAAACTTTTATCCCATAATATACTTTGCTGAAGGAATGCAATAGAAAGAACAGAAGTTCCTCTCACCTAGCCACTCGACCATTTCACGAATACCAATGAAAAACTTCTCTTCTTCTTTTTCAGGATTGGTGTCATCATACCTGAGGAAGCACACACCATTATGGGCAGAGGCATAGCCAAAGTTTATGTTGATAGCCTTAGCGTGGCCTATGTGCAGAATGCCATTCGGTTCTGGAGGGAATCTTGTTCTCACCTACCAACAAAGAAGCAAAATTTAGTTAAATGTGCCTTTAATGTATTCATCAGTATCGGACAATATTTGTGTATTGCTTTATCGGTAAAATTACCCATAATTTTACCGATCCGTTATTTCTATAAAAAGACTGGAATTTATTGCTACACTGTCACTTTTTTGATATTTTTAGTATGGTTGTGTCAATGACATTTTCAACTGACATCCATTCTAATGCTTGCATATTGTAACAAGAAATTATTTAAAATATCAATTAATACATGCATGTGTAAGTAATGAAATCCCTGCCATTTTATCACATCAATTTACTCAAGTTCTTCTTAAAAACATTCAAAGAGTTACATTATGAAAATAATGTATGTACATTATGCAAAGAATTGCTGCATATTAAAGTAGCAATCATTTAATCACAAAATCCATATTTTCATACACTTGTGAAAATAAATTAAAATTTCAAATTTTGTACAATTAATTTATTTTCACAAGTGTATGAAAATATGGATTTTATGATTAAATGATTGCTACTTTAATATGCAGTAATTCTTTGCATAATATACATACATTATTAGACTCAGCGAGAGCATTATGTGGCATTTTTGCAGACCCTAAGATACATCCAGGTTCTAAGAAAAGTACTGGTAAGTATTAGTGTATAAAATCCAACTGATACCGCTGGTATCATCCAGTACTGGTACTCTCTCATTGGTAATGACTCAGCCCTACTTCCTGGTTTAAGCACATAGTGGTTTGGATCGCATTTAAACTTTAGGCCCAGTCTCAATTAGCCTTTCTGCACATAAAGAAATTTCATATTGGTCCATCCCTACTTGAAATATGCGGTAAAACACCTTTATAATAGCTACAAGAGTAATATATGCTTGGTTTTTTGAAGTGCAAAATGTGAGATTACAAACTTTAATGAAGAGCAGGAATGCTAACAACAAGAAGAAACCAAGAATAAAGATGGAGAATAAAGATGGACATGGAAGAATTGAGGGTAATGGAGAGCTTCAAATATCTAGGAAGCATAACTGAGAGAAGTGGAAGAATAGATGAGATAAACAGAAGAGGGCAAATGGGTGGTGGACTATATCAAAGCTTTTGAAGATTAATATGGAACAGGGATGTGCCTATGAAATGCAAGAAGGTAATATATAACACATACTATGTGCCAATAATTACGTACAGAGCAGAGACTTTGACAATGACAGAAGAGACAAAGGAAAGATGCAGGCAGTGGAGATGAAGTTTTTAAGGAGTATATTGGGCTGGGCATGTTCAGAGGATGGAAGAAGCACGGGTTGTCAAGAAAATATTAAATGGAAAACCGGAAGGGAGAAGGAGAATAGGTAGGCCCAGGAAAAGATGGATAGAGGAAGTGGAAGAAGACCTAAGAAGATTAGGAGTTAAAGGATGGAGAAGAAAAGCAGAGGATCGAGATGAATGGAGAGAGGTAGTCAGGAAGGCCAAAGACCTACATGGACTGTAGCACCGACCAGTAAGTAATATTGGGGAAGGCTAGAAGGGATAGAATAAGGAATGAGGAGATCTGGCAGACAGTGAGGGTAGTGGTGAAGCTTCAGGACAGGATAGATCAGGCACAGATGAGATGGTTTGGACACATGAAGAGGATGGATGCAGAAAGACTACCAGTAAGAGCTTACAATGCACAAGGAGTGGGAATAAGGCCAAGGGGGAGACCAAGATGTCGGTGGAAAGAGCAGATAGCGAAGAGTGTTAGGAGAAGAGGACAAGATTGAAACACCGTGGAAAGAGAGGAGTGGTGGAAGACCAGGAAAAAATGGAGAGGTCTGACTTCTATGACAACCCAGTCAGGGCAGGAAACGGCAAAGGAGGATGATGATGAATGTAAATTTTTAGTGGTATTGAAAGGTGTCAAAACTGCTCATTGTCAAAGTTCCCATGTTCGAATCCCAGCCTGGCCAAGGGTGATCTTTGTGCCACTTCACCTAATCATCGATCATCCTCACTGTTGCAATTAGCCAAAAATGGCAGAAAAGAAATGTAAATTTTAAAAAAATGGAATGTCGGACACATTTTCCATACTTTTCATGAAATGATGTTTAATCCAATTGCATGAAAAATGTTAGTATTTGCTTCGGTGTATTTATTAAACTACAGTGTCTTTTATAAACATAAATTAATAGAACCTTCACAAGTAAGTTGTGTGGAAAACTTCAGTATATGTACTAAACTCTTAAGGGTAAACTAGTAAAATTATTGGAACAACTTCATGTGCCTATATCAATAAATACCAAAGGGTACCAATTAATCTGTCCCAAATAAATTTTATTGGCAAGAAAAAAAACTGTGATTGAACAATTGCAAAGCAAATGTTGTTATTCACACTTCTGACTGTTTTGTTTTATATTACATCACTTTTCTGTCACTTTGAATCAAATAAATGGATGAAGGGACAATCACAAACATGCATGGGCAGGACACCCAACACAAAAACCACAGCGTTTTTGGATTCAGACACCATAGCCTGCTTTGCATGCAAGAATGCAGTTTCCAGTGTGTTCTGTGTACAAGAGAGATTGACATTCAAGTGCAGTTCACAAAAGATTACCACTTTTCAGGTGGTCCATTAGCTCTCACCTGTCCTCCAGTTATCTTAAGGTGCTCCTGGAGGATAGTCATGGTTTTTGGTGTCACGACGTAGCCATCAGTCTTAAAATTTTCTCCAGGTTTGTGGAAGTTCATCTTCTTCATTAACTCTGCTATGGAAACAGGGCCTTGAGCAGCTGGGTCAACTGAAATAAAGAAGATGCAACCATTACCAAAATAAGACATGGCAAACTATAATAATATTCCTGTATCAGATAGTGTACTCACATTACTAAAATAGTTGTCAATAAATGACAAATATTTTTTGCACAGAATGTTACAGTTTCTGTAAAAATCACACATTTCACATAATTTCAATAATATTCCAAAACTACGTTTCTTATGTATTTATTTTAGGATTAACAGTAATTAGTATCGTTGCATTGAAGTGCATGTGAGATATTAACTGAGGCTAGGATAACAGTTACCAATGGACAAATATGCAATTGCAAAGTTCTTTGAAGGAGATAAATGGATCATTAACCTCCATAATAAATGTATGTAACCAAGTGACTGACAAAGAGTTTTGCCTTTGCAAAATAAATTTTGTGTTTAACATTTACTTGTATTTTAAGAAACTAGGGCAAGTTTTGCACTTAATTATTCCGAAGACACAACAATATGCATACATTGGGCAATACTGATGAGAGTACTGATTAATCTGTTCCATTATCAATTAACATGATTACACACTGGAAAGGAGAACACTTAAACATTAGATTTTAACAGTTCAACAGTTGACCGGCCTGGCAAGGTTGTGAGAATAATAGAAGGGGATAAAGGAACATTCGTTTACCTCTGGAGTCCTGTAGTTAAGGTCTCGTTGAATCTGTAGACAAGGTGCAGTCCTGAAAGAAAGTTCCTTCGGTATCGCAACTCCGCGGTAGATCTTTACGTACTAATTGCAAACCAGAGAATTCGGAGGCAACAGCTGTTTACGCAATAAGGTTCTGAGTACAACTGGGGCTGAGAAATGTTCTCTCGAACTATTTATGTGGAATTCAAACTTTCGATCGTTAGAACCGTTGACGAGAGTGCACCTTTCGTTAACGATGTTTTTAGCATAAAGCTGTGTTTGCTTTATTTCCCATACGATTTCCGGTAGCATTCGTATCCGCGGATTTTTCAGATCCACTGAAGGTCGCTGGTGTAATTTGCTTTTAAGTAACTACCGCCAGCATCTCGGCTGGACCCTTTGGCGACGTGATTAACACATTGGGGTCTCATGATGGGCATAGCCCACAATGCACTTAAAGTCAATGTGGACGAACGACGGGCATAGCCCATCCTGCGGTATGCAATCGCTTTGCCGATTGAATGACGGGCTATGCTCGTACTTCGTCTCATGCGCCTGTTCATTCAAGACCCTCTGTTGAAATTCCGACCCCAAGGTGATTCACGTGCTATTTTTATCTCGCACCTGTGACTGTTTGTTGTCGGGTTGATGTACTGTGTATTGTTTAGAATGGCATCGTTAGATCCAGACTGCATAGCGGAAATTCTGCATGAGGATTCCGCCTCAGAGTTTGAAGTTAGCGACGATTTTGATGATGCAGATGAATTTGATTATTGGTTATATTCGTAATAATTATTGTCAACAATATAAACAGTGTTGCAAACTCTAGTATTTTATGAATGAAGTGAGAAGAGGTAATTTTTTTGGGTCTATTCATCTTGCCTCTTGCTTGATTCTCCTATATGCACTGATGTATTTTTAGTTTTTCCATTTATTATTTTGTATAGTGTATGTCAAATGAAAATTTATTTTATTTATTTAGTTTATTTATTAATTTTTACAGATGACGCAGAACCAACTGATACATCCATCATCTGGTCCTGTCCTGCAGCCACTTTTTCATACAAAAGATAATTACTTGTAATTTGTAATTATTTTTTGTTATGTGCACATAAGAAGTATTCTTATGCAAGATTCAAAAGATGTATTGATAGTTTATGTAGTTAATTATTGAAATTTCCAGATTACGAACTTAAACTATCTCTATATTAACATTTGTTACAATGTTGTACTTTTCTTCTTCTTCACAAAACATTGCTGAAAAAAATATTAAAAAATGTCTGAAAATGAAAAGAAAATTTAACAAATTTTTGTTCATTGAAAAGAGGAAGTTTTGTAGATTTAAGAAATATGTGGTAAATAAAAACAAATTAAAAATATTTTTTCTATGATTTTTTGAAAAACAACCAAAAACTGCAGACCAGAGGTAAAAATGCCGTATTATGAGGCCAGGCCCGAATGTGTTAACCTATTGAGTTATGATGCCAGGGGTCCCGGGTTCGAAAAAAGAGAAGGGGGAGAATGAGCTGAAAAGTAGGATATTGTAGAAGTATAAATAAGACATCTGTTCTTGCTCATACTTCTTCTCCACCGATGCTGAATAGCCAAAGCACACTTGAACTTAACAAGTCACAACTGCAGTGTTTTATTCGCAGTTTGTTATTAAGTCCACTTTGTGCACAGAAATACTACCAGGACTGGACCTACAGTTTAAAGTGGAATCCGAACCACTACGTGACTGTGTCAGGCATCAAACCTGGGACAATGGCAGCAACATTCCACTATGCTACCAGGAGGCACATCCTTGCAGTGTTGACATCCAAGCTGAACCAACAACACATGACCAAGGTCACTATACGTCAGTTGTCACATACAGTGGAACCTGGATTTTAAATTTTCCCGCATTATACATTCAATCAAGATCGTCATAACATGGCAAATTGTTTTAAATTTTACTCGATCTTACATTTTCCTGCATTTTAAGTTTTTCAGCTTGGTCCCCTGAAAAACGTAAAATCGAGGTTTCACTGTATATGGAGTCTGAAAAATATTTTCCAAGTTTATTTTTCCAATGTGATAAACTAGGTATTTCTGTGTAATAAATAATTTTCAAGATATTGGCATGCCCAGGATTTTCAAAAGTGAGGGGGGGAAGTATCTCTCTCTTTTTTAGTAGCCTGTCCTATATATTTTGCCATCATTTTGATTATTTGATGTTCTTTTTTTAGGACTGCCAGGCCAAAGGACACACCACTATAAATTCAAGCCAAAATATTGGCATGTTTTCAGCTGGCTTACCTCCATTTATTGCTACAGACTTCTCTGCATCACTCTTTGCCTCCTTCTTGTCTTCCTTTTTCCCTCCTTTTGGCTTCTTCTCTTGTTTCACAGGTGCCAGGTCATCCTCAGTTTTTGGACCAAGAAGATCAAGGACCTGCAAATCCACCTCACTCTTAATGGCCTTCCCATCTGCCCACTTCAACGCTGATCTCGTTTCTTGCATGATAATTCCAATGTTATAGCGATACCTGTGAAAACGTATGGAATGGTGAGTCCTTAACATATCATCTAAATTATATATTTACCACTTCATTCAACATTTAGTAGTCAGTGGAGGTAATTAGAATAATGTGAAC
Organism: Lepisma saccharinum; assembly: GCF_977018435.1. Lineage (NCBI taxonomy): Eukaryota > Metazoa > Arthropoda > Insecta > Zygentoma > Lepismatidae > Lepisma > Lepisma saccharinum. The sequence continues at coordinate 39,916,652 of NC_139237.1, forward strand.
AAGTTTTTGTATTTACAAGTGGTTGTAATTTAACTACCTCTTCAGACCCATTTTGGGATTCTGACATAATTTCATATCATGATCAGGCATAATACTCTTATTTCTTTTCTAATCATGTTTGAGTTTTGTTTTAAGTCCACTTTGTGCACAGATAGGCTAATCAGGACTTGAATCTGCCATTTAAAGTTTGATCCGAACAACAATATGTCTCCACCAGGTATAGACTTCATGTTTGTTTAATCTTTAAACCCCGTTATATGTTTTCGATTCCTGAGACTCATCAAGGAAGTAGCTGGAAATGAGTCAGAATTGGACTGAAGAAGTAATTAAATGAAAACCATTTGTAAGTACAGAAACATTTTACCTTTTGAAGAACACAACATATTTAACTGTACCATTTCCAGCACCCTGAGAAAGACCTCTCCTGTAAAAATAAGAAGATTGTAGCTGTTTGCTGCATAATCACAATATCCTTCATGAAAACTCATCCACGCTTGAAACACCAATTGCTCAGCTGGCAATTTATTCTTGAATAAACTAAAAATTGGGATACTTTACAATAGGGATGGAGTGGAAGTTTTGCCATACCAAAAATGACCGTTTCCTTAGGTACACCCCCTGGAAAGATGTACGCAATTTTGATAAAAAGAATGAGGAATTAAGCTGCTTGGGAAATCAATCTTCTCTAACTTTCCTAGATCTCTGGCCATAAACTCCTACCTTTTCTCTGTGAGCTCATTCTTGTGTCTTGCTATAGACTTCTCCACAGCCTGCTCTATCTGCTCTGGGGTGACGGACACTCCAACCCCACATGCCTCTTCAAATTGCTTCACATTCACATCCTTTATATGTGACAGGAGAAACTCCAAGGCGGCTGGAACAGAAATAACAATAAATAAATAAATAAAAATTTGCAACTGTAACAGTAGTCATTATAAATAGTGTAAAAGACTAACGTCTAGACACATACATTTTGAACAGTAGTCTGAATTTCAAACCCACTTTGGTTCAACACAGAGTAAGAAAGTAATAATTAGGTCTTTCTCTCTCCGACAGCTGCCGAGCAATGTTGCCAGCTTCGCTCTTTTGGAGCAATATCTGGCTCTTTGTGCACTTGCTTGGCTGTGAACTGTGGCACTGGCTCCCTGCCCCACCATGATGACAACACTGGCTCTGGCCCACAAGACCAACTATTGCCATGGATATACATTTTGCACGTGATGTGATATTGTTATATTGGCTGCGTCGTCCCATTCCTTTTTAACTCCTCAGCTGCTTTCTTATAGCGCCGTGGCTGACCTGAAGATGACATAATATTGTTATCTGGGATTCCTTTATTTCCAATTTCATGCAGCCATTGGTGAATTATTGAGATGGGTGATGCTGCCAGATGTAGATGGTGAAAACTAAGAATAAATTGTCATCACTTTAAAGTTAAAGGTAATAGCAGGGCACCCACCCCTCTGACACCTAAAACTACCCTAGGAAGCACTTTATGCAGCTTTCGTTAATCTAGCGCCTTGAAAGTCAACTTTAGCTATATTTAATGTGAAATTTAGCTCTTTTATGCACATCGGGTTTGGTAATATTGCCAGGAAGCAAGGAGAAATGTATTATGCTTATGGGACCATTATTTTATTTGTTCTGTCAGGAATATCAAACATCGAATGACGTAGAAAATTACATGGATGGAAAAAGGACACGTTGAACTATGTCTTAGTCGTAGGAAAAGTCTAAACTCCCATTTGATTGACTTGACTTGAAGTTGATTTCCCATAAGGAATACTTGGGATTCTGTAAATACTTATTGATAATATTTTTCAAACATCATGTCTAGCTTAATAATCACCTTAAAAAATTAATACTCTCTTGTATCGTCAAGGGGTATTTTAGTAGTAGTGCCTATTCCAACGATATTGAAATAAATGCACAACTGGTACGAAATTGTTACTCTTCACCTTAAACCCTCACATAACACCTATTTATTTCCCAATCCCTCATGAAGAACCCTTCATGTAGAGACATTTAAACTTTCCACAATGTTGATCACACATGGGTAAAGTACAAGTTTTCTATAAGCATATAAATTGTATTTTTAAATTATGACCTTTCATAAAAATATAAATTTTGATAAACAAGGAAAACAATTTGCACCAATTACACGGTCACTAGTAGCAACATTCAACTTTTAAATTACACAAAACCATGAAATTCGAAAAACTGTTGTAATTTTTAGGATGTTGCAAATAATGGCATCCCCAGTGATGAAATGTACATGTATTTCATTTGAAAAGTAATTTAAAATGCATTTTTCTGCAAAGTGAACATCTTTTTACAAAATTTTACCGAATTAGGTAAGAATAATGCAAAACACTGCAAGTGTTTGTTGTACCTTGACAACTTTAAATGGGCAATCATGTGCTATACGAAACATTTATTTTATGTATAACACAGTATTCATGAATGAGTATCGCAAAACTGTTTTAATTAAATTCATTTAACCCCCCTTCCCCCACGAACACACACTAAAATAGCTTATCAACTTGCATCCATTTTCATACGTTGTTCCCATTTATCATCCAGAGGAACGAGTACAAAAACAAAAAATTTCACTGCTTTAACATTCTGCTGATCTAGCATTGTCCTCCCATTTTTGTCAAGTTTTTATTTATCATAAAGTTTGTTTTTAGTCAATCTTATGCTATCATAAAGTTGGTTTTTAGTCAATCTTATGCTCAGGTAAGTTAAAATGGACTGGCCCTACAGTTCAAAGGGGGAGGGGGCTCCCCGATGGGGGTGGTGGTTGTTGTCGGCTTGTAATCAAGGGGTTCCGGGTTTGATACCTGGTGGAGGCACATAGTGGTTCGGATCCCACTTTAAACTCTAGGTCCAGTCCAGATTAACCTTACTGTGCATAAAGTGGACTTAAAACACCAACTCAGTTTAAAGGGGGATCCAAACCAACCATTTGATTGCAAGGCAACAGTGGTACAACTACATCCTCTGAGAGGCTCTACAAATTTGTTTCTCGAATCATTACACATTGAGTGAAAAGTTTGGGAATTATATCATAAATAATAAAACTCCTTGTAAGAAATTATCACCACACAAAATTGTTAAAACAATAACATTCATGGATTTGACCCTTTTTGACACATTAAGAGCTTGCAAGGATTCTTGCTCTTTTTCCTGCAATAATTGTTTGCTGTGCCTTTAGATATCGTTTCAGTGCACAAAAATGTTCAGATCCTAAGAAAGTGCATTTATTTCATCATTGAAATGTCAAGGAAAGACAGATCATGTCAGGAAAGAAATATTACTTGATGAGTTAAATACTGTTATCAAAACTGCAAATGAAGATTTACCAGGAATTTCTCCAGTGATAAGATAAAAAAGATAAACCTCCTGAAGGATAAACTTTTTCTAGGATTAACGTTTCCTCCTCCTCTATCAGCACACAGTAAATGCCTAATCTTCTTCAAATCTTAAAAATTTTAACAAAATGAAACCATGAAAAGTGAAACTAAAACAATAAATTCTCAAAGGCATATAAGTCAGTTACATCACATACCAAATTGGGTTTGATATCTATATTTTTGCATGCTGTCAGGGGTAGACAAATTCATGGTGCCTAAACATTTTCACCTGGTACCTAAATTTTCAAATCCGGTTCCATTTTTAAAAAAATTCGAGATCACTTGTGGAAGTTTCCATTACATTTTAAAAAAAAAGTTTACTATATGTCTTTTTTCTAATGTTTGTGTCTTTTCTATATCACGTTTATAATTAAATCAGAATAATAAACATGCCATTATAATGTTTTCACTGTTGCTAGCCAAAATTTAATATATGCCGTGATATGGTAGAGTTGGTTACAGATTAGAATTATTGCATAGGTTATTTATAGTGTTACTGGCTGAGCCTAATTCTGGAAGGCCACTAAGGTACAAGAATTAATTACCTTTAATACAATCTTGCATTAAATAATAAATGAGATGTTCTATGGTCACATATCCAAATGTGTAGCTTTATCTTAGTTGAATATTTGTACCCCCCCCCCCTTTCAAATGTTGGCTCCTGAGAAAAAGGAGCTAGCATCTGATTTATTTTTAATTTTGTCTATCTCTGCATGCAGATATTTTGCATGAGCGAGATCCATATCTGATTTCTTAAATTGCAAACTTATTTTCTTGCAAAACAGTCATAATTTTGTTACAAGATATACATTGGTTTCCATGCAGCATATGTTTAGCAATATATAAATAATTTACTTAACTGCTAAATTTATTAAATTGCTATAACTATAATCTGTGTCATTCTATGCCAAATAACAAAAAAACAAAGCCTGCAATCCAAGCATCTCAGCTTTTTATGAAACTCTATTATGAGCCTTGGTGAACATACGGGATTGTGAGAAATTTGTGCTAACATATATACAACGCATCTTCAAAAGATCAAACCTTTATTCTAAACACAGTGATGACATACATAAGTAGAGAACGCATTTTGAGATGCTAAAAAAGAGGGATTTATGACTTTATAAACTCCATTTTAGGTGCTTATAATAAATTAATCTGCATAATTATTAATTAATAATAATTTTATGAAACTGGTTGTAGATGCAATTTGTATACAAAAGTTACTATTTTAGTGCAATGAACACTATTCTTTGATTATAAAAAAAAAATTGTCCAATGTAAAAACCTTATCATATTTTGAAGTACTGCAATGTTCTCCGTGGTGATGTTCTTCCAGTGGTCCATGAGTAAGTGCTTGTATAGTCATGCATGGGTTTGAAACAATCTCATTAACTTTCAATGAGATTGTTACAACCTGGAAGTGTCTACGGAGAACCTTCTCTCTATGCTGCAGGAAGTTATTGGTGCAAACTTCAGAAATGCAACTGCTGCTGATTTCCAGGGCAGGTCTGGTTTTCCCCGAGGCATAGTGGAAAAGTCACCTTGCAACAAAGAGGGTGTAGGTTCGATGTCCGTTGGGGAGGTACATAATGATTCGGATCCCACTTTAAACTGTACGTCAACTCCCGATTAGTCTACCTGTGTATAAAGTGTGTTCGTAAAACTCAACCTCACAACTAAAACCGCAGTCAAGTTTGCAGTGGTCTTCTCTCCTTGATGAACAGCCTCTACACTAGGGCAGTTGTAGTGTACGGTGCAAACCCTCCCCTTTCACCTAACTGCTGTGTCAATGGAGGAAATAGATGACACAATGGTCACTTACAGCAGGCACTCAAAACAGCTAATCAGATGGATATATTCTTGGAACCTTCCCGCAGTCTTACACTGTTGGAGGCCTGTTTTAACAACTGAATGATTTTGTAGCTAGGATTCCATTCCAAAACAGCCCACATATTTGTTTGGTATGCTACACCTATGGTCCCTTTAATTGCCTGGAAATACAGCGTTCAACAATGGAGAATGCCTCATCCAGTCAGTTCGCTCCACATTTTTCCAATTTCATGATGCAAGCTGGAAGATGGCGGAAATTTGCACAGAGGAGAAGCTGACACCCCTTGCTGCTGCATTGCTTCTTTTGCCCTCTCAGATTCCTTCAAGGTCTCAAAGTTCCACGGTTTCAAAATTTTATGGTGGAAATTAAGGTCATTGGTTCTTAACAAAACTTATTTTTAAGGTTAAGCGAATGGTTTAAAATGTGTTTTTCAAGTCAAAATAGGGTTTTTAGGCATTTATAGTTTATTTAGGATTTTTTGGTCCTATAGAATTTCAGTAGAGGGGTGTTGTGTACATGAAACGCAAAGATATCTAAATAGCACGTGCCTAGGATATAGCAAAATAAAATAGGTATGGACCTAGAAATCTGTTCCCTAATCATAAGGTTTGATTCACATTAGTGCTCAAGAAACGCTCAGGTCACGGTCTGCTCAAATATTCTTCAATGATTCTTAAATAGAATCATTCACACCTGGCACTCAGTTCAAAGTACACTCAGCTCACGGTCCGGTCACGTGCACAGTCACAGATGCTTCTGGGTCGCAACACCAGTGACATTTTATGGGATTATTACAACCCAGAAGTGTCCATGACAGTACAATTATGAAAAATTCTGTATTATATTGTTATATACCACATCTGTGCATTCTTTCGATAATTTGAACACACTCAAGTTATTTGTAAACTATATAGGTATTTTCATTTTATTATATTGTTTCAAGGATAGCAATAATCAGGCATTATATAGCCTAATTGATTATTTTTACCTTAGAAATAGATATACTATGAGCAATTCCCTAGTAGAAATTGCTGCATTTTTTTTATAAAAGGCCAACATTTTTTTGGAATGATTTCAAAAGTTGCAAGTGATATTTGAAAAATATTGAAAAAACTTGCTGTTGTGCACTAGACGAGGGTATAAAACTTACCATTGTTTTGCAGCTTGACTAATTGGATGAATCAAACTGTCTCAATTTTCATGTTTTTTTTCATTTTCTTCTCACGCCAATGCTATAACAGCCAAGTTCGTCATTGAAAAAGTCTTAGCTATCGTAGTTAGAACAATTGGCAGGCATTTTGTACAAGAAAAATCGGTGTATACGGCCAAGAATTCAACACCACCAGTTAAAGATGATTGTACGTTGACAAAGTGAACTTGAGTGCTAATGTGACCTGAGCATTGCTTGAGCAGATGTGAATCAATCCTAACAAAACTTATTTCATTTCCTTTCAAACAAGATTACAATGAACTTCTTACATCAATTAGAGAAAGGGCAATGAGATATGAAAGTTTTGAGTATGGGCTAAAAACTCGCACAGGAAGCTAAAATTTCTCAAAATTTCATGCATCCACATAGGATGGGTTTCCTAAAAATATTAGATGGTTGGGTGAGATATCACTTATATTTGTTGATTTCACATCTTGATTGTATATTCTCCTGAAAGATCATAATAAAAAATGTTTTTATTTGCTTAAAACAAGCCCAAGTCAGTAGGAAGAATTAGCAAGTCTTACACACAAATTCAAAAGCTCCTAAGGCAAGAGAAAAAATCACCACAAAAGAATTATCAACACACCTTACCATCTATCCTAATCGTTGAATCGAGTTTCCCCGTGAGGACGTATTGCACCAGGAGAGGCAAATGGTGCATTATCTGAGGCTTTATCCTCGTTGCGATGTGATACAGCAGCATCCCACAACCTGCATTGCTTCCACCCCATTTGTTTGCCTGAAAAGATTTCGGGGGAAATATTACAGTACGATTACCTACTGAGAACAACCTACAAGCATGCATGATCACATAAACAATACTAAACTCTGTGATGCAATATCCCTTCAAAGGTCAAGGTCTGTCAAGAGACTTTTCATGGGAAGGTGTACGGTTAATAGACACCACTGGTCGTGTTATAATATTTATTATTAGATCGGGAATGTTTCAGCCTCAAGGGCTGCTCTTATAATGAATTAATACAATGGAAAAATGGAATAAGAATATAGATTGAAAAGGGGAAAAAAATAATTGCATGTAAACTGAATAGATGTATATGGAATATAATAATATAAATTGAGCAAAGAAAATGGATTGCATGTAAATCAATGGATACAAATATCCAATGTTTGTCAACTTAATTTTTACTACATATATAACTTGAAGTCAGGTGGAATAATGAATAAAATAGAAATAATAATAATAAAGTGGAATAAAATGATGAAATTTAAAATGTTAATACCTATAACAGGCTATATGCAGACAGTTGCTAGTTGTTATAATGGTTATATTTATGACTGAAAAGTTACTACTAGTGATAAGTGTTTCACTGCCTTTTTAGTAGATACGTTTGTTCATTCATTTTTAACCCTAGGACACTACTGTACGTAAAATTTACGTGTGGTGTGCCCTTAATTCCCTTCCCTATTTTCCACCTCTCACCTAGACATTCCTCCACCTAGCAGTGTCTCAAGCAGTCTGTCGGACGTAAGGCAGCACCGTGGTAAGGAGGATGCAAGCGCTGATCATCTTGATTTGGGTTGTTATGTTGTGCACTGTACGTCAATTTTACGTAGCTTTAGTAAAACTAGAAAAATCTTTCACATAATTTTGACATTCGTAAATTTGATTTGGATAGTTAGATTTTGAAAACAAAAGTTTGTAAGCATGCACTATTCTCTTGTAAGACTTTAAAATTACATTCGTTCCTTATTTACAGCGTTATGAATATTATTATTGTTTGAACTTTTCACCTTCATTCTTAATGTACGTACAGGCTCGTCAATCAAGACATTCTCTTAAAATATTCTATGTTTAGTAAAACCATGTTTATACATTTTAAAATGAAGAATAAAACTAAAATATAAGGAAAATAAATAAAATCATGTTCACAAAGAATTGTCATTTTGTTTTCATGGTGTATAGGTTGAGTTGAAAATACATTCCTTCATGTATGTAAAATTTACGTAGCGCTAGTTACACTGTAATATTGGAACACGATAGTGTTCTAGGGGAAAATACCATTTATGGCTGTGCCATACACTCACAATAAGATATGAGGGGTTCAGAGCATAAGTGCCATAACTCCTTTCAAGACAGTTTTGAGAAAAAGGCACATTTAAATAACATAGTACTATTGCAGAGGTTTTCCCGGACAATCAGCCAGGTGATTTCCGGAAAAGCTTTCGAGAGCTAACGTCACTCTCATCTTCAGGGAATGAAGTGTATTACCATATTTAGCTGTTGGAGCACAAACATAGTGATGCCTCTATGAGCAAGACCTTGAAACTTACTATCCATGACAAAAATATAGAGTTCTTGATTTGTGTGCTTATAAAATTGTACTCTGTGGGAGGAAAAAAGTAAAAAATACCTCATTGCAAATCTACAAGTGTCTGCTATTAGACAAAAGCAAGACAAAGTGCTTTTAAGTCAGACAAAAATGTTCGTAAAAGTGTAGTTTTTCTTACTTACGTTGAATTCAATTGTGTGTAGCTTCATGTAAAACAGTCGTAAAAATATGATTTTTTTTGTGATTGAAGCTTGTTAACATGGAAATATCTCGGAATTATCTTCTGTGGAACAGACACAATTAATGATTAATTATGGTGTTGCAATCTCTGTAATGGTCAGCCCAATGGTCATAAAATGCATATCAAAATAAGGTAACAGTATGGTATAGTGAAAACACATTTCAAATTTACAGGAGAAACTACTTATGGAACTGGTTATCTTTAGACTTTTGGAAGCTCGCGAAGTGTTTTCTCCCTTCGTTCAACTTATCTGGCCAGTAAATAATGTAATTTTCGACATTAATGTATCTTAATGCATGATAGCTCTTGCCACTATTACCGTGAATCAAATGTTCCGTGCATTCGATTATGTAACCCCCTGTTAGTGTAGCAACCACGCGGTAATTTTACAAAAGTGAAACAGCAGGTTTTTTTTCCAATTTAATTTTCTGTTTGCCTAACCTAACTGAACCTAACCTAACCTTTCGTGAATGGTTTGTGGATCAATTTTTGCTTAAAAACCTTCTGTGAATAGTTTGTGCGGCATTTTTCGGTTAATAAGTTTGGAAACACTGCATATCAGCTGACGATAGACAACATGAGTCAAGATTTGTCCACCATATTGTGTGTAACAAAAGTGAATTAGCAACAAACAATAAATACTTGTAATGTGAAAAATTACGCTATTTTCAGTGAAAAAAGCAAAATCCAATGTTCAAAAATGTTCCGCTATACATAACAGGTAAGTACAAATGTAAATAATTAGGAAATAAACGAGTGAAATGTATTTTCACTATACCATACTGTTACCCAAAATAAAGGCCATGGAATAAAAAACAAAGTTCCAAGCACGTGAACTTTGTTGTAAAGGGCAGTCGCTTTCACTATAAACTCTGCGTCCAAGCAGCTTTGACACGGAAAATGAGTCGAAACAAAGCATTGCGCAAAGGAAAGCATTGTAGAGATGCCAAAATTTTATTTGTTGGTTCCTGCCGTGAATTATTGTCTGAACTCTCATATATTCATAATGGAAATTTCTGTAAGCAAACTCAAAATATTAAAATAAAAAATTAAACAGAATTCAAAAAATTCAAGTGCCTGGTGAAAATTTTTAGGCACCAAGGTGACCGGATGCCCTATATTTTTCTACCCCTACCCCACACAATGATGTAATGTTCTAAAACATGGTAAAAGTGCTCTGGGATATGAAGAGAACAAATGCTGGTCACACCGATACTAAAGGCTTCACGAATATCCTTTTTGCCCCTGTAACAAGATAGTGGGAAATGTATATTTTCCAGGTATGCATTTATTTCTTGATGATGGTTTTCTATTAGAAGCAATTGGGCATATGAAATTATTCCACAATAGGAGGAATTGTATGAACACTGGTTACACTTTGTTATTTTTATGGTTTCCACATCTTGGAATACATTTGATAAATGTCTGTTATATCGGACACACATTTCTTAATTTTTACAGAAGAAACTACTTACGGAAATGCGTTTCTATAGTATTTTGAAAGTTCTCGGAGGTATTTTCTCACCGTAGAATGCTGCACAACAAGAAATAAGCACTTTTGATGTAATAAACTTGCATTTTGTGCAAAGCGACAACATTATGCCGTTGTTTCAATTATGTACCTGCAGGTGGCGCGATTGTCGAAAGTCATGCGGTCTCGCCAGTGTTTCCACACGTGCCTTTTTTTTACCAGAATTTTATTTATTTAACTATGCTTACCTAACCCAACCTAACCTTGCCGGAAATGGTTCGTGGGGCTATCGTGAAGGATTTTTGGGGCTATTGTGAATGGTTTTTGGGGCCATCCGTCAATGGTTTGTGATGACATAATGAACACGAAAGTAGGTATTTTTCGGTTAAGAAGGTTGAAACACTGCATACCCCACTCCAAATCGACAAAACACAAGCACGACGATCTACAGCTGTGTGTGCCATATTGTATGTTCCGCAACGGAAGAAAGGACCCAAAAGAATTACTTGTAATGTGAAAAATCGAAGTTATTTTCATGTAAAAAGCATAATGGTACCTTCAACTATGTTCCGCAATACACAATTGGTAAGTAGTACCTTCAACTATGTTCCGCAATACACAATTGGCAAGTAGTGCCTTCAACTATGTTCCGCAATACACAATTGGTAAGTACGAACCATTTAAAACTGAAAATATTCGATAGAAATGTGTCTCCGATATAACAGACAATTACCATAAATTTCATGTTGTGTTAAACCCTAAAATTTCTCAAATAAATTTTAAAAGTTGGAGTTTTTCAGGGCCACAATAAATTAAAAAAGGCATCTTGAAAAGGATATTATTTGAAAACTCATCAGTACCTCATTTTCCATCCTCAGATCAAACCCTTACAGGCCCAAGTTCCTTTTGTTTTATTGCGATTATATCATGTTATGAATGCAATTTTTACATGGTTCGATTTCGATTTATGTCTGTTTACACATACTGCGGAGTTTTAACAATCACTTAATATTTTGTTCAAAATATATGCTATCGTGGTTAGGTTATGCAGGTTAGGTTTGGTTCCCTTAGCATTAAAATAAAGTCCCTACATGCATTCTATTAAGGTTCCGATTTACTTCTACATTCATTCCCACGCTTCTACGATATTTACTGTCGCTTGTCAACGGAGAATATATTGTCCACAAGAAGTGCATAAGGTAATTTTCAAGTTGTTTTTTTTCAACATAAATAACTTTTTTCGAGTCCAAACAGCGCTCATTACTTTAAGGAAGGTTCAAATTTCGTGCGGCAATGATTTCCAAAATTTTACGATAATTAGTCTTTGTGCTAGAAGAAATCATAAAACAATCGGAACAGTTACCCATCCCCATGATCCAAAATGGCAAGAAATGGTGTTTGAATTGTCTTCTAAGTAAAAACTGAAAAATTAATAGAACATGACAGTAGTTCCATTTTCCATTCATGACTAAATGTTTCTGTCAGAACCCAATATCTTGCATTGTTGGGTCCTGCATATGTAAATTTATTTTAAAGATTTGAGTTAGCTATTTGAACACAGAAACTGACATTTGAATGAGTTGTGTTGCATAACTATTTCGATAAGAAGTGTCTTTGACTACTCAAGTTCAATTGCCCATGTATGATTTGACTTACCTATACCGGTATGTGGATTTTAGAAATGAACTAAATTAGAACACCCTGCTATAATATCACTGGACAAACGTTAACAGCCATCACAAATGAATGTAATAACGTAAAGTACTTTAAAATACCGGAAAAATGGAGGAATTGCAGGGAGGACTCTTGTATACTGTTACCCATTGCCGTTTAGTTCTTGCCACTTCTTCAATAATACACTTCCATGCCTACACGGTACAAAAAAAAACAACTTCAAAATAGCTTTTTATTTCCAAATACTACACTTTGTACACCACACATGACGAATTTATGATGAATTTCCTACCTCTTCTATTGCCTGCTTTATGTTCTTCGTAACTGCTTCATTTTTAAGAGTTTCTTCCGCTTTCTGCTTGCTTAATCCGATCTTGCTCATTAATAACTCCAAGTCCCCCATCCTCTGACTGTTATTATAATATTGCACGAAAATTGCATCAGATTACACGTGTTCACAAGTTTCTTACATACTTCAGCACCAGAAAATGTTGCACAGATGTGTACTACACAAGTCACAACCGGAACACAACGAACTGATGGATAAAAGCACAGATTAATGATAAAAGTCCCATAGATCACAGATTACTATATACACATACACCACAGATTAGATATAGCACATATACCTTCACCCTTCGCACCGCTTCAGCTCAGATGTTTCAACAGTGTATCCAACCTACTATACAGTTCAACTATAATAGTGCCGCTATACAAACAGGCCCGTAGGTAGGTGGGGAAACTGCCCTTGAGAGCCTACTTTCTCCCAATTGAAAAATAACACATTCCTACCTGGAATTCTCACTAATCTTTACAATTATATCCTGTATTACTCCAGCAACATAAAAATACACATATTGATTTTGTGATTTATTAAGGTGTATGGGATTCCCTTTAATGTCGTACCAGGATTGGAGACAAATTCCTTTCCAGATTCGGACTTCAGGAAATGATTTCGCAATTTTCAGTATCTAGAACAGTTGTGACATTTTGAGTAGTCTTGTATTAAAGGTACATACCTAATGTATTCGGATGTTTCTCCCGTCCCGACCAAAAGAATTCTGTCCCGCACACCCCTAACTAGCACAATCGGGAGTCAAGAACTGTTGCTTAAAATTATTTTATCGTTATTATAAAAATAAATAACATTTTTTTTCGAAATCATACTCCGATCACCCTCCCCAATAATATTTTCAATAAACGGCCTCAGTGGCAGAGTGGTTAGCACAGCGCGCTACGACGCCATTGGTCCCGGGTTAATGCCGGTCTGGGTATGGGAGTTCCTTGTGAGTGTCCCTTCATCAATTTCATTATGATATATTCACTCTCTCTCATCTCCGCGATTAGCCAAATGTGGCAGAAAGGCAAACAAAATTAACCAAATCAGCCAACAGCAACATTTCGTCTATCATTTCGATACATTCTGTACATCAAACTCTAGCAGCGCACCTAGGATGTTTTTTGGGCCTCCCCGATGGCGCAGTCCGGTGGAGGCACATGGCACAGTGGTTCGGATGGCACTTTAAACTGTAGGTCCAGTCCCGATGAGCCTTTCTGTACATAAAGTGGACTTAAAACAACAATTCAATCAATCAAACCTAGGATGTTTCTGATGCCATGTGACCAACATCGCCATCCATCCGTCGAACATGACAGAAAACTTCAGAGAAAAGGTTTGCCCGAAACAGGATCCAATCTGATCATAAAGTTACACTAAATCACTTGGAGTTGAATTCAACAACGACGAACATAATAATAATAATACTAATAATAAAGTAAAGTACTCCCCTGTGCTTTGCACCACGTCATGAAGGCGTATAGGGGGTGTGCATGACCGAAGGTGAGGGTGATGTGATCAGTACCACGCCCCTGGCCACCTTTACCCCCAGGTACCCACTTTACACGATGCTTGGTGGGCGCCGGAGCTACTTGAACCGGTGGAAAAATTCCCAGTTCTCTCCCTCCGGGGATCGAACCCGGGTCTCTCGCTTTGCAGTCTGACGCCCTAACGACTTTTTTTAATTGAAAGGTACTCCTATTCGGTGGTATCCCCGTCATTCACACTTTTTCATCAACATTCATACATATCAGTTTTTCTCTTTATTCTCGGTTTTCTCATTTACGGACAACACAAACATCCATGTCCTAGCTGGGATTCGAACCCGTGACCCCTGGCGTCGTAGCGCGCTGAGCTAACCACTACGCCACGGAGGCCGACTAACGACTGTGCTACCGTGGTTAATAATAATATTAAGGTAAAAATAAAATAAGTAAGTGCGCGTGCCTCTCAGACCGGTACCTACTGTGGCTATATGTGTAAATATGATATTGCAAAAAATATAGGTATATTTGGGCTAAATAGCATTTTCTTGCAGTGACGTGCACCATGGGCGTCGGAAGGGGGCGTCGAACGGGTCTGTGGACCCCCTGAAAATTGACATCGTTCATTTAAAGAAAGAAAGCCGAAAGTTTGTTACCCTTACTGTTAAGAACAGAAATAAAGTTAATTTAGTTAGTATTCGAGCTGAATAATCAATGTAAAAATGCATTGGATCGAAAATTTTGAGTGAAAAATACAGGAACAAGTTTATATTCTACCATTTCATACAAAGGACAATTGGTTCCACAGTTTTCAAAATTTTAATAATTGCAGTTGTAGGTGAGAGGTCACACAACAAACTTTATGAAAAAATCCCCCTAACATTTAAAGCCTGATCTGGAACGAGACGTGCAAAAGTTAATATCAAAATACATTTCAGATAATAACTGCATAAAATGCAAAATAAATAATTGAAAATAGTTGTGCTGGTATTCACTCGTTTGTTGGATCGTGTCTCCCAATTTATATAATAATAATAATAATAATTATTATCATTATTTTGAATAAAATGTATTTTTGTTAGTTTCTATTTATTATTGTATAATAACATTTATAACCTTGGTAATAATACTTATTATTCCTCTACTATTGAACTTTTATCATTTTCCCGACCCCCCCCAAAAAAATTTCTGGTGACGCCCATGGACGTGCCTAGGATTTTCGAGATGTGTGTGTGCTTGTGGGAAGGGTGGGGTTGACGTATACTTTTTGCTGTGGTCAGTTCTCAATGTGCCATCTTTCCCTGACTTTGACGTTCCTTGACTGGACTAAAGGTAAGGGGGGTTTCGACCAGTGCCAACCACAGCTTGGCACGTCACTGATTTCTTGTTTGTTTGGGGAGGGTGACGGCGAATGAGTTGTACGGGTGGTTGTACTCCCATGTCACCCTATGGCGCCATCTCCATAAGTAATTCTTTCAGGATCGAAAAAAAAAGATAAGTTGGGAACCCCCGCCCCTTGGGCAAGCTACGCATGCAAGGAATAGCCACTAGATACTCAGTATTGGGGGGAAAACAAGAAACCCAGTTGGAAACAGCAATTTCTTGAGGGAGATAACACTTCACTCCAAGATAACTGAAACCATAAATCATACCTGACTTCTTATTATTATCACTTAATCCCTTTGGAAGTTATCGATCCAATTTTATCTTTTCGTGAAGAACCGAAAGAACTGATAATCCATTACATGATCCAGCTTTCACGTCATTTCTGAAATTGCACACCATGATTTGTAGCTATTTCAAGACTTGTTTCCATGTATCGTAACATATGCAATTGTGCGAAAGAAAACAAATTCACTCTATAGTGTATCATGTAAAAATGACTGGTATACACATGAGAAGTATGTAGAAATAGTGATTGAATATACTTTAAAAAAAGAAAGAATGAATGAACACTGCAATAGGAATTTTAATATACAGGGTGAACAGAAACTATAGGGACAAACTTCAGGAGGTGATTCCTGACAGGTAAAGGAACAAAAAAGTTAATATAGACATATGTCCGGAAATGGACGGTGAGCCTGCAATAAAGCAATTAGTACCGGTACACATTACATGGCATGACTTTCATCCATGTTACAACAGGTGTTCAAAGTGGCCTCCGTGGGTTGCAATGCAAGAGTCCACACGTCGCATCATGGATTGCCTCACTCATTCGAATGTTCCAGCCTGTACCCGAATAGCGTCGCAGGCTACACGGACACACTCTTCAAGGGTCTGCACATCAGGAGCTGGCTCAGCATATACAACACTTTTCAGATGCTCCCACAAGGAAAAATCAAGGGGGTTTAAGTCCGGCGATCGAGCAGGCCATGCCACAGGGCCTCCTCGTCCGATCCATCTTCTGGGGAAGATGTTGTTGAGGTGTTGACGAAGAATAATGCGAAAGTGGGCTGGCGCTCCATCATGCATCAGCCACATTACCTGTCATATTGCCAAAGGCACATTCTGAAGCAAAACAGGCTCATTGTTCTGCAGGAATTCCAGATACGTCTGTCCGTTAAGGTGTTGTGGAAGAACAAATGGTCCAAGTAGATGGTCGCCAATAATCCCTGCACAAACATTGATGCTGAACCATTGCTGATGAGACGATTCAACCATTCCTCGAGGATTGGCTGTTGGCTTGTAGCCCACATGACGATTGTGTAGGTTGACGATGCCATCTCTACCAAAGGTCGCTTCATCGGTCAAGAGGACTGACGACAGAAAACCCAATATGGTGGTGGCCTATTACAAAAACCAGCGACAAAACCGTCCCCTTGGATAATCCCTGCACACGTTGCAGGTGATAGGATAGTAGCGGTTTTCATGCAGGATACACAACACCGTCGCTTGGCTTACACCATGCTGGCGGGCCACTTGCCTGGAGCTTGTACTGGGGTTGTTCTCAATATCATGGAGCACAAGTTCCTCCAGATCTGGTGTACGTACATGCCGCGGCCGCCCTCCATGTTCGCCTGTATGAAAGGCCCCAGTGGTCCTGTTTGTACGGGTACGTGGCTCGATAAATCCATGCGGCCTCTCGACCGTTTCCATCTACTGGACCGTATACGAAAACCATCTCGGCTTGTTCCTGGTATGAATAACGGACCATGGTGCTTCGGCGTAGCTCCAATCACACAATCTACAACACAAAAAAGCACACTGTGAGTTATGAGAGGATTATGTCGTTGTTCAGTGCCATCTACCTTGGCAAATATGCGTTTCCGGACTTATGTTGATGAGAACTTTTTTGTTCCTTTTCCTGTCAGGAATCACCTCCTAAAGTTTGTCCCTATAGTTTCTGTTCGCCCTGTATAGTTCTTATTTTTTCAAAGTATAACTGATTTATATTTTTGGTATTTTCACGTCGATTTTCGAGATAACATTTGATGAGGATTCGAGCCTAACACCTCTGGCTTCGTAGCGTGCTACTCAAACTTTTATGTCAAGGGTGATGAACAGTGGCGTAACGCGCATTGTCAGTTTCTGGTGTCTCAGGAAAATTTAAACCACAGACAAAGGTACGGTAATAACCTAATCTATTACATCTTGTTTATGAGCAGAAGCCCAAGTAGCTGCAAATATTTAGAAGTTATCTAGACTTTGTAAGTTCTTTCTTAGGGGCTTTTTTATCTGTACCTTCACTCTCCCTGTTGTGACCTTTCGTTTAGACAGAAATCTGTGACTTTGATGTCTTATGCAAATTCCCTTCGCATCTTTAGCAAAGGTCAATATCTCCCAAGGTTTGAACGAAGGGGAGTGTCATTGCTTCGACCGGGGGTGAAATGTACTGTAGGCAATGTGATTTAATATTATGCGTCTTCTTCTGTGTGATCAGTGGCGTGCATTAAGGGGGGTGGTGGTGGGGGATATAACCCCCTTTCCCCCGTTGGTCCAGTATTCCCCCCAAAAAAAAAGAACGTCAAAGGTAGGAAAAGATGGCAAAATGAAGGCTGACTACCAGAAAAAGTATACATCACCCCTCCCTTTCGAAAATCCTGGGCACGCCACTGTGTGTGATATACATATCTGTATCATCTAAAGTAGTATTGAGTGTGCAGTGGTTCCCAAAGTGTGCGACGTGGCTGGGTTTTAGGGGTGCCGCGATATGTTCCATTATTTTCACTGACTTGATTATATTGTTCCAAATATTTGCTTATTTAGTACTTTTACATGTAAAATGTTTCTGAATTTGAAATATGTGCATATTTTTTAACTAAGGAAAGCAACCTAACCACACTAATTTGGCGTTGCAAGTGCAAGATAGGCCTAAATTCTGACTAGGGCGCCGTGGAAAAATCTTGAAACACTAGGGGCGCAGTGAAACGTAAACGTTTGGGAACCTCTACTGTAAGGGGTGATTTCAGTATCAGTCAATTAACACTCCAAGAGATGGTTTAATAGATGTAGAAAAATGTAGTATCTGTATGATATTTATACAAGGGTTGGATAAAAAGTAATGGCAACACTGCTGTCCCGTGAAAGAAGCAAGTCACAGCGCCACAACCGTTTCGTGGTTGATAAAGGAATGTCAGACGAGGAAGTATAGTGAGTGGGGTGCGATTGTATGTTATTCAGTCAAAAACAGCAGTGCTCTGAAGCAGAGGACGAGAGTGCAAGCGCCCTAACAATATGTTTAAGCCAAGCGTCAGGTTAACCTTGCAGCAGGTTTTCGCATATGTAGATCCAAACGTGCGCGCAAGAATATAGTTCCACTGAGACGGGTTCTATTCCGACACAACTGCATACTTGCAAGAACACAGTTATTTGATTTGTAAAATACAGACAAAATAATACATCCATTAGCAGGTGTGGACTTGATCGGTTGCAATCACTGTGCAGACGAACTTGGATCCGCAGATTCGCCAACTGGAGTTTGTATTGAGCTGAGGAATCCCTGAAGCCCAAGTGCGAGTCGAGCAAGACTGAATACGTTGCAGAGCGCGTCGAATCCGTGAAACCAGTGTTGCACATCCCACTATTTTAACCCTATGTTTATTGTGATTAATAATCGTGCTATACAGCGGCGAGAATAGCTGAATCAAGCAAGGTTTCCTGTTCAGCGAGTGTTATTGTGGGCTTCATCCGAAGGGAAAAGCTCTTCAAATCAAGCAAGTTGTTTAAAATGCATAATCCTCCTTACGGAAACAAGATCAAAGTAAAACA
Organism: Lepisma saccharinum; assembly: GCF_977018435.1. NCBI lineage: Eukaryota > Metazoa > Arthropoda > Insecta > Zygentoma > Lepismatidae > Lepisma > Lepisma saccharinum. The sequence goes on from NC_139237.1 coordinate 39,935,821, forward strand.
GGCCGTGAGGTGATTTGCCGTCAATGGGCGCACGAACTGTATCCCGGGTGTTGAATGATTTGCGGTTTGAGTTTAGGAAGAGGAAACGATTGTTTGTTGTTTGACTACAAAAGAATGTCCCCGGTATTAAAAGATATCACCGTGAGAAGAAACATGTTTATTATTTGGACCAGACGTGCTTTAACTCTGGGAGGGGCGTGGGCGTTATATTGATTTTTTTTATTATATATATATATCACCATGCAAAACCACCGCCAGGGCTGAAGAAACCGACGAGAAAGGGAGAGGGGAAGGGGGAGGCTTATTGTTTCACCTACTGACGGCAATGACGTCTTTGTTGAAGGCGCATATATTTACTGTTCCGTGCAAGGAAAGGGATGGATGATTAGCAAGAAATGGACAGACCAAGATTTGAATCCTGGTTTAGTGAAGTGATTCATAAATTGTAACCAGAATAATAGCAGCAGACAATGCACCTGATTGTATATATCCACAATAACAAATCATACTTTTTTTTTGCTGGTATAACTTGAAGTGGGTGTGTCTTACAGTAACAAAGGTTTTCATAAACGTATTTTTTTATAAACCAAAAACAATAATTTGTCATTAAATTCAAGAGGGCCTGTCGTTGTTTACTTATATCTTTGTTTATTTTTTATTTTTGCGTGCTCGAAATATACACACATGCTCATGGGCGTCCGGAAGGAGGGGCAAGGGGGCCGTTCCCTCCCTGGAAAATGAAAGTCAACCAAAAATTATGTATTTCACACATATAATTTCATTTTAGCCACAATAATATGTTAATTATTGCATTAACACAATAAATTCAAATTTAAGCAATGTTATTAGGGAACTACACTCTTTAGGGGGAAATGTGACTTGTTTGCCCCCCTGGGAAAAATACTCTCATGTTTCGAAGATATTTCGCATTTATATTAAGTAATGACACATTTTTTAAAATAATTTATGCGCCGAAAGTACTTCTAAAATGTTATGTTTCAGGAGACAAAAAGAAACACAAATATATTCCGCTTGACATGCATGCGGGTTTTGATGTGTTGTGCGGTTGGCAATACTGTAGATTTTCTCAGTGTCTGCGATGTAAGCAGCTCGGCGGTTGAGGCAAGACTGGCACGGAAGATTCTGTGCTCAGTTCCCGCGCGGATTGATACATAAAACCTGCTGCAAGGTTAACCTGACGCTTGGCTTAGGCAAGAAGAACAACGTCTCTAGGCAGACGGTCAACGCAGCCTACTACTGCACCTTCTTGCAACACCACCTTCTTCTCGCATTAAGAAGGAAGCGACGGCACGTTCTGGCACGGTGTCCCATCATCCTGCTTGACAATGCAAAGTGTCACACTGCGAACACTGTGACGGTGCTCCTGTATAACTGGTAGCGGGAGGTACTGGAACATCCGCCGTATTCACCGGTATGAGACCGTGTGATTACGACCTTTTTGCCAAAATGAAGGAACCACTGAGCGGGAAGCACTACGACACGTGTGGTCCCCTCTCAAAAAAACACACATCTTCATTTAATACTGTTAATTTTTTGAGAAATGGACTTGGTTTACAAAACACCATCCTGGAGATCAATTCTAGCTACGGGCCTGATGGGACCAGTGGCCACACACAATCATGAGGAAATTGAGAAGCTACGAATGAGAAGCGTAACCTGGTCATGGAAAACCTACAACGACTGGGGGTTCGTCGTGCTGACCACACGTTAGTCCGTAACTAGTTGGATGATCTCCAGTCCCACCGCTGCGGAGGCACGTGGAACTGAAGTCGGCAGTCGGCAGTGGTTCTTAAGGGGTGTCGCGCCAGGGTTATTATCTTAATATAATAATTATATTAATTTATTAATTATTTGTCTTTAGCTGCAACACCACACCTAAATTTATGATGTGAATTAGTGCTCGATATGGAAATAGTTCGAGGGGGAAGGATGCTTGAGCGAGGTGCTCATCATGGATGCAAATTTATATGCTATTATTGTTACAGCTTCCGACCTTGAGGCAAGGGGTCCTGGGTTCGATCTCTGATGAAAGATCTAATAAATAATTAATGGGCCCGATAATCATTTTTTATTATTATTCTGTACTAATTTTCTTACACACTATCAATACACAATCCTATCTTCGTGAAAATTTGGCAAAATAAATCTGGTATACAAACAATTTGCTTATTTTAGTTCTTGTCCACTCTTTCGGGGAGAGGGGGGGAGTACGGACTGCCTTTAATGTTACATATTCTGCATCGATATCTATATATTCTATGGGCTTCCCGGATGGTGAAGTTGTAACGTTGTCGCCTTGTAATCAAGGAGTTCGATACCCGATGGAGGCACAATGGTTCGAACCCCACTTTGCATAAAGTGGACTTTAAGCAAAACTGAAAATTCTATTTCGAATCATCCTTGCTTTCTCTCTCTCTCTCTCTCTCTCTCTCTCTCTTCCTATCGCAGGGACGTCGGAGCCGGGGGCAGGGGGGTGACTTGCCCCCCCCCCCCGCTCATCATCGAGGGGGTCAAGATGGTCTTCTTACCCTCCCCTCGGTCGTCTGCTAAAAATTAGACTATATTTTTTCCAACTTATGTTTCGTTCTTAAAATAATTTGGAAAATATTTTTTCACTAGTTAAATGAACGTGGACTCAAGTTTTCGCAGCCAGCAAGAAGTGCGTGACAGAAAGATCTATGTGCAGATAAGAATCGCAGCCAGGTCTCCGCAAATCAAGTGTAACGAGGAATTATCCCGTAGGAATTCGCCGCTTCGGTTTCTAGTTTTCCTTTGTATCTATCTACCAGGTTTTGTACGTACAGGTGCGGTCGGTTCGAAACAATAAACACAGTGTACCCGGATGGGAAGGGAGGAGGGGGCAGAGAACAGCTTAATTTTAAATATCTTCTTTTCCATCTACAACTACATTGCACGGATGCAAGGACTCCGAACCAGATGGAGCCTGAGCCTTCTACGTAAAAAGTTGAAGTCAGAAAAAAATCGAGACGAATGCGAAATGACGCGCTGATCTATACCAAACGCAAATCCAACTGGCGGCTGGGAAACAGCGAATCAGCAGTCAGTTGAATTTTCTTCGACTGAGATCGGGTATTTTCGAGTCACAAGGTACCGAGCGTTGTTCGCGGAACGAAACAAATGAGCGTTGGGTTCACCACATGTTGCCAAACGTACTGTAAAGGGAGAAAGAGTTTTCTCCGCGAACACCAGCAATCAGGGGGTTCAACTGCACACGTGGTTCTGCACGTTGAGGTTTCCGGAAGGACCACCCACAGGTCAAAATGCAGGCGGACACACAGGTCATATAAAGGCAACTGGCAAAAACAGAAGTACGCTTGGCAACGTTGCTTCGGGAGAGCGATGTGATCCCTTCAGGTTTTACTTCGCAACTGAGTTTGTTGACGCCCCCGAAAGTGATTGGGGGACAGGACGCGCCAGAAACAACCATCAAGGTCAACCGCCAGTTGGAGTTGCGTTCAGATATACCGTAGTAGGTAGGATGTCTGAGTGTCTGACTGCCAGACGGAGACCCGTAGTTAGATTCCCGGAGTGGGTGTTCCAAGGTCGGAATTTTTCCGGCCTTGTCTCCGCATAAAGGACCACTGAGACGCGGGGAAACAAGGAAAAATCCGGCAACAGAACTTCTGTCGTCTGCTTCTATTGAAATCAAATTGTATAACGCTTACTACAGGGGAACGTGCGAAACCGAAGCACGGAATTTCCGGCTAGAAGTCTGCAGGTTATTTTGAGGGTTATCGCCCACTGACACGCCGGAAGCGAAACTGTTCCGTTCTGTTGCCGCGGTTCCGGCATCACAGTGCGCGCGAAGCTTAAAGCGGCTCCGGGACTCACCCAGCCTCAAATGAATGGGTACCTGAGGATAGGCCGGGGGGGGGGGGAGGTAAATGCAGCTGGAGTATGGTATGGTGCTGATCACATCACCTCTAAAATGTCCGAGATCGAGAATGTGTGGGCCTTATAACCACATCCCCTAAATGTGCCTTCATGGCACGTGCTATAGGATATGTATGGGTAAGAAAAACTCACACGTGAACATAAGAATAAATGGTGTTACCTCTCTCTGAGGACTAAACATAATCCGTCAGCACTGAACAACACTTTTAAAACAAAGAATAAACTTTTAATAAATCTAAATGGGCAAGAAACAAACGTTCCTCCCTTGATTCTTTGCCTTTACCCACAAGTGCTTTCAGTATTGCCCAGGGTGGTATTTGTAGGGGGGAATTGGGGGATTTCCCCCTCTCTGGGTACTTGTGTCCCCCCTCTGCTTGATAAATTTTATCTATGGGGGAAATGTTATATAGCATAAAGTCATTATCTCATGCTGTGCCTAGGGGTGTAAGGGGTGACCTTCCAGGTAGTACACCCAAATGTCAACCTCACTTTCACGTTAGTACACCCTGGACTGAAGACTAACGAGGCTCTGGCGACTGGCCCCATGGCCAGTATAATTTTGTTTGTGTTGTCCTGTTATTTTGTCCGTATGTGTGCTGAGTGTTCTTTGCAGCCTCGGCTTTTAACGAAAGTCAGAAGATTTTAATATTTTATGATTTTAATTAAGCAACGTTACAGTTGTTATGTGAAACGGTAAGGGGCTGGACCCCGTATAGTGTGGCGGGTGCAAAATAGCCTTAGTGCTGACGCACCCAAAATTTTAAAATCAAATCAAAACATGCTGTCCCTAGACGGTCAGTAGAATTTCCTCCCACTGGAAATTTCTTAAATACCACACTGGTATTGACTGATGTAAAGAAACCACACAGGGGGAGGCAAGATTGTCTTCTTTCTCCCCCTCCCCATTCCTCGTGTCACGCCCTAATAAATAAGACGAAAATATCAGTAAAAGGGGAAATAATCTTTTTTGTATGCCATTTTAGAAGCACAAATGTTGTGTTAAAATATTAAAAATATAGCGCCTACAAAATATAATATACCATATTGCCTCAATCTCATCGACTGCCTTCACGATTAGCCAAAAATGACAGAAAAGTGAAGTAAAATAAACTAAATCTATCATAAAATTATTTCATTTTAACTTTTTCTTTCATGAAATTATTCTTTAGTATGCGACGTTTTTTGTTGAAATTATACTACAATTTATAAAATGCTATATGAGAACACAGGAAACTTTCTTTGCAACACATTGATCAGAAAGTTTCAGAAACATGGATTTTCTCAATACGTTAGCACGTGTACTTCGCCACTTTTAAAAGTAGTGCGTTTTCAGTTATGTTATTAAAGGAAAGTCTCAATACCATCATGCCTCACTGCATGCGAAGATCGAGTACCAGACAGGGATAGAAATTTGCGGTAATTATCGCAAGACATAATATTCCAATTTTCTTGTATTAAGCGCCTTTTAATGGAATTATAAGTAATGAAATAATCCGTAATAGAGGTCTCTGCCCCGCATCTCCACCATGATGCATTCACTGGATCTTCGCTGTTACGTGGGATCTTACCGTGAATGCAGTAGGACCCAGTCTCTGTCGCCAAGGTTCCTGACGTGCCGTTATCTGGGGCACGAACCGACAGACCGATACGCCGCGAGGAGTCACAGCCACCAGCGCCCAGTCAGCCTGCAACGCCACAGTATACGGAAGAACTGTAGGCTTTCTTCTTATCCCGGAAGCCACAAAATAGGAAGATTGTGGGCATCACAGCACGAGGCCGAACCAGGACATCAACACCGGACTGACTGACCGAGAGGTGAGTTGGGCAGCACTCAACATCCCTTGTGTCCTTCCACGCCACTGCCTAGGGGTTGAATAGGGAGATTGTAGGGGGACCTAAACCTGAACGCTCTTGCTCTACCATCTGGGTCCTACTGCATTCGCGGTAAGATCCCACGTAACAGCAAAGATCCAGTGAATGCATAAATATACAGGGTGTACCAAAAGTCCCCTTACCCCTCTTTGAATTCTAGACAAACCTGCAAAATGTTATTGTAACAGCATGCGTATGATGAGAGGGTGGTATACCATTAAATCAGACCAATGGCCACCATTTACTCTGTGTGCACACCGCCATTTTCATGGCACAGTATTTTTCGCCTCCAGGTGCGATGTGAAATCCTCCGTAACGTGGCTGGCGTGAGGGAAGCAAACGCACTGCGAACAGCTTCTTGAAGTTCCTCAGTTGTCTGATAACCATTATAGTCGACTTTCTGTTTGATGTGTCCCCATAGCGCATTATCACAAGATGTTAGATTTGGACTTCGGGATGGCCATTTTAAAGGTGCTGGTAAATTTGGCGATCCTCGTCCAATCCGTTTGTCTCTGAACACATCATTGAGGAATTCTCTTAAAATGGCCACCCCGAAATCCAGATCTGACATCTTATGTAACGGATAATTTGACATCGCACCTGGAGGCAAATAATGCTGTGCCATGAAAATGGCGGTGTGCACACAGATCCTCTGGAATAAATAGTGGTCATTGGTCTGATTTAATGGTATACCATCCTCTCATCATACGCATGCTGTTAAAATAACGTTTTGCTGGTTTGTCTACAATTCAAAGGGGGGGGGGGGTAATGGGACTTTTGGTACACCCTGTATATACAAGGGTTGGATGGAAAGTAATGGCAACACTGCTGTCCCGTGAAAGGGGTGAGTCACAGCGCCACAAGCGTTTCGTGGCTGATAAAGGAATGTCAGGCGAGGAAGTATAGTGAGTGGGAGCGATTGTATGTTATTCAGTCAAAAACAGCAGTGCTCTGAAACAGAGAACGAGAGTGAAAGCGCCCTAACAATATGTTTAGGCAAGAAGAACAACGTCTCTCAGGCAGACGGTCAACGCAGCTTACTTCTGCACCTTCTTGCAACACCACCTTCGTCCCGCATTAAGAAGGAAGCGACGCCACGTTCTGGCACGGTGTCCCATCATCCTGCTTGACAATGCAAGGTGTCACACTACGAACACTGTGACGGCGCTCCTGTATAACTGGTAGTGGGAAGTACTGCAACATCCGCCGTATCCACCATTATGAGAGCGTGTGATGACGACCTTTTTGCCAAAATGAAGGAACCACTGGGCGGGAAGCACTACGACACGCGCGAAGCCATCATACGTGCTATAGGGCGCTCACTGCGGGACATCGACAGAGATGGACGCGCTGACGGTGTACGACACCTTCCATACGTGTGGTAGAAGGTCGTAGAGATGGGGGCGATAACATTGAAGGAATGTAACACGTGCTCCTCTGCCAATACAGTCAAGTACCAATTATACCAGTGTTGCCATTATTTTTTATCCAACCCTTGTATATATATATATATATATCGTATTGGGGGAGATTATAATAACTTTATAACAACTGGTTGATAGATTTGAAAACCTGTCCCCCCACTCCAAAATAAGTTCCGAAATCCATGCCCTATAGATTAGTACCTCTCCATGGACGTCCGCAGGAGTTTTTCAGGGAGGGGCAAGGAAGGTATTTTTTTCCAGGGGGGCAAACAAGGCACACGTTCCCCAATAATAGTGCTGTTCCCTCAATAAACATTGCTTAAATTTGAATTTATCATACTCATGCAATAATTAACACACATTATTGTGGCTGAAATTGAATTATATGTGTGAAATATATAATTTTTGGTTGACTTTCATTTTCCGGGGGGGGGGGCACGGCCCCCCTTCCGGACCCCCATGTATCTCTCTATCGATTCTTATCTTTCATTCTATCTCTCTTTACCGATTCTTTTGTTTCTTTTCCCCATTTTCCAATCTTTGTCTCCTCTCCATCGTTTACTTGTTCCCAGTTTTCTCTCTCTCTGCATCGGCGTCAGCGCTATCACACCCTTCCCACTAGCTACGGCTCTGGTCATCAATAAAATAAAGAACAGTCTCCTTGCAATTCATGCATGAACCATCCTGGATTAAAGTAATTGTTACATAGTTATTTTCTGGGAGATGTAAAAGTACCTTAGTTCCTTTTTAAAAGTTACTTTTGAAACACAGCCTGCCATTCCTATAATTTACTCGATATGAATCCACGAATTTTCTCTTCTCCTCATATTACTATCATGATGCCCCCCCCCTCAGATCTACTGCTAATTCTTTCCAATCTACAATCAAATCTCGTAAATCCATCCAATCTTATCTGACTTTAATCCATACCGATAGTATTATGCAGTATTAAAAGGATTTCCTTCTCATTCCATTTTATGGATATATCTTATGTTTATCAATGCATTTTTGATCTTGCAAACAATGCATTGTAAAATGAAACAATATACAATAGGAGAAGGGAAATGTAGAAAGAGTTACCGATAACCTGCTACGTGAAGTTAAAACTGATTTCACATAGAAGTTCCATTTCTGTTGTTTGCATTATCTTACCTTCATTGATTGATTGATTTGGTGTTTTAAGTCCACTTTATGCACAGTAAGGATAATCGGGACTGGACCTACAGTTTAAAGTGGGATCCGAACCACTATGTGCCTCCATATTTTACCTTCATATTTTTACATGTAAACGTTTGAGGTTTATCAGAAAATTGAACGAAAACTAATATAACCATTAGATGATCATCAGTAAATAAAAGTTTATACATGCATCACGTTCTAGGAATTACAGATAATCTAGAATAGTACTGTTTAGTTTGAGTTCTTTCTGTTCTTCGGTAATCCAGGAAATGGAGTAAAGAATACGACTGGAGTACGGACACAAACAAAAGTGTATAATTCACGAATAAGATAACAGAATTAATACAACAACGTACATTATGACATAAATGCTAGATGTCTCGTCACGAAGGACGGTAAATTTTTGGTGCATACATGACGGAAACAATTGCACGGAAAACTGATGACAAAAAATCACTTAATAACCAGGTCTGGCGTGCACAGATGATGCAGATCAGGTCTGGCGTAGATCAGCGTATATGTTCAGTCGGTACACGACACTCTACCCCCTTTGGCAGAAGAGACTCCTGTTTCCCTGAGTTTGCCCATAGCGGTCAGGCGGTCGTCTTGGTCTCTGGGATCTTCTAATTGGCTGATTGTCGTTTGTCGCATTTGGAGGCTCTACTTGGTCTTCAGCAGCAGGTACAGTCTTAGAAAAAAATACCTGGGCCACGGGACGTAGAATTTCGTAACGTCTTAAAGCCTGTTGTTTATGCAACCCAAATAACAAAATATTCGCTTAAGTTTGTCTGGTGATTCTGAGTTCTCGGGAAGGATTGAGCTTTGATAGCATGAGTCACACGACTCGTGCCCCAGCCGTGCTACGATGCCTCCAGAAGAAAATTTCAGGAACTGGTTTCTTGACAAGAGCTACTCGTAAGGAAATACTATTCTTTCAAGTGATATTAGAGTCATTGTCAAGAAGGTTCGCTGAAATGATGGTTCTCATCACAGACCACATGCCACACGTTAATTGTTTAAGTCCAGTTCATGCACTGGACCTACAGATTAAAATGGGATCCGAACCAAATGCCTCTCTATTTGGTATTGAATTCGGAAGCCTTTCATTACATGGCGACATCAGAGAGGCAATGGAACCCCTTGAGAAAGAGATAAGCGAAAATTGCTACGTGACAAACCATATTTGCCCGTAAATTTTTAAAATAAGACAATATTTTGTACTGACAGTTTCGAACCGTGGGAGAGGCATATATTTTTTTGTACCATCGTCCATTTCACGAGTTTATAATTCTTCCTCACCGAGACGATTAACGCGAGTGGTAGAAGAAAAGCGAAGTAAAATAACTGAAACAGAAATAAAAGGAAAAAGCGAAATAAATGTTATTCATAATATTCTGCAGTCACTTGAGTTGTATTCACGGGATGCTATCTTTAAAGAAAGCCGTGGTCTCTTCCTTGTCTTTTTCGCTTCCTTTGTGCTCTTGCTTCCCCCGTCACGATTGGTCTAAAACTAATTAATGCGACGTTAATTAAACAATCCAAACGACGAAACAATGCACAATCAACTGCACAAAACAACATTCCAAATGTTTTCGAATCGGAAAACAATTGAGATGCTGTAAAATGACTTAAGATGCAGTAATAAAGTGGGAATTCGGTACCGTATAGAATTAAATCGGTAGAGATGTTCGATTTGATTGGATGTTTGTTATTTAGATTTGCTATTCTTTCACTTTTGGCAAATAGCGACGATGAAGATGAGTGATGCTATGATGAAATTGATGAAGGGACACTTACCAAGGACACCCACGCCCAAGTCGAGATTCTAACCAGGGACCCATGGAATCGTAGCGCGCTGTGCTAACCACTCCTCCATGGAGTGGACATTATAGCATATTTTGTGTGCTCAATTGGGATCAATCAATGGAATGAATAGGCATATTATATGATTAATAAATTCATATCATAATATCACGTCATATTATTCGGCACGAAGTAACATCAGAGACATCCAATTATGCATATTTGCCTTTCAACTAATTCTTTGAATTCAGGTTAATTACAACAATAAGATAAATTATGAAGCAAATGATAGTGAATGTGGGATATTGACAGTTATTACGAATTACCTGACAGAAACAACATTAAGCAGGCTCGGTGGTCAAGCTCATTAAGTGATTGACATTCGATATCGTCGCCAAAGTTTCCGGGTTTGAGTACCGTCCTTGTCGGGGGTGTTTAACTATTTCGTCATAAATTTCATGTAATGGTCACTCGTCCTTATCGTCGTGATCATCGAACAGGGAATAAAAATTATAAAAATAAATACGATGGAAGAGTACTTATTTCATCTCTCACGAAATCTCCTACAAAACCGGAATATATGAAATACATGTATATTCATTCACATACATTTTCGATTTCTATATTTAACTAATCGAGACCGAGAACGGGAGAGCAATTTTCAATTCGACAAACCGCGAGACGAAGAAACTGTCAAGTCTCGTTTCTTCTTGGCACCTCCGTAATCGAGTTGTTCTGTTTGTCATTGGCTTTGTATTGGCAATTATTGGCAATTATTGTCATTATTCTTCCCCTGCAGGTGAACCATAACGATGAATTATGATGAAATGAAGCAGATAAAAGGGCAAGAACAAGAAAGTCATGCCTGTTCGGGACTCCAACCCAGAACCTTTTGTAACGAGATTTGAAATTCTGGAGAAGGCGTCCGTGTTTCGCTTGGTTTTCTCTTTCCTCTACTTCTCTTATATTATCATACACGTATAATAAAAATGGATCTGATACGATGTGTTGCGATTCATAATTGTGCTGGTTAGATGCTACAGATGTGAACTCCAACCTGCATTACATTATTCCCTTTTGTTTCGTATCTGGTTGAACATGAAATTTTCTTACACTGTGACAATTTCTTTCTTAGTTTTGGTTTGGTGCACAGATATGCTAATCTGGACTCGACCTTCAGTTTAAAGTGGGATACTAACCACTATGTGCATCCACCGTGTATCAAACCCGGGATCCACTGATTACAAGGCGACGACGTTATCACTACGCCATCGAGGAGGCCCCATGACAAAATGTTATTCACTCGATCTCTACCATAATTTATTTCAGCATTTACATTTTCGTTTTCTTCTTCTTTTTTCCTTTTGTTAACTACTCTTATACAACTCATTTTGCGTCTTCGAATTTCTTCTTGTTTCAGGAAAAAATAATACATGCAGGCTGTATAAAAATCTCCCGTTCAAATAGATAAAACGTTCACTCTCGAGAACTAATTTACATGTTTATCACTAACGTAACCATTAGGAAACTATTGAAATGTTAACTGATATAACTGCAGATGAAACAATACTTACAGCCACTAACGAAATATCTATTCTTGTGTAGCCTCACAGACAACAAGTATCTGGTGAGTCATTCACTCTTGCTGACTACGGGCGAAGGTCACTAAACTAAAGGGTGGTGGCAAGCAAGCAGGCTTCTGCTCTACCAAAGACGAGGTCACGTGTTCCAGTTATCAATGTCGTACGAAATAAGGAGGAACACAGCTATCTGACGTATATTTTGGTCCCGTCATTGCACGTAAAACACTTTATCGTCGTGGCCTTGAAGTTCCCTCAGGGCACTCCTACGTAAAGGCTTCTCAGCTAGAAGGATATCTTCCCCATTGAGTGGAGGAAAAGTGGGTGCGTATAGAGGTCCTTCAACTTTCGTATTCTTTTTCATTTCAGAACCCGTGCTGTATCGTCGACTTAATTCAATCTATCCGATGTAGGTTTTTAGGTTCTGTTTCTGTTCGGTTATTTCACATTGTCTTCCTGCTTATGTTATTCGCGACGAAGGTTCTGGATTCGATAATCTGGACAATAACGGGATTGTGTTGGTTGGTTGATTGGTGTCTTAAGTCCACTTTATGTCCTGTTAGGCTAATCGTGAATGGACCTATAGTTTAAAGGGGGATCCGAACCACTATGTTCCTCCACCGAGTATCGAACCCGGGATCCCTTAATCCCGATCCCACTGCGCCATCGGGGATTGTGTTCGAAACGAATCAATCAAATTTGAGTGATATGATATGCAACCATTGGAAGACTATTGAAAGAAAAGCTATGGGAACCTGGCAGTTTTTCTACTGCAGACAGGAAACCATAAACATGGAAGAGAAGCTTATATTCTATGAAACCTGACGCTATGTGCTCGAATACTGGCTAAATATAATCCATAGAGGCATAGTAACGTTAAACAACCTCTTATATGATACATATAGGTTTAAAAAGGTCGAAATACAAAGATTGTGTGCGCCTCACTGATGGCGTAGTGGTAAGGCCTTGTAATCAAGGGGTCTCGGGTACGATACCAGGTGATCGCACATAATGGTTCGGATCCCACTTTAAACTGTATGCAGTTCAGATTAGTCTATCTGTGCCGGTGACTCAGTCGGTAACGCGTCTGACTACCATGCTATAGGCCCCGGGCTCGATCCCCGGCCGGTTCAAGCCCGGGAACTTTTCTAACGTTGGAAGCGGCCCCGGCGCCCACCCAGCGTCGAATGACATGGGTACCTGGGGGCAAAGGCGGTCAGGGGCGTGATGCTGATCACATTAAACCAATCACGAACGAATCAAGAAAGTGTGGGGCGTTACCCCCACACCCCCTATACGCCTTCATGGCGTAGCGCCAAGCACAGGTGAGAACTTTACTTTTTTTTTTTTTGCATAAAGTGGACTTACAACAAAATTTAAACTTGCGATAAAGATTATGATAAGGTATTAAAGAATTGGGTCTAACACATTTTTTTATTGTTTACCAATGACATTGTTAACTAATATTCTTAATTTCAGTTTCAAGATGAAATCGGCTACGAAATAAAAGGAGTGGGTTCATATTTCTGTTACGAAATTCCACTTTTGTAGTAGACCTGTGCCACACTAAGATGTGACATAATAAACAAATCTGAGACACTTTCAAAGTATTAAATTGCTATCTACGTATTTGGGAACAATCTTTCAATAAAATACTTTTTTTGGACGCGTCAAATCATAGTATTTAATTCCTGTTTTAGCAGCTTTAAGAAACCTGATTTGGGGGGGGGGGGTTACAAATGCCCTTTCTGCTCCCGTCAAGTTACGCCTATGACAAACAGGAATTCAAAGTAAAAGACTGTCCCGAGAGACACGTCTGATAGATTTACAATTGGGAAAATCATAATTAAGCGTGTAGTTGAAAACAACCTATTTTCATATATTGCATGCAGCTCTACTTTTTCTGCAATGTGGATCAAGAACTGGGGACGTGGAGAAGCACAACACTCCACGTAACCAATAGTCACGTGACCCTCTTTGCTTTCCTGTCATGTTGACCTTCGCGTGGAACACATTTCTCGGTGTTAAGACAGGCAAAATCACCCGATCATCGAAGGGTGCAATATGTGTTGCCTACCCTCCTGCATTACTTGCTCCTATTAAAGCCTTATGGGGAAGAACTTTTTTCCATGACTGTACTGGGAGATAGTCCTCCTCTCTAACTAAGACCGGGTTGTTGCCGCGCGAGAGACTTTGATTTTGTACAGCAACCTTAGCGGGATACCTCTTGATTTTCAAAAAGTGAACAACCACGCCATTGTCGACAATTACTTTTGCCATCTTCCGGTCCATCAATTTTACAATTTCGCCGATAGAGTATTTAGAACCATGACTGAACTTCTTCTTACAACGTTCCACTTGTATTTTTTCCCCAGGCTTAAATGGAACAGGCTGATTCTTGGAACCATCTGATGCGTCAGAAATGGAAATATCCGTTCTTGGCGGAAACTTAAGCAAGCATTCAGCCGGACAATACCTGTGCACTGGAGTATTTCTCAATCTGCCTAGTAGTTCAAGAACGTACTTGTCCATGTCTCGCAAAGTGATGCACTAACGATTGAAAAAGTTCTTTTCGAGCATGTTCTTCACTATCCCAACATTCCTTTCAGCTAGACCATTTGATCGGGGGTTGTACGGAGCAGTGGCGATTTCTCTGGGTGTGTAAGTCGTGTGTCAACGCCCAAAAGGAAAATGAAATAAAGAAGAAAGTATCTGTACTTTTATAAATTACGATTTTGAGCGTTTTTCTTTAATTGTCAGTTTCGAGCGTCCGGTAGTTTTCGAACGCGGCGCAGTGCGCAGTGGTTGTCAGAAAGGCAGATCGGTCCGGGACGGGCAGGACGTTGCGAGGAAATCCAACGTCTTACCACTGCCAAAACATAGGATGACCACGCATGCGCACCCTGCCACCCACCACCATGATTTGCTTCTCAAGGCGCTGTATTTGTTCCCAACGATTTGGCTTTCATTCACCCCGCGTTCCGCGTTGTTTTGCTCGTGATTGTTGTGCATTATTTTTTAAACGTGTGGTGTGAAGTGATGTGATTATTTTAAGATGGAGAATAGTGCAAAAGTATTTCAATAATTCCTTTTCTTCGCTTTCGTATTCAGAGAAGAAACAAGTGATTGACAATGGTCGAAAATGTCCGAAACTCACGATGTCAACATTTGTTAAAGGCAAAAGTGGTGCTGGAAAAGATTTTGAGATACATTTTCGAAAAGAACTTTATGAAATTTCTGACTGGCTTTGCGGGTGTGATGTGGTGAATAAATTTTACTGTTGGACATGTTTATTATTCTCGACTAAAATATGTGTTTGCAATTATCAGGGGTATGCGGATTTAAATAATCTCAATACTGCAGTGAAAAAAGCAGTGAGTCTGAATTGTGTCTTTAGTTTCTTCAAATTTTGTAGTTTTGTTGCCACCCCTACTAGAATTTACGTTCTTTTGGATACTCAACGAAAAGTTGAAATCGAGCTAGCTACACAATGAAAAGGTAAAAAAGAAGAGGGAAATATTAAAGAGGTTGATTAACGCCGTCTGCTATTTAGTAAAGCAAGAACTGCCATTACGAGGCCATGAGGAAAATGCAGCCTCTAAATAAGGGCAATTACATGAGATTCCTTTTTGCAGGTGCTGAGTTTAATCCCTCATTAAAAGAACATTTATTAAATTCTACAGTTTTTTGCGGTACTTCGTCAGGCTTTCAAAATGATTTAATAAATTCAGTTTCGGATGTTCTGAGAGATGAAATCTATAGAATGAAATTCAAAACACAGATTTTGTGGCCATCATGGTCGATGAAACATCAGACGTTAGCAATAAATCTCAGGTGTCAACCGTGTTACGTTTTATTTTCAGCCTCACAGAAAAACCCCTCTGGTTGCAAACGTTTAGCCAAAGTGGGTTGTTAAATATATAATACGTACATACAATATCGCAAGTTACTAGAATTTCTCCCCCACTGGAATTAGAAATGTCCACGTTAAGATCATTGAAACTCGTGCTTTAAAAATTAATTGTATGGCGAAGTATTGAACATTAACTTTCTCGTTTAAACTGTTCTTTGGCAGTCCTTGCTTCTCCTTACCCTTCAAATATATTAATATTTTAAATTAAGTATTTACTTCATTTAAAATAATTTATGTAATTTAATGTTTTTCTAAATATTTCTAAATTTATACCAAAAATTTTCTTAGAAAATTTGTAATATATGTTTACAGAAATGAGAGGGGGAGGAGTTAATTCCTTCTTTGCCAACGCTTTAAGTTCAGGGTCAGGAGACGCGACTGGTACGGAGCTGAGTGAAGAAGCTTAGTATTCCTCTTTGAACAATAAGCGTTAAACTCTGAAGATGCAAATGGTTGGCCATTGTCAGTTATATAGGTTTTCGGATATCCAAAGCATGAAGAAAATTCATCAAATTGACCGATCATGGTGTCAAACTGCATATTCTTCACTCTCCACACATATATCCAATGAGAATAAGCGTCAACCAGCAACAGGAAATTCATATCTGAGAAATTGAAGAAATCAAGATGGACACGCTCAAAAGGCTGTGATGCAATAGACCACGTTTCGAATCCGGTACCCGGCACGTTCGGCCTGTTATTGTAACGCAAACATGTGTCACAGAAAGACGTAAGCCTTTCAATGTCTTCGTTCATCGTGTCCCAGAAGAACGATGAACGAGCTATTTCCTACATTTTGCACGTTCCCGGGTGGAATTTGTGCAACAGAGAAAGGACACTTTGGATGCAAGATTCAGGTACGAGCAGTTTTTCGCCCACGATAATACATCCCTTCTGTATGTGGACATCATATCGCCTGTCGAATATTTTTCTGAGAGGATGCCCTTTTGTTCTCCCGATGAATTGTGGCCATCTTACTTGAACATATTCGAAGACTTTAGAAAGCTCAGGATCACGTCGTGATTCCAGCCCAATGCGCGTCAACACCGAAGATTCAATTAGATTAAGGACAACCGGCTCAGCTGTCAACTGACATGCGAAATCTTCATGATTATCATGGACTGGATCATCTGCATCACAAATTCTAAACAGCGCATCAGCCAACTCCACATGAGGCGTGTATACAGTTTTGAAGCCATATTCTTCCAATACTAACTTCCATATGTTGATTCTGTTGATGGCTAGAGCAGGCAGGTTACTTCTAGGAACCAGTAGGTGAGATAAGGTTTCGAGACAGTGAATGCAACAAAATGTCGTCCAATGAGGTACTTGTGAAAGTATTTTACTCCACGAACTAATGCAAGTGATTCCCTTTCCAATTGAGTGTAGTTCCTTTCCGCAGCGGATGAAGTACCGGCCATACACATGATAGGCTTCAGGACTCCGTTTATCTTGTGCATTATGGCTGCTCCCGTAGCGGTAGGAGATGCATCCGACATCAGGTATAAGTCTTTGTTAGGATCATATACCGTGCGTACTAAATCCTTAGACAGCAGATCCTTGACATCCTGAAATTTCTTCAGATGAACATCTGTCCATGACCAGCGCACCCCATAATCAGAGAAAAGATTCAGCACCTTTCGTGCGTTATCATAGCACTCCTCAAGAGTAACTCCTCCTACTAAACTGTCGTCTTGCAAAATGGAAACCTTGTCTACACCCATCAATGTCTGCTCCACCGTGGCTTGGAAAATGACACTGGCCGAGTTTACTCCGAAAGGAAGCTTCAACTGTCTGAATAATCCGAATTCCGTGTTGAAGACAAGGACCTTCTGAGCCTGTAGAGATAGTAGTAACTGAAGGTAATCCCTTCGAAGGTCAAATGAAACGAACTAACTGCAACCAACCATCTTGTTGAAGAGGTCCTCTATTTCAGGTAATGGATGTCCCATCTTCCTAAGTTGCGGATTTACAGTGTTCTTGTAGGACACACATAACCTTAATTCACCGTTTTTCTTACGAACAACAACAAGAGGAGTAGCCCACGATGATGATTTGATTGGTTTAATGACTCACTTTCTTTAGTAACGAAAGTCGTGAAAATTTCAGGACACTGAGCATTACAGTGGATACCAACGGCGCTGCAATCAACAAATTTGCTCTCAGACTTATCTTGGTCTATATCTGCAGATTTCTGATCTGTGGGAATCAATGGCACATCAAAATCTGAATAATCAATGGATGGTTCTCGGAACTTATGTTTGAAATTGCTGTGATTGTTAGGTAGAATCATAGGTTTTGAATGAGCTGGAACATTGATAGATCTTTTATTAACACGTGTGTTAAGTACAATGTTTGTGCTAGAATTGTTATATTTTCTCTTCTTGCAAGCTGTTGAGAAATGATTTTTTTCTTTTTGCAGTATCTGCAAGTAGCCTCGAAAGCTGGGCATTTCGCGTTAGGTTGAAAAGAATTACAATTATCACACGGTTTACCAGAATCATTGTTTGATTTGTTACCATATTCCATATTCCTTGTATCAGTTCTACTTTGTCTGATGTTCATTCGAAGATTGCCCTTGCACCTGTTTTGGATTTGCGAAGTGGATTCAGTCGGTGTTTCAGAATGTTCCACAGCATTCTTTGATTGACTTTGGTTAACAATTCCTTCGTTTAATTCTAGCTCGTTGAGGTACATGGCAGTATCTATTGCCTTATTCAAGGTCAATTCAGGATCTGACAATAGTCTATTTCTAACGCGCACACTTCTCATATCAAGAATAAATACGTCGCGGCACATGGAATCAATGAGATCACCAAAATCACATTTTGAGGCTTGCTCTTTGATTTGCACAATAAAATCAGGAATGCTTTGATTACATTTCTGTTTAATGAGGAAAAACTTGTGCCTTTCAAGTACAAGATTCTTTTTGGGCTCATAGTGGAGGATCAATGTTTGCTTAATCTGATGAAGACTGAGCTCCGATATTGATTTAGGTTGTATAAGATTATACAAATCAGCATACGTTCTGTGCCCTATTGCTGCTAATAGAACATGTTTAGCCTTATCGTCGGGAATGTCTGAAGATTTGCAGAAATGTTCGAATCTATCGAAGTATTGTTTAATACTTTCCTGCTCCCTGCAGAATCCAGAAAATTGTGACAACTTTTGCATTGTGTACAGAGATTCTTACCTCAAACACACAGCTTGAAGAACAATCACAAGAAATATGTTGAATTACGAGAAATAAGTATAAAATGAAGACCCCAACATCCTCGTCGCCATTGTTGAGTTTGGGTTCTTTCTGTTCTTCGGTAATCCAGGAAATGGAGTGAAGAATACGACTGGAGTACGGACACAAACAAAAGTGTATAATTCACAAATAAGACAACAGAATTAATACAACAACGTACATTGTGACATAAATGCTAATGTCTCGTCGCGAAGGACCGTATAGATTTTTTGGTGCATACATGACGGAAACTATTGCACAGAAATATTTTTTTCCTGACCCTATCAACTGTTAGTCGATTTTACACATCTTTCTGAGTTTTTTGCAAATTATATTTAGTTCACTATGCACTTATTTTTCACAAAACACACACACACATACACACCCACCCACACACACACACACACACACACCCACACCCACACACACACACACACACACACACACACACACATATATATATATATATATATATATATACATACACTGTTTGCTAGATCGTCAAATTACATCTTCTTGCATATCCATAAAGAAGCCATATGGTGGGAGGAATGGGATCCGTGAGCAGGGCAATTAGAGATGTAGGGAATGGAACTCCATGGCGACACAAACCATTATATAATTTATCTCGTTCTCTGTCGAAATTAGGACATTGTAAAAAAAGATGTGTGGCATCTTGATTAACTTCTCCACATGTGCAGGCTTGTTTTTTGTAATATGTAATCGTGCTAAATGATCATTAGTGCGAACGTGACCTGTACGTAGACGTAATATAAAAATAATAACTGATCTGGGAAGATTATATGAGTAGTACCAACGTTTATTCTGTGAATGTTTTGCAAACTATTTATATGTATTGCCGCGGATTGAAATTGTTCCATACACCACTGTTTCCATTTATCTTGAAGTTTATATTTAACTCTTGGGAGAAGATCCGTGTATGGAAGTCTCGCAAGTGAGGTAGATTTCGATGATCGGGTAGCTTTGGCATATACGTCCACACGTTCATTTCCCGTATTTACTTGGAGAGCCATTACGTAACTAAACTGAACGTTGATATTTCTTCCATTAGCATACTGGGTTTGTTGGATAATAAGGATGATAAATAAGGGATGTTTACAAATCTGAGGATATGAGGAACTCAGCGCCATTAATACGCTTAAAGCATCTCTTATGATAAGAATTTTTGTGTAATTATTATGGATAGCCTATGTGAGAACTTTATATATTGCGTAACTTTCTGCGGTGAAAATAGAAGTGTCAGGTGGTAAACGGAATTGTTTGTTTATATTTTGATCTGGAATGAAATAAGCACAACCCAGAGCTAGACGATCTTTGGATCCATCAGTATATATGATATGGTGTGTTGGCCATTTCTCTTTATACATGATATGTCTTCCTAGATCCCTGAAATGGATATTGCATTGAGTATATAAGGGTATGTCTAATTGATAAATTAAAGGATGTTGGAAGGTGAAAGACTTTGCACGGGTTTCCGGGTCTGTGTAATGGCAATATACAAAATAAAAGAACGTATGTTTAGGATCTATGACTTTAGCTTCTGTCCATTGTTTTTGTATTTCGAACAATTTATTGAATGGATGCGTATGATTTTCCCAGGTTTTGAGCAGAAATGTTATTCCTAATTGGATCCATCTGTATCAAACTAGTTTCTTTGCTTTCCATATATACAGGGTGTCCCAAAAGTCCCATTACCCCCTCTTTGAATTCTAGACAAACCTGCAAAATGTTATTTTAACAGCATGCGTATGATGACCAATGGCCACCATTTACTCTGTGTGCACACCGCCATTTTCATGGCACAGTATTGTTTGCCCCCAGGTGCGATGTGAAATCCTCCGTAACGTGGCTGGCGTGAGGGAAGAAAACGCACTGCGAACAGCTTCTTGAAGTTCCTCAGTTGTCTGATAACGATTATGGGCGACTTTCTGTTTGATGTGCCTCCATAGCGCATTATCACAAGATGTCAGATTTGGACTTCGGGGTGGCCATTTTAAAGGTGCTGGTAAATGTGGCGATCCTCGACCAATCCGTTTGTCTCTGAACACATCATTGAGGAAATCTCTTAAAATGGCCACTGTGACGTGGGAGCGGGATTTGATGAGAATGCGCGCGGTAATTAACAGGAAGCGGCTACGCGGCGGCTCACCTTCAAAAGGGTTTTAGATCCGCTCTTCACGTTACAAGTTGTATACTTCCCTTCTTTGTGTCGTACTTCCGGCACAATGACGCAGGAGTTTACGAGCGACGAGTACAAGAAGCACGAGACAAATAGGGAAGGAGCCCTGAAAACAAAGAAACTCACGTACGTCGCACAACATGCACAATAAGTTTCAAAAGGGTTCAACAGCGAATAGCAGTACCTGCCTTCTTCGCTGTAAAAGTAAAATTGCTGTATTATTCTTCCAACGTAATTTTCCCTTCTCGTTCCTATTAATACTATTATATCTATTATTCAAAAAGACGTGCCAAAAGACTGCAGACTTATCTCCAATCCTCTCGTTTAGTTAAATCATGGATTATTTATGTAACCAATTATTTATTTCGCAATTCTTGCCGTTTAGATTGCAGTAACAGAAATTAAGATTCCACACAATTTTAATTAACAAGCTCAAATGTATTCTTGATTGCTATTCAATACATCATTCATTTAATACAAACATACCCAAAATGTAGCTACTATGAGTAATTTAACAACACACATTCATCATCAACAATCGGAGCGTCCGGCGCTTCGTTTAATGTATCGCAGGGTTTCCCCATTCAATTTTAACAATCAAGTGCAAACTACCAAGGGCACGTCCACTTAAACAATCTTATGTCTTTTGTCAATTGACTCTATAATAATAATTCGTACAGAGGTTCTACATCTCTAAAACAACGCACATTGCGTGCTTGGATAACAACGTACGACTCATCTTTACTCAATCGAACACACAGGCCAAAACGACCCTTATTTTACTTTACTAGTTATACTTTACTTTTTGTGTCCCCCATTTTCTAAATGCATCGTTAGTGCTACCTCAATGTGGATATGTCTATTATCGGGGTACGAGAAAAGACAAACAAAAGGAACAGAAGGGATCGTAGTTATTCTGTCTTTGCGTTATTTTTTTTTTGCTCAAGCGCAAATGCGCCCACATTTGACGTCGCACGAGAAAGGTCTAATTTGACCTGGAACTATAAGTTCGTTGCACAATTCAAAATCCAATTTTGCCCCAACAGACGTTTTACTCAAAAAGGTTCGTAAACAATGGCCACGCACAGTTTCTGTAATTATTACGAACGCCGATTTACAAAAGGCCTGGTTCGCGTAATTTATGTTGCGTCCACTCTAGTTTTATATTCTATGCTTCGATTTGCTTATTTTTGCCCTTGCCGTCGTGCGCCAACGAAAATATACACTAGGTTGTAACGCTACGAAAAGTTCACCTCACAAAAAGGGGCAAATACACGAGGGCCAATCACTGATGCAAATATGAATAAAAAATGTATATAAGTTCACATTGCCATATTCACGGTCTAGAGATTATTGTACATACCTCCCCACGAGTGTCAAATCACGTAAAGTTGCACGGCCTTCCTTCCGCTAAAGTCTCTATGCTCGTTTCATCACCTTCTCCCCATTCAGCGGTCGGCGTGGCAGACGTCAATTTTACAAGTCGTGGATCGGGTACACTCTTGCCGGCGTGGACTAGATGATACGGATCGCAACGGAATGGAGCCGTTCGGAGTGGGCGTGCTATGTAGAAAGGCTGAGGGCGAACTGAACTGCCTGGTGCAGCGGGATTTCCGAGCAGACATAAGCTGCAAAAATTCACCGCCAGGGGCAGCACCAGAGAGAGCAATCGAGAGGCAAAACGCCCTCGATGGCAAAAAAATTGAACTAGCAATTTTTAATTACGTAAGGTTGGGCACTCGCAAAAGGGACAAACGTTACAAATACCCCCAACAAGCGAAAAACAAAACCCCCTTAACCTAAAAAGGCAATGCACTGTTCCCAAGAATATAAACGCGCCAATATAAGCCCATCATAGGTCAACCACATTACCATGTCCAAAACACAATCAGCAATTAACACAAACCCCCAAAATTTATCAATACACCATAATGACATACACAATCAAAACACAGATCAGAGATTAACTCTGATAAATTTCAAAGAGCATATTAAGTGTCTATATAGAAGCACTGCTGTTGTCGTTGATCACATAGTTCAGAGGAAATCGTGTACGCCTCCCGGTCGATACACCTAGATTCCTTGCAATGTGGACACTAGTTGAAGAAAAACAATCACACCACTGAATTATGTCACCCACATGGTCGTTCCAGATGTATATATGCATCATAAGGCTACGCTGAGTGTAATAGAAGTTGTTAAACATAGTCAATTCCCAAGCGCATGCGTAGCATATTCCATCCTCGCAGAAGTAAAAACATAGAAAAAGAAAAAAAAACAAGAATCAAAAACGAGAAAAGTGAGAAGGAAGATGTAAGAAATAGGAAAGGAGAGGAGGACAATTACTACGAAAAGGAACAGGAAGGTAGCACTATTACAAAAGATGCCAAAAATGAGGGAGAACCATGGGATACATATCATAAACAGTGTCAAATTTCAATAATCAGCAATATTAATAAATAACTCAACAAGGGTTTGTACAAAACAACCCATAATTACAAAAAGACTGATCTTTAAAAAATATTAATACATGAATATAAATAATGCACTTGCAACTATACAAAAAAACATAATATATATACACTGGCAAAGTAAGGAGAAGAAGCAGGAATTACGCTGGAAGAAATAAGCATTACCATTTAATAATGTCAAAAAAATCATGAGCCGTTGTCAGGGGAAGACTGAAGCGTAACTGCAACCTCAGTATCCGATAAATCAACCGGTTGGGGGTCAACATCCATATCCCGAATGATGTATGGCTTGACGTGAGAGACATGGACCTTTCTGATCATTTGCTGGGTATCTGGGTCAACCAACATGACGGTAACCGGACCCAGCATTTTAAACACCTGAGCCGGACCCGACCAACGCTCCTGAAGTTTAGAAGATATACGGAGCAAGGCATTGCTATGGGGAAAGGTACGGTAAAGTACCATATCTCCTGGTTTCAGAGATACCTGGGATCTGGAGGGGTCATATTTATGTTGGCGAGAGCGCCAAGACTTTAATAGATGTTGATAAGCTTCACCCCAACGATGTGCCCGCTCCGGCGAAGGAGGAGCAGCCAATTCAGAGTCAGTTTGTAACTCCCAAAAAAAATTCATCGGGCCGTCTATGTCTCGACCAAAAATAATTTTAGATGGAGATGTATGAGTGCTATCATGCTGGGCGGTATTGAAGGCAAAAACTATGCTTTCCAGATGAGTGTCCCATTTGGAGTTATCCTTGGAATGGTAACAAATTAACGAAGCCTTAAGGTTCCGTATGAATCTCTCCGCTAAGGAAGGATTGGGATAATAAGCACTAGTGTAAATATGGCGAATATTTGACTCAAATAGAAAATTATTAAAGAGGTTAGAACGAAAATAAGAGGCATTGTCCGAAACCAACTCACATGGAGCACCAAACAATAAAACAAGGTGCGTAGCTTGTCAATAATATGATGGGATGTAGCCGACCGAAGCGGAAACAAGGACACCCACTTGGAAAAGGCATCCACCACCACCAAGATATACACATTACCCTTAGTGGAACGAACAAGAGGACCAACCAAATCGATATATAAACGTCGCCAAGGGAGTCGTATAACCTCAGAAGACAATAAGCCAGGAGGCTTACGGATAGCAAGTTTGGCCCTCTGACAAATGTCACAAGAACGGACATAATGCCGGATATCTGAGAGATAAGTAGGCCACCAGAAAAGCGTCGCTATTTTCTTGATGGTTTTATTGACGCCCAAATGCGCACCACCGACAGGGGTGTCGTGATAATAACGACATATTAAATGTCTAAGCACTTGAGGAACAACAACTAGAGAAGAAGTAGAACGAGGCGGCTGCCAAATCAACAGATCCTGATGTAAATGATAATGTTTAACCTGCTGATTATTCTTCAAATGCGTAATAATAGGTGACAAGTCTGAATCCTGACTTTGAAGAACCGCAATATCTGATTTATTGAAAGGAATGATATTGAATTTTGGAGCCGCACAAGCCAAACTGGTACAAGGCGGAGACGTCACCGCAAAATCGTCTGAAGAATGCATGCGGGAAAGACAGTCTGCCACCGGATTTTTAGCGGAACCAATGTGTTCCACATGGTAAGAGAAACGAGACAAATACAAAAGCCATCGACCAAACTTACCAAATTGTTCAGGGTGTTTTAAAAGCCAAGACAATCTGTTTGAAGAACAAAATGTTTAGAGGTTAAATATGTTTCAAATTTCTTGAATCCAAACACCACCGCGCAACACTCCGCTTCATATATAGATTGCTTACGCTCCAAGGTTGTACGCTTCCTCGAGGCAAACGCAATAGGACGCAATGAGCCATCCAGTTCTCGTTGGTTTAAGGTAGCGCCTAGTGCTAGACTTGAAGCATCCGTTTGAAGAACAAACTCCTTTGTAAAATCTGGCAAGGCCAGAACCGTATGTTCAATGAATGCGGCTTTCAAATTATCAAACCGAATTTGATCATCGGGAGTCCATACAAAGGTAGCGTCTTTCTTCCGTTTATCTGTTAAAAAGGACGTGCGATCAGCGAATTGGGGAAGAAACCGGGAATAATACGAGAGTAAGCCCATGACCTGGGAAACACCCTTCTGGCTCTTAGGAGCGGGAATATCTTGGATAGCTGAAATCCGATCCGGATCCATAACCATCTGGCCTTTACGAATGATATAACCGAGATACTTAATCTCCGACGCCATCCAAATAGATTTATCCGGATTGACAGTAAGACCAGCCGATCGCAAAACCTGAAGAACCTCTCTAAGATGTTCCATATGGGACGACTCATCGGGTGAATATATCAATAAATCATCTGCATAGGTCAAAAGGAACTTGTATTTAAACTTTCCCAATACCTCATCGAGAACCCTTGACAATATCTGAGTTCCAAGATTGATTCCAAACGGAACGCGAGTATATCTATACTGGCCAAAGGAAGTGACGAATGCTGTCAAGTCTTTACTCCTCTCATCTAACCGTATCTGATGGAACGATTGGCATAGATCCAAACAAGAAAATACTGCCGCTGATTGTAGGTGTTGAAACAATAAGTCTATGCGCGGTTGCGGAAATTGATCATACGCTATTAGGCGGTTAAGGTTCTTGTATGAGCATACCAGACGGTGTGTACCGTTCTTTTTGGGAACCAGAAAGGCCGGGCTGGAGTAAGCTGACCGACAGGGCTCTATAATGTGCTGAGCCTGCAACTCTTCAATCTGTTTCCTCATTATGTCAGTTTGAACAGGATTAAGTTGGAAGGGTTTTGATCGAAAGGGGATGTCTGACACAACAGGTATCGAAACCGGATCCAAAGTGCAAGTACCAACCTTTTCCGTAACCACATCCTGAAATTGAAGTAACAATGTTTGTAAGGGTTGGTTATCCAAGTGAACGGGAAGGGGATCGGTAATAACGGACACATGAGAAGTTTCTGGCGAACTCGAGGAGGAACCAGGGAGGGCCTCAGAGATATGTAGCTGGGTAGGTTCAAGGAAAGCAATAGGTACACCCTCCTGATGAAAGGGAAAGGATAAAAGTTTCGTCTCAAAAGAAATGGTCGCTTTGGTATGGCCAAAAAAATCCGTGCCCAAAATTAATGAAAAGGGGAGAGCTTCCGACACCCAAAAGCGCCATTTCCAAGTAAGTCGGTCAAGTCGCAAAGGTAGGTAACAAAAGGAGGATAAAAAAAATGAATGGTTAGTAACATCTCGCAATTCGATGGAGTGGTCAGAAAAAATAGGAAAGGAACCTTTAAGAGTATGTAACAAAGAAGAAGAAATTATAGATACCGAAGAAGCGGTATCAAGTAATGCCAAAACGGGAGAATGATTAAGAAGCACCCGCAGTGTGGGTGTCGGGTGACCTTCAAACAAAAAGGGATATTCGGCATGCAGTGAAAAGGGAGGGGTATCCACCTGTGTTGCACCGAAAGCCAAAGGTAAATTGGAATCCTGCCCCAACCTAGTTGATGACGCTACCGCTGGCATGCAGGATGGAATATAAACTGGTTGATGGGGCGAAATGTCTGGAACTGAAGAATCGTCTACCGAAGGCACATGTTCCAAAATGTCCACATTGTCCGGTTTGCGTTGGAGATTCCACTTCAATTCCGGCTGCCAAATGTTTTGGGCCATAAGAAGTAAATCCCCAATAGTTTGTGGACGGGAATGCCCCAAAAGTAATGCACGCGCTGGAAAATTTATACCCTCTATAATCGTCCCTAATAATTGTGACTCCGACCATTCTACCGGGAGAATTTGATAAGCGTCATAGATGTCGCGAACGAATGAGTACAAACTCTCACCGGGTTGCTGCACCCGATGTAAAACCTCGTTCTGAAATGGCAACAATAAAGAATGTGGAATCAACCGATTCCATATCATTAACTTGAATAAATTCCAAGGCAACTTTTGTAAAAGACCTTCCAGCCAAATCTCTTTAAGGGGAGTCAAGGTGTACTGCAAGGCCCATAGCAAAACCGACTCAATGTCAAGCAATTCCAAGGTAACTATCTTATGAAGTCGGAGAAAAAAGGTAAATAAAAGAGGGATATCTAGGCCATGTAACACTGGCAGATCTTGAAAAAGAAATTTGAAGGCATTGAAGCGTACAAGATCGCGCACGGGCGTTTGTGGCTGAGGTAACAGGAGACCACTTACAAAATCCAATGTTGAAGGGGAGGGTGGAGGTAAAGGGGACGGAGCATAGGGAGGAGGAATATCGAATGTCATAGTGCTATCATAAAAGAACAAGGAAATCCTTAAATTTGTAAACACCCGGTACAAGTGAAAAATAAGAAAAGCCAAACACTAATTGAAAAAAAAAAGGGCAAGGATTAATTGAGGGGCCACCAAAACCAAAGAAATGGCAAAAGCTGTAAATGGGGAAAAAAAATACACGAAAGAAAAAAAAGGGGGGTGAAGAATGGGAGGTAAAAAAAATTTTCGGGGTAATTATTACTAAAAAAAAATATAAACTGAATAATTGATGGATCAAAAGAAACCAAAACTTTGCTGCCAAAGTTTGTATAAAAGGACAAGAGAAAAAAAGGGGGGGATTAATGGGAGGGGAAAAAAATTTTCATTTCAATTATAACAAAAGGTATAATATTGATTGATCGGAACGAAAAAAACAATGCTCTGGTACCAAAATTTGTGACGTGGGAGCGGGATTTGATGAGAATGCGCACGGTAATTAACAGGAAGCGGCTACGCGGCGGCTCACCTTCAAAAGGGTTTTAGATCCGCTCTTCACGTTACAAGTTGTATACTTCCCTTCTTTGTGTCGTACTTCCGGCACAATGACGCAGGAGTTTACGAGCGACGAGTACAAGAAGCACGAGACAAATAGGGAAGGAGCCCTGAAAACAAAGAAACTCACGTACGTCGCACAACATGCACAATAAGTTTCAAAAGGGTTCAACAGCGAATAGCAGTACCTGCCTTCTTCGCTGTAAAAGTAAAATTGCTGTATTATTCTTCCAACGTAATTTTCCCTTCTCGTTCCTATTAATACTATTATATCTATTATTCAAAAAGACGTGCCAAAAGACTGCAGTTTACGAGCGACGAGTACAAGAAGCACGAGACAAATAGGGAAGGAGCCCTGAAAACAAAGAAACTCACGTACGTCGCACAACATGCACAATAAGTTTCAAAAGGGTTCAACAGCGAATAGCAGTACCTGCCTTCTTCGCTGTAAAAGTAAAATTGCTGTATTATTCTTCCAACGTAATTTTCCCTTCTCGTTCCTATTAATACTATTATATCTATTATTCAAAAAGACGTGCCAAAAGACTGCAGACTTATCTCCAATCCTCTCGTTTAGTTAAATCATGGATTATTTATGTAACCAATTATTTATTTCGCAATTCTTGCCGTTTAGATTGCAGTAACAGAAATTAAGATTCCACACAATTTTAATTAACAAGCTCAAATGTATTCTTGATTGCTATTCAATACATCTTTCATTTAATACAAACATACCCAAAATGTATCTACTATGAGTAATTTAACAACACACATTCATCATCAACAATCGGAGCGTCCGGCGCTTCGTTTAATGTATCGCAGGGTTTCCCCATTCAATTTTAACAATCAAGTGCAAACTACCAAGGGCACGTCCACTTAAACAATCTTATGTCTTTTGTCAATTGACTCTATAATAATAATTCGTACAGAGGTTCTACATCTCTAAAACAACGCACATTGCGTGCTTGGATAACAACGTACGACTCATCTTTACTCAATCGAACACACAGGCCAAAACGACCCTTATTTTACTTTACTAGTTATACTTTACTTTTTGTGTCCCCCATTTTCTAAATGCATCGTTAGTGCTACCTCAATGTGGATATGTCTATTATCGGGGTACGAGAAAAGACAAACAAAAGGAACAGAAGGGATCGTAGTTATTCTGTCTTTGCGTTATTTTTTTTTTGCTCAAGCGCAAATGCGCCCACATTTGACGTCGCACGAGAAAGGTCTAATTTGACCTGGAACTATAAGTTCGTTGCACAATTCAAAATCCAATTTTGCCCCAACAGACGTTTTACTCAAAAAGGTTCGTAAACAATGGCCACGCACAGTTTCTGTAATTATTACGAACGCCGATTTACAAAAGGCCTGGTTCGCGTAATTTATGTTGCGTCCACTCTAGTTTTATATTCTATGCTTCGATTTGCTTATTTTTGCCCTTGCCGTCGTGCGCCAACGAAAATATACACTAGGTTGTAACGCTACGAAAAGTTCACCTCACAAAAAGGGGCAAATACACGAGGGCCAATCACTGATGCAAATATGAATAAAAAATGTATATAAGTTCACATTGCCATATTCACGGTCTAGAGATTATTGTACATACCTCCCCACGAGTGTCAAATCACGTAAAGTTGCACGGCCTTCCTTCCGCTAAAGTCTCTATGCTCGTTTCATCACCTTCTCCCCATTCAGCGGTCGGCGTGGCAGACGTCAATTTTACAAGTCGTGGATCGGGTACACTCTTGCCGGCGTGGACTAGATGATACGGATCGCAACGGAATGGAGCCGTTCGGAGTGGGCGTGCTATGTAGAAAGGCTGAGGGCGAACTGAACTGCCTGGTGCAGCGGGATTTCCGAGCAGACATAAGCTGCAAAAATTCACCGCCAGGGGCAGCACCAGAGAGAGCAATCGAGAGGCAAAACGCCCTCGATGGCAAAAAAATTGAACTAGCAATTTTTAATTACGTAAGGTTGGGCACTCGCAAAAGGGACAAACGTTACACCACCCTGAAATCTGGATCTGACATCTTATGTTACGGATTTCACATCGCACCTGGAGGCAAATTATACTGTGCCATGAAAATGGCGGTGTGTACACAGATCCTCTGGAGTAAATAGTGGTCATTGGTCTGATTTAATTGTATACCATCCTCTCATCATACGCATGCTGTTAAAATAACATTTTCCAGGTTTGTCTACAATTCAAAGGGTGGGTAATAGAACTTTTGGTACACCCTGTACACTGACATTAGGATAGGACTGCATGAGACCTAAGCAGGTCCTCAAAGCTTTTTTCTGTAGTATGTCTATTTTGTCTAAAAGACTTACTTTTGCACCCCCATAACTAAAGGCTGCATACTCAAAGTTTGATCGAAAACAATTCATGTAAAATAGAAGTAAGATTTTGGGGTGGCCACCCCATTTAATTGTTGTTTTACTACGGAGTATATTTATTATTTTACGATTTTTATTGGTTAAATGCATAATGTGTGTATTCCATTTGAATCGCCTGTCAAAATGTATAACTAAATATTTATGTGTTTCTATTACTGGGATATTAGAAATATGTGATATATTGTTGGGATAAGTACCCAATCGTTTATTATTAAAACAAATAAGTTTTGATTTTGTTTCGCTGATGGATAGTCCTACGTTGAAAAAACACGTTGTTAAGGTGGAGATTAAATTCTGCATTGCTGTAATACCTTGAGTAGCACCATCTGTAATGTTATAGAAACAGAAATCATCTGCATACTGAAGGGGATGAAATGGTTGAATTGATAATGCATGTATCTCGTTCGTATAAATATTGAATAAGAGAGGGCTCAGAGGTGAACCTTGAGGTATGCCGATTGAAGTGGAACGAGGATCGCTCAATTTATCGGAGAACCATCCAAATATAATTCTGTTGGAATAAAGATTCCACACAATTGTTGAACGTTTCAGGTGTATATGAAGATTCTCTAATTTATGACAAAGATTATGTAAATTTATAGAATCGTAAGCTTTTTCAACATCTATGAACAAACTAAAACAGTAGGAACGTGTAATTTTACTATTTTGAATTGCTGCTGTTAGAGTGGCTATAGCATCTTGACTACTAAGATTAGTTCGAAATCCAAATTGTGTGGGATGAAAAAAAATTTCACGTTCTAATAACCAGGATAGTCTATTTTTCGTTGTCCGCTCAATTTTTTTTTTTCAAAACTGGAATAAGTACTATAGGTCTGTATGAGGATGCATGGTACGGAGATTTGTTTGCTTTTAAAATTGGAACAACTACATGATTTTTCCATTCTAACGGAACTATGCCGGTTCGATATATATTGTTGTAATGTGAAACAAGAATATCTAATCCGGTATTCGGTAAATATGTTATGGCCTGGTACAGAATACCATCAAGACCTGGCGCTGTGTTTTCACATTTTTAAGAATTGTTGTTAATTCCTCTCGGGTTACAGGTGGAAAATCTTTTGTAAATTTTGAGGGGAAATTCTCTTTAATATCATAATGTAAGTGAACAGATGGTGGAGTTAATTGGGAGAGAAATTGATGTTGCCAACTGTCATCTATCGGTCTTTTTTTTAGGAGAACGTGGTACATTTGCGTATAGAATTGAATATATGCCAAATAACATTATTTCCGGATGATTCCTGCATGTCTATCGAATTGCAGTAGTTAATCCATGCTTATCGTTTGACTTGTAAATATGTTTTCCGTGCTTGAGCTATGGACTTTTTCCATGATATGAGGTTTTCAAGATTGGGGCATGAGGCATATTGGTTTTCTCTGATTTTCCTATTTGATTTTGTCTCTTCACATTCTGTCATCCACCAATGTATCTTTGGAAACATAGTTTCACAATGAGTATTTTTAAGCGAGGTTAGTATATTTAAAGCTTTAGTAATATATTGAAGGAGCAGTGAATAAGATATAGGCTGGGAGGAAGTAAGATGTTTACTTAGAATGAAGGAATCTATTAATATTTTATATAATTCCCATTTTAAATTGTTTGTTTTCCAGCGGAGAATTGGTAATCGGACGGGGGGAAAAGGTTGGCTTGGTAAAAATTGAGCACGAATACTACCATGGAGTTCATCCTCTATGAACCATTGAAATTGAGGGAATAATAGTCAGATGTTATAGTTAAATCAATTGATGTTGGATTACTTCCATTTCGAGGTATGTGTGTTGGTGATTCATCATTTAGGACAATGAAAGAGTTGTCGTCTATCCAATCCACTATACTAGTGCCAAGTCTATTCTGTTGCATGCATACCCCAAACATCGTGATGCCCATTAAAATCCCCGACAATTAAATAAGGACTGGGTATATTGAACGTTAAAGCTTGTAAATCAGTTTGTTTTATGTTTTGAGAATTGTAATTTGAAGGGCTATATACATTGATTATCGTAATTTTATATCCTGCTATGTAAATTTGGATTGCTCTTGCTTCTACTTTATAAATCCGAAATAGTTCTTTATGTTTAGGTAATTGTATTTCCTGGTAGGCTACTTTTTCATGGACATATATACCAATTCCCCGTTCCGAATCTTTGTATGGAGGTCCTATACAATGATAATGTGAAATTCTATATATTTCTTGCTGACGACCCTTAGTTTCTTGTAAACACAGTATTAAATGATGTCTTTCCGTCACCAGTTTTAGTAGATCTAGTTTACGTGCAGAGAAACTATTGACATTCCATTGAAGTAATAATGTCATATTAGTCAACTTTTATATAATTGATTAATTCAGAGGTGTGGTTCCGTAAAACGGCCAGCAGGTTTGTAGATAGGGTATTAATATGTTGTAAAAGGAGTTTTTGTTTCTGAAACTCTTTTATTTGCACAAGCGTAGGTCATAGAAACGGTATTGTCTCTATAATAATGAGGTGTAAACCTTGCGAATATTTTCAGATGGATGATAAGAGGATGATTGTTCTAAGTTTTTATCTGTTGAATTAGTATGCTGTATTCTTGAGAAACTAGAATTAGAATAAGCTTTTGCACTATATTTAAAGAGGGCTTGGGTTCTGACTCAGTAGAAGAAGTGTCTGTACTTGATAGTGTGGATGGGTTGGAGTGAGTATGTATTTTTGGTTTCCTAGAATGTTTCCTTTTTTCTTTTGATGTCACTCTGATATTTTTATGTACTTCTATCGACTTCCCTGATGTGTGTGGAATAGGATGATGAATCGTTGAAGCAACTGGAGTTAGATTTAATCCATCTGAATGATCTTGCCATATGCTAATGCTAGGACTGTGGTTTGCATTTGTGATGCGTTTAGATGTGAAGGTGGGTTGTGCATTATGATTTAGAATTTTTGGAACACTGGTTGAAGCATTTAGACGGGCACGAAACTGAATAGGAGGAAAATCTGTTTTGTTTACAATGGGATTCAGAATTTCCTCTGTAGATGGCGGTTGTATATATGTGCCTTCAATAATTTGTCTAACCTCACGGTAAGAGAGATTATCGTTCGCCATTCGCTCCTGTATTTGTTGCTCTCTTTGCCACATTGGACAATTTTTATCAAGAGCTGAATGAGCTCCTTGGCAATTAGAGAATTTAGCTGGTAGGTTACAGGATGAACCATGCTTATTGTCTCCGCAGGTTGCGGATTTTGGTTGGGAACGACACTGAGTTGCCGTGTGTGCATATCTGAAACATTGTCTAAACTGAAGAACAGCTTTTTGCCTGGGATTAACTTCATGTATTATACTATTCATGATTATGTTTTGGGGAATTATAAGCCCCAAAAATGTCAGACATACCAGTTTTGTATCTCGTAGCAAAAATGATCCATCATTTTTCCACAACTTCTTCTTCATACGCTTGACGTCAATGACTGGGATAGGCGATTGAACGCCATCCAGTACATCCTGCTCGCTAACATAATATTCTATCCCGTACACTAGTCCCCCTCGTAGAAGTAAAAATTTCGGTATGCGAGACTTGATCGAGAGCTCAGCTTGGAATTTCGTATTTTTGACGAAATTGTTCGCCTTCGGAGCAGATTTGAAAGTAGATAGCACAGAAAACTAACTACAAAAAACACTTAATAACCAGGTCTGGCGTGCGCAGATGATGCAGATCTTGTATGGCGTAGATCAGCGTATATGATCAGTCGGTACACGACAAGTACAGTAACTGTTTTTAAAACAAACACAATGGACATTTCCACTCAATTTTTTTTACAACAATTTTAAAAACTACACCCTGGAAAAATGGCCCCTGCAAGTTCTCGCGTGTCTCTGCGTTCAGTTTAAGGCAGAAACGAGACTTCCAAAGTTGGGAGGCTAGCGTTGCGCTGAAAACACGCCGCCGCCATGTTACTACGTCACTCCTTAGGGAGAGCTCGTTTGTCGTCTGCTTCGAGCGTCCAGTTCCGGATGGGTAGCCCACGGTGAGCGAACACGTGCAGCAGTTTTACAAATCTGTACCGATTTAAATAATGGAAGAAGGAGCGATTGGAAGCTATGCTTTGTAATGATCATTCTTCTATGAAATATCCGTGCTGCTCACGTGCAAGATAAATGAAAGGGTTCAGCTGCGTGTGTGTTCTCAGGCAATGCGAAAAATATTGCTTATAAAATTGGTTGCTGACACGACACTCAAAAATATTTTTTAAACTAATATTTATCGATATTTACCGTAACCTATGTAGTGCAAAATAGGAATTTTCACATTCTTAACTTTATTTATAAAGCCTATTTAACTTTCTTTTCCATAAAGCAATTTCAGTTTGTGTTCCATTTCTGTTGCGCAAATTATGATCAAACATTTTTGTGCAGATAAGAGAAAACACACTGAGAAGATTACATTAGTTGCACAGTACATATCTGTACTTAGTTTATGTATAATTATTACAAGGAAATAATGTGTATAACCATGGGCGTATTTAAGGGGGATTCAACGAGTCCAGCCCCTCTCTTTTTTGGTTCACTAAAATTACCAATTTCCTTGTTCTATCCCCTTGTTCATAAAAAATTCCTTCGGACTTATTTCATTCTCTTAAATTAGAGACGTATAGGACAAGATACGGATGGGAAGGAAATTTCGTAATTCCACACACCAGATGGGACTGCAGACCAATATCTGCAATTTCCTGATAGTTTCGGAATTTCTGCGATAAGAAACTGCATTGAGACTATCAAATCAGTTATCTTTTCCCCCTCGAATCATATTAAAGAAATTTGGTTCTTAAAAACGTAGTGACACAAGATCAACAGAAAAGTATCAATACTTCGTGACTAGAAACACACAACTTTGTCGGGTCCAACATGCCCTCCCCCCCATGTTTCCGGCCAGCAGTGTCCTGGATTTTCACTTACGAAATAAAGCAACCTTAATCATACCAAAAGTTGATCCATCCCTCCCCCACCCCGTGAACTATACATACGCCCATGTGTATAACAATATCCCATACTGAAATGGTACGATATAATTATTTTGAATTTTGTACTGCGAAAAAAGCCGCCTCATCTCGTTACCCCGAACGCATTAATTGGTTGGTTCACAACTTCACCACTAAGGATCCTATCGAGACGAGACATGGCAGCCTTGGTCTCGTTCTCGTTGAGAGTTGTAAATGTCTGTCTCGTGTTTATTTGTAAATGTCTCATTGACAGTCTCGTCTCAATTTATAAACATGCGTCTCGGTTTGGGAGGGCAATTCTCTTTCTCGTATCAAGTCTAAAAAAATATAGAATTAACAATGTATGCAGAGTCTTATCATTATAAATACAAAAAATACTTTCTTAATATTTTTTATTATTATTATTATTTTTTGACTCCTCGTTTCGACGGTACAGCCCTCGAAAACTAAATATTATCCTGCTTATATATGCAAACCAAACTGCAGATTCAGAATTACCAGGAATGGACTGGCGTTGTAATTATTATACACAAAATTTATTATTTATCTGAGGAAGTCGCATGTTCCAGGTTTGACTCTCGACCTGGGCATGACTGTTTCCTTGTGAGTGACATTTCATTGAACTGGAAATTGTTACATGGGAGAATGTTTGCTGGAGACTTTGGGGACAGCTAGGGGGATGCTTCTATGGTTAATGTTAGTGTTGCTCACGAGACGAGGCATGTTCCGTCTCGTCTCATAAAAGGAGATGGGACAAGTGAATGTTTTCGAAATGAGATGGGACAGAAGAAAAAGTTCGTCTCTTGATTTGATTTGTTGTTTTAAGTCCACTTTATGCACAGTAAGGCTAATCGGGACTGGACCTACAGTTTAAAGTGGGATCCGAACCACTTGTGCCTCCACCGGGTAGTTCGTCTCTTATCATGGCAGGTGATACTTAGTTGGTGGTAGTGTGTGTGTGGAGGGGGGTGTACTCCTGCACCCCCGACTTTGAATACAGCTTGCAGTTATTCATCTTCATTGTAGCGATTAGCCAAAAGTGGGAAGAAATGTGATGTTAGAGATGATACATAATAAATTAACCATGCGTTCTCATCGTTGCGGTTAAACAAAGCGACGTAAAAGTAGGCTAAATACAAAAATTTGCAATATATATATTAACTGAAGAAAACTGTCATTTACTGCAGGAAATTTAAAAACTCACCGTACCTTTATATACCGTATCACCTCTTATATTACAGAAATTGGCGTGTAAACCAGTGTGTTCTAAAAGTATTATCTTAAAATTTGTGAAGAAAATATTATGACGAAAATAACTGTAATTCCAGAAAAGGCATTCCTATAACATTAAGTTCTTGCCAGTCAGAACCAACCTATGTATTCGCAATGAACAAGGCTGTTCACGTGTTCAGCCATTGACTGTCACAAGGTTTGCTTTGTCACCCTAATGGGAAAAACCGTCTACCGAGTGACTGAATTATAGTAAATACTACTATACTGCTAGGGCATAATTCATCTCCAAGAAATGGAGCACAGATTTTTGCACTGGAAGTTGTAAGATACTGGTTTAAACAATAAGAAGTGAATTTTCTGTCGCTTCCGCGGCTCATGCTAAGTTGACGGGACGAGCAGAAGCCCCGCCTGCACGCATTTCTAAGTGATGACGTCAGAGGACCTCCTGTCTGTGGAGAGGACGTTTTCAAATCCGTGACGTAGTAGGTGAATTTCAGCGGTGTTTGAATGCGTGTTTCTCGAGAACCAAAACAAATATCGCCGAGATATTTTGCACATCTCATGTTTGTGTCATTATCTGTAAAATGAATGGATTTAAGACGTTTTTCATGTCAAAGTGGAAATGTCCATTGTAACATTTTAAAAGGATTACAAGAATTACATATTTTTACCGCGGTTGGTTTGACGTGAAAGGTATATGTGTGATTGTTATTTTGAATGTTTATATATGAATCAATTTGTGAATAGGTTTTATATTAATGACTTTTTTGTATGTGGTTGAGTGTAAGGAAAGACGTGCGCCTTAATCTCAGCGACATAAAATAAGAGTCCGCTAAATAAAAATAAAAGAGTAACTTTTTTAAAATCGCACAAATATATGGGAGTTTAGTAGTTTCATGTTGATCTCTCAAACTACCAGTCACAACTAATACTAGCTGCGAGCAAAACTATTCTTCTGAATTCCTCATACTCGAATTCACAGTAAGACAACAAAAGGCTCTGTAGTGTACGTGTACCGACCTCCTTGCACTTCCCTCGTTAACTTCGAAAATGAAATCGGGAATTTCTTGCCCAACTATGAACATTCCATAATTTTGGGGGACTTTATTATCGATCTCTGCAGCACAAAGAAAGAAGTCACGTCGTTCCGGGACACAGTGTTTGCTCAGAACCTTTCCATCTGTTCTCTCGACCCAACTCACCACACTCCAACCTCTGAATCGTGGATTGACTTAATCCTTGTTTCCAGCCCATCACGCGTAGTAAGTCACGGACAGACCCCAGTTCCCGGAATCTCTTACCATGACATGATATTTTTATCTTATGAGCTGCGCGTTCCCAAGTACAAAGCCAAACTTGTATGTTAAAGAGACATTAAAAACATAAACGATGCGCAATTATCTGCCGACGCCGCCCTTCTCCCATGGCACGTAATCAGCACGTTGCCCACTCTCGACCAACAGGTGAATCTCCTTAACACTTTCATTCTCCAGCTGTAGGACAAGCACGCCCCGGTGAAAAAGAAACGCGTCTCTCGCCCCCCTTGTCCGTGGTTGACGGATGACCTGCGGCAACTCATGGCAGCCAGGGATCGAGCCTACGGCAAACATCGGATGGACGTAAGGCGCGGCCAGTCGGAAAGTGGCAGTTTCGAAAGTTTCAGAATATTACGAAATCGTTGTAACCAAAACCAAGAAGTTAGGAAAGCAAAGCGTCGATTCGCGAACGATCTTCTAAATTATGAGAAAAAGTCGGATGTTATTTGGAAAAAAACTGAAAACTTTAGGGGTTGGTAAACAAAAAAGGAACGATCAATTAAACTTCTCCATAGAAACGTTGAACGAATATTTCAGCGAAATTCAAACACTCGCCAATAATGCAAGAGAAGAAACAGTACGAACGATTTCGACCACCGTTCACAGCACCGCACCAAAATTTTTCTTCTCGCCCATTCGGCCAAAACACGTTCAGTCACCTGTCAATAAAATAAAATCCACTGCTGTGGGAATAGACGAAATCTCTGTTTTAATGATTAAAAAATTATTCCGTACGTTCTCGTTCCTATAACAAGCATTTTTCATTTCTCCCTGTCCTTCGGCATATTACCGTCGATTTGGAAACTGGCTAAGGTTCGCTCTCTGCCGAAAACAAACAAAGTTCTCAGCCTCGGCGACCACCGGCCGATAAGTATTATTCCGGCCCTGTCCAAAGCTCTAGAACACGTTGTCAGTAACCAAACGCGTAATTTCTTATCACGAAACAATCTAATGAATCCCCTCCAATCGGGATTCCGGTCCAACCATAGCACCTGCACAGCGCTCATCAACGTGACGGACGACATAAGACACGTCATGGACATAAAGAAGTAACTATTCTTGTACTTCTGGACTTTAGTAAAGCTTTTCAGACTATTGACCACGACATCCTACTATCGAAGCTATCCTTCCTGTACAACTTCTCTGACCCAACCTTAGCTTGGTTCCGTTCGTATATTAATGAACGCCAACAATGCGTCTTCAACTCTGGTGAGAAATCGTCGTGGCGATCAATCAGCGCCGGTGTCCCCCAGAGAACCGTCCTCGGTCCACTCCTCTTCTCTATGTACATTAACCATATTCCTGACGCACTCGAACACTGTAAATATCACATCTATGCAGATGATGTTAGCTGTATTTGTCCTTTCCTCCAAAGAATATTAAAAATTCAATTCGCAATATAAATTATGATCTGAACAAAATCAGTACTTGGCAGGGACGTCGTTAGGGGGGGCGGGGGGCACTGGCCCCCCGAAACGTTCACGTGGCCCCGGCAAACTGTTCTACATTTGCTGAAACTTTTACTTTCATGACAAATATTGCAAAATAGTTTTTTCAGTATTTTTTTCTTTCAGTTAGAAACACTGTTCTTGAGTGACACGAACCCAAAACCACATTTCTTTCTCGTTTTCCTGGTTCTAGCTATAGTGGGTGTCAGTGTAGGAACCTAGAACTTCGTTGTTTCTTGAAATTTAGAGGGAGCTGTCTTTCCACCCCTAGCAGTAGCAGGTCAACAACAGGCAGGGTTGAGCGTTGATTGGATTGATTTGTTGTTTTAAGTCCACTTTATGCACAGTAAGGCTAATCGGGACTGGACCTACAGTTTAAGGTGGGATCCGAACCACTATGTGCCTCCACCGGGAATCGAACCCGGGACCCCTTGATTACAAGGTGATGGCACTACCACTGCGCCATCGGGGAGGCGGTTGGGCGTTGAGTGTTGCCGTTGCGTCCAAACAATGTTTTGAGCTTGAGTAGATTAAAGAACGACCGCTTGTGCAGCGGTAAACCACATGTATGCAAACAGTTACAACTGGTCCCGAATCAGAGCGCAATACACGCTAAATAAGTATAATGGTGGCAGGATGCCTCATATCTCCGGGTAAGTAGTATTATTCGCATCAAATATCTATTCTACTATTAAAACAGTCTAAAACACGCAGCGTGTTAAAAGTAATTGTCTTCACAAACTGTACGATTTATCGAGTCGCATATTTTTCTCGATATCGTGAAGACCGATTTTGAGAATCCTCCTTAACAAACGATGCCTCCCCGATTGCGCAGTGATAGCATTGTTGTCTTGTAATCGAGGGGTCTCGGGTTTGATACATGTGTGCAGGTACACAGTGGTCCGGATCTTACTTTAAACTGTAGGTCCAGTCTCGATTAGCCTTACTGTGCATAAAGTGGACTTAAAAACACCAACTCAACTCAACTCCTTAACAAACTTTTCGAATAATCGAAAATTTAAACAAGAACAAGTAAATACATTATTGAAATTTTGAAATAAATTATTATTATTATTTTTATTATTTTGGGTATTTTTGGTTCGTATGAATCTGCTTCACACAGTAAGCTTATTTTGTTGAGTCAAGTACAACCCTTGAAATAAGTCACTGGATAGACATGTCAGGTTGCATATATATTTAAGCATCTATAAATAAATAATAACCCGTGGTTCGACAGCCCTGGAAGGGCTTTGGCCCATCTCCCGACTGCCCACAATCCTACCTAGAGGTGTGGAGATGTTTAACCAGTAATGGGGTGACGTGGGGTCAGCACGTCGAACCCCCAACCGTTATAGGGGATATCCGTAAAGAATAATTATATTCTTGTGGTAAGGAGTCGTTGTCATTTAACAAACTTTATTGATTTATTCCATCAGCATTATTTAAAATGTAGTGCCATACTGAATTTAACAACTTAACAAAGGCACATTAATTGCTAAATGAGGCATTTTCCTTGTGTTACAGAGCAGGTTCAGCTTTTGCAGTATTGGAATGTTTTACACAGTCCGTTCAAAGAATTTTGAGAATATTGATGTTTTGTCAGAGGGACCACCCCCGAATAAATATCTGTGGATGTTTTACAGGTTTCATCGTATTTAAGAAGGTAATTTTTCCGGTGCAACTTTTCTCCGTACAACATGTCTTTTGCCACTCAAGCTGAAGAGCCGATTCATAGGTGCAACGACCTTGGCAGAAAGAAACTCTGATTGGCACCATGTTGACAAAAGACTCAAGAAGTCCCGCAACCGACAGAGCTCGAAGCGCTCGGATCCCACGGTGACATACTCTTTGGTTGAACACAAACGGATGCATTGGTAGGAAATGCAGTGATTTTATGGGCCGTCCCTTTCTGGGAAGTCAGGGACCTTTTGAAAACTCACTTTCCCTTCATGCACACCAGGGGGCCTAAGCCAGGTCACCCCCTCCCACAAAATCTTCTCTTCGTCTGGCTCTGGTTATCGGCCGCGCCGAAAAGCACTGCAGATAGCTAGGACTTTCTGGGTTAATTACTTTATGGTTCAGCATGGACATAGGCTTTTCGAATTGCAAAAGAAAGAAATCTACTGTTTGTCCCTTTTCTGGCGGGAGATGAATGACAAAGATGTCGCGGTTCCTTCAGGTTCCCACACTCAACCCTTGTGCTCATAAATCTGCAATGAAGGGAAAGGCCATAATAAGCCTTTGTAATGTATCCAGTTTATATCCTTCCTTGGTAACTTTCCACTCATTTTCAAGAAACATCTGCTTCTTTTTGCCCTACTGTGTTGATTGGTCGACAATTGATGACTGCCAACTAGTTCGAAGAACAGTTTGATCCAAGAAGTG
The DNA here is from genome assembly GCF_977018435.1 of Lepisma saccharinum. NCBI lineage: Eukaryota > Metazoa > Arthropoda > Insecta > Zygentoma > Lepismatidae > Lepisma > Lepisma saccharinum. Next base: position 39,977,991 of record NC_139237.1, read on the forward strand.
GTTTCATAGTTAGTTTCTGTAAACGTGAGATTCGGGTAGGATCACGGAGTGCTTGAGATCTCATTTTCATGCATTGCGAGTGAAATTTCGATTCATTTGGTTCATTTTACTTTGCTCTTCTGCTACATTTGGCTAATTGCGAAGATGGGGATGAGTGATGATATGATTAAATTGATCAATGGACACAACAAACACCCATGCTCAGTCCGGAATTCGAACCCGGCACACCTGGCATCGTAGCACAATGTGCTAACCACTCCGCCAGGGGGTAGGCGAAGTGAAACTTCGAGTGTGAAGCTGCCAGCTCGTTTTCCTCTCGAAAAAAATTAAGTAGGATCGACTGATCGACCAAATGTCCAACACATTGACTTTCTAAATTGGTGTCAGACTACCACACAGGAGACCGGGTTTGACTCCCAGGGCGGTTGATCTCACATGTGATGAAGAATAAGTCACATTTCAATTAAGGAAGGAAACGAGGTATGTAGTCAACTTTATATAGTAGAGTACATGCTCTAGAAATAATACGTTTCAAAATTCTGCATATTTTGTGATTTTTCTTCATTTAGCCTCTACCAGGGTTGCCAAAGGTCCATCTACCCATAACTTCTATGGGTTTTATTGGGTTCCGTTGCAGGACCGGAACGTTTCTTCTCGCACAATTTAAATTCGGTCCTAGTAGTGTATTGTTTCATTAAAAAAAGGATACTGGATCATATTTAAATTGATCCGGAAAATATTCCTGAGCCAAATTTTAATTGATCCTGGAAAAAAGGTTCTTGGACAGTGTTTAAATTCAGCCGCAAAACAAGGTCCCTGGACCGTATTTAAATTTTACCGAAAAAAAGAGTTCCTGCACCGTATTTAAATTCCTGGACCGAATTGACGCCTAGAACCCATTTACACTTGCTGATTTTCTCTTCCGGATGTGAAATGAATTTATTTACAATACCTGGACCATTAACAACCCTGGGATTGTTAAGATTAGGGAACGCATACATTTGTTCTATAGGATTCCGTTATAGGACCGGAACCTTTTCTCTCGCACAATCTAAATACAAGGGTTGATCAAATGAAAAGGTACGAAACGTCGTAACAACGGAATCGTTTATATAATACCGATGCCGCGATGGGAGAACGTAGCGTGATATGTAGGGGTGCGATTGGAGTCGCCACGCGGCATCGGAGCATGCAGGGGAACGCGCATGCGCAGGAGAGAGCAGAGGCTCTGATACAGAGCGCCGTCCAAGTGACGCGGCAGTGCGTGTTCGGACAGGATGGCGTTAACATTGGCAAATTCGACTATTGAGGAGCAGCGAGGCGTTATCCGTTTTCTGACAGCGGAAGGTGTTAAACCGGCCGATATTCATCGCCGGATGGTGAACGTTTACGGGGAAGGCGAACGACGGGGGCTGCTCACGGAGGGTGTGGTTTTGCTCCATGATAACGCACGTCCACACGTCTCCAGGGTCACACACGCGGAACTGGCCAGGTTCAAGTGGGAGCAGCTAGACCATCCGCCCTACAGTCCGGACTTATCCCCCTGTGACTTCCATGTGTTTGGTCCCTTGAAAAAGCATCTCAAAGGAAAGCGCTTCATCTCGGACGATGAACTCAAGGACGCTGTGAAGGACTGGGTCGCGTCACGGCCAAAGGAATTCTGGGAGAAAGGAATCATTCGGCTCGTTCATCAATGGGATCAATGTGCTCAGGCCCATGGAGGATACTTTGAATAAAGTATTCATTTACACCGACAGTGTCGTTTTGTACCTTTTCATTTGATCAACCCTTGTACGTACCAAGTTGCGAATTGTTTCATTTCAATACGGAACTTTGATCCTATTTAAACTGATCCGGAAAAAAAATGTTCCTTGTCCGTATTTAAATTCTTCAGGAAATAAGGATCCTGGACTGAAATTAAATTCATCTGGAAAATAATTCATGTACCAAATTGAAAACGTTATAGATGAAGAGGTTCCTTACGGTCCAGAACCCATTTACGCTTGCTGATTTTCTCTCCTGGATGGGAATTGAATTTATTTAATATTCCTGGACCTTTAACAACTCTGGCCTCTACCCGCAAATGGAGACGCTGTGGCTGCTGCTTAGTGCTTGGGCGGGAAAGTTGACTAGACATACAAATAAAATTAATCCAAAGTTATATAGCGAATAATAGTTACTTACATAATAATATCATGAAATATGGAGAGCCAAATTACTTATCAAGCATTTTCTGTTATTTGCCTATCCTAGTGGGAGCGAAAATCTTTTACCCTTACTGGTGAATTCTGTTCCTGCAAATTCAAGACGGTATTTCTAATTTTCGTTTCTATTAGGGTCGACAACTCCGTCGTGGAGTGGTTAGCAGGTTACGCTACGAAGCAGAATGTCCCGTGTTCGAATCCCGGCCTGAGAATGTGTCTTCTTCGTGATGGTCCTTTCATCAAGTTAATCTTAACTCATTCTCATCTTCACGATTAGCCAAAAAGTGTCAGAAAAGTGAAGTAAAATGAACCAAGTCAATCAATCATTTCTATTTCGTTATTTTTAGCCGCTTTTCTACCTCTTGGGTTGAATGCGACGATGAGATTGAATGATGATCCGAAGGAATAGCGATGCGAGACATGATGCAACCACACCTCCTGTCCAAGGTCCGAACCTTGGACCTCTGGTTTCGTAGTGCGTCATGCTCATGCTTCTGGAGTGGAATCCTTTGAATGAAAAACTATAAAAGTAGGGTGAAAGAAAACAACATTGTACTGTGCAAAAAGCCATGTTTAGGTCCTCTAATGAAAACTACAGTTATTCAGTAAAATTAATTTTGAAGGACAAAGCCTCGAAGTGTTTTTCCATTCGGTGACGCGTGGTCATCACATCGAGTCCCATCTAGTTTTGAGAGTGGAATTCGCTTACATATTGATTTCAAGTAGCTTCTCAATTGTCCTCACGATGTTAGGCCATCACAGAAATTTTGGAGTCTCTACCAGTGATCGAACTTTGAAAGACTAGGGCGCAATAATTTGAGCGCGCGAGAATTTTGTTGTTTCTATTGCCATCATATATTCAGTTTTGCACGCGCAAAGAAGATTACTTTTAAGAAACTAGATGTGTGCATAAAATTTCATATATATCGTCATCATTCTCCAATGTGTACAGTACGACGCCACTAAAGACTCGTGCATGTCCCATAGAATAGTGGTTAAGGGTGTCGCCTTGCGCTAAAGGCCGCCGGATTCGATTCTGGTATAAACAATATACATGGGATGCCTATCTTGAACTCATTACACAAACATTTCATTTTTGCACCGTTGTCATACTTGTACGTACACCTAATACCAGCACCCCTTTATATCTAAACCCACGGAAGAGGGTTTTCTCTACTTCTCAATTTTCTTCGAGCAAATTTACAAATCTAAGGAGTAAGGGCTAATGACATTGTTCTTGGTGTCTCAAAAATCTGACATAAGAGAAAATACATGGATTTTTAAAGACTGTCTAGATGCCATTAAGTTAATAAGTTCATTCTGCATTTAGATTCCCGAATAATGGCCGTGGATTTCGCGAGTCTATATCCGTAATTTTGGGGGGGCTACAGGAGAAAATAATATTCTCTTCCAACAAGATTTTATATATATATATATATATATGTGTGTGTGTGTGTGTGTGTGTGTGTGTGTGTGTGTGTGTGTGTGTGTGTGTGTGTGTGTGTGTGTGAACCTATAATAATAGTTAGTAGCCCATGATTAGCTGACCAAGTACCAGGGAAGTAGCTAGGTTGACCAGTTCGGGGGGGCCCAAAACTTAAGATTTTTTTTTCTATCAAACCATTAAAAACTAACAAACTATTAATATACCATATAGGCCTACATAAGTATATGTACAGTATATATATATATATATATTAGTTTTTAATGGTTTGATAGAAAAAAAATCTTAAGTTTTGGGCCCCCCAGAACTGGTCAACCTAGCTACGTCCCTGGTACTTGGTCAGCTAATCATGGGCTACTAACTATTATTACAGGTTCACAAAAAATGTTTTCCGTGTTTGAAATTTCGTCCCTCCCGCCCATAATGGTCTTAGGGAAAGCTATTAAATTAAGTAAAACAGCCAAAAGTCTGGGCGTAATGTTTAATCAGCATCTCTCATGGTCAGATCACGTAAATTTAACTAGTAAAAGAGCCTTCGCTGCATTACACGCTCTTGTTAGGCTTAAACATTTTCTACCCGTTAGCATTAAAATCAAACTGGTGCAAGCACTTGTTTTTCCACACTTTGATTACTGCGATTCTGCCTATTCCGAAGTACCAGATGATCTCGCTCAACGTCTTCAACGAGTACAAAACACCTGCGTCAGCTTTATTTTCGATCTGAAATATAGGGACCATTTATCCGTTTTCTTTACAATACTAAATTGGCTCAAATTAATTGATCGGCGAAAGGTACACAACCTCACCCTTGTCTATAGGGCAATCAGTTCAAAGGAACCGGCTTATCTCTCGAGCAGATTCTCAATGCTTTCCGAATCTCACAGCCTCGACACCAGATCGCGAGGGAGAACTCAATTACTCATCCCCTTTCATAACTCAAATTTTTATTCAAAATCTTTCACCGTTTCTACTTCTCGTCTTTGGAACTCACTGCCCCTCGAAATCCGGAACTCACCTTCAGCATATGTCTTTAAGATACAATTAAAACATTTTTTTATTGGGCACAAATAGTTAGCGCATTAGATTTTAGTGATAAATTGAATACAGTTAAGCTCAGAAAAACACTGAAAACCCTTATCCACCTTAATATTTCAAATACCTTACTACTGTCATGAATATGTGATTGTGTTTGTGTGTGTGTGTTTTGTTGTATGCTCGTGAGTATAGGTTAGGTTTTTATTCCCATATGTATTTTTTTCTTATCCTTTTTTTTGTAAGTTTATATTTCTCTTCCTTTATTTTAATATTTGCCTCTCTATGTAATGGTTTAAATGTTGTTTTCTAATTTTCATATGATCAACTTTCTATGTAAACATGGTTAAGTGGTAGAAAAGGCTACAAAAGCCTTAACTTCACCATGATAAACAAGACGCAATAAATAAATAAAACATTGCTGGATTTTCTGATCAAACAAGAACCACTACTTAGCATATTATTCCTCTTTTAACTAAGAGGTTTAGGTGAATCCCAAACCCTTCCAAAAATGGTATACATTAATTAAAAGGTTATTTTTAAGACAAAACCCATTAATTTGCGGTTTTTTTTTGTTTTTTTTGCGAGTGTTAACCCGTTGAGAGGGTTATGCCCTCACTTCGGTAAGTGATTTCATTATAAGTTATGTTTCTTTCATCATTTTGGATGGTCTAAGTGCTTTTCTTATTAAGATTGGTGATTCGTTTGTGTTAACTTAACTTAATTTTGGGCCACTTTCTTGTTACATTTTTCAATGGTGATGCAGTAATGTATATGTATTTCAGTGTTTGGAAGTAACTAGTTACAAGTAACAGTTACTTTTTTGAGAAAATGTAACTCTAACTAGTTACTTTTAAAAGTGAGTAACTGTAACTGAGTTACATTTTACGATGGAAGTAACGTTTTAAGTTGAATAACTGTAACTGTTACTGCTACTTTTTTAACTATAACTAGTTACCTTTTTAAAAGTAACTTTCCGAACACTGATGTATTCAAATAGTTTATATTTATTCCTTAACTGGAGGGGATTATGTACCTTAAAACTAATGTTCCAGTGTTTTTCTGCATGTGTATCACTTCCTACATATTTTCTCTCAATAATGCATTGATTTTCTTTTTCTCTTGTTTCAGTTCCGGTCAGATCACAAATTATCACAGATTAGGTATGAAAGAACGTATTTAGGGGGTCTAGGGGGCCCGGGCCCTCTCCGAAAGACTTACCAAGTATAAAATTAAGTCATGAAAATATACTTGTATAGCATTTGTTGTATAAACGATGGTTATTAATTTCCTCTAAACGTATTGGAAGGCAACAGTGGCGTGCCCAGGATTTTCGAAAGGGAGGGGTTACGTATACTTTTGCTTGGTAGTTCTCCCTCATTTTGTCATATTATCCTACCATCGACGTTTTTTTAGGAATATTTGACTAAAAGGGAGAGGGGGTTATAACGTTCACCAACCCCCTTGTGCACGCTACTAGAAGGCAAGGATTATATTGGGATCATACGGCTTTGAATGTCATTACGTAAGATTTATGCACACTACTATTCATAAGAATATGTATAAAATATTAATCAGAAACTTTACTTTTCTCCAAGTGCATCTAACATCATTTTTGTTATTCAATAAATATTTAATCCTTCATCTATTTGACATTAATTTCGTTCTCAGGGCCCTTGATTTTTATGTAAATTATTCCGATCTTAACTACAGGTAAGCTACATATGAATATGTGCTGTTCTTATACCGTTTTCTTACCTACTCATGTAATAATAATATAATATAATATTAATGTATATATTGTAATTAGTATGAATTTGATTTAGTATAATTATTTTAATTACATTATTATTATATTTATTATTATTATTATTATTATTATTATTATTCCTGAGACACTTGGTTCGGAACCCCCCCCCCGAAACATATTTCTAGATACATGCTTGCAGGCATGGGTCTGATCCTTTCTGTAATTGTAACCAGAAGCGTACTTGGTATTTACAGTACTGTGCAAATTAATGCGGACAAAGAGAAAACATATATATTTTCCATTTTTTACTCTTTCTTGGAGATGTACAGTCTAAAACTTTAGTAAGGCCTCACTGAGACCTCACCTTTTACAAACAAAACAAACAAAAACTGATATTGAATTGGAAACACTGCATCGTCAATGCCGAAACTCTATGCAAGATAAGGAAGAGCTGTACAGCTGTCAGTCGTGAACACCACACAGGAGAGCAATGTTAACCATGAGTCATCAAGGAATAAGCACAGCGTTTCTTTCTGTGGTCATTCGGCCTCAGGAGAAATATTTGTTGTCCATTTTGAGCTCTCAAGAAATCAGGATCTGAGCTGGCGATTTATTTCCTTCATGAATGAAAATAGGTTGTTCATTTTTTCGTTTCTTTTCTCTCTTTTGTCATTAGCTCTAAAACAAATATAAAAAGAAAACGAGCAAAGAAGGTAGTTTCTTTCGGCACGTGACGTGCTATTTTTACGACCATATTAAATCCCTCTTATTTACTTTCAACGATAAGGACGAATGTTTGAGTGACCAGAAAAAATGCACGAACACAATAAGCTGTTAAATATTACCAAACCTTCGAAAATAGATGCCGGCCCCAGTGGCAGAGTGGTTACACACCGCGCTACGACGCCAGGGGTCCCGCCTTCGAATCCTGGCCTGGGCATGGATTTGTGAGTCTCCATTCATCAATTTCATCATGTCGTCACTCATCCCCATATTTGATTGAGTTTGTGTTTGAAGTACACTTTATGCTCAGTAGGGCTAATCGGGACTGGATCTACAGTTTGAAGTGGGATCCGGGTTCCGAACCCGGGAACCCTTGATCACAAGGCAACGATGTTACCACTGCTCCATCGGGGAGGCTTCCCTCATATTTGCAAATTAGCCAAAAGTGGCACAAGAAGCGAAGTAAAATGAAGCAAATCAATCAATTAATCAATAGAACATAGGGTCTCCGGTTTCATAGAGCAGTATGCAAAGCACTCTGTTATGAAGACCCTCAAAATTGTAATAATAAGTGGAGTGTAGGCAGATTAACAATTCACGTCAACCTACAATAATTTCACCTGTATTGTGTGACATATGGTTCTGCCCTAATATAATTGAAAGTGCTCTTGCGATAATAGTTACACATTTCCGTCTTGCAACACACAACCTCGGCTCGGCACGATATATGCATTTCCTTGTCCCTTTTCTGATTTTTTTTCTATTTAGGATATATTACGTTGTCTTTTTCCCTCTTGTTTAATGAATGACCAATTGATAACATGAATGTGATGGGGCAAACATGCCTTAATCATGGTTCGAACTTAAGACCTCTGTCTTCAAAGCACGTTACAATCTGCCACGTGTGGCTTTTCATCTCCAGTCACCATTAATTTCAAGGGGTAGAAAGCGACGTTACTCAAACAAATTGTATAAATAATTTCCATGACCATAAACATTTGTTGCACTTGTTGAGAGAAATCCATACCCTCGTAATGTTATAAGTAAACGTCGACCTATTTGATGTCCCAGGAACCCTCCCTTCCTAGCACGAAAATCACACTGTGACCACAGGATTTACGACTGAATGCTTTCTAAAGTAATAGAAATGTGCATCCCCATTTCCATTAATCGTTAACTCTTCGTATATTTTGAGGTCAGCTAATTCGAACATACGACCCTAAGACAGCTACACACTGCCAAAAAAACTGCAGTGTCAACAAAGTAATTACTGTATTTTATATATATATATATATAATTTTTGGTAATGGAATATTTTTCCTTTAAGCTTCTTATTTATGTTTGATTTGGTTTATTTTTCATCGCTTTTCTGCCACTTCTGGCTAAACGCGACGATGAGGATGAGCGATGAAATGATGAAGGGACACTCACAATGAACACCGAATGAACACAATGCCAAGACGGTGTTTGAGCAAGCTGTGTTAACCACTATACCGCGGAGGCCGGAGGCCGGAATCCTGTTTAGTTAGGAGAAATCGTTCCTTGACAGTGAACTACATAAGAACAGTTAATATGTGTCATGTCAGAGTTATAATATTTTAAATTTTTATACAAATCAATTGGGATTTACTCTTAACCATTTTTTTGCCTACATAAAAAACTTCCACACAGTTAAGATCGTTTACACTAAGGACAACAGCGTTAAAGTCTATGCTTTAAGGAATAATTAAGCACACTATGATGACGGAAAATAATAATTCACATGACTATAGTGATGCATTACATCGGTGACAATTTAATTTTCGATCAGGAAGAAATATTGAAAAACGCAGGGACAGAATGACCAATTGATTTATTTATTTTACTTCGCTTTTCTTCCATTTTTGAGTAATCACATAGATAAGGATGAAAGGTGTGTTAAGATGAAATTTGTGAAAGGCAATCACAAACGTAGTGCACAGCGCAAACTCCTCCTTGTGTCTAGACGCCAGATCCATGTTAGTCTGCAAAATACACTCCATGGTCACAATGACGTAAGCATTCGTAGAATAAATTTGTATATCATTTCCCCCCCCCCTCCTCCCAAGAAACGTGAGCTAAACTAGTGCGCATTCTGTGATATGTTCATTACTTCTCAGGAACCACTCGCGGCCTTCAACTAGTTTATCCTGAAAAGAACTGCTGGTTAGGATGTCAACAGATACTTCAGGGACAATATCCAAAGAATACTGTCACATACGCAGAATGTAAAACATTTATATTTTCTCATTTCTACTACAACCCTGGCGAAAAAAGGCGTCTGGAGCGTGGTGCTGATCGTATCACCTCCAAAATGGGCGAGCTCGAGAATATGCGGTGCCCTACTACCACATCCCCTAAATGTGCCTTCATGGCACGTTGCTATACGCACGAGGAACTTTACCTAACCTTTACTACTACTAACTACTCATGCCAGGAATTTTGGTATTTTTTATACTTTTTTATTTGCCCATTGCTAACCTGGATTATTCCCAGCCATAACAGCAATTAGTCGATGCAATAAAAATACGCCAAATTTGAACACACAACTTTGATATCACTGTCATGAAACCACACATGAATCACATTGGTAATGACCTTTTGCTTCGTTGAACAGTCCATTTTTGCAACACGTTTCTTCACAATACCCCATAAGTTTTCTATGGGGTTCATATACGGTGAATTCTCTGGCCAATCTAGAATCGTTAAATTGTTGTCAGAAGCAAATTTACGTACAGACATCTGAGAATATTACCTTCCTCCAATCAGCGACTGTCCATTTCTGGTATTTCTTAGCCCATTTTAGGCGTTTCGTCTTCATTTTAGCTGTTAACAATTGCTTTTTAACCGGTTTCCTGGATTTTCTTCCAACTTCAAGTAAGCGACGTCGAACAGTTGATGCATCAATACTGATCCCAGCAGAAAGCAAATCACGTTGCAGGTCCACACTTGTTTTGTATGGGTGAATTTTACTGTTTCTTAGCAGTAACGTGTCACTTCTAGGTGTTGTTTTGCGTTTTCTACCACACTTTCCTTTTCGCTTTGGAGAAAAACTACCAGTTGCCCTGTAGTTTCTGATAATTTTTGACACCGCTGATTTCCCAACACCAGCCTCTTCAGCGATTTGCCGCACAGTCATGGATGTGTTCTCACTCAGTGTAATAATTCTAGAACGTTTTCTGGGTGTTATATCCATAATGAAAACTCGTAGGAACACGGAGCCCAACAAAAGCGTGTTTATTACAGCCTAGCTCTCACAGAAGTCTGTTGGTTAATAATATTGGCATTGCACAACGACAACAATGAAACACCAACAACAATGCTTCAAACCTTGCAATTGTTGTAAACATTCTCAAGTACGCATCAAAAAGTTAGCTGATACTACTAGTATAAATCTGTTACGTATTTATTCGATTATCTCACATAAAGAGTGTAAAAACTAAAAAAATGTATATTTTTCTCTTTGTCCGCATTAATTTGCACAGTACTGTAATATTTCGCATGAGCTTGACGTTGTGATGAATAATGGCGAGAGAGGGGGGAGGGGATGGATGCCAACCGTGTTACGTCCCACCTAATTCAATAATGAGATGTTTTTAAAATTTAATGACTTTCTCATATTATGACGTAATTCTATAAGCCGGCCTCGGTGGTGGAGTGGTTAGCACATCGCGGCCAGGGGTCCCGCGTTCGAATCGAAGCCTAGGCATGGGTGTTTGTGAGTGTCCATTCATCAATTCCTTCATATCATCACTCATCCCCATCTTCGCGATTAGCCAAAAGTGGCAAAAAAGCGAACTAAATAAACCAAATCAATCTTTAGTTCTATCGCAGGACATATTTTTTAACCTGTAAGTGGATTTCCGGTTGATAGCCATGATGATGTATGCTCCGTGCGGCGATTAGAGTTGGGGAGCATGGGGAGACAGTTGCCCCCCCCCCCCCCGTGTACAACTTTTTACCCCGTCTACCAGTTTGGGCACCCAATCCCCGCTGCTGTGTAAGCCGATTCAAATTCACGTGAAGAAAGGTTTTAGAGATTAGTTTGGTTATTTCCCGATTCCGTGTTTTCTCTGTAAGGGTTTTAGGGGGTCCAGACTCCCGGAAACACTTATCAAGTACTGAAATTAAGTAATGAAAAGATTAGCATTTGTTGCATAATCGATGGTTATTAATTTCCTGTAAACTTTTATGAAGGCAAGGATTATATTGTGATCATAGGCGTAGCTAGAACTTTATATTTGGGTGTGCACAAAGAAAAAAAATGAGGTCTTGTACCTTTTAAATACCATATTTTGCAACACAATCACTTGGCTCTTTAACTGCACTGATGTTTGTAAAGGAATATAAATTCACTAAATGACAGTGTTGGAAATTTCTGAATATATGCAGTAGAAAAAATCAAATTGCATAGAAATTACACACACACAAATGTTCATAAATGTTACAAACAAATACATCAAAATACACGTAATCTATAACAAGAGACGCCTGTCAAAAGGTACAATGTTCTTAAACTCATCAATAACTTCATTTACATCAATAAACTAAGCTTTTTCCTGTTCCACAAAAGCAAGAACAGGGCTTCCAATCTATCCTGTTTCTGAGTTGCTCTTAATTTAGTTTTAACTTGGGTAAGCTTGGAGAAAACTCTCTCACACGTGCAGCTTGTGACAGGTATAGAAGAAAAGCGCTGCAGTACAGAGTAGAATGCAGTAAATATCGTATTTCTCCAATGACACCAAAAAATCGAAAAACTATAGACACTCGTTTCATCAGCAATAATGCACACGTTTGTACCAAGTAATGACATTTTCAACTTCTTACAAACTGCCGCTTATTTTCTCTCTTATTGAATATCTGTATTTAATTCTCTTTGATAAAGCAGCCCATTAGGGTGTGCCTAGGCACACCCGGCACACCCCGTAGCTACGCCTATGATTGTGATCATACGGCTTTGAATGACATTACAAAGAAGATTTATGTACAGTGGGATCCATTAGTATTATCGTGCAAATTGTCCATCACCATGTTCGTGCACTTTATTTGACCCGATAAGAGCATCAAGAATTAAAAGAAAACCCAAAACAAGCTGTTGACAACTTCTGCACCAGCATACATAAAAAATCCATCGCTTAAAAACACATGGGATGTAAGAAAAAAGTTAATGAAAATAGTCGTGGACAATTTGCAAGGTAATACTCATGGATCCCACTGTACAGTGGGATCCACTAGTATTGCTCGGCAAATTGCCCATGACTATTTTCATTATTTTTTATCTTACATCCTATGCGTTTTTAAGCGATTATATTTTATGTATGCTGGTGCAGAAGTTGTCAACAGCTTGTTTTGAGTTTTCTTTTACTGTAATTCTTAAAGCTCTTATTGGGTCAAATAAAGTGCACGAACATGGTGATGGACAATTTGCACTGTAATACTCATGGATCCCACTGTACACTACTACTCATAATAATATGCATAAAATATTAATCAGAAACTTACTTTTCTCTAACTACATCTAACATCATTTTTGTTATTCGATAAATATTCAATTATTCATCTATGCGCTGTTAATATATCTCTATTCTTATACCGTTTTTTTACCTATTCGTGTATAATGATATAATATTAATTTCTGTATTGTAATTAGTATTAATTTGATTGATTTGCTTTATTTTGCTTCCCTTTTTTGTGCCACTTTTGACTAATTTGCGAAGATAGGGATGAGTGATGATGTGATGAAATTTATGAATGGACACTCACAAACATCCATGCCCAGGCCGGGATTCGAACCCGGGACGCCTGGCGTCGCAGCGTGATGTGCTAACCACTCCGCCACGGGGGCCGGCAGTATTAATTTGATTTAATATAATTATTTTAATTTAAACATTATTATTATTATTATTATTATTATTTATAACGACCGCCATGTTAGGCAGATTTCAGTAGTATATTAGCATTTATCTTATTCGTATACTTTCAAGTTAAGAACTTGGATTAAATTATTTATAATTTGATTTGATTTGATTTTGATTTTAAAATTTTGGGTGCGTCAGTACTTAGGCTATTTTGCACCCGTCACATTATACGGGGTCCAGCCCCTTATCGTTACACATAACAACTCTAACGTTGCATAACTAAAATCATAAAATATTAAAATCTTCTGACTTCCGTTAAAAGCTCAGGCTGTAAAGGAGCACTCAGCACAAATAAGTACAAAACACAGGGCAACACAAACAAAATTATACTGGCTATGGGGTCAGTCGCCAGAGCCTCGTTAGTCTGCAGTCCAGGGTGTACTACGTGGAAGCGAGGTTGACTATTGGGAGCACTACGTGAAAGGAGCACCCCTTACACCCCAAATTATTTATAATTAATTGTTTTCATAATTCATGTATATATATATTTACGTTTTATCTTATGTTATAATATTATTTACGTATTTTTGCAACATTTATTCAGAATTTATAGGCTAATAATACTCCCAAATAATATATGCAACGTTTTCATTATTTGTTAATTTCCAAGATGGCTAGGATTATTAATATCTTTCACGCAAATTTTGTTGTTTAAGCACAAGTTAAATACATTTCTTCTTAATATAGATTTTTGTTCAACAATGTACAAGATTGAAGTAATTTGTCTTCGTTATAAACTAAATCTTTAATTAATCATTTTTATGTGCAAGAGCAAATATGATTTATTTGATAAAATCAGTTTAGTTATTTCTATATAGTTTAATATTGTAATATTATAGCAAAGTATTTCTCCCTCGTTTTCAATAAAATATCGTTTTCCTATTGGTTGTTTATATTAGGAGTAGGGGAACCACGCTACGTGTTTTTGGGATGTAAAAACTTCCACGTTGGCATTTTTAATTGTTGCCAACCTGACCTGTATCTTACTATCGCTAATTATCATTGATCTGTTATATAAATTTTCAGTTTTTCTTGTGTAATTTTATGTTATGAGTTTGTAGTATTGTAAGATACGTAGAACAATCTGTTATGCTGCACCAAGGTGGTGCGCGGACTCTCGTGTTAAATAAGTTTGTTTATCACTGCCTACGAGCTTGCATGACCCAACAAAATATAAATTATAACTTGTGCGAATCAGTATGTATGCGCGCGATTCGTGATTAAAGATTTTGGACATTTTAATTATAAAGTATTTGGAATTTTATTTACTGTCACGTGTCGCAATTTGGTGGTTTCCTTCCTGGAGGAAGGGTGGATCGTCTGACCAGCCGGAGCAAGGAGCGGTGTGTTGCCAATTCGGATCTCCATACCTTGCAGTTACTAGTGGTGGCACGTTGCATATTATTATTACTATTCCTGAGATACTTGGTTCGAGCCCGTTCCCTAAACATATTTCTAGTTATGTGCCTGGTACCAATTATGTGGAACTAACATCGTTGGTAGATGTATTTAGTGTTGACTGACAGATAGTGTGGATGCTTGCCAATGGCGTAGCGGCCATTCCGCAATGCGAGGAGGGGCGAAGAATAGTGGTTGTGCAATGTTCCCTTTTTGCTCCCGAAATTTTCTCTAATCTCAGAAATTCAATAGATTGTCGCTTACAAAAAAAATCCACATACAAAACAGATGTGGATCAATAATAACATAATTCGAACTCGAAATTATTTGATGTGAGCACTGAACAGAAATACACGATCTGGTCAACTTATTAGAATACGTATCAAATCAACAGAGTCAGTTGTATTGTACGAGTCAATGGGTACCAAAAATAACATCACGACTCAGTGTTTTATTATTAGTACTCTTTTTAATTCGAACTTAGATAATTCGAATAACTCGGTAATTCGAACAGGAATGTATTCCCCTTGAAATATTTAATGATACATGTTTTTGTTAATTCGAATTCTTTTTCGTGTCCCTTGGAGTTCGAATTTAGAGTCCACTGTATTATTATTATTATTTATTAATGGTATGTGGGAGGTGGTCGAATGGATTCCCTGTAACATATTATAAGACGATGTCTGCGATAATAAGCAGGGGTGTACTAGTTCTGTCAGAGGGTTTCGGGAAACTTGACATGTGGGTCCCCTCCGAAATGCTGAAATCACTTACTTGCTCGGAAAAAATCTCTCATCTTTAGTGACCAAGGATGGTATTGGTGGGGACCATACCAATTACCAACCAATTACCGCAAATTCAAGGTTGCCATTAACATTTATATTTTCTGCCAGAAAACGACAAAGTCTTCAATGTGTTGTGGAAAGATAATGTAGCCAATCAAGGCTCAGCCGTCAGATAGTTTTCCGTCTTCCTATTGGGTGATTTTACGTCGCCTTTTTTGCCTCTCGCGTTAAACGCAACCATAAGGATGAATGCCCAACCCATTAAAGGCATTATGGAACAAACACAACAGTGGCGTACACAAGTGGGGATTACGGGGTTTAAACCACCCTCGAGCTTGTGAAATATTATGAAAAATGCTGTTGAAAAAAAATTAAATGGCCAATTTATCACAGTCAAAGATCTGGGACAATACTATTACTATTACTACTTCTACTACTACTACTACTACTACTACTACTACTACTACTACTACTACTACTAATAATAATAATAATAATAATAATAATAATTCATGGAGAAAAGCACAGCATTCCAAACACACGCGTCTTTCAGAGTGATGCCTTGAAAATAAACACGAGTTCTTCAAAATAAAATATGAGGGTAACTATGATTTAAAAGAGAAAAATAAGTTTTGTATCTCAGTTGCAACAATGTTCAATGCACTGCCGTACGCAGGATTTTTTTTTTTTCGGGAGGGGCTGGAATAGTAAATGTGTATAGCACATGGCTTCGTTTTGGAGGGCAGGATGCATAATAAAATATTTCGTATTTTTGGAGCTTTTCAGTCTATTGAAATTGTATTCAAAGACAAAAATGGTAATCGGGACTCACTTTAAAATGGGTTTCGCATTTACATATTTTGATTTTTAAAGTTCTTAACGGATTTTTATTTGAAAATTCTGATTTTCTCAAAATTTCGGTAGGGGCCCCTCTACGTACGCCAGTGTTCAATGGGCATGTATTTTTTTGTGTGTGTGAACAATGAGAATTAACTAAATAAAGTTCTTGGTTCGTTGTAAGAGGCTAATGTATAGACAAAGGCTAGGCGGACAAGAATACAGTCACCAGTCCGCCTTCCCATTGTATTGTTTACCGAAGCACGTTTGAATGTCTCTCTTTAAAATGTCTCACCTTGTTGACTAGACAATTATTCAAACGACAATAAGCTTAACTATTGTAAAATGTTTCGTTGGTAAGAACAGCGAGAGAATCTAGATGTGAATTATCAGGGACATTTAAGCGGAGAAGAAGCCGCAACAGATCTCCCGCGTGATTGTCAGACGCTCTACCGACCAGACCACCGCAGCTCCTTGGATGAGTTCCATACTATGATTATTTCAATTTATTTTAATATATTTTCTTGTTTTTATGGATTTTCTTCACCCTTAAAATCAGTGGCGAATCGTGGCTTGTTTGAAGTGTAGGAAGAAGTTATGGTAAACTGAGGAAGGTTTGAAAAATGCGTTCAATTACAATCACACAAATCGCTCGTACTATCCATTCCATTTAGAATGTTACCTGCAGGCCCATGCACAAGGTAGGGCAAGGGGCCATTGCCCCCTTGAACTATGAAATTTTTAAATGTGAACCTATAAAAAACAACGAAAATACATGACGATATTTCAGATTTTGCAAGAATTTCGATTTTGTCCCCTCTCCCTGTCGTGTGGATTGAGGTTAATAAAAAGTGATACATGCTAAGTTGTGCTAGGAATTATTATTAATTACTTTTTTTCTGATAACTACAGTTTCAAGTTCAATTATGCATATATTTTTCGAGTTTTGAACTTCCGTTACTTATTATTCACCAGTGGCGTAGCGTTATACTACGCCCGTACGCCCGGCGAACCCAGTTTTAAAATTTCAAAAATGCTTAAATGCTGTGAATATAAAGTAATACGTGACTAATATCATATATGTTTGACCTTCATGGCATTATAATAGCTATTTTTCGCGACCTGCTTGCAACGCTCCACTAACAACACTCGTTCTAGCATTTTTTTTTTTAATGCCTTTCCTGGCCGGACACCGAGCAGGTTCGGCGTAAAGAACTCTATATACCTTGCTGCCTTTCTAGAGGGAAAGCTTCGATTTCTACAGCACGCGCGTAAATGCTCCCTCGTACGCCAGCGTACGGAGCAGAGAGGTCTACCGTGACCTTTCCTGCCTTCTGAAGCAGACAACATCGGTAGAATTCCTACCTGGTTCTTCGCGCTCGTGCCACTCGTGCTATGTGTTGCTACAATACGCAATATTGACTGACGTAACTTTACCAATCTCAAATATACCGCTTCTTAATGACCATTGCATTGTATAATTTATCGCACGAACAGCGATGTGTATTAAAAACTAAAAGATCAACACAGTTTTTGTCAAATAAGTTGGTGAAGTCCTCGTGGTAGAAATTCAGCCTGTTGCGGCTCTACCACTTAACCCGCAAAACTAATAATTTTTTATTGTTATTATTTTTTCGTTATTATCTAACTGCTTAATATTGTGTCAATGGAAATGTTTAGCATTCATTTGAAAACTCTTAACATCGAATGGTCTCTGGACAAAATTATTTTAAAATGTTTATCAGCATTCTCAAGATGTAATAAACAGTGGTCTGAATTACTAATCGGCACTGTTACGTCAGTACAGTATACGATATTTGGATCATCCACCCACCTCCGTGTCAGAGTGTTTTGCACAGTGCGCCAAAACGACAGAGGTCCCTGGTTCGAATCCCGGCGTGAGCACGGGTGTTCCTTGTCAGTGTCCCTTCTTCAATATCATCACTCATATTCATATTCGCGATCAACCAAAAGTGGTAGAAAAGCGAAGTAAAATAAACCAAATCAATCAGTAGTTGGATCACCCACAACAATGACGTCTACTGTTATTCAGAGGCGCTTGTGATTCAGGTAGGTTTTTAATGACTTGCGTCATGCAGAAAGGTATAAAACACCAGAGTTCAAAACATTTGTGGCGTAGTGAGGCATCTAATATTCTAGCTAAAACATGCATGGATGATGTTTTATTGAAAACCCAGCTGACTTCAGGCAAATAAACAATACCTGTGGCGACTAATACCATAAGTAAATTATTAAGCAAGAAAGGGCCGACCCTTCCTTCGGACTTGGCATTCCCACCCGAAATGTCCATGCTACGCCACTGTTATTCACAACACAAAAGTGTGTAGAATGGCTCAACAAACGAGATGGATTCAGCATAGAACTTGAAACGGTTTGAGAAAATGGTTTGTTTACCGCCAACCTTCTATCGATTTACTGCCGTAAAATCTCCTCAGGAACAAAATCGACAGGATAAAGAAAAGATAGAGGATGGATCGTTGCATGGTTGTAAAAATTGCGTGTGGCTGTGTGCATAGTCCCTTTCATTTGAAACATGTCCGCTGGTGAAGTATAAATAAGATTTGATCGTAATTTTATTTCAATTTCCTGAAAAACCTATTCCTTTGAATTCGATTTCCCTCTCCCAGGGACTCGCGTTTGCAGATTATACTAGATTTGACCATTATGCCAAAAGCTGGATTAGTGTTGCCCACGAGACGAGACTTTGGCCTGTCTCGTCTCGTGGAAATGCTGTCTCGTCTCGAAAATATTCGTTTGTCTCATGACACATGGTCAATCTCGTCTCGTCTCGAAGTTTTAAAAGCCTGTCCCGTCTCGTCCCGTGGGCAACACTAAGCAGGATGCTAGGGGCTACGTTTAGTACTGCTACGTTTAGTACCATTTTCATGGGGTTACAGCTTCAAGTATCTACTTTCTAATAAGCGTTATCTGAAAATTAATCTAACCTTGTTTTCCTTTTTAATAAAAAAATCACTAAAAAGTAGTTTTTTCTTCCAATTTTCACGAACGGGGAACTTAACACCATACAGTTGATAATTGACTGTACATATAATTTTGAGATTTTGTGTACTTGAAGTTTGATTATTTTTGCACCTCTGTAGAAAAAATCCAATGGATATTTTTACTAGATACTTAAAAAATTGGCATTTTAGGGAAACGTGCAAACTTGAAATGCATAATTACAAATTCAATGAAATTGCAAAAATCTGTTGATATAACTCATTTGATCAAATTCCAGAAGTTTGGCGTGTGTACCTCCAATATGGTTCCAGATATTAATTATTTTTTCGCACTCCTAATATGTAAATGGCTGCATGACGTATGGCCGGGTGCGGCCAATCTCAGACTCCGCGGGCTGCAAGCGACTTCCACAGCGTTGCCGTTTCGCTGCACTTCGCTGCGAGAATTGCGCAAGTGCGTTCCGTCGAGCCGATCAAAAGTATTGTCACAGCATAAAATAATGAATGAAATATCTCTCATATTGCAAATGGAGTACTGTTGTGCTGCAGTTTTTTTTTTGGGGGGAGGGGCATTTCTTTTAGCTGTTAACTTCATATAAACGTCGTCTCCTTTCTCCCGGTGGAGGTATATAGTGGTTAGAATCCCACTTTAAACTGTAAGTCCAGTCCCGATTAGCATACCTGTGCATAAAGTGGACTTAAAGAGAGAAAACAACTCAACTCGGCTTTATATGAACATTATTTTCCCAGTATTATTTTATGTCGCACATTTAAACAGATATATTGAGTGCAAGGATGTTCGATGAGGACAATTTGAATGAAGTCGATGAGAGATCCAGTCTTCTCTGTATACAAAAATAACGCACCTGCTGTGTTCAGCGATTTCATAAGAAAGGGAAACAGTGCGAGGTGCATACTAGCGATAGCAACGCATAAAAATTATATTTAAAAAATTGCACATTTCATGCCTTCACGCCAACTAATATTTTAAAATATATTTCGAGCAAAAATGCATGTAAATTGTGTTTTTCTCGCAAAATTCATTTAGTCATCGTGTCGAGTATTGGTGGTGGTTTCAGCATTTGTGTTGCTATACATTCCACTTCAAATACTGCTTTTATATTTTTGTCTGTTTCACAGCTGCAACTCTTGTAATAAGAAAGGAGTTGTGGGTTCATTAAGAGATTTGATTTTTTTGTTTCGATTTCATTTATTTTTATTCGCTTCTTGTGCCACTTTTGGCTAATTTGCGAAGATGGGGGATGAGTGATGATATGATTAAATTGATGAATAGACATCACAAATATCCATGCCCAAGCCAGGATTCGAACCCGGGACGCGTATTTACAAACCCTATAGTACTGCAGAACCTCCAGCGACATTTGGCTACTGATTGGCTACCATTCCGGAAGTTGATGCAGCGTTCCTTCAAGTTAACGCTAGATGGCAGGGTTCAAATTAACAGTGTAGATTTCAGATATCCATCCCAACAAGATAAGAAACCCATTTACAATAAGGTTCATTTCTTAGCAAAATTATTTAAATTAATGTTTTAGAAGACAGAAACCAGAACTCTTCTTGAAGTGAATGATTTTTGTATTTAAAGTCACATCAGTGCAAACATTGTAACTACCAATGACTATTGAGAAAATTATGTATATCCAACGTATAGCATTTTAAACATTATATTTTACTATATAAACGTATATTTCTTAACATAATTTTGACAATCCGTTTACAAACTTTATTACTATATAATCACAAGTCTAATTTTTCCATACTTTTGCTGTAAATGAAGAAACAAGGAACAATGGACACGGAACATAAACACTTCCGGTTCAGACAGCCAATAAGAAAGTGTTATATACCTCTGGTTCTGCAGCACTATAGGGTTTGTAAACACGCACCCGGGACCCCTGGCGTCGTAGCGCAATGTGCTAACTACTCCACCACGGGGCCGGCGGTTCATTAAGAGAGACAGAAGGACTAAGAACTAATACATTTTCAATGAATATAATGAGTGAAAGGTAAAAGTATAAAATGCTGTTCATAATGGAATCTGTTGAACTGGATAATTTAAATAAAAGTCGTGTATATCTTTCTTCTCACCACATCTTGCAAAAACTCGCCCAATAAAATATTGGGTCGATGCAAATTTTTGTTGTTCCCTTTTTCTTTACATACCTTTTCCACTGTGCTGACGTAACCCCCAAAAAACACTCCGCCGTGCATTTGACACCTTGGTTTAATCACTTCACAGAACCGCCATCATTCAATACTGTGCGTACGAACAAACACGCGATCTTGTGAGAGGCCGACTGCCTGGATAGAATGTATGTAAGAATTATCATGGCTATGTGGGAATTCAGGCAATAATTCATGGCAGGAATGTAAACACAGAAGCGACAAAAGAAATTTTCGGCATCTCTACAATGCTTTCCTTTGCGCAACGCATTGTTTCGACTCATTTCCCGTGTCAAAGCTGCCTGGATGTGGAGTTTAAAGGGCAAGCGGCGAGGCTTGAAACGCTCTACATCCTTTCTTAGCAACGATGTGCATTGTGCGGGAACCGGTTGCCAAGAAAAACAATTCTCTCTGTTGTTTTTAATTCGCACAGTGTGCAAGAATGAGATATGGAAATTTGATTTTTATTCCAGGGCCATCATTTTGATATGAGTTTCATGATCATTGGGCTGACAATTACCGAGATTGCAACATCATAATTAATTATTAATTGTGACTGTTCCACAGATGATAGCTTTATATTTGGCTGAGATATTTCCACGTAAACAAGCTTCAATCACAAAAAAATCATATTTTTACGACGGTTTTACACGAAGCTACACACAATTGAATTCGACTTATGTAAAAAATACACGAAAAACTACACTTTTACAAACATTTTTCTCTGAATAGAAAGCAGACAGAGTTAAAATCACTTTGTCTTGCTTTTGTGTAAAAGCAGACACTTGTAGCTTTCCAATGAGGTATATTTGACTTTTTTCCTCCCAAGGAGTACAATTTTACAAGAACGCAATCCCAGGCTCAATATTTTTATCACGGATAGTAGTAAATTGTACGTACATTGCGCTCATCATTTTATAACGCACATTATTAAACTCCTAAAAAATAAAGAACTGGAAGCAAGTCTAAATGAACTATAGGAAGTTCCTCACTTGTCTCACCTCGTTGACCAGACAATTATTTCGTAACAAAGAAACAAAAAAATGCTCCCAGGATTTGATAAAAATCGAATGACTAGAAAGTAATTTCGTTCTATTGTTTTCATAAATACACTGGCTGACAAAAAAAGTGAAGCACCCAGAAGGAGTGGTCGAAGATTACCCCATTTCGGTATACCTGCATACCATTGATGTGTGAGTAAATGATTAGATGTACATGGATCTGTAATGTGTAGAACGCCCACCAGAGGGCATTTGTGACGTCACCTCCTGTTGCTGATAAGGTGGGACCAGTCACCTGCTGTGAGTCAGACAGTGCAGCATGAAGTTCAGAGAGGAAAACGAAGCACCGGCGATGCCTCGCAGACGCGTTAGACAGCCGATCCAGCAATTGACAGCATTTGACAGAGGCCGCACTGTGGGACTGCATGAGGCAGGTTGGTCGTATCGGGCAATTTCCAGGCATGTGGGCCATTCAGATGTCACAGTGGCCCGATGTTGGAATCAATGGGTACATGAGGGCACCCATGCACGTCGTGCAGGTTCAGGTCGACCAAGAAACACCACCCCGAGGGAGGACCGTCGTATGGCGCTCCAAGCAGTGCGGGATCCCACAACTTCGGCACCCGTCATCCGAGAACATGCACTGGACACTCTACAACATCCTGTGAGTTCCCGCACAGTGTCTCGACGACTCGCATCCACCGGATTTGGGTCCTACCGCCCCATGCGCCGGTTGCCGTTGACACCACAACACCGATGCCTGCCGTTGGTGTGGTGCCATGCTCGGGAGGTGTGGACAGAGGACGAATGGCGTCGCATCATGTTCAGTGATGAGTCCCGCTTCTCCATGACCTCCGATGACCATCGTGTGCGGGTGTGGCGGCGTCGAGGGCAGAGGGAACATCCTGCCTACATTGTGGAGAGACACACAGGTGTGACCCCTGGCATCATGGTGTGAGGAGCCGTTGGATATGCGTTCAGGTCACCTCTAATATTGCTTCGGTAGACTTTGACGGCACAGCGATACGTCACAGACATTCTGCGTCCACACGTCCTACCCCTTATGGCACAGCACCCTGGGACAGTGTTCCAACAAGATAATGCACGCCCACACACAGCCCATGTGTCTATGGACTGCCTAGAGCATGTTGAGGTCCTCCCGTGGCCAGCACGATCCCCGGACCTCTCCATCATTGAACATGTGTGGGATGACATTGGACGGGGACTCCGTCCTAGTGCCAACCTGCGGGATCTGGAGGGACAGCTGCAACACCCGTGGACGAACGTGCCTCAGGAGAGGATCCAAAGGCTGTTTGACACTATTCCAAACCGCATAAGGGCGTGCATTTTGGCCAGAGGGGGTGCAACACCCTACTGACCTTGAGCCACAATTCCACCTGTAACTGCCAACGGCCTTGACTCTTGCATCCTATATTGTAATCAGTTCAATAAAGGTACATGGACTTTCAGCATATGTAGTTTCATTCACGTCCAACCACTCCTTCTGGGTGCTTAACTTTTTTTGTCAGGCAGTGTACAATATGTTTATGAAGATCTCTACTACTTAAAAGTAGTAGTGGTATTAGTAATATAATATAATTAATTAATTGTGATTATTATTATGTAATTATAGTATAATAAAACAATGGTAATGTGAATTTGGAGATTTTTTTAAATACCCCTCTCCCCTCCTTGAGGAAATCCTGCGGACGCTACTGAAACACAATGATACAACTAGGGCCTTACCAGGGTTCGAACATGGAACTTCTGGCTTTCAAGCGCAATACGCTGACCACGGAGGCCTGCTCGGCATTTAACTCTTTCACTTGGAAGACAGCGCCTCCACAATGGCACAGCGGTAAAGCCATTGCCTTGTAATCAAATGGTCCCGGGTCGGATACCCGCTGTTGGCATACAGTGGATCCCACTTTAAACTTCAAGTCCAGTCCTGATTAGCCCATCTGTGCATAAAGTGGATTGAAAGCAAACATTAATTCGATATCTGGAAGACAGGATTTGTTTTGCGAATTGGCATAAATGTTAATATGAAACCTTTAATTATGCACTAGGTATTCATAATAATCACTTCATATAGCAACAACATATTTATTGTTAGCCTTTACAAAAATCTACTTACACTACGTCACTGTGTAAATGCTGAGCTGAGTATTTATTCTTTTACATAGGCTTTGGTAGAAGAGTGCAGTTGACAATTGAAACAATAAAATAAAGAATCTGGAAATAATTACAGTATTTGAAGCAGCTCAGTAATATGCTACATATCTTCTTTTGGCATTTTCCTAAAAAACCCTCCAGCTTTCAGAAATATTCCATGGCATCTTTCACCACTATTTTATCGATCAGCAAACCGTATTGCATGTCTGTGAATCCCACAAGTTGGAGCTGAAAAAAAGAGTCAATACATTATCATCGGCTACAAGGAACATTAGAGATATAAGATGAGATATAAGATCCTATTTAGTAAATAAATATTTTGAATGTACCGTGTTATGCAATCAAGTCCACACATCTTGAGTAAAGCCTTATTTACACTTATCTAAATTTACTTCTTAAACACTTAACTAGATGTCAGGACAGAAGAAATGGATGAAGTTAAAAAATGGACGAGATCCCATAAGACTTTGGCGATTACACTATGACGCCTGACGTGACGTGAGAATAGAATTCAGTATTCCCTGCTCTCATCTCAGTGAACATTTACTTGTAGTTCTATACTTTTTTAAAGAGGAAGATAAATTTGGAATTATCATATTTTCTAATTATATTAGAAAATAATCTGTGTGTGTGTAGGCAAAGCTATCCTCCTTGCATTGCTGGAAAAACTCCCATCTGAAACCACTGACCTCGGGAATGGAATCCGAGTCTCCAACATTGTAGTGAGATGCCCTACCGATTAGTAGAGCATCTCTCTCTCTCTCTCTCTTTCTCTCTTTCTCCACACACACACACACACACACACACACACACAGAAAAACTTCCTGATACCACGAAATATAATAGGTATATATTGCATGGTATCCGGAAGCGTATATCGTAAACGAACAACAATATTGATGTAATAGTGAATTCAAATATGAACTAGAAGTGACTCCTGCATACTCGAACGCTTGATCTCAGAGAGGAACAAGCAAGAATGGTTTACTAAATGTCTTTATAAGCACAAATTTAAAGTAAAATTTAGTAAAAACACCAACAATTTAGACGTACAAGCGTAAAATTAACTTGAAACTAAAAGACGAAGTCTTAATTTAGCATTATAAAAATTCTAGAGAATATAGAAAGCGGAAAAATAATTTATCTCGTTGGGGAAGGAAATGGGAAGAAAAATTACCTGTCATGAGCCCCGAAATTTCCATTAATTCAATATGAATGAACTTTGCACTACTTTCTGAAAGAAGTTAATAACACTTGGAAACCTTTTGTGATCAACATACCTTCCGAACTGAATAATTGGAATTTAGGGGAAATTCAACAACCCGCCAGCTGTCTATGTTCTCAAAGTCTCTGAAATCTGCAACCAATTCAGACTTCTCTTGGAACTCGGAATAGCTGTAGATCTGCAGCACCGAAGAGCCTATCCTGTGATACGTCTGCAACCAAAATGTAAGAGAGATGGTCGAATAGGGTCCCACTATCAAACGTCTGCTCTCTAAAATTCCAATATTTCCTGCATCAATTGTCAACAGGTGGTTTTCCTGTGCGGAGAATATCCAAGGAACTTCTTCATCTGACACAACATTCCAGTTAGCATTGCCATGCAGGCAGGACGGGGACCATTTGCTTAGAGATCCGTCCCTAAAGTCAAACACGACCGTTTCATTGAAGCCTGGATCTGGGGTCTCAGGGTAGGTAGGGGTCCACCACGAGTCTGGCGTGGTATCTGTATATCCAGGACTCGTCCACCATGGATAGGGAGTGGTCGTGGAGTAAGGTCCCCAGGTAGTTGTAGGACGAGTGCCATCATCTGGAGTAGTATACCATGGATCTCTCGTGGTATCTGGATAGCCAGTAGTTGTCCACCATGGATAGGGAGTGGTCGTGGAGTAAGGTCCCCAGGTAGTTGTAGGACGAGTGCCATCATCTGGAGTAGTATACCATGGATCTCTCGTGGTATCTGGATAGCCAGTAGTTGTCCACCATGGATATGGAGTGGTCGTGGAGTAAGGTCCCCAGGTAGTTGTAGGACGAGTGCCATCATCAGGAGTAGTATACCATGGATCTCTAGTGGTATCTGGATAGCCAGTAGTTGTCGACCATTGATAGGGAGTGGTCGTGGAGTAAGGTCGCCAGGTAGTTGTAGGACGAGTGCCATCTGGAGTAGTACGCCATGGATCTCTCGTGGTATCTGTATATCCAGGAGTTGTCCACCATGGATAGGGGGTGGTCGTGGAGTAAGGTCCCCAGGTAGTTGTAGGACGAGTGCCATCTGGAGTAGTACGCCATGGGTCTCTCGTGGTATCTGGATATCCAGAAGTTGTCCACCGTGGATAGGGAGTGGTCGTGGAGTAAGGTCTCCAGGTAGTTGTAGAATGAGTGCCATCTGGAGTAGTATACCATGGATCTCTCGTGGTATCTGTATATCCAGGAGTCGTCCACCATGGATAGGGAGTGGTCGTGGAGTAAGGTCCCCAGGTAGTTGTAGGACGAGTGCCATCATCTGGAATAGTATACCATGGATCTCTCGTGGTATCTGGATAGCCAGTAGTTGTTCTCCATGGATAGGGAGTGGTCGTGGAGTAAGGTCCCCAGGTAGTTGTAGGACGAGTGCCATCATCAGGAGTAGTATACCATGGATCTCTCGTGGTATCTGGATAGCCAGTAGTTGTCCACCATTGATAGGGAGTGGTCGTGGAGTAAGGTCGCCAGGTAGTTGTAGGACGAGTGCCATCTGGAGTAGTACGCCATGGATCTCTCGTGGTATCTGGATAGCCAGGAGTTGTCCACCATGGATAGGGAGTGGTCGTGGAGTAAGGTCCCCAGGTAGTTGTAGGAAGAGCGCCATCTGGAGTAGTACGCCATGGATCTCTCGTGGTATCTGGATATCCAGAAGTTGTCCACCGTGGATAGGGAGTGGTCGTGGAGTAAGGTCCCCAGGTAGTTGTAGGACGAGTGCCATCTGGAGTAGTATACCATGGATCTCTCGTGGTATCTGGATAGCCAGTAGTTGTCCGCCATGGATAGGGAGTGGTCGTGGAGTAAGGTCCCCAGGTAGTTGTAGGACGAGTGCCATCATCTGGAGTAGTATACCATGGATCTCTCGTGGTATCTGTATATCCAGGAGTCGTCCACCATGGATAGGGAGTGGTCGTGGAGTAAGGTCCCCAGGTAGTTGTAGGACGAGTGCCATCTGGAGTAGTACGCCATGGGTCTGTCGTGGTGTCTGGATATCCAGAAGTTGTCCACCATGGATAGGGAGGGGTCGTCGAGTAAGGTCCCCACGTATTTGTAGGACGAGTGCCATCATCTAGAGTAGTACGCCATGGATCTCGCGTGGTATCTGAATATCCAGTAGTTGTCCACCAAGGGTATGTGGTGAACGGCCAGTCGTCTGTAGTACGGGTGTAGTATGGTGAAGTACTGTAAGCATAGGCGTCAGATACATTAAGATGAACACCATCAAAAGCAATCTTGTCTAACAATAATCCATTCGATATGCCAACCTCAGCTTGTATCTGAACCTGAAAGTAAGGGACAACCTGTGAGTGACATTTATCTCACGTCGCAGTAATCCATAACTTTCCTCTTATTAGTCAATTATCAATGTGTGATGTCTATGTTTATTCACTGATAGGTTAATGTGGATTCGATCTTGAGTTTAAAGTGAGATTATAAACACTATATGCCTCCATCGTAGATAGAATCCGAACCCTTTCGTTCAAATGCGACAGCGTTAATACTACGCCATCGGGGATACTTTTCTGTTATTAGTAATGGTATAAATTTTCGAGAGATTGATAGTCAATATATAGCAAAATCTCTGCAAATGACCCCCTCCCTCCAAGCTGTTTCACTGCAACAATGATAAACCATATAGACATTCATACGATAGCCCTAAAACTGGAGCAAACATCCTTCATTAGTACTAGCGTACGCATTTTTTTTCTCGGAGGGTGCTTGTTGGAATTTCAAAGGTGGATATAACATCGGTGCTTTCTAGAGGATGTTTCTCACACTATAAAATATTTCATAATTTCCATTTTTAACCTTTGTGTTAAAAGTTGTTCCAAGACAAAAATGGGAATCTGAGTTTTTTTTAAGGAAGGCTTGCATTTACCACTGTTTTTTTTTCGAATCCTTTACTGTTTTAATTTGAAAAAAAAATAATTTTCTCAAAATTTCTGGAGGGCTGTAGCCTCATCAGCTCTCCCCTGCGTGCGCCAGCGTTATTTAAAAATTTCCACTTCAAGCGTTGAGTGACAAATAACAAGTTCTCGAGCATTCCCATTTACACGTATCTGACTTATTTCTATTGACTCAGATACATCAACGTCAGTTTGGTAATACATAGGCTATATGCTTTTGACTCAGCAAAGCAAATACCAATCGGTCATTTTCAGCATTTGTCTAATGGCAATGAAAGACCAGAGTTGGAAACATGCAGTGTAATTATGTCTGTGCCATGTCTTGCGTTTCAATAATTGAGAATAACTTCTCAGAATCACGGAACTCAAATTTATAGTATTTCTTTGTCCTTGTGTTTGATTTAACGCAACAATAAAACCTGTTCCTGTTTTTCAAAGAAAGAAAATAGAATTACCCAATCTACTTGAAAAGGAAATGCTTGCCTTATTTCCCAATAAGTGATAAGTTATCTTCTAAGATGTAGTGTACAATCTCGTGGCAATTTATAATTATCAGGCAGGCAGCTTAAAAGGATTTTGGATATTTTTTTCTGTGTATTATTGTGCAAGAAAGAGATAAAAGTGCTATAGATGGAGAGAATTACGTAGTATGTTTTTCATTTGGCAGATGGCCTGCCAGCTTACTATTGTTATCAAATCAAAAAATAAAATGCAAACCATCTTTGCAGCAATTCATTTAATGCATATCGCATATATTTTTCTGTCAATTAAGTGACAATGCAGTATTCCAAAACTAAAGGAAATGAAATGTTAACAATGAAATGTTAATTGGACATTATCCAAAGGCTAGTGCAGCCCTGTGCAACTCGTCCTCTTTGTGAAAGAGCTCTCTTACACGAGTCCAACTCAGAGCGAGCAAAGTAAAACCCGGTATACACTTGTTGCAAACCAGCGTATCGTATGCCCGTTCCGTATCAATTTATTCGAAAAAAACTTCCAACGATCCGTTTGAAAATGTGAGAAAAGATACGCAACGGACACGATCGCTCATTTGGCGGTTTTTCCCAGTCACATCAAAGGAAGGATACAATACGCGATGGAGGGGCAGTGTGGACGGGCATGGGAGCGTTCCGTTGCCTCGTTGCATCATTCTTCAGTGTGTAGTTAGCTCTGTAAATGACAGTACGTCCCATTGTCAATTTATTTTCCTTATTATATTTATTATGGAGTGGGATAAGGAAAAATACTATTGCATTTATTGATATATATATATATATATATATATAAGAATTATGGAACCCTGTGGGACACTAAACAAGATGCGTGGGAGGAAGTTGGAAAACGAACGCAAAGGAACCGCAAGGTTGCCAATAAGCTGCTTCCACAATACAGTTCAAGGTTCGCGTACAGTTTGTCATCCACCAATGTGGTGATTTCCGTTTTTTCTTTTTCGATAAAACGTAATTAATGAAAATATATGCGGCTGCTGCCACTTGCTGCGGCGTACTCATCGTCATTTGAGACCAGACTGTGAACCATATCCCACTCCCGTATCAATCATGCTACAGGGTAGATGATGCAAAACGCAGTGACAAATCGAGGTCCGTTCAATCATATCATATCAATGATTGATACGGAACGGAGATACGATACGCTGGTTTGCAACAAGTGTATACCGGGTTTAAGGAAGGAGCAACGTTGCCACATCCTTCGGAAGAAATGCAGGGAAGTGCTATGAAGTTACACACACTGAAATTGTAAAGCCAGCCATATGCCGCATGTTCAAAGGCACTATGGTTATCGGATAGCTGTCGACGTGAGGCATAATTTTTAGGCGCAAAGAAAGGAATTCCCCATACTAAAATTTAAATATTTCAAATTTGTAAAATACTTTTTACATTATTTACCAGGGTAATTGTTCCTTGTTTTTTCAGGTAGTCTTAACCATTAAATACTATGGATATTGATAATCACACAACTACTACCAAGGAGTCTGTCCTTTAGAACCTTGTTTTGATATTGAATGCGTTTCACGTGACTTGGCATGATTATAGAAGATTATTGTAAAACAGTAGCTATTAGAAACGTATCATATCCAATAACGTTCTCTATCAAAATCCTCTTTAATCCTTCACTTTTCATTGTGGGCCTCCCCGATGGCGCAGTGGTAGCGTCATCGCCTTGTAATCAAGGGGTCCCGAGTTCGATACCCAGTGGAGGCACAAGTGGTTCGGATCCCACTTTAAACTGTTGGTCCAGTCCCGATTAGCCTAACTGTGCATAAAGTGGACTTAAAACAACATATCAATCAATCACTTTTCATTGTACCTTAACACCCCCTATAAAATGCAAATGAATTATGCTGGGTACAATTGGGCATGATAGAAACAGGTTAGGCCCAGGGGGAACCATAGTTGTGTGTGTTTTGTGTGTGTTAAGCTGAGACCCGTCATATTGTTGGCCGTCATATTGAATTGAACTCAAAAATTTTAAATGGAAAGGGAGTGATGCGATACATCAAATCAGGCTAGAATTTCACGAGAAATGCAAATGTAGCGAATGTTTTTCAACAACAATTTTTAACTTTAACTCCAAAAATCAAGATCCTATTACCAGTTTAGTACATACAGACCTTTCCGCAGAAATACATTGATTAGATTATTACGAAAATTTCGGTGAGTAAATCACTATAAGTAAGAAAAACTATAACGACTAACGACTTCCTTTCTTAAAAAGGTAACAATTACACTTAAGGAAATTACTGATCTTATCGTAGTGCTTCTTACTGATCTTACAGGAATCATAAATTTCTTATTGCAAATCAGTACATAGAACTATATGAATTTAGCACTGTTTGCAAGGGCTATACGAGATGGGAACTAAACGTCCTCATGGATGGGCACTTAAGAAGAGTTGCACAAAATCTGTAAAGAAACAAATTACATAACTTTCATAATAAGGAAACAATAATAAAAGTAGTTTCCGCGCGTTTGATGTCGCAGAAAGCAGGGCAAGAGGTGTGCTGAGATTCTAGTGATCAATATCCTTGTAATTCAAGTTTCTTCATAATTGGTTTAAACTTTGATGTGACGATCACATGGATGATATTTGACATTAGATCACACTTTAATGTGCTGATCGTGTGGATATTTACGAAATTTTGCTGAAACTTTGATGTAGTGATCATGTTGCAAATTATTGCTCATGTTATTTGTAAGTCTGTTTGTGTTTTGGTAGAAATGTTTGTATTTTGGTATAATAATTAAATGTTTTACTTTTTTTAAAGCTTTAAACAAAGACATTATAAATGTTTAAAATCTGAAAACAGGATGCAATTGCCTTACCTTGAATTCAGTATCTTCCGGAACAGGCAAGAATATGCGGTTAGCAACCCATTTCCGAGAACCTAAGAAAGATGAGAAGTTCTTCGCCAAAATGGACACACCGTCAAAGAGTACATAAATATCGAATTTCGGTTGGACAATAGCGTTCGGAGAGTCGGACCAGAATTTGGCAACCATCGAGGGGAGATCCGACTTCCTGTACAGAGTTGCTTCCAGACAAGCTGTCCCATTCTCCCTTGGAGAGAGGAACTTCTCTCCCTCAGAAACCGGGACTTCAGCGGCAAAGTCTTCCTTGGAAACAACCCTCCAGCCATCTTGACTGGCGTCACAATTGCTCATGAAATCCAACCCTCCATCTTCGAAAGTGATGTCCAAACCATGAACATGTGCTGCAGTTAGAACTTGCAGGACAAACACCAACAGCACATTGAATGGTCGTCTCTTCATGGTATGCAGTTATCGAATATGACAAGAGTGTTTGGGCTATAGTATTTATATTTGTTATGTGACTCATACAAGGAAAAACTCTTATCTCTTTCACTGTCTTTTTTTCTCATTTCGAGCGGCATCCATCAAATTCCTCATCTGTTATCAATCATTCTGTGCGATTAACAATCGATGCCACTATTTACACAGCTTTCGACAAAAAAGGGGACATTGTGATTGCTTCACTGATGTATTGTTTGGTACTGGACTTAGCAGCAGGGGCGGCGCCAGAAATTTTCGACCGGGAGGGCAGAAGCTGTATATTGATAGATTAGGGTGGCCATATACATATACAGGTGTATATATATGCATATATGTACGACATATATGCATATGTATCCCCTTCTCTCTTACACTTCCGATTTCCCCTCACTTCTTTTCCCTTTCCTTTTCATCTTTTCTGTTTTACTTCCTAATCAAGGACGTATTTAGGGGGGTCCAGGGGGTTCGGACCTAGTCCGAAAGATTTATTA
This sequence comes from Lepisma saccharinum, assembly GCF_977018435.1. Taxonomy (NCBI): domain Eukaryota; kingdom Metazoa; phylum Arthropoda; class Insecta; order Zygentoma; family Lepismatidae; genus Lepisma; species Lepisma saccharinum. Next base: position 40,010,892 of record NC_139237.1, read on the forward strand.
AGTATTAAAATTAAATAATCAAAAATTTTATTCGTTTAGCCGTTGTTATATAAGTTCCTGTAAACTTATTGTAAGACAAGGATTTAATTGGGATCATACGGCTTTGAAGAACGGAAAGGACGTATGTAGGTGGTCCGGACCCCCCCCTCCCCACCCGATAGACTTATTAAATATGAAAATTAAATAATGAAAATATACTCGTTTAGCATTTGTTGTATAATTCCCTCTGAACTTATTGAAAGACAAAGATATTTAATATGCACTTTAAGAAGATATGTTTGATTTTGGATCATACGGCTTTGAAGGACAGGAAGGACGTATTTAGGGGGTCTAACCCCCCCACACATACACACCCGGAAGACTTATTAAGTACGAAAATTAAATAATGAAAATACTCGTTTAGCATTTGTTGTATAATTTCCTCTGAACTTATTGGAAGACAAGGGCTATATTGTGATCATACGGCTTTGAAGGACAGGAAGGACGTATTTAGGGGGTTCAGGGGTCCGGACCCCCCCAAGACTTACCAAGTACTAAAATAAAGTAATTAAAATATTAGCATTTGTTGCATAATCGATGGTTATTAATTTCCTCTGAACTTTTTAGAAGGCAAGGATTATATTGGGATCATACGGCTTTGAATGACATTACAAAGAAGATTCATGTACACTACTACTCAAAATAATATGCATAAGATATTAATCAGAAACTTACTTTTCTCCAACTACATGTAACATCATTTTTGTTATTCGATAAATATACCATTATTCATCTATTTGACATTAATTCATTGCCAGGGCACTTGTTTTATGTAAATTAGTCCGATCTTAACTACAGGTAAGCTACGTAATGAATATGCGTTGTTATATCTATATTGTTATACAGTCTTTTTACCTATTCGTGTAATAATAATAATATAATATTAATTTATGTATTGTAATTAGTATTAATTTGATTTAATATAATTATTTTAATTTAAACTATTATTAATGTTATTATTATTATTATTATTCCTGAGACACTTGGTTCGGACCCCCCCCCCTCCCGAAACATATTTCTAGATATGTGCCTGTCCCTAATGCCTTCTTATATCATTCTTTCTCAGCTTGTTACCTCTTTCTCCCTTTCACTTTCTCTCGTTCCATTCTTCAAATGTTTCTCTTAATGCCACGCACACAAATATCACATGCATGTGTGTGTGTTTGGTGTCTTTCCTCTTCCTTTTCAAATCTATTCTCGCATCTTGTTCCACTTCTTTGTCTCCGATGGACACAATTATTCCAAGGAAGTGTTTGTGCGTGCGCAGCCATACATTCTAATCACATTATTTCCTTCATGTCAATGTAGTGAAATAAATGTGAATTTTTTGCATTACATTTTGTCCTTTAAGTGAAACACATACCAACTCCACTTTATACGTATATTAGGCGACAGTCATAGAAATTGTGATGGCAAGACAATGGTGAAGGATTAAATTACTTTTTCGTAATTTAAATGCATGTTCCTGATCATATTATTTTCATCATATGAGTTTTTGACTGAAAATTGGGGGTGAATGATCACTTTCCTTGGCTTGCAAGGTTATTACAACTGACAAATGTAGTCTGAATGTTTGCAGTAAGAGGCCATAGTGGCGGGGGGGGGGGCGGTGGCGGAGGGTTCTTCCTAATCCCTGCCACTAGATATTTGGATAAAAATTAATGTCTTATTGGAAATGTAATCACACACACACGGAAAAACCAATTCTTTGTTCATTCTGCATAAAGTATCCCCAGGCTTATGAAAGGCTATTTTGACAAAATATCGCCCAAAAGTAATAATCAAGTAACATTGAAAAATCTGTTAGCTAAGTTCATATTCGTTTTCTGAAGTAAGCTTCGTTACTCATGCGGGAGAAGTGATACACGTATGGTTAGATTAACACATGCACTGAGGTAACAAATAGTTTACATTTTGTAGAATGTGATTTTGGACACAAGGAATTCATCGAAATTGATCACTATACCCGGTAATTCATCTCTTTTTCACAGACAACTTGGGTTGCATGGCGTGACCTTTTCGAAAGCTCTCAAATGTCAACCTCTATCCTGCGCAGCAGCGCCAGGATTAATCATCTAGGGGTGCTGAGGGGGTGCGGAAAGAAATTTAGGGGGTGCGATGCTGAAAATTAGGAAAACATGAAACACTGGGGGAGCAAGGACAGTTTACTTTCCCTTGGTAGATAAGGTTTAGCTTAGTGCGAGGCCAAAGATAGCAAAAAGCGGGGGTCAACTGCACCAGCGGTGTATACTCTGGGTCACCTAGGTAATCGGAGATGACCCGGCTATAATTTTTTAAAAAGTTGTTTTTTATATCTTCGCAAAATTCTTCCGAACCAATCTTTGATTCACATATTTCTTTGCTTCCAGCGCGCGAATGTTTTCAACCGTTTGCCGCAGAATGTCCGTGAGGCTTTCAGCCACTTTCTCCAGCTGGTGGAATCTGATGACGTCAGGGTGAGATTCCACCAGTTTCCTTTAAATCCCTTGACTGAAGGGAGAGGAGAGGGGAAGGAAACACTGCTTCTCAGGCGCGGTGACAACAGTCTACTACTAAAAATAATAATTTGAATTATTATTCCCATGCAAGTAGTGGTATTTGACCTATAACCAGCACCACTTACAAGTGTAGAAAAGGCGAGGCTATTTGATTGAACAATCAGATTTGCTTACACTTAAAACAATGCCAAGATGGGGCCTGTACCCCAATTCTTCAGGTGTGATATGCTCTGATTTTTAAGAAATTCTGAATTTCTAGTGTAGAAAAGGCGAGGGCTCAACAGATAGATTTACCCATACTTAAGACAATGGCAAGAGGGGCTTATACCCCAATTTTTCAGGTGTGGAGGTTCGGGTTTAAGTCCTCATAAAATGTGAAGCCTCCCCTGATGGCAAAATGATAATATTGTTGTCTTGTAAACAAAAGGCTCGGGGTTCGAGTCCTGATAAAATATTTAAGATTGAAATACATGTGGCAAAATAATATGTCCACAAGTGAGATTTTGAGAATAATTACTGCTCGTTGATAGCCCCCAGATCTGAAACCCTCCTTTCTCCTCTGCTCAGACAGATTCGGCCATGTGTGTAAAAGTTATATCTGTATGATTGTTGTTTATAAACTTGTCAAAAATATGGCTTTTTTGTATGAAAACATGCAATCCTGAATACAATTCTGGTTTTGTCTTGTTCTGTTAATATAAACACAAGTGAGACTTACAGAATATTTATTGCACAGTTCAAAATCCAATTTTGAATTGTATTTAGTTGATATAGAGATGAGGTTTTAAACCTGGTGAAGTGTGTTGTACATCAGCAAAACTATCACCAAAACCTAGTTACTGCTGTTGTTTGGGTATAAAAGCACCAGCTCAGCCACTAACTGCTGAACCCAACTGATATTTTTTATTAAGTATAAAGTTTTGAATTGAAGCCCAGAAAATCTTATATAATAAACAACAAGAAAAAATGCCAAAACAAAAATATTGCAATCAGTGTAATAAAAATATATCTAGTTCTCATTGGGCTAGGCATTGCCGTATTTGTAACTCTAAGAAATGCAGAAAGGCCACAAAAATGTGTCCAAGATGCCATAAAATATTAAGCAAGGCATATTACAAATGGCATAAGTGTAATTCTTATGTACAGTCATCAGCATTGCCCTCACAACCATCCACATCTGGTCTGAAAAGGAAGCATGAAGCACCTGTTAATGCTGGACCTGCAAAGCAGCCACGCTATGAACCTATCCATAGCAGTTTTAATGCCCAACTTAGGGATTATCGGTTTGTATCAGAGCCAAGATGTGGCATTAAGATTTTTTTGAACAGTAAAAAACCTGATATACAGGCAATTCTAAATGCACAAAATGGCTCTTATAAGCTGTCCCTCAAATTATTTACACAATATAAGAAACCAAATGGCACAAAATTTACACAGCCCCACATAACAGAAACTGTACCGGTATATTCAAATGCAAATTCAGACACAATAATAAGCAGTTTAATAGATCAATTGAATATTAAACACTCTGAATTTGCAGCAAAAGAGTCTGGATGGAGCCTATGCGGTTCTCCACACAGGCTCTATGTTAATATTTCTGAATTCAGCCCATTACAAGGATCTACATATCTGCCATTACCTGATAATATTAAAAACAGAAGAGCCGTGGTTAATATAGAAAATACCGACCAGAAATGCTTTTTGTGGTGTATTTTAGCTGCTTTGTTTCCAGTTTCAAGGAATCCTCAGAGAATAAGTTATTACAAACAACATGAACATGATTTTGATGAAGCAATGGAGGGTTTAGAATATCCAATGTCTGTTCAGAATATTGATAAATTTGAAAAAAAAGCCAGGCATATCAATGGCAAACAATTATCTATTAATGTATTTATTTGTTCCACTGGCAATTGCTCGATAGAACCTCTCAGAATCAGTACAATTGATGATGAATCTGCTATTCCAATTGATTTGCTCTTAATTGAAGAGGATGGCACAAATCATTACACTCTGATACATAATCTTGAAGCTTTAGTGAGAACACAACTAGACAAATCCAATACAATATTCAAGTTGTGTAGAAGATGTTTAAGGGTATTTGATGGCAGGAAAATGGTAAATAGAGTTCCGGAAAAAAATGCAGAAATTGCAAAAAACAAGTTAATTGAGCATCTGAAATATTGTGGCAATCATAAACCTGTTTATATGGTGATGCCAATGCCAAGTGAGAATTGCAAATTCAAAAAGTTTGAAGCCTTGTTGGAACACCCAGCATATATTGTCTGTGATTTTGAATCAATCCTCAAATCTCTTGCATCCTGCAATCCAGATCCTGAAGAATCTTCAATTACACCATACCAGCTACATGAACCTTCCAGCTTTTGTTATGTGGTTGTACAGGATGGTGTTGTTACTAAAGAATATTCATACATGGGGCCAGATGCCATCAAAATATTTGCACATAGAATAGAAAATGAGTGCCGTGACATAGCATCTAATATTTTATTAAAATCAAAACCCATGTTGCCTTTAACAGAGAAACAGATTGAAGATTTCAACAAAGCAGAAAAATGCCCGGTATGTAATTCTGAATTTTCAGATACAAATATCAAGGTGAAACACCATTCTCATACAGATGGTAAATTCAAAATGGCCCTGTGTAATAGCTGTAATATTAAGATCAAGAGACCAAAATTTATCCCCATATTTTGCCATGGAGCATCCAATTATGATTTCCATCATCTAATCAGGTACGAGGGGTTTGAGAAGCAGAATTTAAATATTTTAGCTGAAAATGATGAAAAATATATATCTATTAGCAAAACATTTAAAGTTAATGGTGTTCCTATTCACATAAGATTTCTTGATTCTTACAGAATTTTATCTGCTAGCCTGGCTACACTGGCCTCTCAATTATCTGATGATCAATTCAAAATCACACGTGCATTGTTTCCAAATCAGGACCTGAAATTAATTAGGCGGAAGGGTGTATATCCATATGACTATGTTACAGATTTTTCTAAATTTGATGAGTGCTCCCTGCCACCACAACATGAGTTTTACAGCAAAATCAGAGGTTCTGGAATCACAGATGAAGATTATCACCATGCCCAATTGGTGTGGAACAATTTAAAATGCCAGACATTTGGTAATTATCACATGGCATATTTGAAACTTGATGTGACCATCTTAGCTGATATATTGCAGGCATTCAGAAAATCTTGCATGCAAAATTATGGACTGGACCCAGTGTATTTTTTCAGTGCCCCGGGCCTAGCATGGGATGCAATGTTTTTAAACACCAAAAAGCAATTGGATCTGATCCAAGATCAAGACATGTATCTGTTTATGGAGGAAGGTATAAGAGGAGGTATGGTGCAATGTTCTCAGAGATATGCCAGAGCAAATAACAAATATATGCGTGATTATAATCCAGCACGGCCATCAAATTATATATTGTATGTGGATGCAAACAGCCTCTATGGTCACGCTATGATGCAAAAACTGCCATATGCAGGGCTTGAATGGGTTGAAGATTTCAATATTGAAGATCTTAAGAACTTTGATGACCGTGAATATGGCCTCTTCTTAGAGGTTGATCTGATAATTCCAGATCATTTACATAACAAATTTTCTGATCTGCCCCCAATTCCTGAGGTTAAGTACTCACCTGGCTCTAAACAGAGGAAATTGATGATGACACTGGAGGCAAAACAGGGCTATGTTATATATTACAAGAACCTCCAGTTCCTGATGAAACATGGTGTTCAAGTGACCAAACTTGGCAAAGTTTTGAGGTTCAAACACTCAGAATGGTTGAAATCATACATTGATACAAACACGGAGCTTCGAACATCTGCAAAGAGCCAATTTGATAAATCTTTGTTTAAATTGATGGTTAATTCTGTGTATGGCAAAACAATTGAAAATGTCAGAAAACATACCGATGTTAAAATAATTACTGACCCCAGCCTGAGCAAAAAATTGGTTGCAAAGCCTAATTTCAATTATAGAAGAATTTATGATGAAAATATGGCACTTTTCAACATGAAAAAAACAAAGATTAAGTTTGATAAACCTATTTATGTAGGGGCTACAATATTGGAATTGGCCAAATCACATATGTTAACATTGTATTATGATGTGCTGAAACCTTTTTATGGTGATAATATAAAATTGATGTACATGGACACGGATAGTTTTATTCTTGATATTAAAACAGAAGATGTTTATAAAGATATGACCCAGCCTGAATTGCTTGAATATTTTGATACCAGTGAACATAAAAGGATTCAACCCCACAACAAAAAAGTGCCTGGCAAGTTAAAAGATGAAACACTTGGTGATGCTATTGTGGAATTTGCTGGGTTAAGTGCCAAGATGTACAGTTTTAAAACATGTAGTGGTGTTGCTGCTAAAAAGGCCAAGGGTATTGGCAAAGTAACTGTGGAAAAAGAGCTTGAATTTGAAGATTATAAAAATTGCCTCAAATCCCAGAGTTTAATCAGAACATCAGAATCCAGAATCCAGAGTGTGGATCACTTATTGACTTCAAATGTTGTAAGAAAAGTGGCTCTGGACCCACATGATGATAAGAGATGCATTTTATCATGTGGCATACATACTTTACCATGGGGTCATTGTGATTTGAAAAATGGCAATCAATGCCCAATTACAGAGCATGATTTGAAATAAATAAACATGCCTATGAACTTATTTGGGTTCAAAAAACAAGGTATTATGGACCTGCCAACACCACAACCCTCTTCTGATATGCTGTCTAAACTGAGTGGCTTGTTAATTATTCATCTGAACAGCATACTTACAGATATTGATGATGAAACAGGCAAAACATTGTACATATTTAACAATAATTTAAATCATTACCAATTACCTGTAGGTGGGCAATTACAATTTATTACAACCCCTGAGGGTGATGTCAAGATTTCAGTAGGGAGAAATATTTACAGAATTAAGCACTCAAACATGGTTTCTGGCACTGTTTATACTGTTTCTGCTGGTGACTGCTTATATATTGAGGTCCCTGGATCCTATGATAAGCTTATACCCTTTTTTATAGAATTAAGAATCAGATACTCTATAATAAATAACTACTAAACAAAATGCCTAATGATATTTTTGGCCATACAAGACATGAAGATCACAGTGATGAGATTTTGATGCTTGATGTCAGAGTCAAGAAATTAAGAAGCGATTTACAAGCTTTACAAACCACACTCAATGCCAGTCTTCAATTAGAAATTACAAATTTGCAATCACAATGCATGGACCCTCTTCTTAAAATTGATTCTGAACTCAAATTGCTGCTTCAGAAATATACTGACCTGGCCACATTAGATAATTTTCAAAGTTTAGAAGAGGCTGTAGCAGCTCTTCAAGCCAAATTTAAGACCCAGGCTAACAACTCTGAGCAATTGAAACAGCAATTAGAAGAGCAAATAAATAATGTCCAGGCACAACTCCAAACAATTGTCAAAAGCATAAAATCACAAGAAGATTTTGATCTAGTGATTTCCACTCTAAAAGAACAGATTCAGTCACTCCAAATACCTAATCTGGACCCTCTGAACAATGCCATAGCCGAGGTTAAAGAAAAAATTGAGACACTTGAAAATTTTATGAACAATTTGCCATCTTCTGATGCTTTGAATGCAATAACTCGGAGTGTTGCAAATATTAAGCTGCAACTTGAAACATATGAAGATTTTGGAAAAATTCAAAGTTCCATAACCCATCTTGAAGGTACAATAGCAGCAGTGCAAAGTGATTTGGCAAATGTACTAGAATCCAGATTGCCTGGGATTGTAGATACCCTTGTCAGTGTCCAGCAACAAATCACAAAGCTTGAAAACCTCAACACTGAATCTGAACTGTCTCATTTTCATCACTTGATAGATGATATCCAAACAAAACTTGAAATTTTACAACAATCCACACCCTCTCAGGCAGATATAGCCCTGCTCCAAAATGCTATGCAAAATGTGGCTCATGCTTCTGAATTAAATGATGTGAAATTGGCACTTGAATCTTTGCAAAATACAGTATCAAATTTGCCTACATCACAGGAACTTAAAAATATTAAGAGAGCAGTGAATAGGATATTGAAATCAGAAGATATCAAAAATATCCAAGCAGAGATCAAACATCTCACTCAGACAGTGGCCACTCTTCCAACCAATCAACATATTAATGAACTGCATGCCCTGTTTGAGGATATCAGAAGACAGGTCCATGATCTTACTGCTCAAAATTCAAAATTGGCAATTGTTGAAAATTTGCAACAAATTGTAGCTAATATCAAGCAGCAGCTAGGGACCATGGAATCCAATCAAGCAAATGCTCTGTCTGTTTTTGCTACCCAGCTTCAAGAAATTGTGCAACAATACAAAAAACTTGCTGTGGACATAAAAATAAAGCCAGGCCATGATGATGTTGTTAGGACCATCAATGAGCACCTTGAATCTGTAACAAGCAGATTGCTCACAGCAGAAAAGGAAATAACAGGCATAATTGAAAATCCAAAACATACAGTAATTCTTGAATTGTACAGCATCCCCAACAAAGAATATGATTCTCCATTTACACCAGGTGGGAAAATATATATGCTGTCCCCTGCACAATTTTATTACCAATTTTTTGTTGGGGGCACATTGAGACCAATCAAGATCAAATATTGGCTTCAACCACAGGCACACCACTACCCCACCTTATCAATAACAAATGCTGATAACAAAGTGAAAATCACTAGTGTAGAGTTACAGGATTTTACAGACCCCAATACATTAGAAACAGCATATGTTGAAGATGATGGCTCTCTGGAATTTAAAATACAAATAGGGGATAAATTATATTTAGAAAATCCTGCAGTTTCAGCTGCTGAACACCCCATAGTTGCAATATTCTTGTTTACATATTATGTCTAGAAAAATTATTGTTGATGAATTACACAGACAAGCCCGACATAATTTTAAGAGACTCCCAGTAGTCACAAAAGGCATAGATGATTTATGGCAAAGCGACTTGATTGAAATGGCAAGTGGACAGTTGAAAAACTTAGACAAAATCAACAAGGGCTACAAGTATCTTCTGACTATCATAGATACATTTTCAAAATTTGCCTGGGCTGTGCCACTCAAATCCAAGACAGGGGCATGTGTTACAGAAGCCATCAGGACAATCATCAATCAGAGTGGAAGATCCCCGCGCTATTTGCAAACAGATAATGGCAAAGAATTTTATAATTCAGTGTTTCAACAATTTATTAAAAGCCAGGCAATAAAACATTATTCGAGTTACAGTGATCTCAAGGCCTCAATTGTAGAGAGATTCAACAGAACCTTAAAAAATCTTATGTATAAACAATTTACCCTCCAAGGTAATTATAAATGGATTAATATTCTTCCAGAACTTCTACATAAATATAACAATTCTGTCCATTCCACAATCAACATGAAACCCTCTGAAGTAACTTCATCTGATGAGCAAAAATTAATCAGCACTGTTTATTATCCTAAATATCAGCCAACAACAAGAAAGGCCAAATACAGGGTGGGGGATCAAGTAAGAATAAGCAAATATAAGCACTTATTCAAGAGAGGCTTTACAAGAAATTGGAGCACTGAATTATTTACAGTGGTTCAAGTTAAACCCGGGACCCTTAACACATATATAATAAAAGATCACCGAGGAGAAATTCTCAAAGGCAGGTTCTATGAACAAGAGCTCAGCAAAACTAAACAGCCTGACACATATCTCATAGAAAAAATTATCCGCAGAAAAGGCAACAAGTTACTTGTCAAATGGCTAGGACTTCCAGAACACAGCTGGATCGATGCAAACAAAATAATAATATGAGCACCTGGGATGTTATAAAAAGGCTCCCAGAACCTGAACAACAGAATAAGAGAAATGGCAAATTGCTACCTGATAATATTAGGTGTCTTATTGTTGGGCCATCTGCTTGTGGTAAAACTACACTAATGGTTGATAATTTTTTATTGGCACCCAACTGGTTAGACTGGAAAAACAGGCACTTGTATATCTTCTCTAAGAGCTTGGAACAATTAAAATATCAGCAGCTGATGAAGCTATATGATGGATTGGATATTGCCACTTTTGAACCAGATGTTAAGCCACTTCATGAATGTCTCGATAATTCTGTTGTTGTGTTTGATGACATTATATTGGATAATCAAAACAGGGTTAGAAATTTTTTTACACAGGGCCGACACAAAAACATTGATTGCTTCTACCTGGCACAGACTTTTTCAAAAATACCCAAGCAGCTGATCCGGGACAACAGCAATTTTATATGTGTATTTCATCAAGACCATACCAACCTCAAACACATACATGATGAATATGTAGGTGGGGACCTGAGCTACAATGATTTTTCCAAGTTTTGCAGCAAGTGCTGGAACCAGGACAGTTATGGGTTTGTCACAATTGATATGACAAGAACACCCAATAGTGGCAAATACAGAAATAAAATTAACAATTTTCTAGACATTGAAACATAAATAAATAACCATGAAAAGGCCAATTATTGATGATCTTAAGTTAAGAGATTATCTTGTAAAAAGATTTAAGGGATGGAAATCAGAGAACCGTGGAATTTATGAAAAACACAAACAAACAGAACAGCCTGTAATTGATGCTATTAATAATTTAGGTAAGAATATCAAAACTGTTACAGAGCAAAATCAAAATTTGATCACAGAGCTTGTACCTGTAGCTGCAAGGAACATATTAGATTATCCATTCACCCCACTTTCCAGTATTCATACACCTAGTCCTGTTGCTCCTAGAAGAATTGAGGCTAGTCAGGATCCTATTGAATTGGGTCTTCTTGCTCAAAAATATTTAACCACACCTAAAGACAATAAAGATGAGGTTTTTGGCTTATATGCTGACACAGAGCTTGATGGCAGCATCATACATAGAATTGGCAATTTCAGAGTAACATTTATGGGAGATGATATAATTGTATATTCAGAATCTCGACTTGGAGAAAAAGGTGCTTTTGTTAAGTACACCGGAACACCTGGATTGTGGGAACTGATGACTAGGAAAAGGCCTGGCAGCTATACAGATCAAGATTATGAGGATTACAAAGAAATATTAATAAAATCAGATGCTCTATACCAGAACAATGATCCCACACAAAAAAGAGTCAAGTCTAGCAGTGGGGCAAAATACAACAATTTAATCAAGCCCATATGGTCACAGATCAAGACTGGCAGTGGGATCAAACAATACAACACCCTGCCCAAAGAATTTGTGTGGGTTGATGATGTCAGGAAACTTGTAGACAGGTTATTGGTGATAGCTGGGGAGGAAAATGCTGGCAACAACAATTTTTACAATGAAAAGGTTGGAATTATGGACATGATAAGCACCAAATTATCTAATTTTATAGTGAATGACACTAAGGGGATTGGGTATCTCATAAAAATTATTAATACTCTACCACCTAAATTTTGGAATATTTCTGAGGGTCGGGGCCTTGTTAATGACATTATAAACAAGCTGCCATTTGAACTACATATTCCAGGCTATCAGTATTGTGGTCCAGGCACAAAACTGGATCACAGATTAAACAGAGGGGATCCTGGTGTTAATCCCTTAGATGCTGCTTGTAGAGACCATGATATTGCATACAACACACATTCTGATCTTGACAAGAGACATGTTGCAGACAAGAAATTAGAAGAGGCTGCATTTGGTAGATTTGTAAGCAAAGATGCTTCTTTGAGTGAAAAAATAGCAGCATTGGGAACCACCATAGCTATGAGCACCAAACAAAAATTGGGGTGGGGGCTGTGAATATGTATATAATAAACCTACAATGAGAGCCAAGGGTGTTATGTATCAAATACCTTATGCAGGTCTCAAATCTCTTAAAATTATTGACAGTCTTTTAACCAAAAAGCAGCGCAAGAAGAAAAATTCTTGTATTGCCAAGGGGCATGGTATGAAATTGTTGCTTAGTACCCCCCAATTAAAAAAATTACAGCAATCAAGAAAAAAATCACATGTAGGGGGATTTATATTTACCATCCCTGCCATCTTAGCTGCTCTCGGGGCTGTTGGGAGCTTGGCGGGGGGATCAGCTGCCATAGCAAAAACAGTAATAGATGCCAAGAAGAATAGGGCAGAATTAGATGAGCAGAAGCGCCATAACCTGGCAATGGAGAAACAAGGCAAAGGTGTTAAGAGAGCCATGAATAAGTTTAAAAAAAACAAGAGCCGCTTACAAAGCAAGATATTGAAGCTTTAATCAAGCCACTGGGCATCAAACATTTTAGAGGTGTGTACATGTCTGATTCTTTGCCAGAACAACCACTCAACAAAGAGTGTGGCATTGTTAATTTGGATAAGTACAAAAATCAGGGCACTCACTGGATCTGTTATCTTAAATATTTAAAAAATGAGGCATTTGTGTTTGATTCATTTGGAGGTGTTCCACCTGAAAATTTAATAAAATATCTAAAATCACCTAATCTTTATTACAATAATGCCCGTGTTCAAAATTTCAGAGATGTTAATTGCGGACATTTGTGTTTATCTGTTCTTAGATATATGTCTCAAATAAATAAACCATCAATTGAAGATTTTCAAAAAATCTTGTGGTATCTAAAACATCATGGGGGTATTCCATCTCACCAGCCAAAATTCAATATTGAAACTCAAATTACATGATGATATTGTATATCCAAAAACAATAGCTCTCAGGGCATTTTATGGCATGTACCTGATCCCAAATATTACACACCACAACAATACAATTGCAGTAGGGGATGAAAAAATTGTCATCACTCCAGGGCAATATAATCTATCCACTCTAAATGCTCAATTACCCAGAGGTATAGTGTTAAGTCAAAATTCTGTCACTCACAGAGTAGAAATTGTATCTGCCACAGAAACAGTGGATCTGGGTACTATAGGAGAGCTGTTAGGCTTTGAGAACAACACAAAACTTGAACCAGGCATCAAACACACTGCTATGAATATACCTAAATTCTTAGCCATAGAGACTCTAAATATTCACTGTAATGTAGCAGAGGGTATGATCACCAAATCAAATGGCATAGGCACTCACAAACAAACCGGCATCATTGCAACATTCAAACCTAATTCTGAATTTATGGAGCCCATCATCTACAATCCATTCCCAACATTATATTTTCCTGTGTGCCATAATAGAATAGATAATATTGAATTGATGGTCACTAATGAAAAAGAAGAATTAGTTGATTTTGCTGGAGCCACAACAACTGCAATCATAGAGATTAACATTTAAATAAAAATACATACAAGAAGAAAATGGAAAATATTGAGAGTTATGAGCTACAATAATTCCCCCCCAAACAGGAGGACATTTGCAAATTTAAATCAACCCAACACAGAGGTTGAGGTTGATCTTGATGTAGGGGATGGATTTATACACCCTCACAGAGCAGATCTATACATCAAATTTGATGTTGTAAAGCTCGATGGTACCGATTATCCGGCAAATTCAAATATAAGATTGGTAGACAATTTTGTGCCTCATCTATTCTCTGAAATTGAGATCAGAAAGCATGGCGTTGTTATAAACAGAGTGGATTATCCCGGCATTACCTCCACAGCTTTGGCCACATTAAAATTATCCAAAACCGAGGCTTCATACTACAAAATAGGCGGATTTGAGGCTGGTGATAAGATATTATCTAAGAACCACACAGTGCTGTTCCCGATGCGCCTATTGCCAGGATTCTTCTCAGATTATAAAGAAATTATGTGGAAGGGGGGTTTAAGAATTACATTTAGAAGAGCTGCAAATGATAATAATGCTTTGATGAGGTACAGTGCAATAAACTCTACAGGGGAAGCTCTGCCCAATACCCTACCTGATGCAGGCAAATGCATTATTCAGACTATGGAGTTAAGAATCCCTGTTGTTGAATATGAGGCCAGTTATGCTCTTAAATACAAAGCTGATATAATAAAAAATCCACAAATTCCTCTGCAATTTTATACATATCAATGTGTACAGAAGCCCGCATCTGGTTCTTATTATGAGTTTGATGCCACAAATTCATTCTCCAGTATTCAATATGACATGCCTGATTTTGTAGTGGTACTGTTTCAGACTGGGAGACACAACAATCAGGAAAAAAATTCAAGTAAATTTGATAGCTGCAACATCAAGAACATATATCTTAAAAATGGCAGAAATGAGGTATTTCCTAGAGAAAATTACAATTTAGACATGTCCAAGAATGATTTCCTCAAATTATATGAGGCCTTTTCGGCTTTCAAGAGGGTCACTACTGGCAATACTGACATGTATTACACACCAGATGAATTCAAAGCACAGAGACCCATGTTTGTAATTAACACATCAAGAAGAAAACAGGTTGTGGTGAATGACAGAACAAACATTAAAATTATCTGTGAATTCCATGAGGCATTACCTGATGACACCATATGTAGTGTTATTCTCATAGGAGAAAAATCATATGTTTATGATGTAAGAAATGAGAGGGTCACAGAGCAATTCTAGAAGATATTTGCTCTATTATCCTGTTGTACAACACACAAACCTCAACTGTATATCAGCTAACAGTGAATATCTTATGTGTGGGCAGTTGTATATATTTCAATCTTATACAGGACTCGAACCCAAAGCCCCTGATTACAATGCCACAATATTAACACGTCTCCAAATGGAATATGCCCACATTTTACTGGCTTCTGAAGACCTTGATACAGACAAAATTGGATTTTGTTTCTGTCATAATATTTTCCAAGTCTTTGCCTAGGCTTATATTATCAGAACAGAATTGCTTTCAACATGAAGAGGGGCAGTTCATTGCCACTGGGTCAGAAAATGTGTATCTTTATCTTAATCTTTGTTGCACTTTTACATGCTGCAGACATGTTACACGCACAGAAAGATTAATGGCCCCTTCAGTGAATCGCACAGAAAAATCATTATTATTCCCTTCTAGCGTGTAGATTTTATCTCTTGCGTGCCGGCAAGGCATGGAGGCAATTAATTATGCCTACCCACTATTCTTCTATTGTATCGAGCAAGTGGTTATAAAACATGAGAAAATAAGAAAATTGAGAAATTCAGTTTTTGTACAATATATTGTTGTAAAACATTTTTTTACCAGGTTTTCAGATCTGGGGGCTATCAACGAGCAGTAATTATTCTCAAAATCTCACTTGTGGACATATTATTTTGCCACATGTATTTCAATCTTAAATATTTTATCAGGACTCGAACCCCGAGCCTTTTGTTTACAAGACAACAATATTATCATTTTGCCATCAGGGGAGGCTTCATATTTTATGAGGACTTAAACCCGAACCTCCACACCTGAAAAATTGGGGTATAAGCCCCTCTTGCCATTGTCTTAAGTATGGGTAAATCTATCTGTTGAGCCCTCGCCTTTTCTACACTAGAAATTCAGAATTTCTTAAAAATCAGAGCATATCACACCTGAAGAATTGGGGTACAGGCCCCATCTTGGCATTGTTTTAAGTGTAAGCAAATCTGATTGTTCAATCAAATAGCCTCGCCTTTTCTACACTTGTAAGTGGTGCTGGTTATAGGTCAAATACCACTACTCATGCAGCATGGAGAAAAACATAACATTCCAAACACAATCTAAGCGGCCGTAATGTTCAATTTTGCAATTTTCTTTGCAAAAAGTCGCGCAGCGACTCTCGCGAGAATTGTGAAAATTCCTTGCTTCGTCGCAGTGTGCCGACCTTATTGCAAACGTTCTTCCCGGTACTGATTTTACATCCCCTTGTGAAGTCTCAAGTGATGCTGAGTCTACATCCACATCATTAAATAATGTTGAAGAAGTGCTTTGTGAATCACCTAGAAGTGATAAATGTGTTGGAATATCTATAAACTTACTTTTGAATGAAAACATAGACTGTAAATTTTCCCGTGCATGTAGCACCGTGCCATGAAGGCACACGTAGTGGTGTGGTGGGCCCCACACATTCTCGATCTCGGCCACTTTGCAGGTGATGTGATCAGCACCATGCTCCTGCAGCCTTTATCCCCCAGGATTGCTCTCAGGTACCCATTGATATGAGGCTGGGTGCGGAGACAAGGCTAGATAAATTCCAACCAATTCCTGGAATCGAACCCGGATCTCCCACGAGGTTGTCAGACTAGACCACCGCGGACCCTTCAATGAGTTTCATAGTTTGATTATTTCAATAAATTTAATATATTTGCTTGTTTTTATGGATTTTCTTCACACTTGAAATGTCTCACCTATCATATAGAAATAACCGTTGACTAGACAATTATTTCGTAACAAAGAAACAAAAAAATGTAATTTTGTTATATTGCTTTCATAAATATATTTATGTAGATCTCTACTACTTAACAATAGTAGTGACATAAGTAGTAACAGCAGCTGCATTAGTAGTAGTATTAGTAGTAATTAAACTAATTAATTAATTATAAGTAATATTAATTAATTAATTAAAGTATAATAAAACAATGGTAATGTGAATTTGTAGAAAGTTTTCGAAATAACCCCCCCCCCTTGATGAAATCCTGCGTACGCTACTGACTCAGCGAACAACTTCCCCCACAATTCAATACGTCATATTTCGGTCAAACAGATCAGAAGATCCTGCGTTGACTGGCTAAGGATTGAGCGTATGGTTTTTGCCGAGCTGATTTAATATATGGTTATCATGATCATTTGAGGAATGTGTAGGGGAAGGTGGGGGACTTTGCAACACTTTTCAGTTTAATTTTTTTTATTCAAAAACTGTTACAGTTGGAACAAGTTACAAATATGCTATGAAATGGTACATCTTTTGACTACTTAAGAAACAAATATAAAATTTTAATTTTGAACCTCAAGTAAGAAAAGCCTGTTAATTTAAAGCAGGTCCGAGTGTTGCTATGTGCCCCATGCATGGGGTAAGTTGCAACAGTGTTTGGGGTACGTTACAACAGGGATTATGCGTTGTCTGAATGACACCATTTGCAATCAATGCACACATAATAAGGATTTCTCTCCGCGCACAGCCAATGGGACCACATTTTGCATTGTTTGCACTGCACCCAGTCTTCTTCTTCTTTGTAGGATTCTCCACACACTAAACAGTGATATTCTTTGCAAGAACTTTGGAATAATGTTTTTTTTGCCCTTTTTCTTTGCACTACTCTTTCTTGCATCTTCCAAAGCCTTTTCTTCAGGTGTGTCTGTTAGAATGGCACTTCGTTTACGTTTACGATTCGTCGTTTTGCTGGGTTCAGCCTTTGGGTATGGACAAACATTTTCAGGAGAGAAGGAAACTTTAGGTCTACTCACTACTGAAGACATTTGTGTGCCACTTGGACCCGGCATTTCAATTTGCGAAAGCAAATGTTCATTTTGAACATCACCTGAGGATGATTTTGTTGGCAGTGCATCGCACCTGGCAGTTTGGACTATGTCATCACTATCAGATACGGGAGGCCTACTATCTACCTGTCGTGCTGGATTTGGTCGATCTGAAACGAAACACGACGCAAAGTCGCTTTCTTGGAATACCTCAGAATTGAAGTGAAATATTCCTGTTTGAACAAAACCTGATGTTATGTTGGTAGGGGTAACTGTATTCAAAAATGCTGTTTTAACTATCTGTGGTATGTCGTAGATTGTAAGAGTTTTTCCTGGATGATTCTTATGCCAAGAATCAATTGCTCGGCCACACGCTTTCTTAAATGGACCAAAAACACTGACATCTAACGGTTGTAGTCGATGCGAACAGTGTGGAGGAAATGACAAAAGGGTAATATTATTATTTTTGCATTCATCTAAAGCTTCACAGCTGAGATGGGAAGAGTGATTATCGATGAAAAGAAGCACAGGGGAGTTTTCGTTAGGATTCACCTGAGAAATGAAGTGTCGAATGAATTGGACAAACGTTTCCTCAATCATCCAACCTGAACCAGTAGCTGCTCCAATGTAGTCTGTTGGGCCATCTCGAATGAAATGGTCCCGAAAGTTCTTACGTGGAAATATTAGCATTGGAGGTATAAAAGTCCCTTGAGCACTAACTGCCACTGCAACTGTCACAAGTTCACCTCTTTCTGCACTGCTCACTATGCCAACCTGTTTTGTTCCTTTTCGAGCTACAACCTTATTTGGTTTCATGACAGTTGTGACACCAGTTTCATCCATGTTCCAAATTCTTGAGGATGAATAATTGTTTCTGGACAGAACTTCGGAAACTTTGTCAAAAAACATGCGCACATTTTCTTTGTTGAAACTGGCCATTCGTGCTAAAGAAGTTGATTCAGGCAAGCGCACCGAAAGATCTTTGTTTCTCTGTAGGAATCCCCTGAACCATTCAATACCAGCCATTCCGTTTACCGACCACGATGAAGGAGCACTTATATCAAACTTAAGTGCACAGAGATGAGCCAATTTTCGCACTTCCTGTGGTGTTAATCCAAACATAATCTCACTGGAACGCTGCAAGTACATTTTTAAGATATTCTCCTCTTCCTCTGAAAACACTTTCCACGATTTCGCATAACCACAACTTATGTTCTGTCCCTCACGAGGACCACTTTCTAGTAATTTCTTCTTTTCTATGTATCTTGAGAGGGTTGAATAATGAATGTTGAACTCTGCAGCCACTTGTCTTAAGCTGACATTTTTGTCATCTTCGTGTTCCAGGACTAAATTTGCTGCTCTGTCCATCACATCAGGCGGTGTTGTCCCCTTTTGGGTCTTCCTCTTGTAGTTCCTCATCTTGCAGGCTACCTGAAACAATATTAATAATAATAATAATAATAATAATACGGCAACGATTATACAGCAATTCGACAACAATAGTTTCGGCGGGATCATAAGGAACATTTTTTTTAGAAATAAATCTGCAAGACGAAAGAGACCATATCAGAAAGCATAACAATATTAATGTTTCGTGCTGCTAGTAGAAATTACATGCACATGATTATAAACAAAAATTCATTCACAATTTACGTATTTATCTAGCACTACTAAGTGAAATATAGTGTTTTCTTGCCGTACTGACGTGCGTGTAATTTTGTATAAGAATAAATAAGTGAAAATTCAAAATATGTGTTGGTTACTGAATATAGGACTAAATATATGCGATCACATTTTTCTTATACTTGAAAAGATTGTAAAATTAGTAAACAATAAACCATATTTCGATTTATCACATTCGGGACAGTGAGCAATTACATTCAATATCTTATTAAAGCGCTGGTCTGTCATGGGGCAGTTTGCAACATTGTGGGGTAAGTTGCAACATCTGTTGCAACTTGCCTCACCGACATGTTTCATTACGAAAGCTATTCTTGCCTCCACAAAAATTGCATAACATAAAAAGCAATATCACTTTCCACACCTTCAATAAACATGCTTTCAATTGACCATATGTCGCATGCTGTGGTCATTTATAGGAATTGCGTATTAAAAATTGTAAGAGATTCTTAAAAATTACTCACCGTCCTCAAAATTCTTCTTTCTTCCTCCACTCTGACAACATCTGAAAAACTGGCGTAACGAACGGTTCATCAGAGACACCTACCAACGTGTGTTGGAACGACAGTAAGCGCAACGCAGTAGAGCCATCCTACATAACAGAAAAAGCACTGTTGCAACGTGCCTTTGTTGCAAAGTGCCCCACTTTCCCCTACTTCTTTACTTTTTCCGAAGCCATAAGAAACAGTAAAAAGTGTGTAAAGTGGTTAAATTCACATTTTTTCGTTGGAAGAAGGCTTTTCATACGCTTTCCTTATAACTAAACCTCGGATTTTAGTTTTTTTAACATGTTTTTTTCCTTTACAGGTATGTAAGAAATAATAAGTTATGTCAGCGTTTCGTTATAAAACGCAACAGCTGATGAAGTTTTATAGTGACTAAAAAACCTATTTTGTTTGTTAGAACCTATTTTAGATTTATGCACCTAAATCAAGCCTATTTTTAGGTTTTTATATATTTTTTTAAGGCTTTACAGGATTTTTATGTCACACACAAGCATTTGCTTTGTTTGGTCACGAAAAAAGTCAATGACGAACGTGTTTGAAACGTAGCTACTCTTTCTCGATTTCCCTTCCAAGTCCATGGTGATTTTTCAAAGCTCTAAACAAAGCAAAATGTCTAGTGCCACTGTTACCTGTACGATCCAAAGTCGTCTGATCTGTGTGGTCTTGCTCATTTTCGCGTCACTTCGGAGCTTTGTGGCCTTCACGCCTAGGTTTTTGTTGAAATATTATTTTCAGCATATAAGATGATCCTCACAGACAAAAACAGAGTTTGACTGTGAAAAACGATTGTTGCCTAACTATACGGCGAAGAATGGATTTTAATACCAAATTTCCAATGGTAAGTTCTGTCATCGCCGTTGGGTTAGGCAACACCCATAACGTTATGCAAGATAGTGCGTATTTCATGATATACGAGTAGGTGTCCCATTTTCATTGCGGTGACTACCTAATCAGCAGTATCCAGAAATTTTGAACAATTTAAGTTGTTTTTATTAACCTACTTCAGGATTTTTCGAGCCTAACTCAGGATTTTTAGGACCTATTTCAGGATTTTTAGAACCTATTTTAAGGTTTTTAGAACCTATTTTAGGATTTTTAGAGCCTATTTTAGGAACCTAAAAACACACTTTTTAGAACCTAAAAATCCGAGGTCTACTTATAACACATATTTGTCGATTTCTTCCCAGAGTACACTGCGTGATGACGTCAAGTTGAATATTGCCCATTGGTATACAGATGGAGACCGCCCTTCTGATATATTTACCAAAGAGAATAGGATTTATCCTTTTTGATATTTACATGCTTATCTTCTGTTTTGGAGTATGAGTAACATTTTTATCGTGTACAGTCGTTAGCGTTACATAACTTCCGAATTCGTAAACATAAATTCCTGGAAATACTTGTATGTTACTCGTAAGGATAGGTGATTTCTTTCTTAGTAAAGTTGTTCTTCATTGGGTGCATAATTATAGTCCTATGCGACAAAACAGAGAAAAAAGTTTAAAAAATATATTTTAAGATATAACATTTCCACTTCTGTTTCAAGGAAAATACAACAAATTTGTTATCTTTGTAATCTAAGATAATTTTGCAATGGCGGTTGATTCCAAGTTTCTACCTAGGTACGTTGTATAGTAATACTTCAAGCTCAAGCTTTCAGTACGTAGAATTCTTAGCTCTTGAAACCCGTTCTTGTGTCTCTTACTCATGCGATTTCCCAGTACATGAGTAACCACTTGTAACTATCTTTGAAATCAAGAGCAGGTAGATAACAAACGCATTGCAATGCCGTGTTTATGACCTGGTGGTTATTCTTGAGGAATCGAAGCCTTACTTTAGTTCTATGCAGCAGTTCAATATAGTGGGACTTCCTACAATGTATACACACATGCAAATTAAAACATAGCTACATTCAGCTTGATATCGGACTCTTAGGCCTGGAGGCCGGGTCTACCCTAATATACTTGTCTATTACGGATTATTTTAGTAACTTACAATTTCAGCAAACGACACCTGAAATTCTAGGCCTTACTGTAATTACCGCAAATTTCCGAACCTATCTGGTACTCGATCTTTGCATACCTCTGAGAGAGTTTCAGCCAGGGTTGGCAATTTTTTTTAAAAAAAGAAACAAAACAGTTTTTTGTTTTAAACGTGTTTTAAATGTTTTAAACACTGTGGTTAAACAAGAACCAAAAAACACATGTTTTAAACAAATAAATCGTTTAAAAAATAATGCCAATAAGATTTATTTTCTAAGATTAATGATTAATAAGGAATCTGTTAATCATCCAAGGATGGACTGTGTTCCTATTATAAAGTAAGCGCTTGACTAAATTCTTAAAATACACATATATTTAGTTTTAAAGTCTCACATGTAGGCTGTTCGAGAAGCTTCAACTAATCTACAATTGCCAGGCCCCACCGAGTCCACATTTTTTTCTTAATACATTTTATCGTGAATGCAACTAAATATTGAAAATTAACAATAATGTGCACATTTTGCAGTGTGTTAAGTGACGAACAAAACGGTTTCATTCATGTAGTATTCAATTTAAAAAATGTTTTAAACACCTGTAAGAAAAACATGGCCAGGTGTTTTAAACGTGACCCACGGACATTCATAACGATATGTTTCTTTGTTAATTCAATATACATTTTCAGCCACTGAACAGATTTCTATACACAGTAAACAGAGTGACACGCATTGAATGACAAGACATAGTTACAAAACAAACCACAAACTACCAAACATTAAAATGTGTTTTAAACAAGTCTGAAAAAAAACATGTTTTAAACAATTGTGAAAAAACAAAGCCATGTGTTTTAAACGTTTAAAAAACAAGTTGTTTAAAACACTTTTGTTTTAAACATGCCAACCCTGGCCTCAGCTGGTACGGGGTGGTGGAATAACCGCGAAACGGACTAAGCGAGAAAGGACACAACCGGGAAACGTAACACAGGATTAAACGCGACTTTACACACTGATATTCTTAAAGTATGAACGTATGGTCTGGTTTGATTTGGTTTATTTTACTTCGGTATATCTGCCACTTTTGGCTAATAAGGACGAGTAATGAACGATGCAAATTGACGAAGGGTCACTCATGTGAAGAACTCCTATGCCCAGGCCGGGATTCTAACCCGGGACCCCTGGTGTCGAAGTGCGCTGTGCTAACCACTCAGCGAAAGTATGAACATTTCATATACTATCGGATTAAAAATTATAGATACTCGAGTTTGGACTCCAATTAAAAATTAGCCAAGAGACGTACCAAAAAAGGAGTTATATCAAAATTTAACTTATTCAATTCTGCGTTAATCTATGCTAACCGATTTTTTTTCGAGTATGCCTTATATTTTTTATCGTCGTGAGAACAAAAAAAAGCGACGTTTTTTTTAGTCTTGCAAGCGATCGCTCTTTTTGAAATTCTATAAATCAAAAACGAGTTTTCCGATCGTGATGAAATTCTATTATGGTGCAGTCAGAAAGGTTTTAAACACAAATCTTAATTTTCACATTTTTTAAAAAATGTCAAAAAACCGTTATCAACAATTTTGCGAAACAACTTATTCTTAGAATTGGGTAGTCCTACAAATACAATATTGTCTTGTTTTGAAGCTCTTTGCATCTGCTTTTAAAATCCATTATCGTTGTCAATTCAGATTGAGAAAACGATTTTATACAGTTTTTTATTCAGCGGAGTAGAGATGTACCCAGAACGTGGCAACACGTCACACAGCTATGTCCGGTGAACCGTGGAAATTGCGGGCTGGCACTGCGAGTCGGTGGCTACGGCGTTGGCACGTTGCGCGTACATCTTTACAAGTTAACTTACGCGAGACTGAAACTTGCCCCTGCAGTTTTAGTTCAGGTTCTGGAAGACTGAAAGTACGTCGGAAACAGTTTTCTTTTATATTTCGGTTCGATTTCAGTCGCGATCCCTGCCATTGAGGCCTCGGTCCTACATTCCGACTGCCGCCCTAACTCCCACCTGATCCTATTGTCATTCACTTGAGGTGGGAGATCATGCCACCAGTTACGGGGTGACGTGTGGTCAGCACGACGAACCTCCAGTCGTTGTTGTAGGTTTCCATGACCGGGTTACGCTACTCGTTCGTAGCTCCCCAATTTCCTCACGAAGGTGGGTGACTACAGTTTCCATACGCAGGCCGAAATCTCAGGAGAAAAGTTGTTACGCTTCCCCCAAGAGACTCGAACCAGCGCGCGTCCCGTAGGCGGAGCCCAAAACCTGCCGACTTCAATAAGTTTATTATATGAATAATATATGACTAGTACTTGTTACAACCAAGATTACATAATAGTTACTTCTAACATTAGTAGCAGTAGCAGCAGCAGCAGCAAACGCAGTAGTATAAGAAATTAACAGTTTCAGTGTTGCAAATTACGAAACTTTCGTACCAAATTCGATATCTCACGGCCATTTCTAAACAATGACGCAAAATGAGGTGAAATAAAAGTGCTTCGTTTATAAATTGCCATAAATTGAAAAAAAGGTAGATGGAAATTTCCAGGGGGGTCGACAGACCGGTTCGACCCCCCTGCTCACAAACATCCATGCCCAGGCCGGGATTCGAACCCGGGACCCCTGGCGTAGTAGGACGCTATGCTAAACACTCTGCCACAGAGGCCGGCTCAAAACATTTGACTTGAAACTTATTGGCACATTGGCGTAGGGGTAAAATCTAACAAAATCCGCAAACGTCCCTTCAATGGATTTTGAGGAAATTAAAATAAGCGTATCTCCAGTTCTTTTTTTAGATTTTAGCAGCAATTTTGTTCCCCACCAATAGAAATTTGGCGACCGTGACAAAGTGTTTCTGCCGCGGTGTACCCAAACGTCCGTTGACCTGTGTTTGCTGCCTGGGTCTACCCTCCTTTGTCACCTTCTCTCAGTTTATCCAAGAGAATGGGAGGCGGCGCATCCTCAAATTTGGTGTATCTCGGCCTCTCAAAAAGAATCAAGACGATGCTGTAGCTGTACCCTCTCGAACATTCAAGTTTATGAGTTAGCAGGTACTTGTAATTTAACCTTACATGGCAAATATCAACTCTGCAATAAGGTATTAACGTTTATTGCAGACAGAATGAAAGTAGCCTACGAGTTTTCATGTTTGGAGCGTAACAATGTTCAAATTTGGAACAATACGGGACAGTAGCTATGGAATCACACTGAATTTACTGCTCACCGCGATACAGAGGAAAATTAGTTCTATTATTTCGTCTTTATAACACTCCAGGAAAAATGTTTTGAAGCACGGTGAACATGTATGTGATGTGGCTAAACCAGACACAGAATAATACGTAAGTTTTCTATATTGTTAATGACAATTGACATATTTGTGCTTGTTATCTTTACAGTTCTGCATGCAAAAATCGGATAAGTAACAAATCTAGAATTTCGATACAAATAACTAGTGAATTTAATGCTGACTTATAAATACATATCATGATTTGTGATATAATTTCCCTGATCATTTCAAACCTATTCCAACTCGACTATAACAAAGAGATTTATAGATATTAGTCTGATATCATGATTTTTCTAACTATTTATCTCAAAATTCTAATTTGCTACTTAGTTTGCTTGCTATCAGGTTCTGGCATGCACTGTATTCAGTTTTCTTGTACTAAAAATTGTTTTACGTGTGTAATGACTTTAATGCTAATCCTCCCTTTAAAAAAAGATTGAAGTGTGGGTATTGTTTCGTATCGCGTTCGATCAAATGAGGAACAAAAGTAGTTTAATTTAAAATTTATCAAAATTAATGTAGGCTAATATCTGATGTTGTGAATGAATAGTTCTCTATTTCAACCAGGAAAGGTAGAACTCATATACTTTTGTAGTGATGTGTCCAGGGATTTCACAAACAATAACCTGACTATAGAAAGCGGGGAGGGGTAGTACTTTGTTTCAGGTAGTCGCTGTTTCATAGCACCATTTCTCCATGCAGCTGAGGTTCTTTTATGTACGTGTGTCACATAAGGTTATAGGCATCACTTCCAGTGGCGTATTCTGAAAATTTTACCTGGTTTACTGCACAAATGCTTATTTAATAAAACACCAATGCAGACATGCAAGTAACACAAAAACAGAAGTTCGACAACTTCAAATTTACTGGTAATTTTTATATTTTTCATAAACTATCCCCTTTTAACCCAAAATTGGACCTGGATGTCCCTGCACAAAGGAAAATTTTCCTTCAGCTAGTAACACTGCCCTCTGCCAAGCGCGGCACAGAAATAGAAAGAACGAGTAGTTTTCTTCCGAAAACTCGGATTGTAGCGGTGAACTGACCACGCAGGCCAACCAGTCTTTCGTTTTTTAAATAGTTTACATAAATTAAGGTTTAAAAGCTTGTATAATATGTAGGTAATAAGCAACTTTCCATAGATTAATCCTAATATATAAAAAAATACATAATTAAAGTTGGATTGACGCTGTACTAGCGCTAACATGGAGAATACGCCACTGATCACTTCATATAAATAGGTGGGTTGGAGATTTAATAGTGGCAACTACGAGGGTGCTTCAAAAAATAATTTTTCCCTGTGTTGTAATATTTTTATTTGGTAATATATACATGCAAACTCTATATGTTTAGATAAGTACGTACTACTTTTCAACATAATCGCCTTGCACATTGAGGCATTTGTCCCAACGCTGCACCTTCTTATCGAAGCCCTGTGCAAAAAAGTCCGGGCTCAGGCCTTGCAACACTCGCTTTACTGTGGCTTGGACTTCCGCATCAGTTCGAAAACGCTGTAAGGTGGCTGCTGTAGCCGTTCTCACCCCAATTGCGCAATCTTGGCCTGTGTTTGTGCAGCCGAGTGGGAGCGGGCGTTGTCGTCGAGCAGGATGACACCAACTGATATTACGCCAGGGCGCTTCTGTCGAATTGCCGATTTCAGCCGCTCCAAGGTCTGACAATACTGGGCAGCAGTAATCGTGCCTCCTCGTTCCAGAAAGTCAATGAGCAGAATACCCCTTGCATCACAGAAGACTGTCACAAGCACCTTCCTTGCCAATGGAGTCGTCTTGAATTTCTTTCGCACGGGAGAACTGGGATGCTTCCACTCCAACGATGTTCTCTTGAATGGAGTGAAGCGACGAACGAAACTCTCATCACCTGTCACAGTGCTCATGATGAAGGCATTTGATTCTACAGCCCATTCCCGTCTGATGTTGTTCAGAAGTGAGTTGTCGAGGAACGTGTTTGCCGCCTCACGAACCTTGATTCTTCTGTTCCTCAAGATCAGTTTATCCACTTTCGCGATGTTCTCATCAGTGGAGCCAGTTGAGGGACGACCGGATCGAACTTCATCAAAAATCTCTACTTTGCCTTCGGTGAATATGTTGCACCACCTTCTGCACAGACATTACAGTGTCACCGTATAGATCCACCAAGCTTTCTGAAACCTCGGAAAATATGCGAACTACAGGCTTCCCCGTAACTTTAACTAGTGACACTGCTCCCGTGTTAGGGCTTCAGATGAGTTGGTGGATCTATACACAGCAACCAGCTTCCTGTGGATGTCAAGCCATTTGCCCATTCGTACCGAATCACAGCACGCACTTCCTCCTGACACCAGCTGTCCAATACACGTGCACCTGCCATGCTGCCCTCCTCTATAATGGCGCGAACCCAGCGTTTCACGATGTTCCGTCGTTTCCTTCTCCTCTGCGGGAGAAATTACTATCGTTCCTTCAAGGCGACAGATAGGGTTCGTCAACCATGTGTATAGTGTAACTCAATTATTTTTGTAAAAAAAAAAAAGAAATTATGGCACAAGGAATTTTATTTATTGAACGATCCTCGTATTTATTTACAAATGATACAAAAGAAATACCTGTGTGGAACTTTACAGCCCTTCTATGTAGTTACCTGCATTGTGTACAACCCGTTGCCAGCCATGTGGAAGTTAATTCCGGGTGGTATGGAGGCTGGTAGAGTACCTTCCAACCGAACTGAGCTAACAAATCAGCCACAGGTTGCGCTACATGCACCCGAGCATTGTCCTGCAAAATGATGGGAGGATTCACCAGAAAGTGTCCCCTTCTCTCGCCACGCAGGCTATGTTCCAAAAATGAACAGAAAACTGTGCATTGCCAGTATGGCCTTGACGTACGGTATGCGTTAAGGTAACACCACAACAGTCCAATCGTACACGAGAATCGCCATAACTTTGACATTATTGGGGTTCTTTTTTCTACGCAACTTTAGACCACCAACTCCAAAGATACTCTATTTCTCTTGTCACTGCACATGAGCCTAGTGTTGGAAGGAAGAGTCCATATACACGGAGGTAGGTTAGGTATCAAGTTAACGTGTGGTATGAGCGAAAAACATCAGCTCCGTTTCACGGCGTATATACAGCAGCGTTGCCACTAAGTCTCCAAGCCGCTAAATTGAGGTCTACACGTTAACCTGGATATTCGGCTATGACCTTGTATACTGGAGTTTTCGAGTTCAATTGTTATCAGAGAGGGAGCAATTCCCATGATTAAAATACCAATTAAAACTGTAGGACCGTTTCCGAAAAGTATTATGTACGTATAAAAGGACAAATTTGGCCGCATTTTTAGGTCGCTTAGCTTCCACCCCCTCAATCCACGAGCTCTCTAATTCTCAGTACAAACGGGGAGACGCAGAAGTGCTGGTCGAGTAACCTACCCTTCCCCTCCTCCGTTGGACATGGGTTTACGTGCAAACACATACATAATCAATGGGGGTGTGATAGTAGACCAAAGGTTGGGCGCAGGCTGTTCAGAATTAGTGAGCTCTTCAATACTACCCTTCGCGAAAATTCTACTTTTTACTGAGTATTGGTCTTATTATACAGGGTCTGTTTACATATCCATTGGTTATTTACGTCTGCTTTAAAGTTTCAACTGTTGCGATGACGCTGTACAATAAGACTTGTTTTTTTTTTTTTATTATTTGTTTCGTGTCAGTGAAATTTAATTGTTTGTTTTATGCACAAATATGCTATTCGGAACCAGTCCAACAATTGAAGTGAGATCCGAACCATATATGCGTAGAAATGGAACAACGGGACATTTGATTAGAATATTAATTCACTATGCCATTGTGGAAAAGAAAATCTCACATGGCACTCATTGCGGAAAAGATGACGAAACTCAAAAATCGCTTTTTCGAGTCACCTGAAGAAAACGAAAGATGAAGAGAACGACATAGTGCATTCGTGAAATTTAGCCTGGCCATTTGGATTTTAAATCTGCTTTCGGTGATTACGTTTGCTTCAAGCAACCCTATCACATTCTGCTTTCAATCATCCATGCAGCAACGGTAAGTATGCACTTTTGTTCGTAGTTTATCATTAATTATGTCGCGTTCTGACTTGCAAATATGTTCATGATAGTATCAGTATTGTCAGCCGTGTAACTAGTTCGAGGTGTGACGTTCCTGCGTTCATCTCTAATGGATTATTTTCTGTTATAACCGGTTTCTCCAAATTTTTGATATGTGACGTTATTCTTTAAAAAATGTTATTATATACTTAGGGTGATTTTTAACATTGCTCTTTGTGACGTCATTGACAAATGTTTTATTGCGTTCTCAGAACTGAGTCGTTGTGACAAAATATAAACATACGGGTGATATATAAACTACAAGTTGTAGATTTATTTTCCGTTTCAGTGTTTGTAGTGACTATATTTATTCTGTGCTGCCACCTTCCGTACTGATCGAATACCCGCACTATTGTCTACAATTCAGAAGTGAAGAAACGACAGAGCAACAAACCTCAAATGAAAATGGTACGTACTTCTGTTATTATGGGTCTTGTTTTGAGTAATTTATATTCTAATAATTGATTAGTTTATTGAATTTTGCCATAGTTTTTCTTTTAGGTACACTAAAAGTAGCCTACTAATTTGTTGCCAGTGTGAAATGAAAATGCAAAGAACTGGTCTGTGAAAGGAAATGTAATTACTGTTATAATATCTAACATATGTGATTTAAATTGTGTTTTCAATCTATTAGGTATGGTCCTTTCTCATTTTAAGGTTACACAAAAGCTGCAACATGTACGTAGTTACGACGCACTCTTCAATGAACATTCACGCGAATCGAAAGGTCAACAAA
Organism: Lepisma saccharinum; assembly: GCF_977018435.1. Classification (NCBI taxonomy): domain Eukaryota; kingdom Metazoa; phylum Arthropoda; class Insecta; order Zygentoma; family Lepismatidae; genus Lepisma; species Lepisma saccharinum. Next base: position 40,041,123 of record NC_139237.1, read on the forward strand.
TCCATTACGCACGCACAACTAACTGATATAAAGTCAACCGTAAAATGGAAGGGATTCAACACATTCTCCGATCAAATACAAGTGAAGGAACAATAGTGCATGAACGTACACGGAGGTTTAGGCTAAATCTCGGTTATGAGGCCAGCCAGGAAAGCACGAAACCTGCTATCATGTTCACGGATTGTGCACAGAAGACATTTTACGGCTGAAAAAACATGAATAACCAGACGAAAGTCAACTTGAGTTTGAAGCAAGAAATTGATATACAGTGTGGCGCATATTGCATCTACCAACTTCAAATGACAACGGAAAGACGGCAAGTGCTTGGAGTAACTTTATGTGTTATGAAATAAAAAATAGGCATTTAATACAGTGTATAATATTAACAATACAGACATCAGTGCATCTTGAAAATAACGTCCTCTAAATGTCCTCCTGCGTGGATTCACTTTTCGACGCGATACGGGAAGGCTTTCATGACCTATGGAATACAGCGTATTTCACGGCGACTAATTGTTCGCAATATTACCCGTGGCTCTCCACTGTCTAACCCACCTCAGAATGCTCTGTGTCTCTGGAACAGGTGCATGGCGATCTCCATAGTTGTGCCGCAGTGCTCGGTGCCTGTTTGGATGAAGTCTTTCACTACCGCAAACCGCGTCTGTACCGGTCAACGCTCCATGGTATACTAATTGCCTCATTGCCTGATTTCCAATTCTCCACAGATGTAGGTATGACGCACATGCACACGTGCATTCTGGTAGGCTTGCCAACTCAAATTGGTAGATACAATATGCGCCTCCCTGTAGTTGTGTATTGATGGACATTACAGTTATGACAGTTAGGAAAGACTCTCCACGATTCCTATTCTACAAAAACGCCCTGCTCTTAAACATAGTTCAAAGAAATGATTACTAGGAAGAAAGGGAAGACCACAGAAGCATAGTTGAAGACAGAAAATTATTGCAAACGTGGAATTCCTAAGAAAACCAAGGATGATTTCATTGATTTTCCCCCATATTATCCCAAAGCACTAAGGAAAACGTATCTTCACATTTTATTACTATGTGTTCATCTTTATCCATATAAAAAAATAATCCTGGCCCCGTTACGTTCTTTTTCACGAAATATGAAACAATAAAACCTATCCTAGGCTTAATATTGTCATTATGAGGAAGATATTTTTTTAGTTGCATTATGCAAGTGGTCGCATGTAACAGTTTGTTACGGAATGTCAAAACCGTATTCGAACAATTCAATATGTATTAATTAGTTTCTCGTATTTTCATAATAAGCTGGAGGTGTGAATTTTCAAAGGTGCGTGCTGCAGGTGATGGTGATGGAGGGGGCTGGAATTATAAAAGTGGGTATCACATACCTGATTTCTGGGTAAGCGCGGAATAACCTATAAAATATTTTGCAATTGAGGCGTTGCGGATACGAAGGGGGAACTCAACAAACGTGCATTGTGAAGGAAATGCGTTGTCAAGCACAGTGCTAAATCCACAAAAGACTTTAGAAATCACGCATAAAACATTCCGATCTACTGTTACCAAATTTTTGTGGACTTTGCACTGTGTCCGAAAACTTGAAATGCATCTCCCTCACAATGTGCGTTTGTTGAGTTCGCCCTTCTTATCCGCAACGCCTCAATTACTGTTTTTGAAGTTGTTCAAATACAAAAATGGTATTCAGAGGTCTGAATTTACCACTTTGTTTCATATTTTTTTCACATACCTAGCGTAAAACACAACGAACCGCGCGATAATATTCGGGTCTGATGAAGCCAGGTAGAACAACTCACGCCCCCCCCCCCTCCCCCGTCCTTTCTGATTCAGACACACTTGTATACAAGGGTTCCAGACTTCCAAATCCACGGTGGGGAAGAGAAGGAGAAGAGGAAATTCCCGTGGTTCGGCTTGCAAGTAAAACTATAGGGCCGTTTCCGAAAAGCATATGAGCATAGAAATGGACAAATTTGGCCGAATTTTTAGGCCGCGTAGCTTCCACTCCCTCAATCCACGAGCTCTCTAATTCCCAAGTCCAAAACGGGGAGACGGAGAAGTGCTGGTCGAGTAACCTACCCTTCCTGTTTACGCGGGGCCTTGGTCGAAGTTCCACCCTCCCCTCCTACGTTGGACATGGGTTTACGTGCAAACACATACATAATCAATGGGGGTGTGACAGTAGACCAAAGGTTGGGCGCAGGCTGTTCAGAATTAGTGAGCTCTTCAATACTACCCTTCGCGAAAATTCTACTTTTTACTGAGTATTGGTCTTATTATACAGGGTCTGTTTACATATCCATTGGTTATTTACGTCTGCTTTAAAGTTTCAACTGTTGCGATGACGCTGTACAATAAGACTTGTTTTTTTTTTATTATTTGTTTCGTGTCAGTGAAATTTAATTGTTTGTTTTATGCACAAATATGCTATTCGGAACCAGTCCAACAATTTGAAGTGAGATCCGAACCATATATGCGTAGAAATGGAACAACGGGACATTTGATTAGAATATTAATTCACTATGCCATTGTGGAAAAGAAAATCTCACATGGCACTCATTGCGGAAAAGATGACGAAACTCAAAAATCGCTTTTTCGAGTCACCTGAAGAAAACGAAAGATGAAGAGAACGACATAGTGCATTCGTGAAATTTAGCCTGGCCATTTGGATTTTAAATCTGCTTTCGGTGATTACGTTTGCTTCAAGCAACCCTATCACATTCTGCTTTCAATCATCCATGCAGCAACGGTAAGTATGCACTTTTGTTCGTAGTTTATCATTAATTATGTCGCGTTCTGACTTGCAAATATGTTCATGATAGTATCAGTATTGTCAGCCGTGTAACTAGTTCGAGGTGTGACGTTCCTGCGTTCATCTCTAATGGATTATTTTCTGTTATAACCGGTTTCTCCAAATTTTTGATATGTGACGTTATTCTTTAAAAAATGTTATTATATACTTAGGGTGATTTTTAACATTGCTCTTTGTGACGTCATTGACAAATGTTTTATTGCGTTCTCAGAACTGAGTCGTTGTGACAAAATATAAACATACGGGTGATATATAAACTACAAGTTGTAGATTTATTTTCCGTTTCAGTGTTTGTAGTGACTATATTTATTCTGTGCTGCCACCTTCCGTACTGATCGAATACCCGCACTATTGTCTACAATTCAGAAGTGAAGAAACGACAGAGCAACAAACCTCAAATGAAAATGGTACGTACTTCTGTTATTATGGGTCTTGTTTTGAGTAATTTATATTCTAATAATTGATTAGTTTATTGAATTTTGCCATAGTTTTTCTTTTAGGTACACTAAAAGTAGCCTACTAATTTGTTGCCAGTGTGAAATGAAAATGCAAAGAACTGGTCTGTGAAAGGAAATGTAATTACTGTTATAATATCTAACATATGTGATTTAAATTGTGTTTTCAATCTATTACGTATGGTCCTTTCTCATTTTAAGGTTACACAAAAGCTGCAACATGTACGTAGTTACGACGCACTCTTCAATGAACATTCACGCGAATCGAAAGGTCAACAAATCCATTACGCACGCACAACTAACTGATATAAAGTCAACCGTAAAATGGAAGGGATTCAACACATTCTCCGATCAAATACAAGTGAAGGAACAATAGTGCATGAACGTACACGGAGGTTTAGGCTAAATCTCGGTTATGAGGCCAGCCAGGAAAGCACGAAACCTGCTATCATGTTCACGGATTGTGCACAGAAGACATTTTACGGCTGAAAAAACATGAATAACCAGACGAAAGTCAACTTGAGTTTGAAGCAAGAAATTGATATACAGTGTGGCGCATATTGCATCTACCAACTTCAAATGACAACGGAAAGACGGCAAGTGCTTGGAGTAACTTTATGTGTTATGAAATAAAAAATAGGCATTTAATACAGTGTATAATATTAACAATACAGACATCAGTGCATCTTGAAAATAACGTCCTCTAAATGTCCTCCTGCGTGGATTCACTTTTCGACGCGATACGGGAAGGCTTTCATGACCTATGGAATACAGCGTATTTCACGGCGACTAATTGTTCGCAATATTACCCGTGGCTCTCCACTGTCTAACCCACCTCAGAATGCTCTGTGTCTCTGGAACAGGTGCATGGCGATCTCCATTGTTGTGCCGCAGTGCTCGGTGCCTGTTTGGATGAAGTCTTTCACTACCGCAAACCGCGTCTGTACCGGTCAACGCTCCATGGTATACTAATTGCCTCATTGCCTGATTTCCAATTCTCCACAGATGTAGGTATGACGCACATGCACACGTGCATTCTGGTAGGCTTGCCAACTCAAATTGGTAGATACAATATGCGCCTCCCTGTAGTTGTGTATTGATGGACATTACAGTTATGACAGTTAGGAAAGACTCTCCACGATTCCTATTCTACAAAAACGCCCTGCTCTTAAACATAGTTCAAAGAAATGATTACTAGGAAGAAAGGGAAGACCACAGAAGCATAGTTGAAGACAGAAAATTATTGCAAACGTGGAATTCCTAAGAAAACCAAGGATGATTTCATTGATTTTCCCCCATATTATCCCAAAGCACTAAGGAAAACGTATCTTCACATTTTATTACTATGTGTTCATCTTTATCCATATAAAAAAATAATCCTGGCCCCGTTACGTTCTTTTTCACGAAATATGAAACAATAAAACCTATCCTAGGCTTAATATTGTCATTATGAGGAAGATATTTTTTTAGTTGCATTATGCAAGTGGTCGCATGTAACAGTTTGTTACGGAATGTCAAAACCGTATTCGAACAATTCAATATGTATTAATTAGTTTCTCTTATTTTCATAATAAGCTGGAGGGGTGAATTTTCAAAGGTGCGTGCTGCAGGTGATGGTGATGGAGGGGGCTGGAATTATAAAAGTGGGTATCACATACCTGATTTCTGGGTAAGCGCGGAATAACCTATAAAATATTTTGCAATTGAGGCGTTGCGGATACGAAGGGGGAACTCAACAAACGTGCATTGTGAAGGAAATGCGTTGTCAAGCACAGTGCTAAATCCACAAAAGACTTTAGAAATCACGCATAAAACATTCCGATCTACTGTTACCAAATTTTTGTGGAGTTTGCACTGTCTCTGACAACTTGAAATGCATCTCCCTCACAATGTGCGTTTGTTGAGTTCGCCCTTCTTATCCGCAACGCCTCAATTACTGTTTTTGAAGTTGTTCAAATACAAAAATGGTATTCAGAGGTCTGAATTTACCACTTTGTTTCATATTTTTTTCACATACCTAGCGTAAAACACAACGAACCGCGCGATAATATTCGGGTCTGATGAAGCCAGGTAGAACAACTCACGCCCCCCCCCTCCCCCGTCCTTTCTGATTCAGACACACTTGTATACAAGGGTTCCAGACTTCCAAATCCACGGTGGGGAAGAGAAGGAGAAGAGGAAATTCCCGTGGTTCGGCTTGCAAGTAAAACTGTAGGGCCGTTTCCGAAAAGCATATGAGCATAGAAATGGACAAATTTGGCCGAATTTTTAGGCCGCGTAGCTTCCACTCCCTCAATCCACGAGCTCTCTAATTCCCAAGTCCAAAACGGGGAGACGGAGAAGTGCTGGTCGAGTAACCTACCCTTCCTGTTTACGCGGGGCCTTGGTCGAAGTTCCACCCTCCCCTCCTGCGTTGGACATGGGTTTACGTGCAAACACATACATAATCAATGGGGGTGTGATAGTAGACCAAAGGTTGGGCGCAGGCTGTTCAGAATTAGTGAGCTCTTCAATACTACCCTTCGCGAAAATTCTACTTTTTACTGAGTATTGGTCTTATTATACAGGGTCTGTTTACATATCCATTGGTTATTTACGTCTGCTTTAAAGTTTCAACTGTTGCGATGACGCTGTACAATAAGACTTGTTTTTTTTTTATTATTTGTTTCGTGTCAGTGAAATTTAATTGTTTGTTTTATGCACAAATATGCTATTCGGAACCAGTCCAACAATTTGAAGTGAGATCCGAACCATATATGCGTAGAAATGGAACAACGGGACATTTGATTAGAATATTAATTCACTATGCCATTGTGGAAAAGAAAATCTCACATGGCACTCATTGCGGAAAAGATGACGAAACTCAAAAATCGCTTTTTCGAGTCACCTGAAGAAAACGAAAGATGAAGAGAACGACATAGTGCATTCGTGAAATTTAGCCTGGCCATTTGGATTTTAAATCTGCTTTCGGTGATTACGTTTGCTTCAAGCAACCCTATCACATTCTGCTTTCAATCATCCATGCAGCAACGGTAAGTATGCACTTATGTTCGTAGTTTATCATTAATTATGTCGCGTTCTGACTTGCAAATATGTTCATGATAGTATCAGTATTGTCAGCCGTGTAACTAGTTCGAGGTGTGACGTTCCTGCGTTCATCTCTAATGGATTATTTTCTGTTATAACCGGTTTCTCCAAATTTTTGATATGTGACGTTATTCTTTAAAAAATGTTATTATATACTTAGGGTGATTTTTAACATTGCTCTTTGTGACGTCATTGACAAATGTTTTATTGCGTTCTCAGAACTGAGTCGTTGTGACAAAATATAAACATACGGGTGATATATAAACTACAAGTTGTAGATTTATTTTCCGTTTCAGTGTTTGTAGTGACTATATTTATTCTGTGCTGCCACCTTCCGTACTGATCGAATACCCGCACTATTGTCTACAATTCAGAAGTGAAGAAACGACAGAGCAACAAACCTCAAATGAAAATGGTACGTACTTCTGTTATTATGGGTCTTGTTTTGAGTAATTTATATTCTAATAATTGATTAGTTTATTGAATTTGCCATAGTTTTTCTTTTAGGTACACTAAAAGTAGCCTACTAATTTGTTGCCAGTGTGAAATGAAAATGCAAAGAACTGGTCTGTGAAAGGAAATGTAATTACTGTTATGATATCTAACATATGTGATTTAAATTGTGTTTTCAATCTATTAGGTATGGTCCTTTCTCATTTTAAGGTTACACAAAAGCTGCAACATGTACGTAGTTACGACGCACTCTTCAATGAACATTCACGCGAATCGAAAGGTCAACAAATCCATTACGCACGCACAACTAACTGATATAAAGTCAACCGTAAAATGGAAGGGATTCAACACATTCTCCGATCAAATACAAGTGAAGGAACAATAGTGCATGAACGTACACGGAGGTTTAGGCTAAATCTCGGTTATGAGGCCAGCCAGGAAAGCACGAAACCTGCTATCATGTTCACGGATTGTGCACAGAAGACATTTTACGGCTGAAAAAACATGAATAACCAGACGAAAGTCAACTTGAGTTTGAAGCAAGAAATTGATATACAGTGTGGCGCATATTGCATCTACCAACTTCAAATGACAACGGAAAGACGGCAAGTGCTTGTAGTAACTTTATGTGTTATGAAATAAAAAATAGGCATTTAATACAGTGTATAATATTAACAATACAGACATCAGTGCATCTTGAAAATAACGTCCTCTAAATGTCCTCCTGCGTGGATTCACTTTTCGACGCGATACGGGAAGGCTTTCATGACCTATGGAATACAGCGTATTTCACGGCGACTAATTGTTCACAATATTACCCGTGGCTCTCCACTGTCTAACCCACCTCAGAATGCTCTGTGTCTCTGGAACAGGTGCATGACGATCTCCATAGTTGTGCCGCAGTGCTCGGTGCCTGTTTGGATGAAGTCTTTCACTACCGCAAACCGCGTCTGTACCGGTCAACGCTCCATGGTATACTAATTGCCTCATTGCCTGATTTCCAATTCTCCACAGATGTAGGTATGACGCACATGCACACGTGCATTCTGGTAGGCTTGCCAACTCAAATTGGTAGATACAATATGCGCCTCCCTGTAGTTGTGTATTGATGGACATTACAGTTATGACAGTTAGGAAAGACTCTCCACGATTCCTATTCTACAAAAACGCCCTGCTCTTAAACATAGTTCAAAGAAATGATTACTAGGAAGAAAGGGAAGACCACAGAAGCATAGTTGAAGACAGAAAATTATTGCAAACGTGGAATTCCTAAGAAAACCAAGGATGATTTCATTGATTTTCCCCCATATTATCCCAAAGCACTAAGGAAAACGTATCTTCACATTTTATTACTATGTGTTCATCTTTATCCATATAAAAAAATAATCCTGGCCCCGTTACGTTCTTTTTCACGAAATATGAAACAATAAAACCTATCCTAGGCTTAATATTGTCATTATGAGGAAGATATTTTTTTAGTTGCATTATGCAAGTGGTCGCATGTAACAGTTTGTTACGGAATGTCAAAACCATATTCGAACAATTCAATATGTATTAATTAGTTTCTCGTATTTTCATAATAAGCTGGAGGTGTGAATTTTAAAGGGTGCGTGCTGCAGGTGATGGTGATGGAGGGGGCTGGAATTATAAAAGTGGGTATCACATACCTGATTTCTGGGTAAGCGCGGAATAACCTATAAAATATTTTGCAATTGAGGCGTTGCGGATACGAAGGGGGAACTCAACAAACGTGCATTGTGAAGGAAATGCGTTGTCAAGCACAGTGCTAAATCCACAAAAGACTTTAGAAATCACGCATAAAACATTCCGATCTACTGTTACCAAATTTTTGTGGAGTTTGCACTGTGTCTGACAACCTGAAATGCATCTCCCTCACAATGTGCGTTTGTTGAGTTCGCCCTTCTTATCCGCAACGCCTCAATTACTGTTTTTGAAGTTGTTCAAATACAAAAATGGTATTCAGAGGTCTGAATTTACCACTTTGTTTCATATTTTTTTCACATACCTAGCGTAAAACACAACGAACCGCGCGATAATATTCGGGTCTGATGAAGCCAGGTAGAACAACTCACGCCCCCCCCCCCTCCCCCGTCCTTTCTGATTCAGACACACTTGTATACAAGGGTTCCAGACTTCCAAATCCACGGTGGGGAAGAGAAGGAGAAGAGGAAATTCCCGTGGTTCGGCTTGCAAGTAAAACTGTAGGGCCGTTTCCGAAAAGCATATGAGCATAGAAATGGACAAATTTGGCCGAATTTTTAGGCCGCGTAGCTTCCACTCCCTCAATCCACGAGCTCTCTAATTCCCAAGTCCAAAACGGGGAGACGGAGAAGTGCTGGTCGAGTAACCTACCCTTCCTGTTTACGCGGGGCCTTGGTCGAAGTTCCACCCTCCCCTCCTGCGTTGGACATGGGTTTACGTGCAAACACATACATAATCAATGGGGGTGTGATAGTAGACCAAAGGTTGGGCGCAGGCTGTTCAGAATTAGTGACCTCTTCAATACTACCCTTCGCGAAAATTCTACTTTTTACTGAGTATTGGTCTTATTATACAGGGTCTGTTTACATATCCATTGGTTATTTACGTCTGCTTTAAAGTTTCAACTGTTGCGATGACGCTGTACAATAAGACTTGTTTTTTTTTTATTATTTGTTTCGTGTCAGTGAAATTTAATTGTTTGTTTTATGCACAAATATGCTATTCGGAACCAGTCCAACAATTTGAAGTGAGATCCGAACCATATATGCGTAGAAATGGAACAACGGGACATTTGATTAGAATATTAATTCACTATGCCATTGTGGAAAAGAAAATCTCACATGGCACTCATTGCGGAAAAGATGACGAAACTTAAAAATCGCTTTTTCGAGTCACCTGAAGAAAACGAAAGATGAAGAGAACGACATAGTGCATTCGTGAAATTTAGCCTGGCCATTTGGATTTTAAATCTGCTTTCGGTGATTACGTTTGCTTCAAGCAACCCTATCTCATTCTGCTTTCAATCATCCATGCAGCAACGGTAAGTATGCACTTTTGTTCGTAGTTTATCATTAATTATGTCGCGTTCTGACTTGCAAATATGTTCATGATAGTATCAGTATTGTCAGCCGTGTAACTAGTTCGAGGTGTGACGTTCCTGCGTTCATCTCTAATGGATTATTTTCTGTTATAACCGGTTTCTCCAAATTTTTGATATGTGACGTTATTCTTTAAAAAATGTTATTATATACTTAGGGTGATTTTTAACATTGGTCTTTGTGACGTCATTGACAAATGTTTTATTGCGTTCTCAGAACTGAGTCGTTGTGACAAAATATAAACATACGGGTGATATATAAACTACAAGTTGTAGATTTATTTTCCGTTTCAGTGTTTGTAGTGACTATATTTATTCTGTGCTGCCACCTTCCGTACTGATCGAATACCCGCACTATTGTCTACAATTCAGAAGTGAAGAAACGACAGAGCAACAAACCTCAAATGAAAATGGTACGTACTTCTGTTATTATGGGCCTTGTTTTGAGTAATTTATATTCTAATAATTGATTAGTTTATTGAATTTTGCCATAGTTTTTCTTTTAGGTACACTAAAAGTAGCCTACTAATTTGTTGCCAGTGTGAAATGAAAATGCAAAGAACTGGTCTGTGAAAGGAAATGTAATTACTGTTACAATATCTAACATATGTGATTTAAATTGTGTTTTCAATCTATTAGGTATGGTCCTTTCTCATTTTAAGGTTACACAAAAGCTGCAACATGTACGTAGTTACGACGCACTCTTCAATGAACATTCACGCGAATCGAAAGGTCAACAAATCCATTACGCACGCACAACTAACTGATATAAAGTCAACCGTAAAATGGAAGGGATTCAACACATTCTCCGATCAAATACAAGTGAAGGAACAATAGTGCATGAACGTACACGGAGGTTTAGGCTAAATCTCGGTTATGAGGCCAGCCAGGAAAGCACGAAACCTGCTATCATGTTCACGGATTGTGCACAGAAGACATTTTACGGCTGAAAAAACATGAATAACCAGACGAAAGTCAACTTGAGTTTGAAGCAAGAAATTGATATACAGTGTGGCGCATATTGCATCTACCAACTTCAAATGACAACGGAAAGACGGCAAGTGCTTGTAGTAACTTTATGTGTTATGAAATAAAAAATAGGCATTTAATACAGTGTATAATATTAACAATACAGACATCAGTGCATCTTGAAAATAACGTCCTCTAAATGTCCTCCTGCGTGGATTCACTTTTCGACGCGATACGGGAAGGCTTTCATGACCTATGGAATACAGCGTATTTCACGGCGACTAATTGTTCACAATATTACCCGTGGCTCTCCACTGTCTAACCCACCTCAGAATGCTCTGTGTCTCTGGAACAGGTGCATGACGATCTCCATAGTTGTGCCGCAGTGCTCGGTGCCTGTTTGGATGAAGTCTTTCACTACCGCAAACCGCGTCTGTACCGGTCAACGCTCCATGGTATACTAATTGCCTCATTGCCTGATTTCCAATTCTCCACAGATGTAGGTATGACGCACATGCACACGTGCATTCTGGTAGGCTTGCCAACTCAAATTGGTAGATACAATATGCGCCTCCCTGTAGTTGTGTATTGATGGACATTACAGTTATGACAGTTAGGAAAGACTCTCCACGATTCCTATTCTACAAAAACGCCCTGCTCTTAAACATAGTTCAAACAAATGATTACTAGGAAGAAAGGGAAGACCACAGAAGCATAGTTGAAGACAGAAAATTATTGCAAACGTGGAATTCCTAAGAAAACCAAGGATGATTTCATTGATTTTCCCCCATATTATCCCAAAGCACTAAGGAAAACGTATCTTCACATTTTATTACTATGTGTTCATCTTTATCCATATAAAAAAATAATCCTGGCCCCGTTACGTTCTTTTTCACGAAATATGAAACAATAAAACCTATCCTAGGCTTAATATTGTCATTATGAGGAAGATATTTTTTTAGTTGCATTATGCAAGTGGTCGCATGTAACAGTTTGTTACGGAATGTCAAAACCGTAATCGAACAATTCAATATGTATTAATTAGTTTCTCGTATTTTCATAATAAGCTGGAGGTGTGAATTTTCAAAGGTGCGTGCTGCAGGTGATGGTGATGGAGGGGGCTGGAATTATAATAGTGGGTATCACATACCTGATTTCTGGGTAAGCGCGGAATAACCTATAAAATATTTTGCAATTGAGGCGTTGCGGATACGAAGGGGGAACTCAACAAACGTGCATTGTGAAGGAAATGCGTTGTCAAGCACAGTGCTAAATCCACAAAAGACTTTAGAAATCACGCATAAAACATTCCGATCTACTGTTACCAAATTTTTGTGGAGTTTGCACTGTGTCTGACAACTTGAAATGCATCTCCCTCACAATGTGCGTTTGTTGAGTTCGCCCTTCTTATCCGCAACGCCTCAATTACTGTTTTTGAAGTTGTTCAAATACAAAAATGGTATTCAGAGGTCTGAATTTACCACTTTGTTTCATATTTTTTTCACATACCTAGCGTAAAACACAACGAACCGCGCGATAATATTCGGGTCTGATGAAGCCAGGTAGAACAACTCACGCCCCCCCCCCCCTCCCCCGTCCTTTCTGATTCTGACACACTTGTATACAAGGGTTCCAGACTTCCAAATCCACGGTGGGGAAGAGAAGGAGAAGAGGAAATTCCCGTGGTTCGGCTTGCAAGTAAAACTGTAGGGCCGTTTCCGAAAAGCATATGAGCATAGAAATGGACAAATTTGGCCGAATTTTTAGGCCGCGTAGCTTCCACTCCCTCAATCCACGAGCTCTCTAATTCCCAAGTCCAAAACGGGGAGACGGAGAAGTGCTGGTCGAGTAACCTACCCTTCCTGTTTACGCGGGGCCTTGGTCGAAGTTCCACCCTCCCCTCCTGCGTTGGACATGG